>NC_083446.1:19472341-20117840 GCF_020745735.1 Hemiscyllium ocellatum
TGTCTTTCGTTCTACAATACCTATATGATCACTTCGTATTTCTGGGTAATTTTCTCGATCTTCCTCCATGAAGACAGAAGCAAAGTAACTGGTCATTTGCTTGACCATTAACCTGTTATCCACAATACACACATCTCTTCTGATTGCAGATTTCCACATTTGACTATGCTTTTTTTTTCTCCTTTGAAATGTAGAATATAGATTTATGAAGTCTTTGTGTTCCTGTTTGTTTGCATGCATGTTCGATTTTTGACTTCCTTACCAGTTTCATGACTCTCCTTTTCTTTATCATAAATTTGTGAGAATTCTCAGGATTCCACAATGTCTAGAAGTCTTCTGAAATCACTTCCTGTGATTAATATAATCTTTAATTTGTTATGCTAATCATTGTTAATTCACTTTCTCACTCTTTGGTGGTTTTTTTACCTGAAATAAATAGACATACTTTTTTAGAGTTTGTAGTAGTTCTATAAATTTCCTGGTCCTGACCAGGTATATTCAGAAAGACTGCAGGACGACAGGGAAGAAATAGCAGGGACCCTAGTTGATACTTTCTCATCATCGGTAGCCAACAGGTGAGGTCCTGGAGGAATGGAGGGTACCGAATGCTTTGACCTTATTCAAGAAGGGCTGCAAAGCAAAATTGGGGTACTATACACCAGTATTTCTAAAATCTGTAGCAGGTAGGTTACTTGAGAAAATTTTGAGAGAGAAGATATACATGCATTTGGGAAGACAGGGCTTTGTGAATGGGGGATCATGCCTCACAAATTTGTTAGAGTGCTTTGATGAACTGACCAGTAATTTTGACAAGGGTGTGGTTGCATATATAATCTATGGATTTCAGTCAGGCCTTCAAAAAGAGTCCACATGGAACGTTGTTCTGGAAGGTGAGATCACATGGAATTGAGGGGGAGCTGGCAAATCAGATCCAAAATTGGCTTGATGATAGGAAGAAGATTATATATGTATATATAATATTCAATTATTACACACGTCTATGATTTAGATGAGAATGTACAGGCATGATTTGTAAGTTTCAAGGTGGGCCGAGAAATAGCAAATGGAATTTAACACAGAGAAGTGTCAGTCCTTGCATTTTAGAAAGTCAAATCATGCTTGGGGTTTCATGGTGAATAGCAGGGCCTAAAGGAGTGTAGTGGAACAAAGGGACCTTCGAGTTTAAGGGCACGGTTCTCAGTACGTGGAGTCCCATGTAGACAAGGCAGTGAAAAAGGCATTTGACTCACTGGCCTTCATCAGTTCGAGCACTGAGTATCGAAATTGGGGAGTTATGCTCCAGTTTTCCAAGATGTTGGTGAGTCCATACTTGTAGCGTCATGTTCAGTTTTGTTCACTTTGCTCGAGGAAGGATGTTATTAAACTGGAAAGTGTGCAGAAGAAATTTACAAGGATGTTGCCAAGACTCAATGGTCTGAGTTATAGTGAGAAGTTGAACAAGCTAGAAGTTTTTACTTTCGAATATATGAGGCTGAGGGGGATCTGAGAGTAGTGTATAACATCATGGTAGGTATGCACTCAGTCGTTTTTATCCCCAGGTTTGGGCAATCACGGACTAGAGGGCATCCATTTAACGTCAGAGGGGAAAGAATAAAAGGGAACCTGAGGGGCAATTTCTTTTACACACTGCCAGCATAAAATGGTTGGGCGGGTACATTCACAATATTCAAAATACATTTGGACAAATACATGGATAGTAAAGGATTGGAAGGATACGGGGAAATGGCAGTGAAATGGGGTTAGCGTGAATGGACATTTTGTTCGGAATGGACCTGTTTGGAACGAATGGCCTGTCTCCGTTCTGTAAGACTCTATGAGTCTAACAACCATTGTTCTCCGACTGAATGTTATATTGTACGTCCCCAATTCACTGGAGCGAACTTGACACTCTAGCCTCTGGGCTTCCATGATGTTTGACTAGAATGTTCAAACGTTCCATATTGTATGCAGACGCCGTGTAAAATACAACATATTAATGTCACTATTCCTCTAAAGCTTCTTCAGAGCAAGGGTAGTAATTAATCCTCCTGACCAGACAACACCAAATCCGAAATAATCTGCTCTGTCGTTTGGTTCACAACATGCTCTTCAACCTACCTGATATACACTTATGAAATTTATTTTTCACAACATTAGCAGTCAGTTAGTTAACTCAGTTTCGATGCAACTTGAGACCATCCATTATTACTGCAGCACCCACGAGTATTTTTTACTCATTAACAGGATGAAGGCTTCGCTGGATAACCAGCATTTACTGCACATGCCAGAGGGCAGTTAAGAGGCAACAGCGTTGCCTTGGATCTGGAGTGACATGCAGGCCAGACCAGGGAAGAACTGCCGTTTCCTTCCCTAAAGGACATCAGTGAATCAGATGAGTTTTTCCAACAATCAACAATGGATTCCTGATCATCATAAACCCTCGATTTCAGATACTTATTGACTTCAAATTCCACAATCTGCCATGTCAGGATTTGAGTCCACATCCCCAGAATATTACCTGGGTCTCTGGGTTAAGAGCCCAGCGATAATATGAGTATGACGGTGTCCCTTTGCATATAGTTGCATAGCTAATTTGTGCGACAGTTTTTGTTCATATATATAACACAACAAGTTTGCTCCTCCTTGCTATTTGTAAGACCCACCCAAACTGAATCTATGGAATCTGAGGGAGAGAGCCTGTGTCGTTATTAGTGATAGACTTGTATAAGACATTCGGGGAAATTCGCCTCGATGCTGAGATAGTCTGAAGAAATGTCTAGCAATACAGGACAAGCATCAATATCCACCCCGCTCTGTCAGGATAAGTGTTACCATATATTCTCACTGCTCCCTCACACTCACTGTATATCTCTTAAAGCATCTATCCTCGACCAACGCTCACACTCTATCTCCAAATAAGGCTCAAGTACGACCACTCTCACTGTTGAATTCAGCACCTTCCCTCTCCCACATTTTCTGTCCCTGACACAATAGCCCCGCACACTAATAACACTGCATGGATACAACACTGTGGACAGACTCCCTCTGGCCACCTCACAATGTCACACCATACCTACCTCAGCACTAACAGCAGAGCCATCCACTCCCACCCTCACTCATTCCCTCCCTTTCTCCCATTCCAGGAGAAACAGCCTGGAATAGGACAGAAAGCGCCAAGCCGAGTGGTGGAGTGCCGGATAATTGTTCCCACATTCCTCTACCCCGACATGTGGGGAGGATCCTGGAGAGAGCCGGAGAGGAACAGGAGGCCTTGTGTGGAGATTCTGAAACATCCACCGACCGAATAAGGTGCAGCGTTTAGTAAAGAACAATTCTCAATTCATACCTACTGTCAATTCCAACCACATCCCCCTCACTTGCAGAAGAACAGATACCCCATTGCACAGAGATGTGGGCAGTGAAATACGCAGACGTATTGGTAAATACCCCAATATACTAACATGCACAATGCATACAAGGAGATAAGCATGCACACACATAGAAGCACGCAAAGACATATACAGTAACACACAAATAGACACAAACACAGATAGAATCACACAGGCTGATACAAACACAGACAGACATGGTCACACAAATACACAGATAACAAGCACATCGACACACACGCACACAAATACACATTAAGACACAGATATGAGTGCCATTAAGACACAAATAAATATGTTTTTGATTTATGAGGAGATCAATGATTCTAGGGACAAGGTAGGAGAATAATGTCGCTGAACATGTTAGAAATGACTGAATGGCATATCCGACTCAATAGGCCAAATGGTCTAATTCTGTTCCTTTTTTAATGGTCTGCGGTGTTATGAGGTATTCTCTTCCTGAGACAGCAGCAGCAGCAAATGTGTTTGGAAAGGGTCAGTGGTAATGTGGGAAAAGATTGGAGGGTACAATGTTTATGCTTATTCCTAGTTATTGTACCACTATATTCGAAAAGGGGCAGTGATTTGATGTGAGGTTAACACAGTCTTTAAAACATAGGTGGCACAATGATAGAAGGATATCCCTTTCCCTTCACTGTTGCGCTATCTGTGGTGTCCTCATCCTCAGGGAGCAGTGAAGACTCGGTTAATGAAGGTATTCTAGGTTGACCTTGACTGATCTTTGCCGGACAGGAAAGTTAATGTGACAGATGGTCAGACACACTCGGATCAGCCATGAGCATTCTGAATGGTGTCACCAAATGGCCAACTGCTGCTCCTATCGCATGTGTTGTTCCCTCAATCCACGCTCCTGGCCGTTACAGAGATATAGTGATGCCCCTAACCCTTGTGTTGTTCTCTCAATCTACCACTCGACGTTGTTACAGAGGTATACTGTTGTCCCTATCCCATGTGTTGTGCCGTCAATCCATCCCTCGAGGCTGTTACACAAGTATACGGCTGTCCCTACCCCATGTGTTGTGCCCTCAATCCAACCCTCGAGGCTGTTACAGAAGTATACTGCTGCCCCTACCGGATGTGTTGTGCCCTCAATCCACCTCTCGAGGCTACTACAGAAATATACTGCTGTCCCTACCCCATGTGTTGTTCCCTCAATCCAGCCCTCAATGCGATTACAGGGTAGAGGACCATCCCATTCAGCCATACTTGATCATTACAATGAGACGAGAGGAGACCATTCTGCCCGTCTCAGGAATTACACAGGAATATAGAATGAAGTAATTCAGCTCGTTGTGTATATTACACAGCCCAGGAGGAGGCCATTCAACCCGCCCGAACTGCTGCACAGGAAAAGGGATGCTGTCATTAACAGGAAATAGACAGTAGAGATATATGATACGTAAAATATCTGGGTGAAGGGACTGAATGGATCAAAGCTGAATTACCCTGTCCACCACAATTATCATTCAATATATATTCGAATGGAGGTAGTGAATCTGCATTATGATGTAGACAGGGAAGGGTAATGAGCATACCCTCAGCAGAAATAATATAACGTGAGTTGTCTATTGCAGTCAGAAACAATTTAAATGGAGAGAGATTGCAGAACTCTGTGATGCAGATGTTTTTCATATTCCTGTACATGAATCATATGAAGTATGTTTGCAGATGCACCAAGGGATTTGGAAGCTAAGTTGAATGATGCTGTTTGTGGAAACGGGTATTGAGTTTAATTAGGAATATTTCACAGCATCTGTACAGAGCATTGCTGAGACCACATCAGATACACTGGATGCAGTTTTGATCCTCGAAACGAAAAAAAAACCGGATACAATTCCTTCCAAAGATGTTCAAAGATGCTTCCCCTTACTCATTCCTGAAATGATGGCCTTTTGTTATCGGGCGTATTTGTTCAGATCTTAGATGAGAAATCTTATTGAATCACGATTTTCAGAGAAGTCCTTCAGCTGAATATATATTTTCTCTTGTCAAGAAGACTAAAGGTAGATAATATTTTTTTGAATGAGATGCATTGGTATTAACACAAATATTATGAAGACATGAGCCCATTTTAAAAAAATTATGCAGATGCATATAAACGTCACCAAAGTATAAAGCGGGAACATTTTTTTCTTTTGCTAATGAAAGGCACTGTCCACAACAACAGCAATGATGCTGCATACAGCATACAGTCTATTATCATCCATTCCAGAGAACGTCCATGGAGAGTGCACATGGTCCAGCTTGGTGTTCAGTTGACATTATTGTATTTTCCCACACAGAGACGGAAAAAAATATTACTTTGCTCAGAGGCAGCAGCCAATTGGTCTCTCTCTCTCTCTCTGTGACTTTGTTCTGCCCGAAAGCAAGGTGTGAGAGCAGAAAAATCCTGAGCCATTTTTAACACTTGTGGAGGACTCCTGATGTGGATTCATAGGAATCTCTGCACAGCTCGAAGCAAAGGGAATTCAGCCAAATTCAACTGTTCCAGGAAGAAATCCACATTCCCAAACATTTGTGTGAGCAGGATAATTTCAAAGTCAGAAAAACATTTGGGACAGTGTCATTTTACCATTTGTTCAGAGTTCAACGTTCTGTGTCTCAGATTTTTCTAGAAAATTAGCCTGTCTGAGACCTATATCATTGGACACAGCACTCAACTGGTTACATTTAAAATTTGCTTTCACCAATAGAAGAGTGCAGAAAGACATGAGTGACCCTCCAACATTGGTCAGAACACGAACAAGAGATTCTCAACAGGTTGCTAAGGTGTGAATTCCCTTCCCCAGAAGTTTGTGGTGTCTGGATATTTCCATTTGTTCAAAATTGTCTATGTTAGATATTTGAAAGTCAAATGAATGTAGGAAAATGGTACACTGACAGAAAGGTGCTGCTGAGACCATAATCAGACCATATCCCTGGTAGAGCAGTGACAAGAGTGATGACCCACTCTTTCTCCACTGTCCTGTGTTAATAAGATGTATTCAGCCTCTCACAGCTCCTGCAAGGTGCAGATTGGCGCCACTTGCTCCAAATGCCCGTTCCACAGTAACACAGGATCTCATTTGATCACTCACAACTGTCACGCACAGATTAGTACAGAATGGAAAATGTTATTTGGAAATCCAGGCTGGATTCGAAAGACGCCTCTGGTCTCTTTACAGAGTGTCCCCTCTCTGCAACTTGTGCTTCATTTATTGGTCTTGGTCTTGACCAGGATTCATTTTGAAAAAGAAACTCCATACCTCACTCAGACATGACTCAAAAACACTTTGCTCTCTATGATGACAACATTCAATAACAGAACATCCAGGAAAATTACAACCATTTACTTTGAAATTACAGAAAATGAGAACATAAGGAACAGGAATAGGTAATTCGGACGGTCAAGCCATTGTATCCGATCATGGCTGATCTACTGTTATCATTAACTCTTCCTTAATGCCCAGCTCTTTACAGGCCTCAGCTCTCTGACAGGTCAAAAATCTATGTACCACCTCTTGAAATACTTTCAGTAATGTAGCTCCCCTAACTCTCTCATCCAGATAATTCCTGACAATGATTAACTCCTGTGACAGGAAAACACACTCCACACATACACTGTCACCTATTAATATGAACAAGAGGTGAACACAGGAGCTCAGGGAAGAGTGAATGGCCTTGATATCAAGGATGTCATCGGGACCACCTAAATATTTGAGCTTAATAGGAATCGGGTGTAACCTCCCCACTGGTTGGGGTCTTTCAGAACACAAAGAAAGATGTTTGTAGTCGGTGGCCGACAATCCTCTCAGTCCCGGGATATCTCCTCAGATTAACTTCCTCAGCAGAAACATCTTCAGCTCTTTCGTCAACGTCTACGTACCCCAACCGCCTGCGCCCCGCATCGATTACAAGATCAGAAGCGGGGTGATCACTGAAGATCACATAATATTCAGAACATTTGTCCCACCTCAGCTCCTGAACCAGTCTGTGTCCATGTCAAGCAAGACCCAAAGAACATTCAGGCTTGTGCTGTTAAAATGTTGGTAACATTCATGTAACAACACGGCCAGACACTGCACATTTCCATAGTGAAAAGCGGAGCTCATTCAGCACCTCAAGCTGGTCACACACGGATATGTGAAGGCCATTCAGTCCATCGAAACGACTGAACAAGAAGAGGGACAGCCCATTCAATCCTCCAGCATGTTCCATAAGAAGAGGAGGGGTCTGGTCACCACTTTGAGCTGTTTAACAGTCATAGGCAGAGCTCAATCAGACCCCTAAACCTGTGCTATGGAACCAGCGGAGGCCAGTCATCCCTCGAGATACTTACACAGGAACAGGGCGGTGTCATTGATACTCCAACCTGAAAAACGAATGGAGTAGAGACTGCACTCATACACTGCTCACATTGTTCCTCGTGACTCCATTGCCTGTGGAACAAATGATACTTTAACATGTTTTGCTGTCAGTGAGGAAGGAAGCCAAATGTTTTGTACTAAGCCTCAAGGAGGCATCTTCCATTTCCAAGAAGACGGACCCATGGTCTCCGTGGGGTTCAGAAGCTTGTGGGAATAGTTAACTGTTTTAGAGTGAAGGTATTGTGGCTCCTGTCGGGATGGTGAATAACGTGAAGTTCTATGTATGGTCACACACCAAATGCACTATATTATTGTTGTAAAAGTTTAGCCAAAACTGGTTCACTCTCTCTCAATCGAAACGGGGAGTTGCGTGGAGTGAAAGGAACATTCTCACAGCCTTTTAAGCCATCGAGAATCACGTATACCAAGAAACAAGCAAGCCATGCAATTTATCACCGTATTACTCTCTGTTTGGAATCTAATGAGTGACTGTCCATCCCCTTAAGGTTCAATGCAATCATCTCTTATTCTCTCCAAGTGCTACAGATTAATCCTCATGCACTCCTGATGGTACATTCATCCCAAAAATTAGTCTGGTGAAACTCCTTTACACTCTTTCTGCCAAGAGGATTATTCCTTATAAAGGAGAGAAAATCAGTGTACAATACCCCAAATACTATGTCAACAACACTCTCATGGTTGATCACAATAATTCTGTTCCCTCACTTAGCTGTCTCAGTGTCTTTCCGGTGGTATGAAAAGTCATTCCTTCTCTCTGCACTGCGAATGATGTGGAATTTTGAAGTTTCTTACATCTTTGCTTCAGTCATCACCAGAGATGCCAATGGAGATGAATATCACTCTCGGAGGGAGACTCAATCAGAAAGAATTCACTCGAAACAGGGAATGGTCACCGACCTGAACGGAAATGATTTGCAGCAACATGAAAATCAGACAAAGGAAGGGAGCTAGCTTTCCTTTTGTTCTCCCCTCATGGAATGTTTGCAGCCCTGGACAGGCCAGAATGTTATTCCGATCTTGAACTGCGTGGCTGTTTCAACTGTTCCATAGGACAGTAAAGAGTAAATTACGTTGCTGTGGGTTTGCAGTCACACAGAGACCTGACCAGGGAAGGATAACCTATTGCCTTCTCTAAAGGGCATGAGGCAAACAGATAGGCTTCTGTTTAAAACAAGTGGTGATGATTTAATTTGCATTCCATCAACTTCCTTCATGAGGCACCAAAACATTATTATTCTGTGCCTCTTGATGCGAGTCAATGACTTGACCACCGTTCACTGTCTGCCCATCTGACGGATTCTGTGGAGACAACAAATTAACCATCTCAAGTGCAAATATTTTGTGACGGAAGCATAGTTATAAGGGAGTTGAAACGGTTATATCTGGACTTAACAAAGGCACAAACGATGGAGTATTCAGCAGTTGCACTGAGGCTGAGAAGGAGATTGAAATATCCTGATAGTGGTCTTGGGCAGGGTTGATGAATGGGGAGAATATGTAGAAATGTAAATCTGAATGGAGAAAAGAAGATCATGGAGTTTGAGAAGAGTCTGGTTTCTCCTCGGGTATTGGAGATTAATTTGTGAATAGTAATTTGGCAGTTATAATTTGCAAGGAATAACATTTTTGACTGGATCTGAAACTGATGACTTCCAAATTCTAAAAATTAAATCTGAACAGCAATTCAGTTCAACTCGGTTTCATGGTCAGATGGAATGACTTACCAGGAACACCAACTATCGCGAGGATGGGATACTAACCACCTTCAATAATCCAAAGGACATCTTCGATCCGTGAGGCTAATGATATCCAAGGCTGAGCAAGATAGTAAAGACCCCAGGATAAACTCCTGTCTGTTTTTCTAATATTCCAGTTTAATGTTCTCAAACTCTGATCCATTATTGGAACATACCAGTCTAATGATCTCAGGTGCTGATCTGTTGTTGGAACATTCTAATCTATTGTTGTCAGATTCTGATCTCTCCTCCCTCGTCTCTCAAGCTGCTGTTCCCTGTTAGGGCTGTAGATGATAACCCTGCCCATACTATGGGATAACACATTGAACCTAGTCCCTAATTAATAGAAGAGGCAAACCTTCCAGTGACACATTTAGCATCCACAGAGACTGACATGAATCGCATCAGTCGCTGAACAAATAGCTTCAACCAACGCCTTTTAATTCAAAGCTGTTTTATTAAAATTCAAAACAATGATGAATTGTTTTTGCATTCTGGATGGGGTATGTGAGGGTGACTGATGGAGCAAATGTTGAGGCTCGTACATCAGTTGAGTGTAACCATTCAACCTGCCTTGAATCTGGGAGTAATACCATAAGTTTATCAGAATGTAACCATGGTTGTCTGTTTATAAATGGAAACATACATTCTGTAACTACTGACCAAGCATTATAATTTCAGTAAAACATTGACACAAACTATGGAAAGTACATAGAGATAAGATATTTAAAATACACTCAAGATATTGAGCTACATAAATTGAAATGGATATGACAAAACCATGGAAGTGGTGTGCAAACTTTATCAATCATTGTTTGATCCACAGCTGAGATGCTGATTCCCCCTCTATCAGTGATCTGCCTCACTGAGATTCACTGGCACAGTATTTCAGTATCGAAGGGCGTTCGCAGTTCTTGCTGCTGTTCGATTTAAATTAATCTACTTTCTCCCGGTAAAATAATAAACATTTGGCCTGTTGGTCTCTTTTTAACCGTCATCAACTAAGCTCTGTGATATTATTGAAGATAAATGATCTGGGACCACAGTGAATATCAGCACAGTGCTCACAGGGTATGGCATCAGATAAATTTCTAAATAAAACTTTCATTTTCTGACTATTTCTGTCTATCGCCCCTCATGTTGTCTTCTGATCTATCCAACTGACCCTCGTTTAACACCCTTCCAATCACTCCCTGTTTCCAAATTGTGCAGTTGTACAGCTTGATGTGCGGCCATTTTGGAGAAATGGATCGAGCAGGGACAGGAATGATTGCTGTAGGTTCCAGGGTTTAGATGCTTCATTAAGAACAGGGAAGGTACTAAAAGGGGGAAGGGTGGCATTGTTAATCAAAGGCAGTATTACGGTGGCAGAAAGGATGTTTGACGAGGACTCGTCTACTGAGGTAGTATGGGAAGAGGTTAGAAACAAAAACGGAGAGGTCACCTGTTGACAGTTCTCTATAGACCTCTGAAAAGTTCCAGAGATGTAGAGGAAAGGATTACGAAGATCTTACTGGATAGGAGCAATAGTAACAGAAGACTTTAATTTTCCAAATATTGACTGAAAACGCTACAGTGCAATTACTTTATATGGGTCAGTTTTTGTCCAATATGTGCAGAATGGTTTCCTGACACATTATGTCAATAGGCCAACAAGGGACGAGGCCAAATTGGATTTGGTACTGGGTAATGAACCAGACCAGGTGTTAGATTTGGAGGTAGATGAGCACCTCTGTGATAGTGACCACAATTCAGTTATGTTTACTTTAGCGATGGAAAGGGACAGGTGTATACCGCAGGGCAAGTTTTATAGCTGGGGGAAAAGAAATCATGATGCAATTGGGAAAGGTTTTAGGATGCATAGGATTGGGATGGAAGATGCAGGGGATGGGCACAATTCAAATTTGAAGCTTTTATCAAGGAACAGCTACTGTGTATCCTTGATAAGTTTATATCTGTCAGGAAAGAAGGAAGTGGTCGAGTGAGGCTGCTGTGGTTTACTGAAGACGTTGAATCGCTTGTCAAGAGGAAGAAGGAGTCTTCCTTCTCCATGAGGTTATGCTGCAGCTCTACAAACTCTGGTGCAGCCATGTTTTGAGCATTGTGTACAGTTCTGCTCAGCGCATTATTGGAAGGATGTCGATGCCTTGGAAACGTTGAAGAGGAGTTTTGCTAGAATGTAGCCTGGAATGTAGGGAAGGTCTTACAGGAATGGCTGAGGGACGTGGGGCAGTTTTCATGAAAGACAAAAAGCTTGAGAGACATGCAAGATGATCAGAGGATTTGATATTTTGGAAAGTGAAAACCTTTTTCCTCGGATGATGATTGCGTGCATGAGGGGATGTAGTTTCAAATTGAGGGGTGATAGATTTCAGACAGATGTCAGAAATAATTACTTTACTTTATGGGCGTGGAATATGCTGCCCACCCAACAATAGTAGACTCACCAAATTTAAGGCCATTTAAATGAGCATTGAATAAACATAAGGATGAAAATGTAATAGTGCAGGTTAGATGGGCTTCAGATTGGTTTCACAGGTCGATGCAACATTGAGACCTGAAGCGCTTGTACTGTGCTGTAATGTTCTATGTTCATGGACCTACAATGGCCTGAATAGCTTCCTTCTGTGATGTAACAATTCTGTGGTTCTTACCCACAATAACCGCTTTATGTGCCTGGAGAGCCAAGCTGGTCCAGTCAAGGACACACACTGCACAATCATCCATCATCTCTTCCTGTTCTCTGATATGCAGTGGTTTCAAAATATCTGTCCAAACAAAATAGATTGATTCTAATTCAAGCAGTCAGCAGGACGTTCACCTGAGGGGATTTCCATCGGAGGATTTAATGCATAATAAGATTTCAGAATAATACAAATAATAAAGCAATATCACAACAGCACGATAATTGTCAGCAGAGTAAAACTTAGAGTTCCAAATAGTTCCAAGTTCAACATTGTGTTCCGTTTTCGTCACTTTGCTCTTAGGAAGGATGTTATTAAACCATAACTTTACAATGTTGTTGCCAGGATTTCAGAGTCTGAGTCATAGGCAGAGGTTGGATAAGCTGGGACATTTCTCTTTAGAGCACAGGACATTGAGGGGGGGCATGATGTGCTTCGGGGCCCACATCAGTTCCAGTCTCCCAGCCTGCCTCGATCCCCTCCAATTTTCTTACCAGTGGAATGGGTCCACAGTGGGTATCATATCCCTAGAACATCTGGACAGCAAGAACACCTACGTCAGATTCCTGCTCATTGCTTATAGCTCCACTTTCAACACCCTTCAGACTGAACACAAAACTCCGTAACCTCAGACTCGGCTCCACCCTCTGCAACGGATCCTCTTTCTGACCTACAGTCCGCAATCAGAGAAGATAGGTAACTGTGTATTTTCCACAATAACATTCAACACAGAAATCCCAATGGATGTGTCCTCAGCCCCCTACTATACTCCTGTATACCCACGACTGCATTACTAAATTCAGAACGAACGCCATCTTCATGTTCACTGATGCATCATCATAATAGAACAGATTTGCAATGATGGCAAGTCAACATAGCCAACGGAAATACACGGCTTCGTGATGGGCTGAACTGAGACTAACCTCTCTTTCAACGTCGGCAGAACTAACCAATTGATCAATAACTTCAGAAAGAAAGGAGGAGGACATGCCACCATCTACATCAATGGAACTGAAGTTAAAAGAGTGGAGAGCATTAAGTTCCTTGGAGTGTCGAGGTGGCACAGAAACCTCTTCTATCTCTGGCAGCTCAGGACATTTGGCAAGTCTCCCGGTCCCTCACCAGTTTCTACAAATGCACCACTGAGAGCAAACCATCCGGGTGCATAATGGCCTGGCGTGGCAATAGCTCTACCCAGGACAGTGAGAGAAATGACAGTAGGTTGTGTGCATGCTGTTATGGAAGCCAACCTCACTTCCATTGACCCCATTTACACGGCTTGCTCCTGCGGAAGGTCTGACAACAGTATCATTGATCCATTGTACCGTGGATCTCCTAAAATCTCTTCTATCAGATAGACCGAAACTTGAATACACAAACCTGCATCTCATGAACAACATCTGCCCAGCCATTTTTAAACTGAGGAATGGACTCTCTAACTTCAAGTAATGCTGGTCTTGCTCGCGTTGATCTTGGCTATTGCATGCCCTTTGTGTTGTAGCCTGTATGCCTCAGTCTAAATTTTGTCTTTCCGCTCTGATCTGTATGTCCTTGCTAACTGTAGAATCGAGTTTCCCTGGCTAGGGACAAAGGCTCTGGAGGCAGACAGGACACAGGCACGGAGTGGACTTGAATTCAAGCAAAAACGGGTAAATACCAGGGAGAGTATCAAAGGATCTTCCTCGAATCTGGTTTTGACAAAGAAGACAATCGTTTCCTTAATCCTCAGCTCAGCAAAGCAGAGAGATCAATGTTACACTACGATATTGCAGCAAAAAAACAGTATTTTTTATACGTTCTGCGTTGCAATGATTACACACAAAGTTTTCAGTTTCCCCTCCACTTCGCTTCTTCGGAACCAATCTTGTAAAACAACTGATCAATGATGGACACTCCCACGGACAGCCCTAGGTTGTTATTTTTTTCGGATGTTTAACGATTTTTGATATCTCTAGGCCTTAGGATCTTTCTATGTTGCAATCCAAAGTTAGTGGCTGTGCTCTTTTTAGTGATACCTGCATTTTTTATGTAGAAGGATGGCATGATTCTACTCTCCATTGATTAGGTTATCTCTTAACAAATTCCATTATCACATTTTACATTATAAAGTTGATTCTGTTTAATACACGTAACATTATTATTATTTCCACTGTTAACCGTTTTTCAGCTAATTAGACAAGACATGCCAGGCATCCCATTAAGGTTTTATAATTCCGTTCAAATCTGTCTCCATGATTATTTACCAAATCTTTAATTAGAACTTATTGCGATTGCAAATACTTTCAAAGGCACAGCTAGCTTCTTCAACATAATTTTAGTAGCTGGTTTTGTGGCTGAGCACCTCCTTAATGAGATCAGAATAAATTACTTTTTGTCATGATTCTTCAAAGTGTTTGTGCTACGATTTCATTATTTCGTCTGTGATCTGTTACAAATCATCATTTTAAAAAAAAACTTCTTTATCACAATCTTGGAAATCAGGTTATCCTTTCTTTTGTTTGGAATCATTCTCTTCTCAAAGGTCTTATGCTGAAGCAATCTAATTTAAATTCTGTCTATTTTGTGGCTCTTCAGAAACAGACAGTTGAAGTAGACTTTTAAACTTCGGCCACTCCATGTCTCTAAAACAAAATTAGGCAGCTCCAACCCTCACTACGATGTGCCAGAACTCTGCATAAACAAAGCGCTTCACTCTACTTCGATACATGCGACAATAAATCCTATCAAATCAAGTTAAACCAAATCAGATGATCGAGAGGGAGAAATTCTCACAAGGTCAACATACCCAGATCGAAGCTCTGCCGCAACCAGCCAAAAATTGTGATAGACGATTAAACAACCAACTGATGGAGAGGGCAAAAACAATTATCCATATACGATCAGTGGACCAGCTCTGCATTTCAGTGTAAAAAACACGGAAATAGTATCTGTACCATTCTCAGCCAGGAATGTTGAGTCGATGATCCACCTCACCCTCATCAAGATGTCCATAGAATCACACAGGCCAGTCTTCAAACACTTCAATTCGCTGCACGTGACATGACGAAACAGATTAACACAGTAGATACGACAAAAGGAATGGGTCCTGACACCATTTCCTGCAATGGGACTGAAGACTTGTGCTGCACAACAAGCCGCATCCCTTGGGAAGCTGTTTCATTCCAGCTCCAACTCCGACATCTCCCTGTCAATGTGGAAAATAACTCAACTATGTTCAGTTTCTAAAAGGGGAATAATTACAATCTGACAAATTACCACCCCATCATGTCCTACAACGACAGTCAAATTGGTGGGAGCTTTTTTTTGACAGAACTGTCAAGCAGCACAAAAATAACCTGCTCAGTGTGGTTTATCATCAGTCCTCATGTGGAGATCGTACTATTATGGAAATATCATTGGATTATTAATCCAGATCAGGCTAATGCTCTGGCAGCTAGTGGAAGATAAAAACTATTAATTAAGTATCGAGATCTCAAATCTGGTGTAAGTAACAGTGGCATTGAAGCCAATGTCAATTGTACCCACCAATGTGCTTCCCCGATGTACGTTCAGGAAGCAAATCTCCTGTGCTTTTCTGGTTTGGCCTAAAAGTGACTCCAGACAAACAGCCATGTGATAAACCCTTGAATGGTCCCTGAAGCGGCCACGCAAAACACTCAGATGTATCAAACTGCTTCGAGGTCTTAAAGGATAAACCCGTACCGAACACCAGGCCCCAGACTCGATATCGGAAAAAGGGATGTTAAACACAGTCCTGTAGACCCTGCACAGACCTCCTTGCTAACATCTGAGAACTTGTGACAAAATCTACAGAGCTTTCCCACGGACTGCTCGGAAACATCTGGAATGGAGTAAGCCATACAGCACATTAAGCCTCCCCCATTTTAGTTCATGTCTGAACATCTCCTCAATACACTTGCCCCACACACTGTACACATCCCTTCATGTGATTAACGTTGTGAAGCTATAAAATGGAACTGCAGTAGTCCCTTTGGTCTGTCGAGGTTGCTAACCCAATTCAATATAATGATGGCTGACCCTTTATTTCCACACCATACTCCTATTCCATCCCCCAGACCTTCAGTGTCGAGACATCTTTATTAGTCTTTAGTGCCTTGTCTTCCACAGCCTTACGTAGAGAGAATTCCCTAGGTTCACTAGTCTCTGAGTGCACACTTTGTTGTCGTCTCAATCTCCCATCCACCGCCTCCAACCTCATAGTCCCACAACCCCGCACCGCCCGTTTCTACCTCCTGTCCAAAATCCACAAACCTGAATGCCCCGGCCGACCCATTGTCTCAGCCTGCTCCTGCCCCACCGAACTCATCTCCGCATACCTGGACACGGTTCTGTCCCCTTTAGTCCAAGAACTCCCCATCTACGTTCGGGACACCACCCACGCCCTCCACCTCCTCCAGGATTTTCGCATCCCCGGTCCCCAACGCCTTATTTTCACAATGGACATCCAGTCCCTGTACACCTGCATCCCCCATCACGAAGGACTCAAAGCCCTCCGCTTCTTCCTTTCCCACCGCACCAACCAGTACCCTTCCACTGACACCCTCCTTCGACTGACTGAACTGGTCCTCACCCTGAATAACTTCTCTTTTCAATCCTCCCACTTCCTCCAAACTAAAGGAGTTGCCATGGGCACCCGCATGGGCCCCAGCTATGCCTGTCTCTTCGTAGGATATGTGGAACAGTCCATCTTCCGCAACTACACTGGCACCACCCCCCACCTTTTCCTCCGCTACATCGATGACTGTTTCGGCGCTGCCTCGTGCTCCCACGAGGAGGTTGAACAGTTCATCAACTTTACTAACACCTTCCATCCTGACCTCAAATTCACCTGGACTGTCTCAGACTCCTCCCTCCCCTTCCTAGACCTTTCCATTTCTATCTCGGGCGACCGACTCAACACAGACATGTACTACAAACTGACTGACTCCCACAGCTATCTGGACTACACCTCCTCCCACCCTGCCCCTGTAAAAACTCCATCTCATATTCCCAATTCCTTCGTCTCTGCCGCATCTGCTCCCAGGAGGACCAGTTCCAACACCGCACAGCCCAGATGGTCTCCTTCTTCAAGGACCGCAGATTCCCCCCCAAACGTGATCGACGATGCCCTCCACCACATCTCCTCCATTTCCCGCTCCTCCGCCCTTGAGCCCCGCTCCTCCAACCGCCACCAAGACAGAACCCCACTGGTTCTCACCTACCACCCCACCAACCTCCGTATACAACGTATCATCCGCCGTCATTTCCGCCACCTCCAAACGGACCCCACCACCAGGGATATATTTCCCTCCCCTCCCCTATCAGCGTTGCGCAAAGACCACTCACTTCGTGACTCCCTCGTCAGGTCCACACCCCCACCAACCCAACCTCCACTCCCGGCACCTTCCCCTGCAACCGCAGGAAATGTAAAACTTGCGCCCACACCTCCTCCCTCACTTCCCTCCAAGGCCCCAAGGGATCCTTCCATATCCGCCACAAGTTCACCTGTACCTCCACACACATCATCTACTGCATCCGCTGCACCCGCTGTGGCCTCCTCTACATTGGGGAGACGGGCCGCTTACTTGCTGAACGCTTCAGAGAACACCTCAGGGTCGCCCGGACCAACCAACCCAAACGCCCCGTGGCTCAACACTTTAACTATCCCTCCCACTCCACCGAGGACATGCAGGTCCTTGGACTCCTCCACCGGCAAAACATAACAACACGACGGTTGGAGGAAAAGCGCCTCATCTTCCGCCTGGGAACCCTCCAACCACAAGGGATGAACTCAGATTTCTCCGGTTTCCTCATTTCCCCTCCCCCCACTTTGTCTCAGTCGGTTCCCTCAACTCAGCACCGCCCTCCTAACCTGCAATCTTCTTCCTAACCTCTCCGCCCCCACCCCACTCCGGCCTATCACCCTCACCTTGACCTCCTTCCACCTATCACATCTCCATCGCCCCTCCCCCAAGTCCCTCCTCCCTACCTTTTATCTTAGCCTGCCTGGCACCCTCTCCTCATTCCTGATGAAGGGCTCATGCCCGAAACGTCGAATTTCCTATTCCTTGGATGCTGCCTGACCTGCTGTGTTTTAACCAGCAACACATTTTCAACTGTGATCTCCAGCATCTGCAGACCTCATTTTTTCTCAATGCAATGTGACCTGCCTGTACCTAAAACCGTGGCCCTTTGTTTTAGACTTCCCAGCCAGGACAATTAGCACCCCTCCTTCCAATCGGTCTCGCTCTGTCAGTGTTTTATATATTTCACTGATATCTCCATTCACTTTCCTAAACCCCATGGAAAACAGGCTCAGTCGTCCCAAACGTTGCTCCCACAACAAATCTGTCATCCCAGAGATCAGTCTGGTCATTTTTCACTACTCTCCCTAAATGTCAGGTTTGTCGTTTATTAGGTAAGGAGACCAAATCTGCACACAATACTTCACAATGTTGGAGGTGGGGTCTCACCAAGGCCCTATTCATCTGCAGTAAGGCACCCTTCCTCCTGGACTCAAATCCTCCTGTTATGAAGTTGATCACGCCATTTATCTTCCGAAGTGCTTTCTTAGACTTAGACTTACAGTGTGGAAACAGGCCCTTCGGCCCAACAAGTCCACACCGACGCGCCGAAGCGCAACCCACCCATACCCCTACATTTACCCCTTACCTAACACTACGGGCAATTTAGCTTGGCCAATTCACCTGACCCGCACATCTTTGGACTGTGGGAGGAAACCGGAGCACCCGGAGGAAACCCACGCAGACACGGGGAGAACGTGCAAACTCCACACAGTCAGTCGCCTTTCTGTTCCTGCAGTTTTGCTTTCAGTGACTGGTGTACAGGGAGATCCCTGATCCTGTACAATGTTACAGCTCCCCACTTGGTGGGTCTATGTACACTGTTCTGTGTGCCAATGCATTCATAGTATTGGATCCTTTCTTCAGAACTCACTGCTCTGCATGGAACCTGGAGGTCTGTCCACACAAAAACAAAACAAAGCGAGTGTAGTTCCCTTTATAGATCGAACACTCCCTTTTCAAATGTTACTCTGGCATTCTATTGTTCCCAACAAAGTAGTCAACATCACATCTATGCACATTGCTCTTCACCTGCCACATATTTACTCATTCACTCCATTTGTCTTAACCGCCTTGAAGTTTTTTTTTCACATCCTCCTCACTTTTCAAGACCCTAGTTTCCCTCAGCACACATGGAAACTTTGCATTTGATTCCCTCAACCAGATATTTGAGATGTATTGTGAATGTCTGGGGCCTAAGCACAATGATTGCGATGCCACACGAGCCTTCCACACCATTCATTTATTCCTACTCATTGTTTCCTGTCAGCTCTCCCATACACATGACCATGTCCATATATTATCCCCGATCCCTTGTGCTTTTACTTTGCACAAGATGCTTGGGACACTATTAAATCTCTTGCTGAAAATCCAAGTTCAGTGCCTCTATTGCTTTTAAGTAATTAATCTACCAGTCAGTTTAACAAATATGTTTCCCGTTTCATCAATATGTATGCCCATTATTTTCATTCCAATACTTTCTCCAAATTAGTTTATTTAATAATTAATTCCATATCCTTTTCTCATCAGACTCAGGTTTTCTCCTGTTGCTGGGAAGGCTTTGTTTATGTCGTTTTCTGTGAAGAAAAAAGTGAAGTTGTTTTGCCATGTTTCTCTCTTCTCCATTCTCCATTCCCTGGTTTCAGACTGCAAGGAAGCTGACACCTTGATTTAAAAAAAAAACAGCTGTTGTCTGGTCACCCTGTCAATGCTCCTTGTAATCGTAAACCTGAATTACTTACCCACTCAACTTTCTCTGCTCCAAACTAAACAACTCAAGCTTATCCAGCCTCTCTCCATAGCTGATATACTCCATCCCAGGGAACATCCTGGTGAATCTCCTCTGCACCTCATCCAATACACTCACATCATTCTTGTAATTTGGCTCCCAGAACTGCACACAGTATTTAATTTAGCCTTACCAAAGTGCTATATACAACTCTTACAATCTTTAGGTCAATGAATAAAGGCTTTATCAACGGTCCTGCTTAACTAATCAGTTATCATGTTCGGTCACGTTCATGGATGTGTGGAGAAGCACCCGCTGAGCTTCGTAGTGTGCTGCCATTCATTGAGTACTCCCCTGTCTGGTTCCTTCTTCCAAAGTGCATCACCTCATATTTATCAAGGTTACATTCCAACAGCCATTGATCTGCCCATATCACCATTCCATGTATATCTTCCTGTAACTTAAGACCTCTCACCTCACTGCCAACCACCCGACCAATATTTATGTCAAACACAAACTTGCTTATCACACCCCACCACTCACTTCACATTAATAACACTTATGAAAACCACAAATAATAAGGGAGACAGCACTGATATCTGCGGTATACCAGGGCACATGAGTCACCAATCACACAAACCACCTTCTACCCCGAAGTTGATTTTGGATGCAACTTGGTAAGTCACTAATAGGTCCTACCTGTTCACTGTTTATTCTGTTCCACCTGAGGTACCTGTAGAATATCTGGGGATTCTCCCTAATCTTGCCCTGCCAGCAGATTTCCATGCACCTGTGTTATTCAGTCCCCTCCGAGTTAAGAATTTATTCCTTATTACGGTCTTAAATGTCCTGTCCCTTATCCTGCCATTATTTGCTTAAATGTAGAGTAGACACCCAGAGAAACATCCTGTTTACTCCCACTTTGTCACATGTTTCGTAGAGTTTCTAAATTTCACTGTTCATTGAAACTGGAGAGGTCACAAGACAAGTCTCCCCATCAGAAAATCTTGTCATCTGAGAGATTAATCTGGGGAATGTCCATTGCAAGTCCTCTGTGATCAGTGTACTCTTTCTTATATTCAGTTGTACACAATATTCGAGGTTCTTTATCACCAACACTCTATGTAACTGCTTCATGATGTCTTTGCTTTTATATTCCGATTCCCTTAAACAACTCCAGCCTTAACTTAACTTTCCAATTTCATGCATTCCTCCAAATACAATTCACGTTAATTGCATTTACGAACTCACTATGCGATTTCTCACATAAAGAACTGAAAATCCAAACACACCACTTCCACTTGTTTTCCATGGTTTATGCTGCAAGAACAAAACACTTCAAATGGGAATTCTCTTCCCCAGAAGTTTCATCCCAAGATGGCAGCTCAACATCACCACTTCCAGCGTAATAATAAATGTTGGCCTATCAACAACAGCCACATTCCATGAACAAATCAAAACCGATAAACTGCAGCAGAACTAATTGGAAAGGAACAAGACTGATAGATAAATGCACGTTGCCTTCCAGAATTTTTCTCCCTGTGTACTTTGACATTGTGCAGTTTCCTAGTATTGTTTAGGTATTTGCATTTATTGAAAGTTCAGTTTATTCAACATTTGACAGACGTGAATGGAGGAAAATTGTGGACCGACAGCAAAGTGCTATGTAGATCACAATCAGATCAGCCATGATCTTACTATCTGGTCGAGCAATGACAAAGTGTCTAATGACCCACTCCTGCTCCTCAGTCCTATTTCCTACGTTCCATTCAGTTCTTACAACCACCTGAACAGGAGCAGATAGAGACCACTTGCTCCAAATACCTGGTCCGCAGTAACACAGGATGCCATTTAGTCCCTCAACACGGTGTGGTTTGGTGTGGTTTGGAAAATGTGATGGGAAATCCAGGCTAGTTACGAACGAAGCCTCCCATCTCTTTACAGAGTGTCTCCCCTCTGCCCCTGGGGTTTCATTTGTTGGTCATGTTGTAGACTGTGATTCACTGTGAATATCGGGCCCTTATCTCACCCAGAAATGGTTAACAAAATACATGTCTCTCACTGTCCTCAACATTCAATAACAGCACTCCAGCAAAATTACAACCATTCACTTTCCAAAGACAGAATATGAGAACATAAGAAACAGGAGTAGGTAATTCGGATGCTCACGCCATTGTATGCGATCATGTCTGACCTACTGCTTGCATTAACTCCTTTTAAGGCCCAATTCTTCAAACCTCTCAGCTCTCCAACAGGTCAAAAATCCATCTATCTCCTCTTTAAATACTTGCAGTGATCTAGCTTCCCTAACTTTGTAGACCTGAGAATTGCTAACATTCACTACCCTCTGTGAGAAGAATACACTCTCCACACAGACACCATCCTATTAACATTGACAAAAGGGGTTAACTGATCTGCTCAGGTATGAGGGATTAACCCTGTTATCAAAGCAGGATTTGACTGAACATTTTACCTTGGAGGCATTTAAATATCCAGAATCATGCATCCTGTTTAAATTTAAAAAAATACAAGCCATGGAATTTATCACCTTCGCAGTGTCTGTGTAGTTCATAACGAGTGATTGTCCATCACCATCAAGTTTCAATGCAATGACCTCTTATCGTTTGGCAGTGTTACATATTAACCTTCACTCACTCCTCTTTTACCATCAGCCCAGGGATTAGTCTCGTGTAATTCCTTTACACTGTCTCTGTTGCAATGAGATCATTCCTTTTAAAGTAGTGAAAAGCTCTCCACAGTATCCCAAATACTGCCTCAATAACAATATCAGTGATGATCATAATAATTCCTTTCCCTCACTTACTGATCTCCGTATCTTTATTATGACATAAAACCCATGCCTTTTCTATGCACTGCCACTGATGTGGAATTTAAAATTTCCTTACAGCTGTATGTCAGCACCAGTAAAGCCAGCACTAGAGGTGCCGGTGGAGATGAACATCACTGTTGGGGAGAGACTCAGTTAGAAAGATTGCACTGGAAATAGGGAATGGTCACTTACCTGAATGGAAATGAAGTGTAGAAATAAGGAAAACAGGCACAGTAAGGGAGCTAACTTTACTTTTGTTCTTCCCTCACGGGATGTGTGCAGCCCTGGCCAGGCCAGCCTGTTATACGGATCTTGAACTGAGTTACTGGTTAAGCTGTTCCACAGGACAGTAAAGAGTAAAACACATTGCTGTGAGTTTGTACAGACCTGACTGGGAAAGGATAACCCATTGATTTCTTTGAAGGACACGATGCAAGCAGATGGGTTTTTCTCACAAATGATGATAGTTTCATTTCAATTTCATCAATTTCCTTCATGAGATATCAACAGATTATTATTCTATGCCTCTAGATTATGTGCAATGTATTAAGCAGCATGCAGTGTCTGCCCGTCTGACAGAAGCTGTGCAGTGAACAAGTTCAACATACTCAAGCACAATTATTCTGTAGTTAACATGTGGTCAGAAGGGACTGGTAACATGTGTTCAGATTTAACAAAGGCATAATTGATGGTTTATTCAGAAGATGCACTGAGGCGGAGGAGGAGACGGGGATATCATGATCGTGCTATTGGACAGGCTTAATGAGTGGGGAGGATATAGAAACGTACATCTGTGCAGGGCTAGGAGGATTATGGAGTTTCAGAATAGTCTGGTTCCTCCTCGCATATTGGTGAGTAATTTGTCATGATTAATTTGCTCATTATAATTTGGGTGAAATGGAACATTTCTTTGGAATTGAAAATGTTGACGTCCACCTTTCTAAATTTTAAATAATATGAGCCACAATTCAGTTTAATCTGGCTTTATGAATGGGTAGAATTACTTACCGGGAACACCAACTATAGCGAGGATGGGATAATAACCAGCTTGAATAACCAGCAGAACATTATACCTCCACCATGATAATGATATCCCAGGCTGGAAAATCCAGTAAAGACAATACAATAAACTCCTGTCCATTGTTGGAACATTCCAGTCTAATGTTATCAGATTTTGATCCATTGTTGTAAATTTCTAGTCTAATGTTCCCAGATTCTGATCCATTATTGGAACATTCCAATCTAATGTTCTCAGATTCTGATCCATTTTTGGAACATTCAAGGCTCATTTTCTCAGATTATGATCTCTCCTCCCCCTCTCTCTGGAGTAGCTTATCCCTGTTAGTGCTCTCGGTGAGCTCCTGCTCACACTTCGTGATAACAGATTGAACTGAATCCTTAATTAACAGAAGAGGTAAATCCTCCCATGACACATTTGGGATCCACGGAGACTGACATCAATAACATTCAATGAACTAATAGCTCCAGTTAACCCGTTT
Source organism: Hemiscyllium ocellatum (assembly GCF_020745735.1). Classification (NCBI taxonomy): domain Eukaryota; kingdom Metazoa; phylum Chordata; class Chondrichthyes; order Orectolobiformes; family Hemiscylliidae; genus Hemiscyllium; species Hemiscyllium ocellatum. Next base: position 19,496,680 of record NC_083446.1, read on the forward strand.
CAATTCAATACTATCTTATTAAAATTTCAAATAATGATTAATACTTACACACTCTGATAGGGATATGTGAAGGTGACTAAGGAAACGAATGTTCGGGCTCGGAGGTCAACTCAATTCAATCTGGCTTGGATATGGGAGTAATGCTGGAGATTTATCGGAACATGAAAATACTTCTCTGTTTATAAATGCTTATAAATCCTGTAACTGCTGCTCAGGCATTACGATATCAATAAAACATTTAGAGAACTTTTATCACCCATGAGCTTGAAGAAAATGTCCCTGAGACTATCTGCGTTTGCAACAGACAAGGACATTATGTTAACAGCGAATTGTACGTAAGAGACAATGGGGACTGCAGATGTTGGAGAATTCGGTGTAGATAAAGTGTGGTGGTGGTAAAGGCACGGATGGTCAGCCAACAATCGAGGAGCAAGTGAGTCAACTTTTCAGTCAGGACTCTTCTTCGTGACTGGGGAGGGGGAAGAGGGCTGAGAGAAAATGGGTGGTAGAGTGAGGCTGGGGAAAGATAGGTGATACGTGGAGGAAGGTGGGAGGTGATAGTGATAGGTCGATGGGGAGTGTGGAGTGGTCAGTGGGAAGGAACATGGACAGGTATGTTCCCTCAGGAGGGTGGACCGGAGTCGGAGAGTTGGATTTGGAATCTGGGTGGGTGAGGGTGGTTTGAAAAGTAGTCAATTCAATGTTCATGCCTTGTGTTTGTAGGCTCCCAAGGCAGAAGATGAAGTGTTCATAGAAATAACCTGCTAAATCTCTTTCTAACCCTCTCCAGATTAATAACATCCGTCCTATAACATAACGATTAGAATTGAACACAGTACAACAGAAGAGGCTTCATCAATGTCCTGCACAACCTGAGCATGACTTCTCAACTTCTAATCTCAAAGGTCTGAGCAATGAGGTAACCTTAAAGACACTGAAAGCACACACTTCAAGGAATTGTACCTGCGCCCCGGGTCCCTCTTTTCTGCGGAGCTACCAAAGCCCAGCAGTAATTGTACAAACCCTCCCCTTGTTTGATTTATCAAAATGCATTACCTTGCATGTAAGCAAGTTATACTCCATCTGCTAGACATCAGCGCAGTGAGTGATATTACTACCCCCGCTACATTCCCCCTTCAGATTAAAACGACACTCCTCTCTCCAGTAGGTCCAGAAACAACAGTGTAGACTTTACAAAGATGCAGAGCTTGGTTTCCCTTGCACAGGCAGAGGGAGGAGTGGGTAAGGCGAAGTTGGATAGTGAACAGTTATCTTGTGTGATTTCATGATTTTAGGAAGAGGAAAGCCACATGTTAGAGATTTGAAATAGTGACTGGTATTTTGGGCCCAGAATTGTGCTCTTTCCTCGTCTCTGGTGTTCAGTATTGATATCTACTCGTGAACCTTCATAGTGCAGAGTGTATTTGCAGGATTTCTTTCCCTGATACAGTAGACGACTGATAACAGCCATTTAAACCGGTAATCATAGCCAAGCAATAGAAGATGTTTATAGTTTATCTCAATGGCACATCCACTGCACTCAGGATCCTATAGTTAAGGCTAATAACTTGTACTTTTTTCAATGAGAAATGTCTCCTGTATAATTTTGTAATGTTAACCAGAATTTAATAAATTCAAATACTTAAAATAAGACCCAAAATCTGGGCATGGTTTAGGCCTTGTGTAGTAGGTTGTGCCCACGTTTCTGAGCCGGAATTCTGATTTCGTTTCCAGTTCATGAATGTGCGGTAGTGCCCCTATCTCTGGAGACGGTCGTGTGTTTTCATGTCCTGTGGAGGTGTCTCACAGCATGTTACAACAGGCTAATGAACAAACACACAGGAACACAATATTGCAGCTTTAGGGGCTAACGCTGAGTGATGGTAGTGCCCCTATCACTGTGCCGAAAATTTTAGTTTAGAATCCCACAGAGCTGTTTCATAATATAACTGAACAAGTTGATTAAACTTTTTTGGAATCGAGCCTTGATGGAGCAAGAAGAGGTACGCCAACTAAATTTGAGACTATAGACCCGGATGACTGAAAGCACAGTCAACCGTCTTGATTGGAGTCACACTTGCACTTTCTAGAGGTTTATAAAATTATGAAGGACATGGATAGGGTGAGTGGTCAAGGATCCTTCCTCCCAAGGTAGGAGAGTTTAAAACTAGGAGGCATAGGTTTAAGATGGGAAAAGAAATATTTGAAAGACAATGAAGAGCAACTTTTTTTTCCTGCAGAGTGTGGTGCTTCTATGGAATGAGCAGCCAGAGAAACTGAAGGGGCTGGAACAATTACAGCATTTAAAAGGCAACTGGATGGCTTTATGATTAGTAGGATATGGGCCAAATGCTGGTAAATGGGACTAGATTAATTTAGAATATTTGGATGGCATGAGTTAGTTGAAGGGTCTATTTCCCTGTTGTACATCTCTCTGAATCATTAACTTAATTAATGAAGATCTCTTTGTAATCTTCAATTGTTCACCATTATATAAATACTGTCCACTGTATACCCAATCTTGATGTCATCTGCAAATTTGCGAAGTATACCTTCTATAATTTTCATCTAAATCATTTATATAAATAACGAGCAAAAGTGGACCCAACAATTTTGCCTGTGGATCATCGCTGCTCACAGGCTTCCAGTTCGAAAAACAATCATCCACCACCACTCTGTCTCCTGCCATTAAACAGATACACACACTCACAATCACAAACATAATCACACACACAATCACACAAATATACATATAGAGGCACAGATGCAACCATGCCTTTAAGACAAAGGTTAGATTAAAAGAACAAACGAGAAGGCGGGCAAATTGTGTTGAGAAACACACCAGACAGGATCAAACAGAAAAGTAACCTTGCTGGGCCAAATGGTCTAATTCCAATTTCCTATGCTGTGTTGCCTTAAGGTGTCAGGAATATTTTGCCAAGGGTGCAGTAGAAGCGAAGTTTGATAAATTCTTCAATAAACAGTCAATGGGACTGTGGGATAGGTTTGCGGGACTGAATGTTCTATGTTTGTTCCTATTTCTGTGTCCTTGTTTCGGAAAAGAGGAGGTGACTTGCTGTGAAACTAATACACTTTAAAATGAAAGGGGTCTCCCATTTCCATTTGAGATAACGTTGTTCCTTTCTCCTTTAGATTGTGTGATCTGTGGCATTCTCATCCTCCGAGAACAGTGAAGCCTGGGTCATTGAGGATATTCAAGGCTGACATTGACTGACCTTTGATGGTCAGGGGTGTGAATGTTCATTGGGAACAAACAGGAGATGGGGTGGTCAGCTACAGTCAGACCCACCATGATATTTCTAAATTGAGCAGCAGGCTGGAGTGTCCGAATAGCCAATTGCTGCTCCTACCTCACACATTGGTTCTGTCAATTCACCCTTCGAGGCTGTTACAGAGGCAGAGAATGTTCCCATTCAGCTAGTCAGCATCTGACAACGCAGCAGGGGGTGGCCATAATTACCCTCCATGAGGTTAGACAGGAATAGAATGAAATATTCAGTCATTTCCCTAAATTACACAGCACAGGGGGACACCATATAACCATCCCAGGCTGTTGCCCTGGAACAGGGGTGCCCTGGGTAGCTGTCAGGAAGACAGAGTAGAGATCATTACTCATTGTGTGTTTGGAAAGCTGTAATTAGTAAATTCTTCAGGGATCTGTGTGAGGTCATCAAAAATTACAATCCAACCAATGAATTGGATGAAGGGGATGGAACTCAGTTAGCTCTTGCACCAGGATAGTCATTTAATAAGATGTCAAATGGAGACAGAGCGTCTGCAATGGGACGCAGACAGGGGGAGGGCAGAGTGTCTGCAATGGGATACAGACGGGGGGAGGGAAGAACGTCTGCACTGGGATACAGGCAGAGGAGGACAGCGCGTCTGCAATGAAATACAGATGGGGGAGGGTAAAGCGTCTGCAATGGGAGACAGGCAGGGAGAGGGTAGAGCATCTGCCATTATTACAGACAGGGGAGGGCTTCTGCAATGGGATACAGACAGTGGGCGGCAGAAAGTCTACAATGGGATACAGACTGGGGAACGGCAGCACGTCTGCAATGAGATACCGACAGGGGGCGGCATAGCGTCTACAATGGGATAGAGAGAGGGGTAGAGCAGCGCATCTGCAATGACACACAGTCAGAGGACGGCAGTGAGCAAACCTTCAGCAAAAAATAAAATCAGCACAACGTAGGTGATGGGAACATTTTGTTTCATGGAAAAGACAAAACAGCAGAAAATTATTTAAATGCAGGGAGAATGCAGAACTCAGTGGTACAGGGGAGTTTGTGTGTTTTAGTACATGATTCACATCAAATTACTCTGAAGATGTTGCAAGTGATTTGGAAGGGAAATGGAATAATTCTGTTTCATGCAAGGGGTGTTGGCTATGAGCTCAGCCATGCTTTTTTTGCATCAGTACAGGGCATTGCTGAGATTACATCTGATGTACTATGTCTGGTTATAATTGCCTAAACTGGAAAATAAAATGCTTTCGTAACGTTTCAAAGATGTTTCTCTTTATTCGTTCTTGATATGAAGAATTAACAGTTCGGCCTGCGAATTAGGGATGTTTTACTGACCATGTAAGATCTTGAGGAGAGTGTAGTTGGTGAATACCGGATGGATATTTCTCCTTGTGTGTGAGAATAAAACTGGGGAACTACTTTAAGAATAAGTCAGGTTCAAAGGAAAGTTCATTGGACCGAAACATTGAACTCTGAGTTCTGTTCCTAGATGATGACAGACAGGCTGAGCTTTTCCAGCAATTGCTGTATATGTTTAAGAATATTCATTTTAACACAGATATTGTGAAGACATGAAAGGCTTATTTTTTACATTATGCAAGCACATATTAAGACATCTTCAAAACAAGTAGGACCATTTATTGGTAATGAATTGATTCTGCAATAACGCACTGATCTGGAGTCGAGAATGTGATGGAATCGTATAGTTCAGATAATGTTCAAGGAGAGCTCACATAGTCCAGTGTGTGACCGATAACGTTACAGATTTAACGTTACAGATGGAAAATGTAGCCTATCTGTGGAGCAATAGTCTATTGCTCCCTTTCTGTTTCCCTGTCGCTCATCACATCAATGTGTGGGAGTGAAAAAAATCCCAGTCTTCATTCCCAGTAATGAAGGATTCCTGATGAGGATTCATTGGAATCTCCCCATTGCCTGAAGCAAAGCAATTCAACAAAATTCAACTGTTTCAGGAAGAAATCCATTGGCAGAAGGTTGTGCGAGCAGAATAACTACAGAAGTAATTTCCGACTCGATAGTGAGTGAACAGATAGGAGATTCTGTGGTTGCAAATGGGTATCCGGAATGGTGTGTAGCCTCCCACATGCCAGGTTCCAGGATGTCTCAGAGCGGCTGCAGAACGTTATCACCGGGGGTTGAGGGGAGTGGTGAAGCAGCCAGTGGTAATTGTGCTCATTGGTACAAATGACAGAGTGACACAGGTAGAAATAGTGATGACAACCTGCAGAGTGATTGTAGAGAGATAGGGAGAAAGATAAAAGATAGGGCCATGACAATGGTACTATCCAGTTTACTTCCAGTGCTCCGTGCTATTGAGGGGAAGAACAGGAGGATATGGCAGATGAAGGGGTGGCTCAAGAATTGGTGCAGGGGGCAGAGATTTTTAGATCACTGGGATCTTTTGTGGGGCAGAGGTGACGTGTTGAGGAAGGTCGGGTTGTACCTGAACTGGAAGGGGACCAATATCCTGGCAGGCAGGTTTACAACTGGGACAAGGGAGGGTTTCAACTAGATTGGTTGGTGTTGGTGAGGGGTTGGATCCTGAACAGCAGGGACGCAAATGCGAGGCTGGAAGGAGATACAGTAATCAGAAACAATAAAGTGAAGACACAGGTCAGGCTGGAACACAACAGGGAGCAAGGAATGCCTGTTGGATTAAATTGAAACTGCTTCAATGCAAGATGGCTGACAGGTAAGGCCGATGAACTCACGGCATGGATAGGTACGTGGGACTGGGATATTACAGCCATTACATATACGTGGCTAAGGGAAGGACAGCACTGGCAGGTTAATGTACCAGGGTGCAGGTGCTTAATGCGGGACAGAGATTGTGGAAGGACGGGACAGAGAGTTTAATTTTTGATTAAGGTGCGTATCACAGCAGTAATCAGAGATAAAATAACTGATAGATCATCCAGTGAGGATTTGTCGTCTGAGCTAAGAAATAAGAAGGAAATGGTAATAGTATTTGGATTATACTATAGGCCCCAAAAAGTAAACGAGGAATTAGGCAAACAAAAATATGTAGACAGACTGGGGAGACTTGCAGGGCCAATAGGATTGCATTAGTAGGACATTTTTATGTTCCAAACATAGACTAGGAATGACATAGAATTAAGGACTGAGATGGGGTGCATCTATTAAGTGTGTTCAGAATAGGAGAAGGACAAAACTGGTCCACAAGTTCAAGTTCAAAATTGGGATAAGGCGAATTTTGATGGAATTAGACAGGAGCTTGTAGGGGTTGGTTGGAGAAGTTTGTTTGCAGGCGAAGGGACCTCCTGCAAGTGGGAGGACTTTAAAAGTGAAATGTCTACAGTTCAAAGTCTATAAATTCCTGTAAGAGGCAAGTTTGTTAGGAAGCGGGAATCTCGGATGTCAGGCGATACTGAAGCTTTGACCAGCAAAAAGGAGGTGTGGCTCAGGTTCAGGCAGCTGGTATCGAGGAAATCCCTGGAAGTATACAGGGGATACAGTAGTTTAATGAAAAAGGAGATCAATGGAGCACAGGACAGCCTTGGCTGAGAAGATTAAGATGAATCCAAAGGCGTTCTTTAAGTATATTAAAGTAAAAAGAATAATTAAATGAGAATATGACCCCTCAAGGTCCAAAGTGGACATGCATGTCTAAAACCGTAGGAGATTTGCGAGATTCACAATGAATATTTCTCCTGTGTCTTTACCGTGGAGAAGTACGTGAATACTTGGGACGTTAACAAAGGTCATAGTGTTATCTTGGGGTGAGTTAATATCGCAGGAGAATACGTGGTGGATGCACTAGAATGTATGAAGGTGGATAAATCTCCTGGTCCTAAACAGATGCATCCAAGAACACTGCAAGAGACTACAGAAGAAACTCCGGGGACACTGGTTGATATTTTTGCATCATCGTTAGCCACTGGTTAGGGTCCAGAATATTGGAGATTAGCAAATTTTGTGCCATTATTCAAGTAGGGAAGCAAAGAAAAATCTGGGATCTATAGACCAGGAAACCTAACATCTGTGGTAGGTAGGTTACTTGAGAAGGCTCTGGGGGCTGAGATTTACATGCAATTGGAAAGATAGGGTTTGTTCAGAATTTTTTTCCGATTCCCTACAGTATGGAAACAGGCCATTTGGCCTAACAAGGCCACACCGACCCTCCAAACAGTAACACACGCAGTCCCATTCCCGACCCTAGATTTACCCCTGACGAATGCACATGAAACTATGGTAACTTAGCACGGCCAATTCACCTGATCTATACATCTTTGGATTGTGGGAGGAAACTGGAGCACCCAGAGGAAACACACACAAACGCAGTGAGAATGTGCAAACTCCACACAGAGAGTCACCCGAAGCTGGAACCAAACCCGGATCCATAGCACTATGAGGCAGCAGTATTAGCCACTGAACCACCATGCTACCCTTGCTTTTTTTTTTATCACAGTTCAATGACACGGACAAAATCTATTCTGCCCTTCACCCATGATGTACGTTCCAGTATCACATACCATGGATAATTTATTCCCCACTGAAAGTGTCATCTTATTATTATTTATTAGTTTGTTATTGTTAATTTTAACAATTATTATTACTAGTTCTTTTTAGAGTGGAAAGGTTGCATGGCTTTGTGAGTGGGAAATGAGTGAGTGCTGGGATATGAGGTTAGTGCAAGGTTTGTGAAGGTTTGTAGCTCCTGTTGAGGTTTAGGGTGTAGGTTTGCTCGCCGAGCTGTTGGTTTGATATCCAGACATTTCATTACCTGGTTAGGTAACATCATCAGTGGCGACCTCCAAGTGAAGCGAAGCTGTTGTCTCGTGTATTCTATTTAAATGTTTGTCCTGGATGGGATTCCTGGGGTTTGTGGTGATGTCATTTCCAGTTCGTTTTCTGAGGGGTCTGATGGCATCTAGATCTATGTGTTTGTTTATGGCATTGTGGTTGGAGTGCCAGGCCTCTAGGAATTCTCTGGCATGTCTTTGCTTAGCCTGCCCCAGGATAGATATGTTGCTCCACTCAAATTGGTGTTTTTTTAATCCGTGTGTAGGGCTACGAGGGAGAGAGGATCGTGTCTTTTTGTGGCTTGCCAGTGTTTGTTTATCCTCTTTATAAGTGTATAACTTTCTTCCTGTTTGTCCTAAGTAGTGTTTGTGGCAGTCCTTGCATGGAATTTTGTAGATGACTTTGGTTTTGTCCATGGGTTGTACTGGGTCTTTTAAGTTTGTTAGTTTTTGTTTGAGAGTGTTGATGGGTTTGTGTGCTACGAGGATTCCGATGGGTCCCGGTAGTCTGGCTGTCATTTCTGAAACTTCTTTGATATATGGTAAGGTGGTTAGGGTTTCTGGCTGTGTTTGGTCTGCTTGTCATGTTTGTTCTTGAGGAATCTACGGACTGCATTTTTTGAGTATCTGTTCTTTTGAATACGTTGAATAGGTGGTTCTCCTCTGTTTCCCGAAGTTCGTCTGTGCTGCAGTGTGTGGTGACTCGTTGGAATAATGTTCTGATACAGCTTCGTTTGTGTGTGTTGGTATGATTGCTAGTGTCGTTAAGCATTTGGTCAGTGTTTGTTGGTTTTCTCGATACGCAGGTTTGTAGTTCTCCATTGTCCTTTCTTTCGACTGTGGCGTCCAGGAATGCGAGTTTGTTGTCGGTTTCTTCCTTCTTGATAAACTTCATGCCTGTGAGCGTGTTGTTGATGATGTTTGTGGGCGGCACGGTGGCACAGTGGTTAGCACTGCTGCCTCACAGCGCCTGAAGACCCGGGTTCAATTCCCGACTCAGGCGACTGACTGTGTGGAGTTTGCACGTTCTCCCCGTGTCTGCGTGGGTTTCCTCCGGGTGCTCCGGTTTCCTCCCACAGTCCAAAGATGTGCGGGTCGTGTGAATTGGCCATGCTAAATTGCCCGTAGTGTTAGATAAGGGGTAATGTAGGGGTATGGGTGGGTTTCGCTTCGGCGGGTCGGTGTGGACTTGTTGGGCCGAAGGGCCTATTTCCACACTGTAAGTCTAATCTAATCTAATCTTAAATGTCTCTTCTATCTTGTGCCGTTTTGTGAGGACAAAGGTGTCATCTACATAGCGGACCCAGATTTTTGGTTTGATGGTTGGTAGGGCTGCTTGTTCTAGTCTTTGCATTACTGCTTCTGCTATGAATCCTGAAAGCAGAGATCCCATGAGTGTGCCTTTGGTTTATCTGTAGATTATGTTGTTGAAGGTTAAGTGAGTGGTGAGGCTCAGGTCCACTAGCTTCTTCATGTTTTCGTTGATAATGTGATTGATGGTGGGTGGGGTGTGTGGGACGGTCTCTTCTAAATGTGTGGTAAGTGTTTCCTTTGCTCGGTCGATGTTGATGGTGGTGAACAGTACTGTTACGTCGAATGAGATCATTGTTTCGTCTTCCACTATTTTGGTGCTTTTGATGATTTTCAGGAATTCCTGGGTGGAGTAGATGGAGTGCTGTGACTCTTCTACTAGGTATTTCAGTCTTGCGAGTAGTTCTTTGGCCAGTCCGTAAGTTGGTATTCCGGGTAGTGAGACTATGGGTCTGTGGGGGGGGACTCCTCCTTTATGGATTTTTGGTAGTCTGTAGAATCGTGGGGTGTTGGTCCCGTCTGGTTGCATTTTCTGCAATTCTGTCTTGTTTAATTGGCCGATATTGCACAATATTCTGAGGAGATATGGAATTTTGTTTCAGAGTTGTGGGGTCGGGTCTAGCGCCACCTGTTGGTAGGTGTTGGTTACTGCGAGTAGTGCATTGGCTTTCTTTATGTAGTCCCTTCTGTTCAGGATGACTGTGAGCCAACCCGTGTCTGCAGGTAATATAACGATGTTTTTGTCTTTTTTGAGGTTTTCTCGGGTGGGGGGGGGGGGGGGGGGGGAGGTGAGCTCCCTAGTCATCCTGAAGAGATGGGAATGCATACTCCATGCTGTAGGAATTGATGACTCTACAAATAGAACAGCATTTGGGTCAAACTATCGTTTTTCCTTTGGTCATCAGTTCCAATCATATTTGGACAATGTTCTTTCAAGTTATCTTTGCAGATATTTTGATTTCCACTTTACGTGTGTGTGTTTGTGTGTGTGTGTGCGTGTGTGTGTGTGTGTGTGCATGTGTGTGTGTGTGTGCGCGTGTGCCTGCGTGTGTGTGTGTTTCTCAGTATCTTTCAAAGGGAAGTATCAATGTACATATTTGTAAAATCCTCTTGTTATTCCTCTTTCCATCATAGTTTGAGCAAATTTGTTTTGGTCATAGACGTGTTGTTTTAACAGAGTACAGCAATCTCTCTGACCTGTTCCTAACACTGACCCTGACACGCTCTGAGAACAATATCATTGGCCATATCACCAACATAGTTATCATTATTTTTTGTGGAGGCGTGGGGCGATAAAATGGAGCAGTGAACCAAAACAACACAGGGAGTTATCGACTCAATCAGCCAACGTCAGTGTCGATGAGTTCCTGGGAGGGGATTCTGAGGAATAGGATTTACATCTATTTAGAAAGACAAGGACTGATTAGGGATATTCAATATGGAATTGTGTGATGCAAATCATGTCTAATTAATGTGATTGAGTATTATGCAGAGGTGACAAAGAAAATTGAAGAATACACTGTGGTGTACATTGTCTACACAGACTTCAGCAAGGCACTTAATAAGGTTCCCCATCGTAGACAGATTACTAAGGTTAGGTTATATGTAATCTAGGAAAAGCAAACCAATTGGATACAAAATTGGATTGGAGGTAATGGATTGTTTTCCAGACTGGAGACCTGTGGCCAGCGGTATGCTGAAAGAATCAGTGCTGAGCTCACTGCTTTTCATCACGGATATAAAACACTTTAATGTGTTTATCAGAGGCATGGTTAGTAAGTTTACAGATACCATCGACAAAGTGGTGTAGTGGACAGTAAAGAAGATTATTTCAGAATATAATGGAATCCTTGACCATCAATGAGCCAAGGACTGGCAGATGGAGTTTAATTTAGATATTTGTGAGGTTTTGCATTTTGGTAAGTAAAAGCAGGGTCGTGCCCTGGGGAATGTTGCTGAACAAAGAGACCTACGGATGAAGATTCATAATCCCTTGAAAGTGGAGATTAGGTCGAGAGGGTGGTGAGGAACGTGGTTGGCATGCTTGCCTTAATCGGTCAGAATATTGAGTACAGGAGTTGGGGGAGCATGTTCCGCTTGTACAGGACGTAGGTGAGGCTACTTTAAGAATACTGCGTACATGTCAATTGACTCTGCTAAAGGATGGATGTTGTTATGCTTGAAAGGGCGCAGAAAAGATTTACAAGGAGTTTATGGAACCTGAGGGTTTGAACTACGGAGAGATGATGAACAGGTTGAGGCTTTTTCCCCTGGACTGTCAGAGGCTGAATGGTGACATGACAGAGGTTTTAAAAAGTCCTGAGGGGCATGGATAGTCGGAATGGGCAAGACCTTTTTCCCAGTGTAGGGGCGTCCAGAACTAGACGGTATAGGATGAAGGTGACAGGGCAAATACTTAGAAGGGACATGAGGGGAACATTTTTCATACAGAGGCTGGTGTGTGTACTGTCAGAGGAAGTGGTGAAAGCGGATACAATTACACATTTAAAATATAACTCGATAGGTACATAAATAGGAATGGATCAGAGGGATGTGGGCCACATGCAGACAGGTGGAACAAGATCTGATTAAGATGTCTGACTGGCAAGCACAATTTGAACAAAAGGACCTGTTTCACAGGGAGTCTCATCCCACTGTGAGACTCTCTTATTCTCACAGTGGGATGAGGAAGAATTCTAAAAGGGCCATTCGAATGGGAATTCTCTTCCGCAGTAGTTTGTGGTGCTTCTCTGATTACAAGTATTCACAGCCGAGTTAGTTAAAGATTTGGCAGAGAAGTGAGTCACGGATAATGGGACACAGACAGGAAGATGAGGCTGAGACCACAATCTGATCAGCCACAATCTTAGTGCCTGGTGGAAAAGGCTTGAATTCTCTAGTAACCCACTCCTGCTCCTCAGTCCCATGTTCCTGTGTTCCATTCAACCTCTCTAACCTGCTAGACAGGAGCAGTTGGAGTCCACTTGCTGTTATAGCATGGTGCACAGAAACAAAGGATACCATTTCGCCCCTTGTGACTGTCCCACACGGTTTGTGAGATTTGGAAAATATAATTGGATGACCCAGGCTGGATATGAAAGTGGTTGCTCATCTCTCTTTGCAGAGCTTCCTCTCTCTGTAACTTGTACTTCATTTGTTGATCATTCTGTAGACCCAGATTCACTGTGAAAGCAGTCCCCAAATCTCACCCAGCGATGGCTCACACAATCCGCTGGTCTCCCTGATTGCAACATTCCATAAGAGATCTTCCAGGAAAGTAACACCTACTAACTTTCCAGTAACAGAATGGGAGAACAGCAGAAACAGGGGCAGGTCATTCACATCCCAAGCCGTCTTGCCCTTCACTAAGATCAAGGCTGACTTGTTCCTAGTCTCAAATCTTCCTTAATGTCCAAGCCTTCTTGAACACTTCTATAGAAGACAAAACAAAGAACAGTACTGATTTGGAGATGTCGGTGTAGGACTGGGGTGTACAAAGTTAAAAATCACAAAGCACAAGGTTATAGTCCAACAGGTTTAATTGGAAGCACATTCGCTTCGTCATCAGGTGATAGTGGAGGGCTAAATCCTAACACAGAATTTATAGCAGAAATTTACAGTGTGATTTAACTGAAATTATACATTGAAAAATTGATTGTCGGTTAAGCCTTTCATCTGTTAGAATACCATGATAGTTTCACTTCTTTCATATGTAACTCACAATAATTTCACAGCATCAGTGTTCCAGGTTCGATTCCGGCCGTGGGCAACTGTCTGTGTGGAGGTTGCACATTCCCTACTAGTCTGCAGGTTTTCCTCCAATGCTCTGATTTTGTCCCACAGTCCGAAGATGTGCAGGCCAGGTCAATTGGCAATGCTAAATTGTCCATTATATTAGGTGCATTAGTCAGAGGGAATTGTGTCTGAGTAGGTTATTCTTTGGAGGGTAGGTGTGGGCTGGTTTGGCCGAAGGGCCTGTTTCCACACTGTAGCGAAACCAATCTGCTCAGTTTAGACTCAATGGGCGGAATATCCTCCTTCCACACTGTAGGGATTCTATGATGACAAACTGGAGATGTCTGGACTGAGGAAGCTACGCTGAGGATCTCCTGAAGATGTGTCCCACGGCTGAGATGATTGATACCCACCAATGATAATCATCTTCCCCTGTGACGTGAATGACTCCAAAAAGTGTAGACGTCACAATTAATTCTCATTAAGTACGATTTTTTTCAGGCTCCTCGATGTCATCCTCAGTCAAATGCTGCCTTGAGTTCAGAGCCAGTCTGTCTTATCTGAGCACCTCTGTTACCTCTTTTGTTCATATCATTAGGTCATGGTGTAGACGCAGAGGACGTTTTCTTCAAACAGAGTGTAGTGAATATCAGGCATTCTCTTACGCAGAGAGTTAGGGGAGCTAGATCACTGAAAGGGATCAGTGGTGTCTCTCAGAGAGCAGTCCAGTGACCTGTGCTGTTTGTTACTTTTATAGATGACTTGCATATGGGTGTTGAAGAGTGGGCTAGTAAGTCTGCCGATGACACAAAGGTGGTTGGAGGGGTACAGAATGTGGATGGCTATTGTAGGTTGCAACGGAACATAGACAGGATGCAGAGCTGGGCTGAGAAGTGGCAGATGGAGTTCAAACTGAAGTGATTCACCTTGCAAGCTCGAATGTGAATGTAGAATACATAGTTAAAGGGAGGATTATTGGCAGTGTGGAGGAACAGAGGGATCTTGGAGTCCGTGTCTACGGATCCATCAAAGTTGCTACCCAAGTTGATCGGGTTGTGAAGAAGGCGTATGGTGTGTTGGCTATCAGTTGCAGGGGGATTGAGTTTAAGAGTCGCGAGGTTATGCTGCAGCTCGATAGAGCCCTGCTCAGACCGCACAGGGAATATTGTGTTCAGTTCTGGTTTCCTGATTCTAGGAAGGAAAAGGAAGCTTTAGAGAGGGTAAAGAGAAGATTTACCAGGATGCTGCCTGTACTGGAGGGCAGGTCTTATGAAGAAACCGTGAGGGAGTGAGGGCTTTTCTCACTGGAGGAAAATAGGTGAGAGGTGACTTGATAGAGGTGTACAAGATGATGTGAGGCATAGAGAGTGAATAGCCAAAAGCATTTTATGAGAAATGTCTGTCATGAGGTCGCATAATTTTAATGTAGAAGAGGGGCCTTTCACTGAAGTTTACAAAATTTTCAGAACAAGTTGTCCCTCTTCAGCTCTTGAAACAGTCTGTGACCATGTGCAGCAAGACCTGGACAACATTCAAGAGCGTGCTGTTAACGTCTGGGTAACATTTTTGTAACAGCACAGTACATTTCCACAGTAAAAGGAGGAATTCATTCAGCACCTGAATCTGGTTTCACAAGAATGTGGAGAAGCTATTCATCCATCAAAACTACTGAGCAAGAAGAGGGATGGACCATTCAGTCCCTCCTGCCTGTTGCACAGCAAGACAGGGAGTCTGCTGTCTCCCACATTGACTTACGTGGGATCAGAAAGAACCATTTCACACGCAGAGTCACTTACAAAGGAACAGGAAAATGTTATTCAGCTTCTCAAGCAACTACCATAGGAACAGCAAGGTGTCAGAGATGCTCCAACATCACAAACAAATGGATCAGGGGCTGCACAGACAGATTCTCCAAATTGGTCCACATGGCTTAATTACTCATGGTACATATTTGTTACTTTAACATGGTTTTCTGGCAGTGGGAATGAAACCAACTTTTTTAGCCATTCTCCAAGTCATCTTCCATCTCCAATTTGGCAGGCCCATGGTCTCCGTGAAGGTCAGAAGCCGTTGGTAAATAATTAACTGTTTCAGAATGATGGTATTTTGGCTGCTGACAGGATTGTGTACAAAGTGACATTCAATGCAGTGTCACACAGTAACTGTGCATTAAAGTGTTCAGAGATTTTCCGAGCCTGTACCTCTTTGTCAATCGACATGGAGTCTCTGCAGATGCATGTAAATTGTCGTGAATCAAACAACCAATGAAAAGTATGAATTTTTCACCCTATTTAGCTGTTTGGGACATAATGAGTTTCTGTCCATACCCATCAAGCTTCAACTTCTTATTCTCTCACAGCGCGACAGATTAAACATAGTTACAGCCCTCTCTCCTCATGGTAACATCATGCCAGTGTTTAGTCTGGCCAAACTACTTTGCACTCTCTCAGTGACAAAGGGATCATTGTTTATAAAACAGACCAAATCTTTACACAATGCACCAAATACTCTCTCAACAAAACACGATCAAAACACGAAAAGATATTCTAACTCTTGTACTTCAATAATTTTGCATGAAGAGCCACATATAATTTACTTCCTGCCCCTATGAGTCAGTGACTTATGACCAAGGACATCCAGAACTTTTTCAGCAAAAGCACTCGCCAACCTCTCTACCATTTAATTAATGTAAATGTACATGATGATATTTGTTGTTCACATCTGAATCATTATTATACCTTGTGAACATCTATTGTCCAAACACTGATCCTGATGCCACCCATCAATCCTTCAGTCCACAGAAAAACAGTATTCTTCTCGTATCTCCATTAGCAAAATTTTAATCCACCCCTACCTACCCATGGACTCGAACATTCCCCATTCACCTGTATTCAAACATGTCAAGCATCTTCTAAAATTACAAATACTCCACTCCCGTTTGTTCTCAAAGTTCGATGTCACAATGGATAATCTCCACAAACAGCTTTATCAAAGATCATTTCCCTTTCATGAATCTCGGCCGAATGTACCAAATTACATCATTATTTTCCAAGTATCTAGTTGTCACGTTCCTTATAAAACGTTCCAATTTTTTTTCTCACAGCTGACATCAAGCAACTTAGTTTTCTGTTTTCACTCTCCATCCTGTTTTAAATATTTAAGTTTACTATAGTTGTTTTCCAGTCTGCAGCATTCTTTCAGGAATCTAACTAGCTTAGAAGAATAATCAGTAATTCTTTCATTACCTCTGTTCTCATCTGAATCACTCTGGGATGTAGCTTATCAGATGCAGCAACGTACAAAACTTCAATTCAATTAGATTTTCGAAAACATACACTTCATTAATTCTGATTTCCTGCAGTTTCCCATTTTTACCAATCACTCTGTTCCCTAATATTTCTAGAAGATAGTTTCTGTACCTTCCCCTGTGGAGATGGAACCAACGCATTCCTCTCAGCAGGCAGGTGGTTTCCGACCGCTTGTGAATACATTGGAGGACTGCACTTCAGAGATGGTGGATATATTACCCACTGATGCCTGCAAAGTTCCAGAATCAATCCAGTTTAATTCATCGTGAGTGTCAGCACAGTCCTGTCCCTGGTGTGATACTGAAGGAGGGGATACAGCTCAATTACCACCTCAATTTTGAGACAAGCTGGTTTTACACTTTACACCGGGGTGCAGCTTAGACAAATCTTCCTAGAAATCCCAGAGAGTATAGTGGAGTGCCCTGCTCCTCCCAGTTTACACAGCTTCCCTTCTTTGTAGTCTCAGCTCAATTTGTTTACCATGGACCCAGCCACACTGTAAATGCAGTATTCAGAGTGAGATCACCAGACCGTCGGGTCTCTCTGAATGAAGTCAGCAGCTGAAAGCACAATCCTGAGAACACCATCCACAGAGCCTCCACTGACTTACTAGATGACAGCAGCAAGTCAATTGCCACACCCATAGTACATCCATTCTGTGTTGAAAATGCCTCAGTCTCCTCAGTTTCTCCTCCTGGCTGAGAAAGTTGTTACATCTCCACGCAGTCGCACAGTAACAGTTCCTCTCTCCAAAGAAGCAGTTGACAGTGGAACATTACGTTTCTCTCTATCTCAGCGACTATAAGTATTGCTGATGGAGTTGATCACCACACTCAGAGACGGGAGATGGAGGAATATAAATCACGGTAAGCAAGGACATCCCATAATAAATATGATATTCAAGATTATGTGAAAAGGGAAAATGTTAGAATAACCTCCCATTCTGTTTCCTTCCAGTCCATCATCAGCAATCATTTTGCTTGCTTTTCCTTTCTCTCTCTGTCTCTCTTGCTGGACATCATCCAATCAACACAAACCTCCGCTAACACTTCCAACCATCCCTGATACAATAATATTCACTTGCATTCAGTTTTGATAGGTTCACTGAACTCGAAACACACTTTGTATTTCTTCTGACAGACTGCCATACCTGCTAAGATTCTCCAACATTCTTTCAGGCGGTGGAGAATTTTATTTCAGATCGCCAGCATCCGCATTTCCTTGGCTATTTCACCTTTAATGTTGTTGTTTCGCGGGATGCCAGCATCCCTGGCAAGGGCAGCATTTGTTGGCCATCCTTACTGCCCTTGACCACGCGGCCATTTGTCAAGGCAATATGGAGGCAACCAGATTTTTTGTGGGTCTGAGGTGACACTTCGTTCAGACAGGGCAAAAATGTTAGGTTTCTTTACCAATGGTTATTAATAAAATAAGAAAAGAAAATCCTGATGGTTTATGGTTGCCATGAGTGAAATTACGTTTCATTCCAATTTTTGTCATTCGAATTTAAATTTAGTCATCGACTGTGGTCGGATTTCAGACAATGCTTTTAGAGTCATAACCCGTGCCTCTGAATTACACAGTCTGTGGCATTATTACTCTGTTTAAGAGTCCCTGTTGTGAAGTAACTGTAGAGACAAGAACAAGTTTGTGGTCAAATGATTTGTAACTGGAAGAGAGGTCAGAAGAGAACTACAGCCATAAAATCTGTTGTTAACGAAGGGGTAGGTGATGGCAAAGTCAGCAACAGAACTCAGGCAGAGCTGGAAATTGGGGATATTATGAAGGGGATATCAGCAGGTTTGATCACAGAGAGAATATGGAGACATAAAACACTTCACAGTAAAAAGGGGCTCAATGTTCTGAACAGTCTTGTTCCTTCTCAGATGTTTATGAGTAAGCAGTTTGGAAACGCATGAGAAGTAAGTGGCATTTGTGACTGAATAGCAACCAGAATAGCAATAATATGCAGCTTCATTTATAGAATTGACAGAGATAGACTTACCAAGAACAACAATAATAGCGAGGATGGGATAGTACCCAGCTTGAATAATCATTAGAACAGCTCGTATCCGCAACTCTAACCGTGGCAAATCCTGAGAAAGCCAATGAAGACCCCAGGATAAACTTCTGTCCATTGTTGGAATATTCCAGTCTAATGTTCCCAGATTCTGATCCATTGTTGAAACATTCTAATGTTCTCAGATTCTGATCTCTCTCTCTCTCTCTCTCTCTCTCTCTCTCTCTCTCCTTCTCTGTAGCTGCTGATCCCAATCTTGTTGAGTTTGACACTGCCCCGAATACTATGACATAACAAGTTGAAAGAAGTCCCTAATTATGGAAGAGGGAACTCCTCCAGTGACCCACTTAGTTCCAGGAAGACTGCTATTAATCACAATCACTGAACAAACAGCTCCAGTTAACCCATTTCACGGCAACTCTGATATATCACAATAATAATTGGTGTGGTGGGATTTTGATATCACTGAACATTGGTCTAATGGCATACCTCCAGTTGTTACCATAGAGGTGAGGGAGAGAGATAATGTTTTCTGTTCACAAGCTCGATGATTTTGCTGTGTTTTGGCAGCGTAGGAATTGCTGGGCTCCAGAGGGCGGCTGTGTCTGATCACCAGACCTGCTGCATCTTTTCGTTTTATTTATTTATGTTTAACTTTGACTTTTGCCTGTCCAGCCTTAAACGGCTTCTGTGGGTTTAGGCATTTTTGAAAGACACGTAAAGAGCCATAGACGATGTAGATACAGTCCATTCCTTGTGTTCTTGCAGGCGCGGCCTGGTCCTGTGGAGTGATGGTCAAACTCACACAGAACCAGGATTCTTAGTTTTACCTTTCGGTAGTTATTGCTGGGGTCTCAGCAGAGTTGGAAGGCAGGAAATCTCTCCCTGGTGCTACAAATTCTGTCTGTGATTTCTCTCGGAACTGTCGTTTGATGTTCTTTTCCCCTGGATTGGAGAACTGCATGTGAGACAATCTGTTTCCTGCATTTGTTATTTGACATTTGTGTGCAGAATGGACAATGCCATATTGGAGCAGTTACTGTATAGCTGTTAAATAAACTATTATTCTGCTAAGTTTTCCAACAGAATTAAATTATTGCAAGTTCCTCTTCCTTTTGTTGTCTTTTTTCGACAGTATTCGAATAAATTGTGTTTTGCTTAATGTCGAACATTTTGAACAAGTCAATTCTATCTGAAACACATCACCTCACATTTACCAGCGAAATGGGCCGAGCTGGAGGAGTGATAATCATGTCAGAAATTATATTGGATACTGAATCCATCTCTCAGATCCAGCCCGGATACGTATTAGCCCTGATGAGATACCTGATCAGCATGAAGCACTGCGTAGACAAGGCTAGTGTACTGCTTAGCAATCCGTCCAGGATCGAACACTGTTTAGAACTCACCAGTTCACTACTTATCTGTCAACAGTGCACTGGTCTATAAACTTGGACTACATAATCTTTTCAGCACAGGGCGGTGCGCAGAACACACATAGGCATTGTTCTATACACAAGGACTGGATATTTGTGCAGCATGGGGAGCTGTGCAGTAAATAGCCGTGAATTTATCTATTAATGTGGAGCAGTTATCTTCCCAGCATACACAGCTATGTACGCCAATGACTGCATTGCTGAGTAACACAGTGTTAGATCACTGTAAGTGACAGGATGTGCTGCTCCCTCCATTTACAGCTCCATATCTCCATTGTGGCATGACACAAGGGTGATGTGGATGTGAAACTCACTGCCAGAGAGAGATGGCGGGGGAATCAGTTTAAATACCAACAAATGGGAGGAGCTTGGTTCAAAGAGAAGGGGAGATTGAGAGAGAATTTCACAGAAGGATCTGATGGTATGTTTAAAAATTGTGAAATGAAAACATTTAAGTAGCATCTTGCAATATAGGTCACTGTTTCCAGGAATGATGGGTGAACAGGATATTGGTGTAAGTTAAGATGATGGAGAGCTTTGGACAAGCATTTGTCCTGCAGCGTTTTAACTGAGAGTAAGATCAGCAGAGTCTTCGACTCATTAGGCTGAATCGAACAATAATTTGTCTCAATTCCATTTTCATTGAGTCTGAAAGAAGGAATGTCTGCACGAGGCTGAGCGAGTTTCCTGGTGTTATCTTATTGAACTCACTTCATTAACTATCCACCCCACCCCATGATGTCCCTCTCATTCAACACCAGCCCGATTTTCCCACCCATCATGGCTGGAGGTACACACCATCTCCCGGGTACCCTGGATATTCAGTGATCCCTGGCACTGCTCCCATTGTTAAAAGGCCAATGGGCACACGGTTGAGCTTTCTCAGTTTGGAGCTGCCCTGCACAGGTTACCCCGAGCATGGCAGATTAGGGAAATTACACCACAGCTTATCGACATGGGGCATGGAGGGCATGGTGAATGGTCTAGTATAGAGCGGTACCATTCTCTTCCCAGAGGGAGCCGCACCACCAGACTCATCGAGCATGATCAGTGCACACCACCCAGCTCAGTGCAGTATCTACGGTCCAAAGAAAAGTGAAGCAAAACAGGAAAAGTACCTTCCCCACTCTGTCAGGATAAGGGTCACCATATTCTCTCTACTCTCTCACACTCACTGTATATCTGTTCGCGCCTTCCCCAGAATAAGGCTCCAGCACTCTCACCACTGCAGTGCAGCACCTTCTCTCTCTCTATCTCTCTCTCTCACACCTACGCAATACCCCCATGGTTATAAAATGTTCTTATGAGTGCTGTTTCTAGAATTCTCTGGATGATGTCGTTTGTACAATGTTCCAGATAATTTTCAAAATAATTCAATTTCAGCAGAATGTACATCCCCCAGTATGTAACGCATGAGAGGAAGGAGCAGAGTTTTACTTTTTTGAAAATCACTCAGGATGACAATGCATCATGAGGCCGTTAATCCTCTCAAACATGCTCCACTATTCAGGTAAAGGGAGAACCTAAACACTTGAAGACTCACTCTCATCTTGAAGACATGCACCACATTGGAGTTTCGCCAGTTTCACTGGAACACGCCGGTAATCTCGAGAGTTATGCAATATTTCACACAGTGTCACCAGTCACTCTGTAACCACTTCTATTAAAACAAGGTATGAATTGCTGATGAGTTGTTTACCCATGTTTTTTTTTCTGTTTGAGAAAAGCCTTGTTAGTTTTGTTAGAGACAATGCAGAACTTTATCTGACTACAAATTTGTTTATTATATTGAAATTCTTTGTGCCTTCCCCTGAGAGAAAAGATGTAAAATACTGTTTAAAATTACCTGCCTGTTTCCTGAAACCAGTCACATCCTCCCGGTGTCCCACATATTCTTCCCTGCCTTTCTTCCAAGGATCACACAATCATTATGTACCTTTTTTATTCGATATGGGAAAACTCTTGCAGTTAGTTTCTTTTCATCTTTCTTGCCAGTTTGGGAATATTTTTCTTTGTATTTTGTTTTATACAATCTGCTTCTGGTTCCAAAAGTAAACTTCCCGAATGTGGCCGACGCTAGGGCTCCCCAATCTGAATTCTTTTGTTTGAGATTGATTAGCATACTTCACAGCCTTTGTGCATCATGGGTTGTTCATCTTCACATCTTCATAACATCTTCTTTTTGACAAGAGTCAATCATTATTCAAGAAGGGGAGTAGGGATAACACTAGTAACTACAGGCCGGTGAGTCTCAATTCTCTTGTTGGCAACGTCTAAGAGAGAATCGTAAGGGATAAGATTTATGAACATCTGGATAGGAATAATGTGATCAATGATAGTCAGTATGGTTTTGTGAAGGGCAGGTCGTGCCTCACAAACGTTATTGAATTATTTGCGAAAGTGACTAAGGAGGTGGACGAGGGTGAATATGGAGATGTGGTATATATGGATTTTAGTAATGCTCTTGATAAGGTTCCCTGTGGTAGGTTACTGCAAAAAATACGGGGGTATGGCATTGTGGGTGCATTAGAGGTTTGGATTAGGAATTGGCTGGCTGGACGAAGACAGAGGGTAGCAGTTGATGGTAAAGGTTCATCTTGGAGTACAGTTACTAGCGGTGTTCCACAAGGATCTGTTTTGGGACCATTGCTGTTTGTCATTTTTATAAATGACCTGGAGAAGGGTCTAGAAGGTTGGGTGAGCAAGTTTGCGGATGATACGAAAGTCGGTGGAGTTGTTGACAGTGAGGAAGGATGTGGCAGGTTACAGCGGGATATAGATAAGCTGCAGAGCTGGGCAGAAAGGTGGCAAATGGAGTTCAATGTAGGTAAGCGTGAGGTGATTCACTTTGGTAAGAGTAACAAGAAGATGGGGTACTGGGCTAATGGTCGTATACTTGGTAGTGTGGATGAGCAGAAGGATCTTGGTGTCCATGTACACAGATCTCAGAAAGTTGCCACCCAGGTAAATAGTGCTACGAAGAAGGCATATGGCGTACTAGCTTTTATTGGTAGAGGAATTGAGTTCCGGAGTCCTGAGATCATTTTGCAGTTGTTTAAGACTCTGGTGCGGCCGAATCTGGAGTATTGTGTGCAGTTTTGGTCGCCATGCTATCGGAAGTACGTGGATGTACTGGAACGGGTGCAGAGGAGGTTTACCAGGATGTTGCCTGGTATGATAAGAAGATCGTATGAGGAAAGGCTGAGGCACTTGGGGCTGTTTTCATTGGAGAAAAGAAGGCTATGGGGTGGCTTGATAAAGGTGTATGAGATGATTAGGGGTTTAGATAGGGTTGACCATGAGAACTTCTTTCCGCATATGGAGTCAGCTATTACAAGGGGGCATAGCTTTAAATTAAGTGGTGGTAGGTATACGGCTGATGTTAGAGGTGGATTCTTTACTCAGCGAGTCATGAGTTCATGGAATGCCCTGCCAGTAGCAGTGGTGGACTCTCCCTCTTTATGGGCATTTAAACGGGCATTGAATAGGCATATGGAGGATAGTGGGCTAGTGTAGGTTAGGTGGGCTTGGATCGGCGCAACATCAAGGGCCAAAGGGTTTGTACTGCGCTGTATTTTTCTATGTTCTATGTTCTATAACTGAGCGTTATTAAATGACCCCCTCCTTCCACACACATCTGCTGACCTTCACCTGTGTCTTTTCACATTCTGTACGTGACCAGATATATGACATAAATCTGCATTTGAAATGCCTGACTCTTTTCAATCACTGAGGGGGAACCTACATATGTGGCTGAACACATGATCAGCTGAGGGGGCCTGCATTCTCCCAGTTTCCCTGCCTCTCTCATTTCTGTAAGGAGATGCCACATTCCTTTGGGAACCTTCCTACATGTCATCCTTTTCACTCAAACGAGAAATCCCGTCACTCTGAGGGACTGAGCCTTCAGCTGTGACTGTTCCGCCTCCGTCACTTCTGCCCTCATTCCGTCCCCTCCTTCCCAGAACAATGATAGATCTCCCTTTGCCCTCACTTCCTATTGCACTAGAATCTGCATTCACCGAATCATCCTCCGCCAATTCCACTACTTCCAGCAGGATAGCACCATCAAACACATCTTGCCCTCCCGTCCACGGTCAGTATTTCACAGGGACCACTCCGTCTGTGGCACCCTCAATCATCCTGAACACTTCCCCACAACCCCATGGCACCTTCCCATGTAAATGCAGGAGCTGCAACATTTGCCCATTCACCTCTTCCCTCCTCACTGCCCAAGGCTCTAAACACACCTTCCAGGTAAAGCAGCATTTCACTTGTACACTTTCAATCCAGGCTCCTGTCATTGCTGCTCATAATGCGGTCTGTAGAAATGACCCTGGCCATCTGATTGCTCCCCATTTCAATAACCTACATTGCTCTCACGATTATGAGAATTCTTTGAGGAGTTAATGACGGGTTGAACCAGAGAGCGTTACCTATCTGAACTTGCAGTAGGCCTCTGATATGGTATCACACAGGAGGCTGCAGAGTAAGATAAGGACCCATGGCGTCAGAGGCCAGGTACTAGGATGGATAAAAGGTTGGTTCTCTGGGAGGAGGCAGAGTGAGGATAAAATTGTCCCTCTCAGGACGGCAGCCGGTGACCACCAGTGTTTCACAAGAGCCAATGTTGGGACCACAACATTTCACTTTACAGGTTAATGATATGAGTGGCGGGGCAGAAGGCATTCTGGCTACGTGTGCAGATGATGCAAAGATAGGTGGAGGGGCTAGTAGTATTGAGGAGGCATGGAGCCTGCAGAAAGATTTCGACAGTTGAGGAGAGTGGGAAAAGGAGTAGCAGATGGAACACAATGAGGGAGAGTGTGAGGTCATGCACTTTGGTATGAATAATACAGGCGTGGACTATTTACTAAATGGGAAAAAGAAAATCCCAAATCTGAGTAACAAAGGGACTTGGGATTCCAAGCCCAGGATTCCCGAAGATGAACTTGCAGGTTCAGTCTGTAGTTAAGAAGGCAGATACAATGTTGTCATTCATCTAGAGAGGAGTAGGATATAATGGTGGGGATTCTGAGGCTTTCTAAGGCTCTGGTCAGACCACACTACCATTATTTTGTGCCTCATGCCTCAGGAAGGATGTATTAGCCTTGCTGTGTGTCAAGAGAAGGTTCACCAGAAATGAAAAGCTTAACACATGAGGAACGTTGGAGAACTCTGGGTTTATACTCGATGGAGATGAGAAGGATGAGGGAGGATCCAGTTGAAACTTACAGAATACTGAATGACCTGGATACAGACAAAATTGGGAGGCCGTTTTCACTGGCAGGAGGGCGCATGCTTAGAGCAAAGGGAAAATCCATTAGAATGAAGGTAAGATGAAACACCTTTAGCCAGAGAGTGGTGAAATTATGGAATTCCTTACCACAGAAGGCTGTGGAAACCAGATCATTTGACATCAACGAAATAGGCAGGAAAGTGACCGAGGATCTGAAAAGTGACTATAGAAAGTTAGGTTGGAAGCTGAAGAGCAGGACGAGTAGAGTAGTGATCTCAGGTTTGCTACCAGTGCCACGAGCTCGTGAGATGAGCAACAGTCAGCGAGTGCAGTTTTACACGTGGCTGCGAGGCTGGTGCAGGAGGGAGGGCTTCAGATACCTAGACCATCGGGATACCTTCTGGGTAAGGTGGGACCTGTACATGAAGGACGGGTTGCACCTGAACTGGAGGGGCACAAATGTCCTGTTTGGGAGGTTTGCTCGTGTGATTCTGGCGGATTTAAACTAGTTTGGCAAGGGGAGACGAATCAGACCACACGTCTAAGAGGGGGTTAATTGCAGACGGGACAGTGACAGGGGATATTGAATCTATCAGGAATGTTTTTCACGTGATGAAACAATGGGATCGGTTAAAGTGCGTCTGCCTTAATGCAAGGAATGTCCGAAATAAGAGTGAGGAACTTAGAGAATGGATCAGTACTTGGTGCTATGGTGTCGTGGCCATAACAGAGACATAGTTTTCACAGTGGCAGGGATGGTTGCTTGATGTTCCAGGTTTAGAAAGTTTAAAAATCTTTTAGGGGCGGCGCGGTGGCACAGAGGTTAGCACTGCTGCCTCACAGCGCCAGAAAACCGGGTTCAATTCCCACCTCAGGGAACTGTCTGTGTGGAGTTTGCCATTTCCCCGCGGGTTTCCTCTGGGCGCTCCTGTTTCCTCCCATAATCCAAAAAATGTGCAGATTGGGTGAAGATGTAGTGTTAGATGAAGGGGTAAATGCAGGGGAATGGTTCTGGGTGGTTTGCTCTGTGGAGGGTTGGTGAGGACTTGTTGGGCCGAAGGGCCTGTTTCCACACTGTAAGTAATCTAATCTAAAAAAGAACAGGGTGAGTGGAAAATGAGGAGACGGTGTAGCATTGCTTTTCAGAGAGTGCGACACTGCTACAGAAATGAGGGTTGTTGAGTTAGATTTGTCTACTGAGTCAGTATGGGTGGAAGTTCGGAACAGCAAGAGAACAGTCACCGCATTTGCGGGTTTCCTATAGACTACGTAATAGCAGTAGAGAGATTGAAGATCTCATAGGCGGGCAGATTCTGGAAAAATACAAATGTAACAGGGTTATTGTGATAGGTGATTTCAACTTTTCCAATATCGACTGGAACCTCCTCGGATGCAGATGGTGTGGATGAAGCTGTTTTTGTCAGGTATGTTCAAGTGGGTTTCCTTGCTAAGTATGTAGACAGACTGACGAGCGGCGAGGTCATTTTAGATTTGGCGCCCGGCAATGAGCCAGGACAGGTGTCAGAACTTACGGTGGAAGAGCACTTTGGTGAAAGTGATCACAACTGCTTCACATGTAGCATTGTCTGCGAGAGTGAAAGGAGCAGTTTCCGAAGGAAGATATTTAATTGTGGAAAAGAAAATTATGATGATATCAGACTGGAGTTGGGAAGTACAGGCTGGGAGCAATTGTTCCACAGAAAGGGTACAGCAGACATGTGGAGACTGTTTAAGGAGCAGATGTTGCGAGTGATACACAAATTTGGTCCTCTGAGACTGGTTAGAAGGGGCAAGATTAAGGAATCTTGGATGACGAGAACAGAGGAAGTTCTTGTCAAAAGGAAGCAGACAGCTTACGAAAAATGGAGGAAGCAAGGTTCTAGCACAGCTTTGGAGGATGACAAGCTTGCTAGAAAGGAGCTCAGTAATGGACTGAGGCGAGCCATGATGGGGCACGAAAAAGGCTTGGCAAGAAGGATTAGGGAGAATCCAAAGGCATTTTTCTCATACGTGAGAAATAAGAGAATAATCAGGTAGAAGGTAGGGCAGTTCAGGGATAGCGTAGGGAACTTATGCCTGAAGTCTGAGCAGATAGGGGAAGCCCTATGTGCGTTTCTTGCTTCGATTTTCACCAAGGAAAGGGAACTTGCATAAATGAAAACTTAGAGGAGCTGGGCCAGATGAGTCTTGACCAGATCAAGAGTGATGAAGTTGATGTGCTAGCAATTTTGGAAAACATTAAGATGGATAAGTCCCCAGGGCCAGATCAGATTTATCCTAGACTGCTTTGGGGAGCGGGAAAGGAGGTTGCTTAGCCACTAGTGAGGATATTTGCCTCCTCAGTCTCCACAGGAGTTGGACCAGAGTATTTGAAGGAGGCGAATGCTGTTCCTTATTTCAAGAAGGGTAATAGGGAAATCCCTGGCAATTAGAGACCAGTCAGTCTTACGTCTGTGGTCAACAAAGTTTGGAAAAAATCTGAGGGATAAGATTTATGACTATTTGGCAAAGCATTGCGTGATTAAAGGCAGTCAGCGTTTTTTATGAGGGGCAGGTCATGCCTCACAAATCTTACTGATTTCTTTGAGGTGATGTCAAGACATGTTGACGACGGTCGAGCAGTCTATGTGGTGCAAGTGGATTTCAGCAAGGCAGTTGTTCAGGTTCTCCATGGTAGGCTCATTCATAAAGTCAGAAAGTATGGGATACAGGGAGATTTGGATATCTGGATTCAGAATTGGCTGGTTGGCAGAAGGCAGACAGTGTTGCAGTTGGAAAGCATTCTGCTTGGAGGACAGTGTTGAATGGGATCCCACAGGGTTGTGTTCTTGGGCCTCTGCTCTTTGTAGTTTTTATAAATGACTTGGATGAGGAGGTTGTGGGGTGGATTAGTAAATTTGCTGATTACACAAAGGTTGGAGTGTCATCGATAGTGTAGGGGGCTTCTGTAGGCTGCAGCGTGACATAGAGAGGGTGCAGAGCTGGGCTGATAAATGCCAGATGGAATTCAACCTGGATGAATGTGAAGTGATGCGTTTTGGAAGGTCAAATTCGAATCCTGAATATAGCATTAAAGACAGGATTCTTGGCAGTGGGGAGGAACAAAGGGAGCTGGGTGCTCAAGTGCATAGATCCTTCAAATTCCCACCCAAGTCAATAAGCTGTCAAGAAAACATATGGTATTTTGGCTTCCATTATCAGGGGGATCGAATTTAAGAGACGAGAGGTTTTGCTACAGCTCTACAAGTCCTGGTGAGTTCACACTTGGCAGATTGTGTCCAGTTGTGGACGCCCTACTTTGGAAAGATACGGAGCCTTTGGAGCGGGTGCAAAGAAGGTATATCAGGATGCTGTCTGGGCTGAAGGGTTTGCTTTATGAAGGAAGTTTAAAAAAGCTTGGACCTTTCTCTCTGGAGACAAGGAGGAGAGAGGAGAGCTGATCGAGGTGTACAAAATAATGAGAGGAATAGATAGAGACAATAACCAGAGACTTTTCCCCAGGGCAGGATTGACTAGTACGAGAAGTCATCATTTGAAGATATTAGGAGGAAGGTCAAAGGGAGACGTCCGAGGTAGGTTCTTTATGCAGAGAGTTGGGAATGCACGGAATGCGTTTCCAGCTCTGGTTGTGGAAGCAGAGTCATTGGGGAAATTTAAGCGACTGCTGAACATACACATGGACAGCAGTGAGTTGGGGGGTGAGTAGGTTAAGTTACTATATTTTACATTAGGATTAAATCTCGGGATAACATCGTGGGCCAAAATGTCTGTTCTGTGCTGTACTTTTCTATGTGCTATGTTCTATTTAGCATATTTAAAACAGACACAGATAAGTTTTTGACTGACACGGGATCAAAGGCTACTGAGAGGAAGCAGGGAAATGGCATTGAAAGTTTATCAATAGTGATCGAATGGCGGAGCAGACTTGATGTTCCGAATTGCTTGATTTCTGCTCGTATTGTCTTGTTACCTTATAATATTTCGGTCATGGATGGCACAGTGGCTCAGTGGTTTGCACTGTTGCCTCACAGCATCAGGGAACTGGGTTCGATTCCCTCTGGGTGCTCCGGTTTCCTGCCGCAGTTCAAAGTTGTGCTGGTTAGGTGAACTAGCCATGCTGAATTGCCGATTGTGTACAGGGATGTTGAGGTTAGGTTCAATAGTTAAAGGTCTGCATATAGTATTAGAATAGAGAATGGGTTTGGTTCGCCTACTCTTTGGATGGTCAGTGTTGGGCTGTAGGGCCTGTTTCCACGCTATAGGGATTCTAAGAAAATGCAGGCTGCTGCAATGATCCAATAAAGCACAACCCAAGCTCGAGTAACACCTCACTTCTCACTTTGGTACGTTACAGTCTGTAAGTGTTAATATTCAATTCCATAAATTCACAGCCTGAATTCATTATGGCTGTTCTCCATTTTCCGTACACTCTCCCTCCTGGACTCCCTAAGATCGTGTCTTTTTTTTATGTTGCACTCAACAGAGAAAATTAATTTCTAATATTTGCACATTAATTTATACTCATTATATATCTGTGTCTCTTTCACCACAATTTAAAGCCCATTTGTCTTTTGCACTGGGCCTCCAAACACACTTTCCCACCTCTGCCAAGATACTAAAGCGCTCACTTTCCAATCCTTTTCACTTCTGAAGAAGATTTACACTGGATTGAAACATTAGCATTGTTTCTCTGTCTCTGCAGATGTTGCCAGATCACTGAGTTCCTTCAAAAATGAAAAGTTACAGAACACATTTTCAACATAGCAAAGATCATTGGATGCAGGAAATCTGAAAAAAAAATAAAAATTATTGAACTTACTGGGTGCTTTGAGGAACAGTCACAGGTCCCGAAAGATTAACTCTGCTTTCACTCCACAGATGCTGTCAGACTTGTCAGTGTCTTCAGCAATTTCTGTTTTTGAACAAGTTTCAAACATGTTTGGCACAGCTGCTCACACGCCCCTGTCCAACAGGGAGCGCCATACACCGGGAAGTAAACGATAACGCAAGGTATTCAAACTCATTTGTTCTGAAACTACATAAGGCTGTCATCACCGACACGACAGAATTTTTTATCATGCTCATGGAGTGAAACAGAGCGAAACACATTCGCTTTAAACAGAATATGCCATTACTGGAGGGGAAAAGATTCAGGTGAAAACGTTAAATGCTTTTGAGGAATGATAAAAATTGGAGGCATGGCATCATGAAGATACCCAAACAGGATGAGAATTTTTAAAAAAGGAAGCGTTCCCACATCAGAAACCGGGATAGGGCACTGTGTACAGGGGAGAATCATGACCAGGTCGCCGTGCGAATTGAGGACAGGCAGCAGAATTGTATTGCAGATATTGCAGCTAAACTGGACACTCATGTGATGCTGCAAATCATAGTAGTTGTAGTCGCAGCAGCAGCAGCAGCAGAATTATATTCAAACACAATATAATCTCTCAGTTTACCATTACCATGAAGCCTATCTCCGATTCAGTGATGAGTGTGGGTGAACATGCCACAGTCAGAACCATGTCTCCTAAACCTGATGACAACCCGTTCGAGCTACCGCGCTTACTGCTTACATTAACAAACAGCAGAACTATCATCTGATAGAGCGGGCGCCATGACCCCAAGACTGTGACCACTTATTTAAAACCAGCTATGAATTACTGCTGACCTGTCTACTCTTGCTCTTGTCTGTTAGAAAAATCCTTGTTCCTTTTGTTAGAGACGGTTCAAGAACTTCCCTCCTGTTACCATTTTGTTTCCATCATTGAAATACTTTCTGTGCCTTCCACTGTGAGGAAAGATATAAAACGTGGGTGTAAATTATCGGTCTGCTCCCCGTAGCCAATTCTTCAGTCACACCCTCCAATTATCCTCAATATACTTTCCTGACTTAATTTCTACCTAATGTCACACACTCATCGTGAACGTTTTTTATATGCTGGGAAAAGCTCATGCTACTTGTTTTTTGTATTTCTTGCCAATTTACTACATTATGTCTTTTCTCCCCTTTTCCTCGCTTTCGAGATTGGTACAGTCATATCGCGCACAAACAGTCCAACTTGTCCATGCTGACCAGGTTTTCCAAACTAAACTGGTCCCTTCTGATTGCATTTTGTCTCTAAATGTTTCCCATTCATGTGTTTGTCCTAATGAGTTTTAAATGTTGTAGCTGTACTTGCATCTCCCACTCTTCCTCTGACAACTCATTCCATATATACATATCACCCTCTATGTGAAAACATTGACCCTTCATCCATTTCAAATCTTCCCTCTTTCACCTTCAACCTGTGCCGCCTATGGGTGAACTAGACCATTCCGTGGAAAAGGCCTTGGCTATTCACTCTATTCATACCTCTCATGATTTTATTAGCTTCTACAATGTCATCCCTCAACTTCCTACACTCTATCTGACGCTAACTTTACGAACAAGCTTTTAATGAAATACACTGCAAATTTGAAACAGTATTCAAATGACAGGTAAATAACACTCAGACCAAGCTTCATACTGTGATTTGTTGTTCTCCATGTTACAATACTAACGCAGCAGGAAACGTCAAACACCTGAATTGCTTTGTCCAAATGGGGTGATGATCTCTACCGTGAAAGCGCATCTCTGGCCTGAACCGTATAAGATGGGGAATTCTTGGACACACCGTCAGCGTGCAGTTTCCTTTAGCAGAGTGAGATGAAGGCTGAGTATACTTTTTGAAATTTGGATCACAGTGTGTATTCAGAACAAAGGCGGAGAGGTATTTTCAATAAGGTTTATGCTAAGAAGGAAACTTTCCAGAATGAGATGTGAGTGGGAGGTGGAAAACAGCATTAATGGAGAGGCTGAGCCACACTGACACCAAAGGCAAAGTGGCAGCACAAAACGCAGCTTGATGCTTCAGCAGAGTAGGTAGATCACAGTGTTTTAGGTGAAGTCGGTAGGGACCCATAATGTAAGATAATGCACTCTGTAATTTTAGAGGAAGAACCTGGAATCAGGAAGGGGAGACGAGCAGATAAGAGGATGGAGCAGCAATGGCAGTGTTTTCTGAGGGTAAATCAGGAAGCACAGCTGAATTTCATGCCTAACATCGGCTTATCGTCCCTGAAATAAACATTATAAATCTGGCCCTCCACTAATGCTCATCAAGAGTGTCCTTGAGAACTTTAGTCAACCATGGATGGTTCACGTTCTTATCGAGTTCTTCTTTTTGAACAAAAACAATAATTACTGAGCGGTTTGGGATATCTGCTTGAATGTCTGCTCACGTATACTCACTGACCTTCCTCTGGGTATATTTTCAAAATCCGCTTCAGACTAGATGTGAGGCAGAAATCCTCAATTTAGATGCCTGGTTCTTTTCAATCATTCAGGGGGAACTTCTACATGGTGCTGAACACATGACCAGGGGAGGCTGACTCCATTCTCCAAGTTTATCCATCTCTGTTATTTCTGTTGAATAATGCCACATTCCTGTGAGTTGCGTGTAACGTGACCTCATTTTTCTTCAAACCAGAAACCTTCTTACTCTGGTGGCCAGGGCCTTCAGCTTTCACTTTCACGTCTCCCACGGTGTTGCCCTCAAGCCGTTCCCTCCGTCCCAGAACAATGATAGATTCCTCCTTGTCCACACTTCCTCCTGCGCTAGAATCCACATTCACATAATCTTCTTATGCCATTTCCACCATCCCCAGCAGGTCAGCACCATCGAACATATCTTCCCCACCCGCCTATTGTCAGTATCTCACAGGGACCGTTCCCTCTCTGTCCCCTCCATCACGGCGAAAACTTCACACTCCCCCAGGGCACCTTCCCATGCAATTGCAGAAGTTGCAACACTTGTCCATTCACCACTTCTCTCCTCACTGTCCAAGGCCACAAACATACATTCCAGGTGAAGCAGCATTTCACTTGTAAACTTTCAATCTGCTCTCCTGTCATTGCTGCTCACAATGCAGTGTCTCTATATTAGCAAGACTAAACAGAAATTGCATTGAGGAAAACTCCCACTCTGTCTGTAGAAATAACTCTGACCTTCTCATTGCTTCCCATTACAATAACCTACCTTGCTCTCATGCCAGCATTTCGGCCATAGGCTGCTGCAATGTTCCAAGGAAGCACAACCCAAACTCGAGTAACAACTCACTTTACACTTTCGCACGTTAAAACCTGTAGGAGTTAATGAACAATTTCATAACTTCACAGTCTGACCCCATTATAACTGTTCTCCAGTTTCGATACAATCTCCCTCCTGGGCTCCCTATGACCTTGTCTGGTTGTACCTTCTTTACCTTTCACTCAATAGAGACAGCCCCTTTTCTCCATTCACATCTTAATTTAAATCTATTTCACGTGATATTCATGTTCACCACTACTTAAAGCATGTTTATTTTTTGACACACCCTCTTTTATCCGTCAACGCACTCCCACATCTGTCGAGGGATTATACAATTCATTTTCCAGTCCTTTTCAGTTCTGAAGAAGTGTCATACTGGACTTGAAACGCTAACTCTGTTTCTCTGTCTCTGCAGATGATACCAGACCTGTTGGGTTTCTCCAGGAATGAATAGCCTCAGAAAAAATAATCAATTAAACAAATAACTATGGATACTGGGAATGAAAATGCAAAAATTGCTGGAGCAAATAGGACCTTTGTAGAATTGTCACTGGTCCTGAAAGATTAACTCCGCTTTCACTCTACAAGATGCTGCCAGACCTGCTGAGTTTCGTCAGCAATTTCTGTTTTTGAACAAGTTCCATAGACGTGTGTTAAAGCTGCTCAAACGCCCTGTCTAACATGGAATGCCGTGCACTGGGAAGTGATCGATAATGCAAGGAGCACAAATTCCTTGATCTGAAACTTCTTAAGGCTGGCACCACTGACGCTGCAGAGCTCTTAATCATAGTCAGGGAGAGAAACGTAGGGGAACACATTCACATCAAACACAGAGAATGGCATTGGGGGAATGGAAAAGATTCAGATGTATATGTTAAGGGGTTTGAGTAAAGTAACAATTTGGAGGTGTGACACCAGGGAGAGACCCTCAGCAGAATGACAATCGGAAAATGCAAGTGTTACCACATCAGAAACCAGGGTAAGACACTGAGTACAGGGCTGATGGGTGAATGGGTCTTGGTTTGAACTGGGGGGTAGTCAGTAGAATTGAATTGAACATATTGGAGCTCAAAGTGGGCATTCATGTGGTGTGGTAGAATCACAGCAGCAGCAGAATTGTATTCAACTACAATCTGTTACATTTTTCCCAGGATAATCCCTCAGCCTACCATTAACGTCAAGTTGATCTATGGTACAGTGACGAGTGTGAGTGAACATAATAGGGTCGGAACCCTGTGTACCTAAACCTGATGGCAATTCATTAAAGCTATCGCACTTGACTGTTTACATTGGAAACAGCAGGGCTAACATCCGATACAGAAGGCGAAATGATCCCAAGACGAAGAGATCAGATCGAAGTTCTGCAGTGCTGTCACATCCAGACATAAATGTCGATGGACTATTAAACAACTCACTGGAAGAGAGGACTGCATAAATATCGCCATCCTAAATAACGAAATAGCCCTGTAAATCAGTGTGAAAGACATGGTTGCATACCTGCACCGTCCTCAGCCAGAAGTGTTGAATTGATGATCCACCTCACCCTCGCCATGCTACCCGTAGAATCACAGATGCCAGTCTTTAGTCAATCTGATTTGCTCTATGTGACATGAATAAACAGCTGAACACAATAGATACGACAAAGGAAATGGGCCTTGACACCATTCCCACAATAGGACTGAAGACCTGTGCTGCAAAACAAGCCGTGTCCTTGGGGAAGCTGTTTCATCCCTGGCAATGTGGAAAATTACTCAGCTATGCACAATCCCATAACAAGGGAATAACTACAGTCTGACCATTTAAGACGCCCTGAGTCCCGTCGCGATAGTCACATCGGTGGGAGTTCTTTTTGACAGAGCTGTCAAGCCGTACAGAAATAACCAGCTCAGTGTGGTTTCAGATCGGTCCCCATGTGGAGATGGTGCTGTTATGGAAATGTCACTGGATTACTAACCCAGACCAGGCTCATGCTCTGGTAGCTGGTGGGAGTTATAATAAATAAAATATCGAGATGTAAAACCTGGAGTCATTAACAGTGACCTTGAAGCCAATGTCGATTGTAAACACCAATTTTCTTCCTCAATGTACTTTCAGGAAGTGAACTCACGTGCTTACCTGGTCTAGCCTAAACATGACTCCAGACACACAGACATGTGAAACACTCCTCAATGGTCTCGGAAACGGCCAAGCAAGACACTCTATTGTACCAAACTTTCCCGGGGTCGGAAAGGATAAAACTGTACAGATCACCCGACACCAGCCTCAGTATTAGAATGGGAAACACTATCCTGGTGACGCTGCAGAGACCTCCTTCCTAATATCTGAGAGCTGGTGGCAACATTTACAGAGCTTTCCCACAGACTGCACAGAAACATCGGGAAAGGAGTGGGTCGTTCAACACACTGAGCATCCTCCATTCTAATTCATGGTGAAAATCTCCTCACTTCAGTTTTCCCCACACAGTGTTCATATCCTTTAGTATGTTTAAACATCGGAACATATAAAATAGGAACGAGTGTATTCGCTTTGGTCTATCAATTTTGATACTCCATTCCATATTACAGGCAGTTATCCAATAAAGGTGTGTTTATTAAAAGCAATTTCGCTGCAACACAATTCGATAATTTGGCCCCTTTTTGTCTAAAGCGAGCTCCCTTTCACTCTTATGGGAGACCGTCTCTGGCACCAGCTGAACAGCAAATCCCAGACTCAGGATCCCTCTGTCTGCCAAATACACCCTCAGTGTATTCAGCTAAAGCAGGAATACAATCCGCTCTGCAAGCCTTGAAACTGAGCCTGAATGTGGAATTTGTAGTCTACTTTTAGAAGGAACTTTATTTCAAACCAGGAGGGGAATATCTTGGAGAGAGCTGGAATTCCGCACTCAAGATGAGGACAGTGAGATCTTGAGTGGCTTGGTCAGGAACAGGGGCAGGGCATGCAAGCCATCGAAACTATAGTATAGGAACACCGCGAGGCCATTCAGCCCACCGTGTGTGTAAAGCAGGAACAGAATGAGTCCAATCAGCCACCCATGCCTCTTACACAGCAATTGGAGCCGATCTCTTACAGCCTAGTGCCTATTTCACAGGAATTGAAACGGCTGTCGAGGTTATGGAAAGGGAAGAACTTAGAATAACCAACTTCACTCGGCAATGGAAAGGTATGAGCAAATGATTGGGACTGAAGACAAATTGTTCGAATCTGTTATTAAGGAATTAACAACAGGAGACTTTGAAATTCAAACCACAACCCATCAAAGTCGACATGATTTTATTAAGGATAAGTCGTGTTTGAATGATTTTTCTAACTTTTTTGTATTAAGTAGTGTGACAAACAAGTTGAATAACGGGGATCTGAAAGATGTATTATATCTGGATTTCAAGAAGGCAATGCATAACATGCTTTACAAAAGATTAATAAGACAAGAGCACACGAGTTAGGAAAGTTTATTTGCTTGGAGAGAAGATTGGCTAACCAATAAAATTCATGATAAGGAAGTGCTGGCTTTGGACTGTGTTGAGTAAAGTCAATAATCGCATGGCACCACGTTATAGTATGACGGGTTTATTTGAAAACACACGTTTCCATTGTCCTGCTTCTTCGTCAGGTTTTAGGGAGAGAAGACCTTAGGCACAAAATTTATAAGGAAAAGAGGAAAGGGTTGTACAACACATGCATATGAAGTGAACACATCTAAGATGGCTGCTCAAGCTTTAATCGGTTAGAATGGAGATGCAGGTTTTGATTGATGAATAAACAAATCCCAGAGTTCCTTTCAAGCCCGGCATGGAGATACCCTCACATATTGTCGATGTAAAGGAGGTGACCCCTCCAGTCAGACAACGTATTTGAAGCATTCAGTCTTGTTTGGAGTCTGTATATGTCTTCACCCGGAATCAGACTGGGTTTATTTCCAAAGTCGGAGTTCATAAAATATCGCATTGAATGACTGTCTACAAATTGTATATTTTTGAGTAAATATAATGCATCTGACAAATGAAAATTCATCCTACCGATTAGATGTGTGCATATGCCTGCGTGTTTGTACGCTCGTGCGTGTGTGTATTTGAAAACAAGGTGGAGTTTCTGTGGGAGGGAGAGAGAGAGTGAGGGGGAGTATGTGAGTCTTTGGGAGGGAGAGAGAGAGTGTGCATGCGTGTGAGAGAGGGGGAGCATGTTTGTGTGCGGGGAGGAGAGGTTGAATTTGCATGGTTGTATTTAAAGGGGAGAGCAAAATGATATGTGTTTCCTAGTTAAAACACAGGCAGATTTGGCAGTTCCCTCTGTGGTTTCTGAGCTTCCTTTCTGTGCAGCCTCTGCTCCTTTTATTCATGTTACAGACCCAGATGCTGTAACGACACTCCCCATGCTCCATCCAGAGTAAAGTCAACAAATCCTCAGGTCTCCCTGAATGTCTGAGGCAGCTCACAGCACAACCTCCAGCAAACCATCCCCATCACCTCCACTGACCTTTCTATAACAGGAGTCAGTCAGAAGCCCCTCAGCTCCAAGTTAGAGGCCTGTTCCTTGACGATAATAGTCGAGGGGTTTCTTCATGTTATGGACCGCACAATCATCTGAGAGGGACAAACACAGGCCTTCAGTGGTCAGGTGCAGACCAAGTTTCAAAGACGTGTCTCAAAGCTGCTGGAACCCCCTTTCCAACTTGGAGCAACAGCCCGCCACATACCATTTCATTGTTTCTGAGCTTCACAATGCCAGCACTCAATACACTGGGGAGCTAAAATACAACGCTGAAAACGTGTTGCTGGAAAAGCGCAGCAGGTCAGGCAGCATCCAAGTAACAGGAAATTCGACGTTTAGGGCATAAGCCCTTTTTCAGGAAGGGCTTATGCCTGGAACGTCGAATTTCCTGCTCCTTGGAAGGTGCCTGACCTGCTGCGCTCTTCCAGCAACACATTTTCAGCTCTGATCTGCAGCATCTGCAGACCTCACTTTCTCCTCCAGCTAAAATACAACACCAGAGAAAGGTACAGAGAAACATGCAATTAATTAACTGATAACATGTTGTGAAAATATGCATAAGGAGAGAGGGGAGTGGAAGTAACTGGAGAAGTGAGAAAATGGTGGGTCCAATCGCAAGAATGAGAGCATTCAATGAAATTATTGCCAGATCAGTTGAAATGGTTAGTTACTGCAAGTTGTGAATTTGCCTCACAGAACCATCCCAGACATCATAAACTGGGACAAGGGACCAGCCAGAACGGAAAGCTATGCACATTATGCTCATGGACTACTTTATAAACGGGACTACTTGCCCAGCATGGGGATCATTGCAAACCTTTGCCAGTATATTGTTACTATACTTGCACTACAGAAATATCTTGCACGGGAAGATTTGCAACTCATGCAGTGAGTGACAATAAATGGACTTCAACAAATGTAAAGCTCTGTATCTCCACTACCAAAATATAAGGCAAGAGATTGTCTCTCTGTGTGTGTGTGTGTGTGTGTGTGTGTGTGTGTGTGTGTGTGTGTGTGTGTGTGTGTGTGTGTGTGTGTGTGTAGTCTGCCTTTAAATACAAGCCATGGAATACCTACTCAGATTTGATTCAGCAGCAGCAGGTTATTGGCTTTATTAAGAATGTTTTTCATAGCTGAAGGTTCAAACAGCAGATGGAATGAATCAGTGAAGTATATTCTGCAGTTGTCAATAGTTAAAATTAGGAATGGTCATGATATGGTGTCAGTAATCAGCTTGTGGACAAAGGGATCACCACAGTTGGGACTCGTCTGTTTCAGCCTCAGTTATTGGCCAGGGATGAGATGGAGTCAGTGGAAGGAAATGGAGTTTGTATCCAGAACAGAAGACAGTGACCTCCAAGCTTTCGATATATAAATAACAAGAGCAGTGATGCAATGAATCTTGTTTCATACCAGAAAGTGCATAGGTCAACCAACAAGGCCCAGTGCCAGAACTAAAGAAGGAGAGAAAGAATGAACACGTTCACTGTTGTTTGTTGTGGTTTGGAGCGTGAATACTTACACAGTACAGTAAATGAAAAGAACAGTAATACAGTCGCACATGGCTAACGCAAATAGCAAATCGACAGTGAAAATTGCCAGGGACACCAAAAATAGCCAGGATAGGATAATAAAAACATGGAATAATGTAAAGTGCATATCTGATCCGCGATGATAACGGCCACCAATAATATTTAGAAAAAATCCAAACATAATCGGATAACCACCTGTCCATTGTTGGAGCATTCCAGTCGTTTGTTCTCAGATTCCAATCCATTGTTGGAACATTCCAATCTTTTGTTCCCAGATTCTGATCAATTGTTGGAACATTCCAATCTATTGTTCTCAGATTCTGAGCCATTGTTGGAACTCTCCAGTCGAATGTTCTCAGATTCTGATTCATTGTTCTAACTTTCCAGTCTATTGTTCTCAGATTCTGATCTGTTGCTGTAACATTCCTCTATAATGTTCTCAGATTCTGATCCACTGTTGAAACTTTCTGGTCTACTGTTCTCAGATTCTGATCCGTTGTTGTAACATTCCAGTATAATGTTCTCAGATACTGATCCACTGTTGGAACTTTCCAGTCTACTGTTCTCAGGTTCTGATCTCTCCCTCTCTCTAGAGCAGCCGATACCTGTTAATGCTATCGGTGGTGCTCCCGCCCATGCAATGGGATAACATATTTTGAAGATTAGATTAGATTAGATTACTTACAGTGTGGAAACAGGCCCTTCGGCCCAACAAGTCCACACCGACCCGCCGAAGCGCAACCCACCCATTCCCCTACCCCTACATTTACCCCTTACCTAACAATACGGGCAATTTAGCATGGCCAATTCACCTGACCTGCACATGTTTGGACTGTGGGAGGAAACCGGAGCACCCGGAGGAAACCCACGCAGACAGGGGGAGAACGTGCAAACTCCACACAGTCGCCTGAGTCGGGAATTGAACCCGGGTCTCAGGCGCTGTGAGGCAGCAGTGCTAACCACTGTGCCACCGTTGAAAGGAGCCCTTTTTTCGTTAAAAGATGGAAACCCTCCACTGGGATAATTAGAATCCACGGAGACTGGCATTAGTCACAGTCACCAAACAAGCAGGTTCAGTTAACAATTGCCTTACATAATTTTTCATAACACAATAAAAGGGAACATTTAGTCGGTTTGGATGGAATGATTGAGGGTTGCTGAGGGATAGACCATAAATCTTTCAATTTTTGTAATCTATCTTCCCAATGTGTGGGAGCATTGTTGGAACACTGCACTGTTGTATATGTTTTACTCTGTGTATGAAAGGAGACAGGAATAAAATAACAGACGAGCTGCATAAAATGTTTGGTGGAGAGGTTTCTGAATATCTTTGTGTAATGCTGCTCCAAGTTTGAAATTCCCCGTTATCGAGTCCTTTCTTAACCTTGTGACATCATTCAGAGCATTGAAACTGCGGCTCAGGAACAGGGAGAAATAGGGGCTAGTCACTCAACTGCTTGAGACTGGGACACAGGTTCAGGAGGTAGTCACTCAACTGTTAGAGACTGGGAGACAGGCACAGGAGGGCGTGACTCAACTGTTCGAGACTGGGATACAGGGAAATCTGGAGGCGAGTGAGGCCCCAGATTTCTGTTCCGCAGGAACAGGAGGAGGCGACTCACTACCCACCAGTCTGGGACGCTGGGAGAGAAGAGGAATTGGCTTGGTACTAACAGAAATATCTGAATAAGTTGCATGAGCGAGCCATTCAATCCTGCTCCAACATTCTTCAAAACCATAGCTGATCCGATTGCAATTCCCTCATTCCATTTCACAGAGATTCCCCTCGCTGCAGCCTCTGCTTCATCTGTTATCATGTTGCAAGTCCAGATACTGTAACTACAGTCACCATGTTTCATCCAGAGTTGGGTCACCAAAGCTTCTGGTTTTCCTGAATTTCCACAGCAGCTTAAAACACAGCCTCCGGGAAACCATCCCTAGCATTTCCACGCACGTACAAAAACTAGAGTTAAGTCAAATGTCAGTCAAAGGTAAATGAGAAGCCTGTTCTGAATTACTAACAGTTGTGGGGATTCCTCATGTTACTGAGCACATGAGCAGCAGAGAGTGATTAACACAGTCGTTCAATGAATAGGCACAGAGTAAGTTAAAGAGGTGCGACTCAAAACTGCTAAAACCCCACTATCCAACATGGAGCACAGGACAGGACACTGAGAAGTCAAAGAAAACGCAAGCAATGCTTTTTGAACATTATTTCTAAGCTTCTTAGTGTTGGAAGCTGATACTCTTGGGTGAGCAACATTCAAGGACAGGAAAAGATATAGGACAGTTATTCACGTTATAACTGGACAATTAAAACTGGATGGCGGGAATGCAGTTTAAACACCAACAAATGGGGGGGGATTTGGGAAATAGACAGAGGGAGAGAGACTCTGGCTCAGTGTTATGGAAGGATGTTTTTGCAGGTTTCAGAATGCTGTAATGAAGACATTTCGATTATATCTAGCAACATAGTTTAGTATTTCCGGGAATGACAAATTAATACGATATTAGTCACAGTCTCGGAGATGTACAGCACAGAATAAGACGCTTCAGTCCAACTCGTCCATGCTGATGGGTTATCCCAAATGAAACTAATCACATTTGGCCAATGTCGATGTAAACACTTCCTCTTCATGTACCCATCCAAATGCCTTTTAGACATTATAATTGTAAAATCCTCCACTACCTCCTCTGGCAGCTCATACCACACATGCACCACCCTCTCTCGGAAAAAGTTGCTCCTAAGGTCATGTTAAAATCTTTTCCTTCTCATCGGAAATCCATGCCCTCCAGTTTTGGGGCAAAAGCTCTTGGCTATACACAATATACGTGCTCCTCACGCTACAGGAATAAAAGAACCGAGCCTACTCACACGCTACCTCTAGCTCCAATCCTGGAAAAATCCTTGTAAATCTTTACAGACTCTCTTGAAGTTTCCCAATGTATTTCCAAAAGGAGTGAGACCAGAATTGAATGCTGTACTCTAAAAGTGGCCAAAGTAATGTGCTGTACAGCAGCAATATGACCACCCAATTCAAAGCCCTGACCAATAAATGCCTTATTCACTATCCCATCTACCTGCGACTCTACTTTCAAGAAACTATGAACCTGAACTCCAAGGTATCTTGTTCAGCAACACTCCCCAGGACCTTACCATTAAGTGTATATATCCTGCACTGATTTGCATATCCAAAATGCAGCACGTCCCATTTATCTAGATGAAAAATCATCTGCCATTTCTCAGCCCATCTGCCCATATGAATAAGATTCCATTGGACTCTGAGGTAAACCTTCTTTGCTGTCCACTACACCATCAATTTTGGTGTCATCTGCAAACTTAGCAATTATTGCTGCAATGTTCACATCCAAATGATTTATGTGAATAGTGTAATGCAGCGGAGCCAGCACCAATCCATGTAGCACATCAATGGTCATAACCGTCCTGTTCGAAAAACAATCTTCACCACCACCCTCTGTCTCCTGCCTACGGGCTAATTCTGTATGCACATGGCTATTTCTCCCTGTATTCCATATGAACTAAACTTGTTAACCAATCTACCATGCAGAAAGTTGTCAAATGCCCTCCTGAAGACTATATCAACAATGTACACCTCTGCCTCAATGAATCCTCTTAGTCACATCTTCACAAATACTCAGTCAATTTAGTGAGACACAACATTCTATGCTTCGAGCCATGTTGCCTATTACTTATCAATCCTTGCTTTTCAAAATCCATGCAAACCTTGTGCCTCATAATCCTTACCAACAATTTGCCCTCCACTGAGGTCTGGCTCACTAGCTTTTCCTTATCATCCTTAAATGTTGTCAGTAATCGCACCATGTTCGCAAACCTCCTGTCTTCCGGCACCTCATCTGTGACAATTCACAATACAAATATCTCAGCCAGGAGCCCAGCAATCACTTCACTAGCTTCCCACAGAGTTCTAGGGTACATCTGCTAAGGTCCTGGAGATTTTCCCACCTTTACGGGCTTTACGAACTCCAGCATCTCCTTCTCTGTAATAAAGGCACTTGTCACGATGTCACAGTTTATTTCCAAAACCCTTTAGTTTCCAGGTCCTTCTGCATAGTCAATACTGACGCACGATGCTTGTTTAGTTTCACCTCCACCTCCAGCAGTTTTGCACATCGGCAACCTTGCTGATCTTTAAGTGGCCGAAAACTGTCCTGACTTACTCTTTTGTCCTTAATGTATGTGTAGATTCCCTTTGGATTCTGCTTAACCCTATTTGCCAGAACTGTCTCATGCCCCGTTTATGGCCTCCGGATTTCCCTCTTATGTATACTCCTATTGGCTTCAGACCCTTCCCGACAGTCAGTTCAAATCTGGAATTAACAACCAAATGACGATGATGAATCCATTTTCGATTTTTGGAAAAACCAATCAGGTTCGCTGATGGCCTTGAATGAAGCAAACTGCCATCCTTACCAGACCTGGGCTACATGTGACTCCAGACCGACAACAATGTGTGTGACTCGTAATTGCCCTGCGGGCAATTAGTGATGTGTAATGAATACAGGCCCAACAAATGATACCCACATCCCGTGAATAAGTACTGAAAAAAACCTTGACTCCTGTCTCTCCAACTGACATATGCTTCCCTCTTATCCGTGACCAGACGTTCAATTTCTCCAGTACTCCAGCATTCCTTACACCTACCAGTCTTACTCTTCACCCTAACAGAGGCAGACTGTCTCTGTGATTTTGACATCTCATTTTTGAAGGCTTCTCTCTTCTCAGCTGGCCCCGTGACTGCAAATATCTGTTCCAATCCAGTTAGGACGTTCTTGCTAAT
Source organism: Hemiscyllium ocellatum (assembly GCF_020745735.1). NCBI lineage: Eukaryota > Metazoa > Chordata > Chondrichthyes > Orectolobiformes > Hemiscylliidae > Hemiscyllium > Hemiscyllium ocellatum. Next base: position 19,540,733 of record NC_083446.1, read on the forward strand.
ATCATCAAAGTTGGCCTTCCTCCAATTTACAGCATTATCTTTTAGACCCAGTTCATCCTTTTCCATCTCTATTTTAAAACTAATAGAAGTATGATTATGTGTCCCAAAGTGCATTCCCACTGATAACGCCTGCCCTGCCATATTTCCCAAGGGGAAGGTGATGTTTCGCACCTTCTCTGTGATGGAGAGCATTGGTCAAGCAACTGCAGCGTTGTAACTGGGATTGGGGTCAACAGTGTCTTCGTCTCATTGGGCTGAATCGAACAATAATTTATCTCAGTGCCATTTTTATTGAGTGTGACAGAGAGATTGTCTGCACAAGGCCGTGCTAGTTTCCTGGTGCTACTTTATCGAACTCACCTTATTAAGTACCTCCCTACCCCATGGTGCCCCTCTCATTCAATACCAGCCCTATTCTCCCACCCGTCACGGCTGGAGGTACTCACCATCGCACAGATGCCCCTGGATATTATGTGATCCCTGGCACTGGTACCATCTTTAAAAGGCTGGTGGGCACACAGTTGAGCTTTTTTGATTTCGGAGCTGGTTTGCACAGGTTACACTGAACATGGCAGAAAAGGAGCAATTACACCACGTTTGGTCGACAGGGGCACGGAGGCCCTGGTGGATGGGCTAGTACAGTGAGGGACCATTCTCTTCCTAGAGATGTGTCACACTATCAGACCAAACTGGCATGCTCTGAGCTCACCACCCAACTCAGTGCAGTATCTGTGGTCTGAAGAAATGTCTAGCAATGCAGGACAAGCATCAATAACTTTCCCCGCTCTGTCAGGATAAGGCTCACCATATTGCCTCTGCTCGTTCACACTCACTGTATATCAGTTGCAGCAGCGACCCAGAACAACGTTCATGTTCCACCACTCTCACAGCTGCTTTAAGTACCTTCTCCCTCTCTCTCCCGATTATCTCCCCCGCCCACCCTCGTGTGCACACACACACACACACACACACACACACACACACACACACACACACACACACACACACACACACACAAATAACATTGCATGAATACGACACTGTGCACTGACTCCCTCCAGACACCTTACCATATCTCCCCCTCACCACCTACACTGGCACGAACAGCAGGGTTACCCACTCCCACCCTCCCTCCCTCCCTTCTTTTTTCCGATTCCAGGAGAAAGAGCCTGGAATAAAGACAGAAAGGGACAAGCCGGGTGGTGGAGTGCCCGATATCCGTTCCCTCACCCCCCCCCCCACTTCCCCCCGCCATGTCGGGAGGACCCTGGTAGGAGCTATAGAGGACCGGGACGCCTCGTGTGGAGATGCTGAAACATCCACGTCCCAGCGACCGAGTAAGGAGCAATGTTCAGTGAAGGGAAATTCTCACTTTAAAACTACTGGCAGCTTAGTTTCCCCCCGCCACAACTTAGAAGCTGTAGCCCTGATGCCACCTCCCTTTTGTGTTGACCTGGTACAAATGGAATCCCCACGATCTCGGTGGGCAGGAGGGTGGGCTCACAACACATCGTCAACACCACCTCCCAGGAAGGGAGCATGGTGACTCCCCCCTCGACCTCCTCCTGTAAACAGCTCAGACACTGAAACTAATCTGTGAGATTTACTGCTCTCCCCACTTGTCCTGACATCTTCAATAATCTGTTCTCATATACACCCTGGGCCCTGTGTTCCTGCACCTCCTTTTTAACGGTACAACCTATTTTATATTGTCTTTCAATGTCCTTTCTACTAAAGAGCATCACCTCACACTGTGCTGCATTGATCCTCATCTGCTATACAGCTGAACACTACACCAGCATATAACTTTCCTGTTGGAGTTCCACACCGTACTCAATAAACATTACAATTCTTTCAGGTTTGGTATCTGCAACGCAAGAATACTGAAACACACCAAACAGAGCGAGTGAAATATTGACACACTCTCCATGTCTGTATTACTGTCAATGTATAGTGAGTGCTTCTATGTATTCGTGTCTGTATTCGTGTGTGTATCTGTGTGGGGCGGGTCTGCCAGTCTCTGTGATGTTTAAAGTGATGTAATATCCCCCGATATGAGTTCTGAGTAAGGACCACTCGATCCAAAACGCCAAATTTCATTTTTGTCCAAAGATGCTTCCAGAGCTGCTGAGATTTCTGTGTTGTCAATCTCTGTTGCACCCCCACCATCCTTGCCACTGTAATCGTGGTGCGAAACGATCAGGGATTCAGTCTGGGAAGGAGAGAGGGAGGGCAGAAGCTCGCAGCACAATCCAACCTGAATTTTGATTGCACCAAACACACACATACACACACACACACACATGCATACACGTGTGTGCACGCACTCACGCACATGCACACACTAAGTTGGATTGGAGAGGATTGTCATTGTACATAGGCCTGCAGTGTGGAACATGTTCGTGTGGAGAAATGTCTGCGTTCGTTCTGCAATGTGGAAATGGTTTGTCGCTGGATAGTAATTCCAACACACAGTGTACTCATTAAAGCATATTTCCTTTGCAATTATATCCAAGCAATTTCGAGTGAGCCACTTTCCAAGGCGATGAGATTAATTTTAATGCACTTCCTGTAGCTTGGAATTTTTTAATGTTTTACTCTTACAAGTAACCTGACATGTGAGAAGGGGTTGAAAAAACCTAAATCAGACCAGCAGAGTGTGGGATTGTTTCACTTTAACGAAAAGAGGGTAAGGGAGTAGAAAGGAGAACGGTTTTGACCCCGTTTCAGTGGTTCAAACCAAAAACGAGAAGAGTTACAATTGCACAGAGATGCAGAGACAGACATCCACACACTAATGCAGGAATATGTGTAACAAGTACAGAGAGAGGGGCATGCACACAGAGGTTGACAGAGTCAGATATAGGCACATAGGAATAGATAAACATGAACAGAAATATGCAGTTACATACTTGGATATAAAAACACACATAGACTCATCGAGTTACACAGGGTATTTGCAAACAGGCCTATTGGCCAATACAGTCCATGCTTACCATAGTCCCAAGCTAACCCAGTCCCACCTGCCTGTGCATGGCCCAGATTTGTCCAAATGTTCTGTTATTCTTGTAATTAACCAAATGCATTTTAAATGCTATAACTTTACCCACAATCTATCACTTCCTCAGGAAGTTCATTCCCTTCACGAACCACATGCTATGTAAAAAATGAATCACCTCACAGGTCCTGATCAGGTGGACCCAACAAATTTGTAGGAAGCAAAGGAAGTGATGCTGAGATGTTGTCATCATCAATAGCCACAGGTGAGATGCTGGAAGTCGTGAGTTTTGCTATTAAACAAAATGGAAAGAAAAAGCCAAGGTTGGGGAGCCTGACCTCAGGGGTGGGCACGGTGTTGGAGGGAATCATGAGCTACAGGATTTACAAGCATTTGGAAAGGCAAGGACTGATTAGGGATAGGCAAAAGTGAGGACTGGAGATGTTGGGGATCAGAGTCTAGACGAGAGTGGTACTTGAAAAGCACAGCAGGTGAGGCAGCATCTGACGAAAAGGAAAATCGATGATCTGGACAAAAGCCCTTTATATGCATAGTGAAATGAGGGTGTGCGTTGATAATCTTGTCTCACTAATTTGATTTTATTTTTGTTGAGAAGTGACGGACAGGATTGATGACGGAAGAACGCTGGATGTGATCTATATGGACTTCAGTTAGGCATTCGACATAGCTCGCCATAGAGACTGATTAGCAAGATTACATCACATGGAATACAGAGAGAATTACCCAGTTGGATACAGAATTGGCTCAAAGGTAGAGGACAGAGGGTTGTGGTGGAGGGTTGTTTTGCAGACTGGAGGTCTGTGACCACACGGATCAGTGTTGGGTCCGCTACTTTTCGTCACTTATATAAATTATTTCGATATGAACATAAGACAGATAGAACATTTGCAGATGACATCAAAATTGGAGGTATAGTGGCCAGCAAAAAAGGTTACTTTAAATTACGATGGGATCGTAATGAAATGGTCCAATGGACCGAGGAGTGGCAGACAGAGTTTAATTTAGATAAATGTGAGGTGCTGCATATTGGAAAGGCATATCAGGGCACGACTTATAAACTTACTGGTAAAGTCCTGGGGAGTATTGCTGAACAAAATGACTTCAGAGTACAGGTTTATCGTTCCTTGAAAGTGTATTTGCAGGTAGATAGGACAGTGAAGAAAGTATTTGATATGTTATTGGTCAAGTGCATTGTGTATATGCGTTAGGAGACTGGATTGCTCCTGTACAGAACATTGGTTCGGCCACTTTGGAATACTGCATGCAATTCTGATCTCCCTGCTCTGTAGGAAGGATGTTGTCACACTCGAAAGGGTTCAAGAAGGGTTTACACTGAGGTTGCCATGGTTGGAGGGTTGGAGTTACAGGGAGAGGTTGAATAGGCTGAGCTTGTTTTCCCTGGGGAATCAGAGGATGAGGGTTGATGTTAGAGGTTAGTAAAATCATGGGTGCAATGGATAGATTGAATAGCCAAGGTCTTTTCCCTAGGGTAGTGCAGTCAACAACTAGATGGCAAATGTTTAAGGTGGGATGAGAAAGACAAAAAAAGGGATCTAATGGGCAAATCGTCATGTAGAGGATGGTCCATGTGTAAAGAGCTGCCAGAGGAAATTATTGAGGCTAGCATAATTACAACATTTAACAGGTATCTGGATGGACAGATGAATGGGAAGATATTAGATGGAAATTGACCAAATGCCGGCAAATGGGAGGAGAATAATTTTGGTTATCTGGTTGTCATGGGCACGTTGGACAAAAGGGTCTGGTTCCGTGCTATACAGCTCTATGATGCTATGTCTTTTAAGAAACCTCCTCTTCTTATCTTAAAACAATCCCAAACTCGACCGAAAAGACACCTACTGTTCAAAATTTTCGATACCTCTCATGATATTATAAACCTCTACAAGGTTACCTCTCAGCCTCCTACGCTCCAGTAGAAAATGTCCGAGTCTGTTGAGCCTGTCCTTATAATTCAAACACTCCATTCCCAGCAACATCCTGATAAATCTCTTCTGAACTCTCCCGAACTTGATAATATTCTCGATATAACAGGGCGACCAGAACTGCACACAGTCCTGCAGGACATGTCTCACAAATGTCCCAACTCTTGTGCTCAAAGCACTGTCCACTGTTATTCGTCATTTATATAAATGATTTGGATGTGAAATAGGAGATATAGCTAGTAAATTTGCAGATGACACCAAGATTGGAGGCGTAGTGAACAGTTAAGAATATTACCACAGAGTAAAATGGAATCTTGTTCAGATGGGCCAATGGACTGAGGAGTGACAGATGGAGATATATTTAGATAAATGCGATGTGCTACATCTTGGAAAAGCAAATCAGAGCAGGACTTATACACTTAATGATAAAGTCCTGGAGAGTGTTTCTGAACAAAGAGAGCTTGGAGTACAGGGTCATATTTCCTTGAAAGTAGTGTTGCAGGTAGATACGATAGTGAAGTAGATGAGTACAAGAGTTGGGAGGTCATGTTGCGGCTGTACAGGACATTAGTTCGGTCACTTTTGCAATATTGTGTACAATTTTGGTCTCATTCCTATCGGAAAGATGTTGTGAAACTTGGAAGGGTTCAGAAAAGATTTACAAAGATGTTGTCAGGTCTGGAGGATTTGAGCGGTAGGAAGAACCGGAATAGGCTGGGACTGTATTCTCTGAATCATTAGAGGATGAAAGGTGAATTACAGAGTTTTATAAAATCATGAGAGGCATGCATAGGGTAAATAGACAATGTGTTTTCCCCGAGGTGGGCGAGTCCACAACTAGAGGCATAGGTTTAAGATGAGAGGGGAAAGATTTAAAACGGACCTCAGTGGCAATTTTTATGCACAGAGGCTGGTTTGTGTATCGAATTAGTTGCCAGTGGCTAGTCAAATTAAAGTATTTTAAAGACATCTGGATGAGTATATAAACAGGAAGAGTTCAGAGGGATATTGGCAAGTGTTGGCAAAATTGACAAGATTAGGTTAGGTTATCTGGACGACTTGGACAAGTTGAACCAGAGCGTCCGTTTCAATGCAGTACATCTCTATTACTCTATGTCTGTACAGTGAAGGCCAACAAGCGAAACACCTTCATAACCACCCTGTCTACATATGAAGCAAACTTCAAAGAATTATGACAGAAACCCTACGTGGCTCTGTTTTAAAACACTACCAATGACTCAACATTTATTGTATATGTGTTTTTTTTAGTTTGTTTTACCAAAGTACACTACCTTGCATTTGTTAACATTAAACTCCATCTGATAATACTGGGTAATAATATTGGGGAAGAAAGTGAGTGATAATACTGGGGAAGAAAGGCGCGAAAGTAATCAGGTGCCTTGTACCATTTAATGGTTTTAGGAAGAGGGCTGTCACACGTTAGAGGTGGGAAACAGTGATCGGCGTTTCAGGCCAGAAAGTATGCTCTGTCTTTGTCTCTGATGTTCAGTGGTGATATGTATTCGAGATCCTTCACAGAGCAGCGTGTGTCTGCAGGATTTCATTCCCTCATATTGCAGACTACAGATAATAGGTATTTTAAACTGGAAATAATAGACAAGTATTTAAAGATGTTCATAGTTTATCTCGAAAGCAGAGCACATAAACTCGACATCCTACAGTTGAGGCAAGTACCTTGCATTTTTTAACAACCTCATTATTTTAACTGGGAAATTCAGTAAAGTGAACCAGATTTCAATGAATCCATACCGATCTGAAAGCAGGCATTTAAAGTCTAAAATTTGGGCATGGTTTAGATCTTGTATAGTAAGTAGTTTCCCTGCCTCAGAGGCAGAGCTCTGGATTCTATTCCAATTCCTGAACATGTCTTGTAGTATCCGTAGCTCGAGACCAGATTGTTTGGTTTCAGGTGCAGCATGTCAGAACAGGTTAATGAACAAACACACAGAAGGATAATGTTGCAGCTTTTGGGGCTATTGTGGAGTGGCGGTAGTGTCCCTACTTCTGGCCCCAAAAGTCTAGATGCTAATCCTACTAAAGGTGTTTTATAATATGTCTGAACGTGTTGACCAAAATGATTTTAAAATTGTGGTTTGATCGAGATGGAAGAGGTGTCAGTATTGAATTTCAGAATTTAAACCCCGGAAGCACAGACCCTGGGTGGGAGGCACATTTGCATCTTCTAGAGATTTAAAATTCATGAAGTGCATGGATAGGGGGTGAGTGTCAAGATCTTTTCCCCATGCTTGGAAGTCCAAAATTAAAAGGCATAGATTTAATTTGAGAGGGGAAAGATATTAATGTAACCTCGGGGCAACTTTTTCACTCAGAAAGTGGAGCGTGTACATAATGAACTGCCAGAAGATGTGGTGGAGCTTGGTCTATTTACAACATTTAAAAGGCACCCAGATAGGTATATTATGAGGAAAGATTTAGAGTGATATGGGCCAATTGCTAGCAAATAGATTAGATTCCCTAAAGTGTAACACAAGTCCACCCCAACCCTCTGAAGAGTTACCCACCCAGAACCATCTCACCACATTTACCCCTGACTAATGCACCTGACATTATGGGCAGCTTTGCATGGCCTATTCACATAACCTGCACAAATTTGGATTGTGGGAGGAAACCCACACAGACACAGCGAGGATGTACAAAATCCACACAGTCAGTGACCAGAGCCAGCAATCAAACCCAGGTCCCTGGTACTGTGAGACAATAGTGCTAACCACTGAGCCACCGCACCGCCCCAAGTAGGGCATGATTAATTTGAGAAATCAAGTTGGCATGGACGAGTTCGTCAAAAGTGTTTGATTCAGTGATGGACAACTCTAAGATTCATCAGGCCATTTGATCTCGGTCCCTGTGTAATTAGATTAGACTTACAGTGTGGAAACAGGCCCTTCGGCCCAACAAGTCCACACCGACCCGCCGAAGCGCAACCCACCCATACCCCTACATTACCCCTTACCTAACACTGTGGGCAATTTAGCATGGCCAATTCACCTGACCCGCACATCTTTGTGACTGTGGGAGGAAACCGGAGCACCCGGAGGAAACCCACGCAGACACGGGGAGAACGTGCAAACTCCACACAGTCAGTCGCCTGAGTCGGGAATTGAACCCGAGTCTACAGGCGCTGTGAGGCAGCAGTGCTAACCACTGCGCCACCGTGCCGCCCACAACGCCACCGTGCCGCTTTGGAAAGCAAATCGGGGTACTTAAGGAAATGTCTTCGAGTATGTTACTGAGCAATGAGAGAGCGAGAGAGAGAGATGTAGGTGCAACGCTCCTTACAAGTGACCAGGATAGTGAACAAGGTGTTTGGCATGTTTGCTTTCATTGGTCAGAGCATTGAGTTTGGGATGTCATGTTGCAGCTGTACAGGATGTTAGTGCGGCCACATTTTGGTTTACTGTGTGCAGTTCTGGTCTCCCTACTGTACGAAGGTTGCTGTGAAACTTGAAATCGTTCAGAAAAGATTTATAAGGATGTTGCCAGTTTTGGAGAGTTTGAGCTATACGAAGAGGCTGAATAGGCTAAAGCGGTTTTCCCTGTAGAATCACGGCTTAGGGTTGACCATATCGATGTTTATAAAATCGTAAGGGTCATGGATTTTGTAAATAGACAAGGTCTACTTCCCAGAATAGGGATTCCAAAAATAGGGAGTATAAGCTTTGGATGCGGGGGAAATATTTTCGATGGAATTTCGACGCAATGTTTTCATACAGAGGGAGGTGTGCATATGGGATAATCTGCCAGAGGAAGTGGTGGAGTCTGGCGTCTTGATCTGTATCTGAATAAGGAGGTATAGCAGAATATGAGCCAAATGCTGGCAAATCAGACTCGATCAGATTGAGATGTCTGATCAGTATGGACAAATTGGCATGCTACATGACTCTATAAGAGGGATGATGAGACATTCTAAACATGCATTTCATGTAGGAATTCTCTTCCTCACAAGTTTGAGATGCCTCTTTGTTTACATTGATTCAAAGTTGAGTTAGTTAAATATTTGACAGAGAAGTGAGTCATGGATAATGGGATACAGACAGGAAATTGCGGCTGTGACCATAACCTGATCAGCCAAAATCTTAGTGCCTGGTGAAGAAGGCTCAAAGTGTCTAATGACCCACTCCTGCTCCTCAGTCCCATGTTTCTGTGTTCCATTCAGCCCCTCAAACCTGCTCGACAGGAGCAGTTAGAAGCTACTTACTCCTATTCCCTGGTGCACAGAAACAGAGGAGACCATTCAGCCCCTCAAGACTGTCCCACGCGCTTTGAGGTGATTTGGGACATGTAATTGGAAAACCCAGGCTGGGTATGAAAGACGCCCCTCATTTCTCTTTATAGAGCGTGTCCTCTCTGCAACTTGTTCTTCATTGGTTGGTCACGTTGTAGACCCAGTTTCACTGTGAATACAACCCCAATACCTCAACCAGAGATGGTCCACACAATCTGGCAACATTCAATAACGGAGCTTGCAGGAAGATAACAGCCTCTACTTTCCAATAATAGAATGTGAGAACGCCATAAACAGGGGTATGCCATTCATCCACACCACCCCACACCCCAAAAGCAGGTGTTCACCCATAATAAGATCATAGAGTCTAATATATTCTTTCATGTTAAATTCTTCACAGCCCTCAACTCTGACTGGTCAAAAAGCACTCACTGCCTCCACACTGTGACCTATTGATATGAGCAAAAGACGTGAACACAAGGGCTCAGGGAAGAGTGACCGTCTCTGACATCGAGGCATCATTAACTAAGAATGGTCTCTAGGAGCCTGAGCAGGAAAGCACTTAATGGGAATGAGTTGTAAACTTCCTTGGTTAGAATGATTTAAAGCATAAAGCACAATGATTGTGGTTTGTGTACAAAAGTCCATGCAGTCCTGAAATGTCTGCAAAAGGTCCTCAATGTAACTTTCTCAGCACAAATATCTTCAGCTGCTTCATAAAGATTAGAAGTGGGGCGTTCACTGAAGGTCACACAATATTTAGGAAAAATGTCCCCCTTCAACTCATGAACTAGTCTGTGTACATGTGCAGCAAAACCTGTACAACATTCAGGCTTGTGCTGTTGGAAGTATTGGTAACATTCATGCAACAGTGCAGCTGGACACTGCACATTTCCACAGTTAAAAGGAGGAGATTATTCAGCTCCTCACGCTAGCTTCACAGGAATATGAGGAAGTCATTCAGCTCAATGAAATTATTGGATAAGTGTACAGGTAGCTCATTTAGTGCATCCAAACAATTATACAGGAAGAGAAGGAGTCACGTGTTATGGATGACAGCAGAGTTCCTCAAAAATATTTGAAGGCGTTGGCCTAGACACTATCAATAATTAAGTGTTCTGATACAGTACTATCTCATAAATATGTACTTGGCAAAAAGGAAAGATCAGACACAGATTCTCAGATGCAGGTCTCCAGTCTAGGAGGGAAAACAAATCAAGTGAAAATTTAGAGAGAGTTGCAGTCAGGAGACTACCACTGAAGCTTTCAACTCTGTTGAGACCTCAATAGCTTCTGATGTTACTGAGAAACCAAAACACTTCCTGTAATGTGGCTGGCAGAACTGCACGCTATATTCCATCTATGCCCTAACCAATGGCATGTGTAACTCATATTATGTCGCCTCGATGAATACACACTATGCTTGCAGTCCCGTGTGATTTCGTAACTGGCAATTACACTGTCCAGTCACATTCAGTGATGTGTGGAGAAACACCCTCTGACCTCCCTATTGTTCTGCTATTCATTGAATTCTTCCCTGTCTGGCTCCATCTTACAAAGTGCATCACCTCATATTTATCAGGGTACCATTCCATCTGACATTGATCTGACCATCTGACCATTCCACCTGTATCTTCCTGTAACATAAGGCCTTCCTCCTCACTGTCAACCACCTGGCCAATCTTTGTGTCAAACACAAAATTTCTTATTACGCTCAGCCCCCACCCCCACCACCCCCTCCACATTCACATTTACATCATTTATGAATACCACAAATAATTAGATACACTACACTGTTCGCTGTGGCACACAACCAGACACTGATTTATCTCTACCACCTTTCCAGTAACTTGAGTCCACATTGCTGTTCTCCAGTTCTCTAGCAACTCCCTTGTGTGGTCATATTCGACTTAAACATTTAGATCAGGACATTTCCGCTCTTGTCTCCAACAGCATCCTGCGACACAACTCATCTGGACTTTACATCATCCAAAAACATTAATCAAAATTTGCATCTTATATCAATCTGTTCGAGAGCTTCCCAGCATCTTCCTTCTCCCAACTACAACAGATGAGAAGCTCTCATGTCACAGTCTATCAATGTTCCCCACTTTCACACACTGATTACCAGCTTGGTTTCAAAATGGGTCCTAATTTTTCCCTAGCTATTCCTTTCAGCTTGAGGTTTTTGTGGAACATCTTGGGTTCCCCCTAATTTTGCCTGCTGCACTTCTCCATGCCCCTGTATTAGTCAGTCTGCCGTGGGTGAATTTTTTAAGTTTCCCTGAGATCACCTCTCATTCTTTCAAACAGTAGAGAACACAGGTATAATATCATCCACACTGCATGCAATCTGTGCAGAATACCTTTACTTCGACATTCCAATTTCCATTAACTGAAGGCCAACTTCACTTTTACCCTTGCAGTTCCAAAAGTCGCTCCTGAACCACGTTGGTTCAATTTTATTTACTATTCACTTTCTGAACTCTTAAACATCCAAATAAATATCTAACTATATCACATCCAATAGTCCTCCGTTGTCTCCCCTACAAGAAACATCTTCTGATGTATTCATGATGAAGGGCTTTTGCTCAAAACGTCGATTTTACTTCTCCTCGGATGCTGCTTGAACTGCTGTGCTTTTCCAGCATCACTCTAATCTAAACTCTGGTTTCCAGCATCTGTAGTCATTGTTTTTACCTAAGGAACATCTGCAAACCATTACAAAAAATGTTTTTTAACATTGATTATTCGCGTGAGATCCAAGATGGCGGAGATCCAGTAGGTCTGCCCTGCTGAGCTCTGCATCAGGACCGAGACAAATTTATACATTCACCCGCTCTTTCTTACTTATTGTGGTAAAATCGGTCCTTTTTGATCCCCAGTATTGCTCTATGCCATTTAAGCGATTCAGGAAAATGACTAAGGGAAAAGGACCATTAGGATCACAACCAGGAGGGCACTTCTGCAATGGATACGCCCGCGGCTGTGACGTCGGCCTCTGCGACCGCCCCAGGGGACTTATCTGTGGAGTAGAGCCTGGTGTCGGAGTTCAGAGCCTGCGAGAGAAGATTGTTTCAGCGATCGAGGAGACCCGAACCCGGCTGAAACTGATCTCAGCCAAGCTGCAGAATTAGGACCAGGAGACCCAGCGTCTCGGGCCGTGCATCGTCGATGTGGAACTGCGAACCGCGTCTATGGAAACCACGGCAGAATCATCGGTGTGTCGTGTCCAAGCCCTGGAATAGTTGGTAAGGGCCTTAGTAGAGTAGGTCGACTACCTCGAAATTCTGGGCCGTCAGAAGAACATCAGCCTGGTCGGGCTGCCAGAACGAGAAGAAGAAAGCCAACTCATCAGCTTGTTGGAGCAATGACTCATACAATTTTTGAAGCTGGAAGTAAGTGCAGATTGAGTGCGTGTTGAGTGGGCGCAGCGGGTCGCAGTGTTCAAGACCGGATCACATCAGCACCCCCACCCGGTCCAAGTGCAAGTCCAACACGATAGAAAAAAAAAGTGTTCTTAGCTTCTCGAGCTCTGGGGAAGGATTCATAGGCTCTGATCTACAAAGGATCATGAATTATGTTTTTCGAAGACCTTCCTACGGCTGTGATCCGCAAGAGGCAGGCCATTGATAAGGTAAAAAGGAGTCTGAGGGATGTGAATATTCTGGTAAGATATCCAGCAATATTACGTTTCAGCCATGGAGGGTCTTTGTCTACTTTTGACTCACCGGAAAACTCAATGGACTTCCTGTACACATTAAAATAGACTGGCTGGTTCAAATAATATGGATAATTTTGTTCTCTTTGATTTCTCTGGGGTTTGCCTGGTTTACCTCATTTTTGTTAGCATGTGGAAGTCCCATTTTTCCCTTTTCTCTCTCTTCTCCTTTCTTCCTCCATTCCCATTCTCCTTTGTTTTTCTATCATTTGCTTTTCGTTTCTTTCACTTACCTCGGAATGAGAAAGGGGGTTTGGGAATGGTGGGGGTGGTTACTTTTTCTTTCACAGGGGCTGCCTCGGCTCAATGTATGGATGGGACGGATTGAATGCACACTTTTAATTTTCTTGTTGTTGGACGCGTGCAATTTTTTAAAAACTTTGTTTTGCCTTGGTTTGGGGAGCGGCTTCAGCTATGAGGAGCCATGGGGGATAGATGAGTAATATGAACGCCCTCTGCAGGAAGGGGGAAAGTCTCCATTTATTTGTGTTATATGCTGGTTCATTGTAGAAATAGTTGTGAGAAGTTTTGATTTGGTTGTTATTGTAGTTATATTTTCAAGTTTGTATGAACTGTTCACTGCTTTCCATTGACGCGCTATAAATGGGATTCTTCTCACAGTGGGTTATGGGCTGCTTCGGATGGCTATGGTTAACCACTCGTTTAAATGGAGCACGTGGAATGTTAAGGAGAGTCACTCACCGATTAAGAGAAAAAGATACTTTCAAGCCTCAGAAAGGAAGGGGTCGATTTAGCCTTGCTACAAGAAACACATCTAACTGATAAGGATCACTTAAAGTTACAGCAGGGAAAGTTCGGCCCGGTTTTTATTTTATCCTTTCCTTCGAAAAGTAGAGGAGAACCTTCACTCATCCATACAAACCTTCCACTTCAGCTGATTGACCAAATTAAGGACGAACGTGAATGGTTTCTGATCCTTAAAGTTTTAATACATGGAGAGAAATATGGGACATTGTATAATATTGCCCCCAGCACACCCCCTCAAATTTGTAATGGAACGCACTCTCCAGATTGATGATCATTGGTGAACATCGTACAATTAAAGGGGAGCCTTGAACCGACTTATAGACCCCGAAGTGGATAGGATGTCAAGGGGTCTCACAGGCATTTCTCCATCATCAAGGCAGCTGGTGGACCTGAACCGGAAGCTGCGTTGGTGGACGTTTGAGATGTCTTCACCCTGAAGATAGAGACTTCACCTTTTTCCTAACCTACCTATAGAAAAGGGCTATACCAGGATTGGCATATTTTTTGCCCCATTGGTCTTTTTTAAATTCAAGTCTGCCCTGCGAAATTCTGATCATGCAGCAGTGTATGTGGATGTTAAGGCCGATTGCGATGGGACAGGCTTGCAGCACTGGCGCATGGATCCTTGCCTCCTGAAAGATAGCAAATTCATGGAGTACTTTTCGCGGGAATTTCAGTTTTTATTGGGACATTAACTTGGATAGGGCCAATAATCCGTCAGTGTTCTGGAAGACTGCCAAGGGTTTGACCATTTCTTACTCAGTGACACGGAAGCGGCAGAAGGGAAAGTACTAGCGCATGCTTAAGGCTTAGCTGAAGGCAGCTGAGACAGCATACATTGACAGACTGTCTGTAACTAAGTTGCAGCAGATTACAGCCCTCTGGGCTGTTCGGAGCACTGCGCTCACTCAGACAACAAAGAGGGAGATTTCCTTTGTGAAGCAGAGGTTAATTGAATATGGTGCTAAACTGAGACTGTACTTGGCGCACTTCGCCAGAAGGAAGAGTGCCTCCAATCTATTGCCTACGATCTGAAAAGGGTTAATGCAGCATTCAGTAAGTTATACTATGGTTTGTTCCAGTCAGAGGATTGTGCGGACAGATTGGTGACGACGAAGTCCTTTTTAAGACCCTGGACCTCCCAGGTGTAACTTCAGAGCAGGAGTCTCTTTTCAATGCCCCTCTGACAATCCATGAGATAGAGGATGCAGTAAGGCAGATCCAGAGTGGCAAACCGACCGGCCCAGATGGCTTGCGAAGTGAGATTTATAAGGAGTTCATAGACACGATGGCTGGGCCAATGTTGGATGTATTCAATTATTTTTGTAGACAGGACTGCCTCCCAGTCTCTCAGAGAAAAGCAAATATTTCTCATATTCTCAAGAGAGGGAAAAAAGCAGAGGATTGCCTATTTGTAATACTGTTATTAAAACTGTGGACTTTAAAGTTTTGTCGAAAATACTAACGTTGAGGGTGCAGAAGATCTTGTCCTTCATTGTGCAAGAGGAATAGACAGGTGTTATTAGGAGTCGCAGTTCCCCTATTACTATTTGGAGAGTGCTAAATATGGTTCAGGTGTGCCCTCAAGGTCAATTCCAGGCTTGGTAGTCTCGCTGGATGCAGAGAAAGCATTTGATTGGGTGTCGTGGCCACACCTCTTTTATGTCTTGGAACTGTTTGGCCTTGGAGTTGTCTTTGCCTGGTTGATGGAGAATTATATAGTGACGCTAAAGCTAGTGACGCTAAAGAAGCAGCAGTTCTCACTAATGGTGTAAGGTCGAATGGTATAATTTTAGCATCGGCAGAGGCAGCCGACAAGGAAGCCCCTTTCGCCGTTATTATTTGTATTGGTGATTGAGCCGTTGGCAGAGGCCATCCGGAGGGGCGCCAATATAACTGAATGGGTGATAGGGTCAGGAAGGCATAACATCATCCTTTACACAGATGACATTCTTCTCTTTCTAACTAACCCGATGATATCTTTGCCCCGTTTAATAGAAGTGATTGATTTATTTGGATCTTTCTCAGGGTATCACATCAGTTTTATGAAATCAGAGGCCATGCCTGTTGAAATGTTATTCGAGTACTTGATCATGGGTGGTGCGATCCGATTCCCTTTCAGATGGTCACAAGGTGGTTTCTTCTATTTAGGCATTTTTGTCACACCGGCCTTCTGTCAATTATATAAAGCAAACTTCACGCAGGTGCTCGAGAGGATAAGACAGGACCTTCGGCTCTGGGAAGATATTCCAATGTCCAGGTTGGGTAGAATACCTCCGGTTATAATGAATGCACTTCCTCGTTTTCTTCTATCCCACGCGAATGGTCCTTTTGAAGCTCTCCAGGTCGGTACTATTGAGGCTTTAAAGTTGGTTAAGCTTGTTTATCCACAGGTGGCCTCTTATGAAGCTCGACAAATTGCAGTTGCTGCGGGAGATGAAGGGTGTGAATTTTCTGGAATTTAAGAAATACCAACTAAGTTCTCTGCAATCGTATTTGACTGATTGGGTTTGCAAAGATCTGCGGTCAGTTTGGCTGGCCATTGAAGCATCCCAGGCAAAATGCCCCCTCATAAATCTGTTGTTCATGGACAGTGAGGACTGTTATGGACCATTGCAGAGATCCAATTGTCCTTAAAATAGTTAAAGCCTGGAAAATGATGCGACAAAGTGAGGGCAATTTACAAAAATAAACTTCCCCTTTTACTCCCATTGTAGGATTGGTAGGATCCCAGCTGGGATTGATGGATTCTGGCTTTCGGCTCTTGGAGTCCAGAGGAGTTTCCTGTTTGGGAGAATTATTTGACGTGGTGGTCAGGATGGTTTTAGAGCAGCTGAGCCAGAAAGTTGAGCTATCTTGGAGGGGACTGTTTCGTTACTTTCAGAGGAGGAATTTTATACAGAAAAAAAAGACTAAGTTAATGGTTAGTCCCCATAGCTCGGAAATGGAGAGAATACTGCGTCGGTCCACCCTCTATCATTTATTAAGAGGTAGAGTCTCAAAGGATATAGAGCTGCTGCTTGGAATCATGGCTCAGGAATTGTGGGTGGAGATCTCACCAGAGGAGAGGGAAAATATTTGGGAGACCGTAAGGAAGATTTCAATGTGCAATAGGACGTAGGCTATGCAGTTGAAGGTACTCCACAGGGTTTAATTGTCACTGGAGTAGCTTGTCAAATTTAAGACAGGATGGTCCCCAATGCGCCCCAAATGTACAATAGATGTTGGTATACTTACTTATTGCTTGTGATCATGCCACAAGCTTCGTAGGTTTTGGTGCACTATAGCAAGTGTTTTGGTACGGGTTTTGGGAACGGAAGTCAAGGCAAATCTGGTGCCCCTCCTCTTGGGTTCGCTGAACCTTCCCTCTTTGAACTTGCATAGGAATAAATTGTTTACTATTCTTTCACTTTGTGCGAGGAAGAACATTCTGATGAATTGGGTTCCAGGAAACCTCCCAGAACTCTGATCGTGGTGTAGATTAGTTATGAAGTTCAACCCCCTGTACTTCCTTATGAGTATGGGCACCAGAAAAAGAAACATTGCTATAGGACGTGGCGACCCTATTTCAAACATATATACATGGTTTCATTGACTATATTGGTCAGAACATTTGTGCAACAGTGAGGGCTCTGAGAGGAAGAATTCTGAACAAGTACGGGTATTACAACTCCTGTTACCGGTGATGGGGAGCTTTGGTAGGATTGTGCTGAGTGTTGTAACTTCATGTAATTTAGTTTAATTGAATTCAGCTCGGTTTACCCTATATCTTGTTTTGATTTTGTTTTGATATCAGCCCATTGATTTTGTGCACAGGGAAGATAATGAGTCCATTCAGCCACTCATGCTTCTTACACAGCAACCAGAGTAGGTCATTTCACACCATGTGTCAATTATACAGGATTGGAGGGAACGAAGAGAATATAGAGAGGTGAGGATTCAAGCTCACCTCCTTCACGATGGAATATAAAGTAGTGAGAAAACTGCTGGAATTTAAGAAAATTGTTAAAATCGATTATTCAGGAGTTAATGAAAGGACATTCGCAGAGTCAAGCTACAATCCACCAGAATCTATATAATTTTGCAAAGGATGAATCGTATTTTCATTACTTATTTGAGTCCTTAAGAATGTGGCAAGCAAGCAGCATAATGGGGATCCTGGAGATGCAAAATCAGGACTTGCAGAAGACATTGAATAAGGTGTGCACAAAAGATTAATCTGAAGAATAAGATCGCATATGTTTAGAAGTAATTTATTCGCTTGGATATAGGATTGGTGAAACAAAGAATTGCAGTGAGATGGAATAGCTGGTTCATTTTCTGTTTCCAAAAAGACCATAGGGCTCAGTCCCCAGGCCCCAAATATTAGCAATCAATACTCTCACTTATTTGAGGGGATGGACATGCTCTAATCAGTTTTTCAGAAGACACTGACTCAAGTGAGAAATTGTAATGAATGGTTAAGGATAGGTTGCACCATGACTTGGCAGATGAAATGAAACAATGAAAAGTATGAGGCCGTTTTGGTCGGTGTAACAGAAAGGCAACTTACGATCCAAATAGACAGAAACTACAGAGAGCTTAGGTACAGAGGGATCTGGTATCCTCATCCATAAGCACAGATGCAGGTATAGCAGATAATGAGAAAGACAACTGCAAATTTGGCATTTATTTCTGAAAGAATAGATTATAAAGCGAGGGTGGTGTTGCTGCAATAATGCCAGCCATTGTGAGATCGCAATTGAGTACTGTGTACAGTTTTGGTGTCCTGACTGCAGGAGGGATGTAATTACCATGGAGGCATTTCAGAAGAGGTTTACTAAACTGATTCCAGATATAAGGAGTTTTTCCTCTGAAGAGAGATTGAGCAATTCAGGCCTATACTCTCTGGGGTTTAGAAAAATGGGAGGAGATGTCACTGAGGACTGGGCAATGCTAAAGGTAATTGATAATGTCGATATGCATTGGGTATTTCCTCATGTGGGGCAATCTACAACAAGAGACCATAGTTTTAGGATAAATGGAGAGGAATTAAAACAGTGATCAGAGAACGTCTCTCAAAGGATTGTGTAATTCACTGTTCCAGAGTGCGATGCATGCTGGGATATTGAGTAACTGAAGGGATATGGAGGATGGGCCAGAAAGTGGGACTGAGACCGAGATGACATCAGCCATGATTGTATTGAATGGTGGAGCAGGCTGACATCAGATATGATTGTATTCAATGATAGAGCAGGCTGACATCAAGTGTGATTGTATTCAATGGTAGAGCAGGCTGGAGGGATTGGCTTGCTGACTGATGTTCCTCGTCCTTCTTCAGCCCTTCGAACGTGTTACACAGGAATGGGGGAGGGGTGGTCATCGGACAGAAAGCAGGCCCTCCGGATAAATCAATTTAATCAGTTTAAAATAATGTAACCAGTAGTGTCGCACAGTGACCAATGCAGGGTCCTCAGCTATTTACCATCTGTATCAATAATCTAGAGGAGTGGAACAAATGCACTATAACTAAGTTTGCCATTGGAACTAAGATAAACAGGAAAATAAATAATCAATGCAAGTTGTCGAGTCTGTAAATGTATATGGACACGTTAATCAATGAATAAAGGTTTAGCAGGTGGGATTTAACGTCATATATAACCTGTCATTTTCTTCCAGGTAGAACGGCAGGCAGTATGTTACTGAAATACACAGGGATTACTGGACTTAATGATACCGTGTGTACTGGTGGGTTCACTCTGAGCCGTTCAGTCATGGCAAGTGTTGCTCCATCACCATGATCGTCTGCTGCCTGATGTTCCCAGCGGGCCTATTGCTCTCATCCATCATACATAAGGTTGAGAATGCAAGGTTTAGATAGTCCTCGAGAAGGTTGCAAGGTAACCAAGATGGAAATGAAGAATGAACTCAGGAGAGATAAAAGTGTGCATGATAAACCCTTGGCTGGTAGAATTAAGGTAAAACCTAAGACGTTCTACACTTATGTTTGGAACAAGAGGATGGCTAGAACGAGGGTAGGGCTGATCGGTGATAGTGGAGGAAACTTGCGCCAGGAGTCAGAGGAGGTAGGGGAGCTTCTTAATGAATGTTTGCTTCAGTATTCACTAATGAGAGGGACATTGACGTTTCTGAGGACAGCATGGAATAGGCGGATATGTTAGAACAGGAGGATGTGTTGAAACATTTGAGAAATACACGGATAGATAAATTTATTTGGCCAAACAGGATATGCCCTAGGACACTACAGGAAGCGAGAAGAGATTGCTGCGCATTTTGCAATGATCTTTGCATCGTCACTGTCCACTGGAGTCGTGCCAGATGACAGGAGGCTGGCAAACGTTATTCCCTGGTTCAAGAAAGGGAATAGGGATAATCCTGGGAATTATTGGCTAAACAGTCTTACACCAGTGATGGGCAAAGTATTGGAGAGGATTTGAGAGACAGGATTTATGAATACTTGGAAAATTATAAACGATTAGAGACAGTCAGCAGGGCTTTGTGAGGAGCAGGTCATGCCTCATAGATCTTATTGAATTCTTTAAGGATGTGATAAAACACGTTGATGAATTAGAGCAGTGGATTTGGTATATATGGATTTAAACAAGGCGTTTGATAGAGTTATCCACTGTAAGCTCATTCACAAGATAAGGAGGCATGGCTTACAGGGAGACCAGGTTGCCTGGATGCAGAATTGGCTGGCCCACAGGAGACAGACGGTGGTGGTAGATGGAACAGGTGTAGCCTGGAGCTTGGTGACTAGCTTGGTGATCTGTCCTGGGACCTCTGCTCTTTGTGTTTTTTTTTAATAACAGAGTTCGATGATGAATTGGAAGAGTGAGTTCATAGGTTCGCTGATGTCACGAACTTTGGTGGAGTTGGTGGTTAGGATGGAGGGCTGTTGTAGGTTGCAACAGGACATTGACAGAACTGAGCTGATAAGTGACAGATCGAGATAAATCTGGAGCAGCGGGATCTTGTGGTCCATGTCTATAGATCCTCAAAGTTGCCTCAAAGTTGTTCTGTAGAAGGTGTATGATGTGTTGGCTTTTACAGCCGGGGATCTCAGTTTCAGAGCTGTGAGGTTTTGCTGCAGCTCTACATTACCACTGTTTAACCCACTGTGATGAAGTTGAGTGCTGTTCCGCATTGAGAGCTTGCAAGTACTTGTTATATGAGTAGCTAATATTTTCAGAGTGTACTAGACTGAAACTATGTAACGATGAGGAGAATTTCACAAAGGTTTGTTTGAGTGGGAATGCTCTTCCCCCGAGGTTTGTGGTGCCTGTGTGTTTGCAATTAGTCAAAGCAATGGTAGTTGGATATTGGACAGTAAAGGAGAATGAACTTCAAATATGGAAGTGGGGCTAAGAACACGGCCAGATCAGCCACGATCTTACAGCCTAGTTGAGAGTGCTTTATGTGTCTAATGACACACTCCTACTCCTCAGTCCTATGTCCCTATGTACCATTCAGTTCCTCAATCCTGCAAGACAGGAGCATTTGGAGTTCATTTACTCCGATAATCTGGTGCACAGAAGCAAAGGAGACCATTCAGTGACTGAAGACTCGAGAGTGTAGCGCTGTAAAAGCACAGCAGGTCAGGCAGCATCCGAGGGGCAGGAGAACCGCCGTTTCTGAGACCGAAACGTGGTTTCAACGGAATACACGAATGACATTCAATCCATTGAAACTATTGAACAAGAATAGGGACAGCCCATTCAGATCATCCTGCCTATTACACAAGAAGAAAAGGAGTGTAGTCAGCACATCGAGATGTTAAACCTGAACGGAGTCGCCAAGTCAGGTCCTTGAGCAGCTTCCAGATGACCTGGAGGTGGCCATTCAGCCTATCGAACCATGAGTACAGAAATAGGAAGATGGCTTTGATACCCCAACATGACAAATAGTAAAGCAGAGTCTACTCAGATAGACTGCTCTATGTTGTTCCTCCTGGTTCCTTTGCTCGTGGTACACATGTGTCACTTTAACTTTGTTTGCTGAACGTGAGAGGGAAAAGTGAATGGTTTGTGCCAAGTCTCAAGGAAATGCCTTCTACCTCCGAGGAGACATTATTGTACTCCTATAGAGGTCCGAAGCTGGTGGGAATGGGAACTTTTTATCAGGAGCAAGGCAATAAGGTTGCTAATAGATTTATGAACAGTGCAGAGACACACATCAACTGCACATTGAGACGGTGAGAATTCATTCAGAGCCTGGAGCTCCCTCTCAACCAACATGGGGTCTCCACACTGGTACGTGAACTACTGGGAATTACATATCATGGAGAAAGTGCAATATCTCACAAAATCGCCATCTTTTTTTCTGGATATAATAAATGCTTGTCCATAATCCTCATGTTTACATGTAATCGCTTGTTATTCTCTCACAGTGCTTGGATTTCGCTGGATTATACACTCATGCCTTTTATCAGTTAATAATCGTTTACACATTATGATTCAAAAATTTGCTTGCAAAGGTGCAAACATCTTATTGCAGTTTGTATGCCTTTTCTTTTTTAGGTTTGTTGTAGCCTTAGCCTAAAAGTAAATGTTTTGTTTGCTGAGCAGCCTTGGGCAACTGTCTGTGTGGTGTTTGCACATTGTCCTCGTGTCTGCAGGCGTTTCCTCCGGATGCTACTGTTTCCTCCGACAGTCCAAAGATATGCAGTTTAGGTGAATTGGCCATATTAAATTGCCCATAGTGTCAGGGTTGAAGAGAGGGTAGGTGAATATGTCTGGGTGGGTTACTCTTCGGAGGGTCAATGTGGACTCGTTGGGCTAAAGGGTCTGTTTCCATACTGTAGGGTACCTAAAAAATAAATGACCTGTTTTTCGGGATTCAAGGGTCAGACACAGTATGTATTTTTCATGGGCTAAGACACAGAAAGGAAGAGAAGACAGTGACTGTGGAGACTGCTGAGGAGTAAAGTGACATCCCCTCCCAGGCCCCAATGTCTTATTGACAGACAGGATAAAATTAAATATAGAGAAAGAAACAGAATATATTAGGAAGAAGGAAAGGCAAGTGACAGTGTAAATAAAACAGGATAATTTGAAAAGGAATGGCCGAACATTAATTGATCTGTGTGTGTGAGAGAGAGAGAAAGAGTGTGTGTGTCTGTCTGTGTGTGTGACAGAGAGAGAATCTGTATGTGTGAGTGGTTGTGTGTCTCTGTGTGTGAATGTGTGCGTGCCTGTGTGTGAGAGTGAATGTGTGTGTCTGTCTGTGTGTGTCTGTGTGTGTGTATGTGTCTGTGCGTGTGAGTGCGTGTATATGTGTCTCTGTGTGTGAGTGTGTGTGTCTATGTGTGTGTCGCTATGTATGTGTGTGTGTCTGTGTGTGTGAGTGTGTGTGTCTGTGTGTGTGAGTGAATGTGCCTGTGTGTGTGGTTGCCTGTGTGCGTGTTTGTGTGTGTGAGAGAGAGTGTGCGTGTGTTTCTGTGTGTACGTGTGAGTGTGTGTGTGTGTATGTGTGTCTGTGTGTGAATGAATGTGTGTGTCTGTGTCTATGGGTGTCTCTGTGTGTGTTTGCAGATAGGTAAGACTGTTCATATGTATGCACCATATTCAGAGTGAACAAGAGAGACATAGTTAACAAAAATAATGCATGCAATGTACAAAATTTATAAAACGATAACATGTTATTTAGTCTTCAGCTGAGATGTCATGTTCCCCTTCTCTCAACGTAACCTCTGCCTCCTGCCTCTTCCTTGCCTCTAATTCTTATCAGGATGTGTTTTATACATTCCTGTTTCTGGTGTTCCAATTTGTTCCAGTTAACCAATTTTCTACCGGTAAAAATATACATTGGCCTGCTGGGTTCTGTCAACAGCTGTTGCCTGTCATATTGATGGAGATAAAAGTTCTGGCATCAGACCCAGGATTTCGACATATTAATCTGTTGCACATACACTGTACAAAGGACCACAGCACACAGGAATTGTCAAACCAAATACAGAAGTACATCTATATCTATTAGTCATATAGACTTCTCTACATATTCTCTCTCTCTGACTCTCTCGATCTCTCTTTTAATCTACTTGATAAATCCTCCAATCGTTCTTTTTGTCCCATGCCTCAGATGTCCCTCCTTCTGTTTACATCTATTGCACACATTTTGATGTGATGTCTTATAATTGAGTCATGGAACTACAGGACATGAGGGAGCAGTTGGCCAGAGTTAGTTAGAAGGGAAGTTGAGCACGGGAAGATGGTGAAGCAGCAATGGCAGAGGTATCTGGAGATAATTCATCAGCACATCAGAAACTCATCCCAAGTAAGAAGAACAATATTCAGCAGAAGACAAGTTAGCCGTGAGTGATAACAAATTCAGGGACAGCATAAAAACAGAAGAAAATGCACACAATGTGGTAAAGACTATTGGAAATCCAAAGGATTACGAAGCCTACCTATTCCAGCACGGATAAATAATAACAGCAAATGGGACAAGAGAGTGAAATATGATCTTACTCTTCTTAATCAAGTAAAATAATAAAGAAAGTGATTTTTAGATATATAACAAGGAAGACAGGGAGTAAAAAACAAATGACTGTTAGAAAATGAGGCTTGAGTAGTTATGGGAAGCAATGGAATGGCAGAGGAATTGAACAGATACTTTATGTCAGTCTTCACGGTGGAAGACACCAGCAAAATGCCAGAACTTCAAGACAGTCAGGGAATAGAGACAAGTATACTGACCTTAGTAAGAAGGAGGTACTGGGGAACGTGAAGTTGGATCAATCAGCGAGACCAATTGGACAACGCAGTTCTAAAGAGACATCGAAGGCGATTGTGGAGGCATTGCTGGTAATCTTTCAGGAAGCTTTGGAGTGAGGGAGGACTGTTAAATGTAACCTCCCCATTTAAGGAGAGAGGGACACAGAAGACAGGAAATTATCGAAGGACGTATTGGATCTTTGTGTTTATGAATAGATGAATGGAGTATAAGAACAAGGAAGTTGTGAAGTATATTGAAATGGTGTGATTAAGCTACAGCAAAACAAGAGTTACATTTACAATGCCATTGCGAACAGCAAAGATACAAGTACGGTTAAAACAAAGGAAATCGGTTCGAAGCAGACATTTTGAAGCCAGTGAAGTCAATATTGAGATCATTGAACTGTAAGGTCTCCAGCTGAAATATTAAGTTGTGTTCCCCAGTTTCTGTTTGCCTTCATTCTGACAGCGGAGGCGGCCAAAGATGTACCTGTTGCCGGATGAACACAGGGCGGGGAGTGATTGAAATGGATGATAACTGGAATGCTGAGTTTGTTAAATCATGCAGAGAGCAGATGCTCCATGAATATGTCCCTGAGTCTCCCTTCCGTCTCCACAACATAAAGGAGACCACGTTGGGAGTTGGAGACGAGCTCGGTGGGACAGGGATCATGCTCTGTGTGGAGCATCAGTGCTCTGCAGGAAACAACCAACCCGACTTTCCAGTCACCATTCATTTTAATTCCAACATCCAGTTGCCCGGCGACATGCCCATCCTTAGCCTGTCCACTGTCAGAGGAACACCACCTGAGAGTTTACCTTTGGAGCTGATAGCCCAATGGCCTCAATATTGCCTGAAGCCGCTTCACAAACCCTCCACCCACAGCCTTATCCCATGTCCCTTTTCCCTGACCAGACACACCTGTATCTTCTCCACCCTTCCCACTGACCAATCACAGTAACCTCATACCTGCATGTACCTACCACCACCATATTTACCCGCCGCCCTTCCATATCCAATAACTTCATTTCTGGGCTCCTCACCCCCTCACCAGTCCTGACGAAAGGTCCAAGATCAAAATATTGCTCTTCCTGCTCCTCTGGTTCTGTCTGGTCGGCTGTGTTTATCCAGCTCCAAGCTTATTAACTCTGGCCTCCCGCACCTATAGTACTTCCTCTCTACAAGCTGTGGAACTAGGTGGTCTACATATAAGAAGAAACAAATTTGGACATTTGAAATGATCGTGGACATATGCGTTATTTCTTAACAACCCAATACACACCTTCCAGATGTAACAGCATTTCATTTTTCCTGTTTCAATCCAGTCTCCTGTCATTGCAGCTGACAATGAAGTCTCCTTTACATTGGTGAGACCAAACAGAAACTATTTTGAGGAAAACTCCCACTCTGTCTGTGGGAATTACCCTAACCTTCTCATTGCTCCCCACTTCAATAAATTACGTTGCTCTCATGCTAACATTTCAGTCCTGGGCTGCTGTAATGCTCCAATGAAGCACAGCCCAACCTCAAGTAAACCTCACTTTAGGCCTTGGTACGTTCTATCCTGAAGGAGTTTTTATTCAATTCCATACTTCCACAGCCTGACCGCATTATGGCTGTTCTCCATTCTTCACGCATTCTTTCTCCTGGTCTCCCAATGAACTCGCCCTGTTTGTGAATCGTTTGTCTTGCACTT
The DNA here is from genome assembly GCF_020745735.1 of Hemiscyllium ocellatum. Classification (NCBI taxonomy): domain Eukaryota; kingdom Metazoa; phylum Chordata; class Chondrichthyes; order Orectolobiformes; family Hemiscylliidae; genus Hemiscyllium; species Hemiscyllium ocellatum. The sequence goes on from NC_083446.1 coordinate 19,566,860, forward strand.
AATTAATGAACCCATTTCCCCCTTCGCAATCTAATTAATACACATTTTACATTTCATTCTCTTTTACCAGAAATAAAAGTCAATTTGTCAGTGACGTTGCTCCTCCACACCATCTTGCTTCCTGTCACACCTCCTCTCCCTCGGTCACGGGGTTTAAAAGCCCATTTCCCAATCCTTTTCTGTTCTGAAGAGGAGTCACACTGGACTTTAAACGCTAACTGTGTTTCTCTCACTCTGCAGATGCTGTCAGATCTGCTGTGTTTCTCCAGAAATCAACAAAACACATTTTCAATAAAACAAATAACTCTGGATACTTGAAATCTGAAACGAGAACAAAAAAAACAAAACTGTGATCCTTGAAGAATGGTAACTGCACCCAAATTATTAAGTCTGATTTCACTCCACTGATGCTGCCATACCTGCTTAATTTCTCCAGCAATTTCTGCTTTTCACCACGTTTCAAAGACATGTGTCATGTCGCTCAAATGCCCTGTTCAACCTGGAGCGCAATATACCGGGAAGTGAAAGATGACACAAGATGCACAATCTCCGTGTCTCTGAAATGACGTAAAGCTGGCATCACTGACACTACAGAATTCTTACTGTTAGTCAGGGAGAGAAACAGAGGGACATGCCTTCACTCTAACCATATACTGGAAAGGAAAGGATTCAGATGATTCTGTTAAAGGGTGTTGGGCAATAAGACAAATTATAAACGTGACACCATGGAGAGACCCTCAGTAGAATGAGAGTATAAAATTAGAAATGTACCACATCAGAAACCAGGGTAGGTCACTGAGTACAGGGCTGATGGTTAGGTGGGACTTGGTGTGAACTGGGGGACAGGCAGCAGGACTATATTGTAGACTTTGAAGCTCAAACTGTGTGTTCCATGTTATGTTGTAGACCACAACAGCAACAGAAGCAAAATTATATTCAAGCATAATCTGCAACTTTTTGCCTTGGATTATCCCTCAGTTTACCATTACCAATAGGTGAATCTCTGCCTCAGTTATGAGTGTGGTGAACATGCCAGGGCAGAACTATGTGTACCTAAAACTGATAGCAAACCATAGAGCTACCACACTTTACTGGTTACATTCCAAACAGCTGAACTACCATCTGCTAGGGAGAGCGGAATGATTGCAAGACCAAAAGATCAGATCGAAGCTCTACTGTCCTGACACATCCAGTCATAAATGGATTAAACAACTCACTGCAGGAGAGGGTTCAACACATGTCCCCCTCTGTAATAATGGAACAGCCCTGCACATCAGTGCAAAAGGCAACCATGTAGTTATCTGCGACATACTCAGCCAGAATTATTGAGTCAATGATCTACCTCACCTCGTCAGGATGCCCACAGAATTACAGATGGCAGTAATTCTGAAGATGTCACCTAGAAAGGGGACGAAACGTTTGCAACAAAACTCCCAGCTCAGCGAACAGAACTACAACAACGAGCACCCGAGCTACAAATCTTCTCACAAACTTTGAATGGCAGTTTCCAAACAATCTGATTCGCTCTATGTGACTGAAGAAACATCTTAACACAGTAGATATGACAAAGGCAATGTACAACAAGCCGTGCCCCTGGGGAAGCTGTTTCATTCCAGTTCCAACTCTGACATCTACATGGCCATGTGGAAAATTACTCAACTATGACAAGTGCCTTAAGAGGAGAATAATTACAGTATGATCAACATCACCCCCTCAATTGCATCATGACAGTCACATTGTTGGGGGTTCTTTTTGACAAAGTTGTCAAGCAGCACAGAAATAAACTGGTCAGTGTGGTTTGTGATAGGTTACTATGTGGAGATGGAAATGTCCCTGGATTTCTAATCCAGAACAGACTAATGCTCTGACAGCTAGTGGACGTTTATAACAATTAGTAAAATATCGAGATCTAAAATCTTGTGTCAGTAATAATGACCTTGAGCCCAATGTCAATCATAAACACCAATTTGATTCCCCAATGTACTTTCAAGAAGTGATTCTCCCGTGTTTTCCAGGTCTAGCCTAAAAGTGACTCCAGACACACAGGCGTGTGATAAACTCTTCAATGGTCTCTGAAACAGCCAAGCAAGGCACTCAATTGTATCAAATTGCTCCGAGGTTTTAAAGGATAAAACGGGACAGAACACTCAGCACCAGCTTCTGCATTGGGAAAGGGAAACACAGGCCTGTCAACCCTACAGAGACCTCCTTCCTAACATGTGAGAGCTTGTGATAACACTGACATAGCTTTCCCACAGACTGCATAAAAACATTGGGAAAGGAGTAGGTAATTCAACACGGTGAGCCTCCCACATTTTCATCATGGCCGAGAACCTTCTCAATACGATATTTTAAGAAGACCTAAAGACGATGGGGATGGCTGACTGCTTCTGAATGAAGATGCTGTGGCTGCTGCCAGGGCAGTCAGAATTCACCAACATGATGTCCCGTGCATGGGAACACTGTAACATTAATGAGGCGAGAGGTCCTTCAGTTCCTCTAGCTCTCGATACCGATAGTGGGACCCCACAGAGCCATGTACGTTTTCGGGAACCCTGCTATACTGGCAAAACATGGATTCACCTGGCATCTCCTTGCTGAGGGAGAAAACATTCACCTCATACACCAGATAAATCCTTCGTTACTGAATGGTGACATTGATGCTGAGATATTGGGAGATGAGGGATAGGTCACCCACTCCTGCTCGGAAAGTTCCAGAAGATAGAAGCTGAATGAAACTGTCACCCTAACAGCCACTGGCAGCACCGTCCTCCCACTGGTTTGGAGCTTGAGGTCGTGTTGAATGAGGTGACATCGCTCTGTGACCAGCTCCTTGTTCAATCAGGATCCCCTCACACTCTGCTCCTGGGTTAAGTGTAGCTTGGGAAGCTGTTCCTGGAAAACCTGGGGTCGATACAGCAGATCCCTTACCCCACCCACACTCACTCCGTGTTTTCAGAGCTTCCCCTCTCTGCGGCCTCTGCTCCATCTATTGTTCTTGTTACACATCCAGATGCTGTTACTACAGTCCCCATGCTTCATCCAGAGTTGGGTCAGCAAATCTTCAGGTCTCCCGGAAAGTCTGATGTAACTCACAGCACAACCTCCAGCAAACCATCCCCGGCACTTCCACTAACTTTTTAATGACAGGAGACAATCGGAAGCTTCTCAGCTTCAAGTGTTATGGGACAGGCTAGACAACCACAAAATATTTTAAGAAGACAGGCTCGACCCCAACCTTTCCTTATTTTAAACGTAGATGTGAACTGTGTGTTCCAGATGTGTTGCGATTGGTCAACGCTTTCAACGTTAAACAAAATGCAGTCCATTAAAACACTCTAATCAAAACACAACCAAGGAGATGAATAAGTTGAATAGCTTCTCTATTGGAACAAACAATTGATATACTACATTCTACTAATTAACTGTGCTAATACATGATCACCCCATAAACGTACCCCTTGGCAAAAATGTAAATTCAAACACAAAATCTTATGTGCAGTACTCCAATCCAAGAGGAAGCAACTTCCAGCGAGTTTTCAAAGAAAATAGCTGTTGGGGATTATGTATTGAAACTTCCAGCCCTTCTGGGACACCGAACAGCTTCCGAATGCTGCAGCTCAAAGCAAAACGAGAAGACCTGGTCTGGGAGAGCTGGCCGCTGTCCTTCCATGTTAACACCGTTTTAATAAAACCTAAAGGCCTCCTCAGTTATTTACTTCAGCCATTTTCAATCGGCAGTTCGGCATCTCAGCCTTTAAGACATTTCTTCAAAAAAAAACACAAGAGAATATATCATTTTCAAAATGACAGTACCCTCACAAAAACCCCCTTGGAGAAAATGAGCCATCAATACACATTTTAAACTCATTATTCTGACTGTTTTAGTAGAGTATAATACTTATATATGACATTGACAGTAAGCATGCAAATATTCACAACTCCATTCTATTTCAGCCAGTTTACTCCTGCCACAGAACGCCTCTGTTTTTCTTCATCCAAGTCTCGACGACTTGTCAGCAATTATGGCTTCTCGTCTAGTCACCTGTAAAACTTCCAAATTGAATAGACTAGACGTTTTCTCCCTAAATTTCTCCAAAGCATTTCGACATTTTGATCAGTATATCAGTTCATCTCAGACACGTTTTTGGCAAGGTTTGTAGCTCAGGTTGAGGTTTAGGGTGTAGGTTTGCTCACGGAGCTGTAGGTTTGATATCCAGACGTTTCATTACCTGGCTAGGTAACATCATTAGTGGCGACTTCCAAGTGAAGCGAAGCTGTTGTCTCCTGCTTTCTATTTATATCTTTCTCCTGGATGAGGTTCCTGGGGTTTGTGGTGATGTCATTTCCTATTCGTTTTCTGAGGGGTTGATAGATGACATGTAGATCTATGTGTTTGTTTATGGCGTTATGGTTGGAGTGACAGGTTTCTAGGAATTCTCTGGCATGTCTCTGGCACTCCAACCACAATGCCATAAACAAACACATAGATCTATATACCATCTGTCAACCCCTCAGCAAACGAAGAGGAAATGACATCACCACAAACCCCAGGAACCCCATCCAGGAGAAAGTGACAAAATAGAAAGCAGGAGACAACAGCTTCGCTTCACTTGGAGGTCGCCATTGATGATGTTACCTAGCCATGTAATGAAAAGTCTGGATATCAATCCGACAGCTCAGCGAGCAAACCTACAGCCTAAACGTTATTGGCAATTTAAATTCTGAAATTTTGTTACACCAACACCAAGCTCAAAGTCTCCTTCCCAATTGCGAAATATTTCTGTTGATGGATTCACTGAACACACCAAACACACGTTACATAATGGAGCACTTCTCATCTCGCCAATAGTCCTTCTCAATGGCATGTCTCCTCATGTCTCAGCATAAAAGAACTACACGTTTCTGTACCTCTTAATGCTGTAACCTCTTTACCTGCTGCTGGTGGCATATGCCAGTGAGATCTCACACACTCTTCGCCATCCCTCATGAAAACTAAACTTTGATTTGTGGATAAACTCAAAATCATCATCCATTTCAGCTTGTAATCTTGCCATTGTAACTCTCTGCTCTGCTGCACGAGTTCTTACTATTGCAGGAAATGAATTTTTGAACTTTTTCAAAATACGAATTTCTCTGAGAGTGTCATAGGTTTTCTCTGTTTTCAATATCCTTACCCACCTGTCACAGTTACTTTGTTTGATTCTTTCAAATTCAATGCACGTTTAACCAGGGACATTTTTTAGATTTCTGAAACATTGTCTGTAGGCTTCTGGCACAAGCTTATATGCAATTCAGATGGCTTTCTTCACCTTCTTATACTCTTCAGATACCTCCTCTGATAGGGATTCCAATAAACAACAGCCTGACATACGCACCACTGTCCATGCAGTGCCACATGGGACATACCTGGAAGTTAACAATAGCCTGATACGCACCCCATTGTCCATGGAGCACCACATGGGACACACTGGGAAATGAGCAACAGCTCGACGTATACCCCACTGTCCATGGATCATCACATGGGGCACACCGGGAAGTGAACAACAGCTCGACACACACACCACTGCCCATGGAGCACCACATGGGAAACAACGAGAAGTGAAAAACAGCCTGATACACACCATTTCGCTGTTTCTGAGCTTCACAATTCCAGCGGTGATACACGAGGGAAGCAGAAACCAAGGCCACGGAAAGGTACAGAGGGTCAGAGGGATTCAAATTAAAAACAGGAACAGATAGTTAAGTACCTGTGAGCATGTTGTGGAAATATGGACAAAAAGTCAGGGCAGTGGGACTAACTGAAGGAATGAATCCTTCGAGAGAAAAATTACAAGATTGGGAACATTGAATAAAGGTATTTCAGATGAGTTGAAATGGTTTGTTCAATCAACTTCTGAATCTTCTTCACCTTTCACTTCAAACAACATAAGCTGGGACAAGATGACAGCCCAGTATGGACAGCTGTGCAGACTATGTTGATGTGATAGTCAGCAAAACTACACTATCTGCCCAGCATGGGGAGTATTGCAAAACTTTACTATCATGTAGAGACGATACACTCATCAGATTACTGTCGATAAGAGGAGGATTTCTATCTCCATTGGACCAGTATAAGGGACGGTGTGTGTGTGTGTGTGTGTGTGTGTGTGTGTGTGTGTGTGTGTGTGTGTGTGTGTGTGTGTGTGTGTGTGTGTGTGTGTGTGTGTGTGTGCACGCTCGCGCGCAAGCGCAAGCACACGGGCGCGTGCGTTTGTGTCTGTGTGTGATGCATTTGGCGTGGTTGAATGCAAAAAACATTGCGTGAGAGAAAATACACGTGAAGGAAACCAGGTTAAATATGAACCAATGGCAGGGATTTGGATAATCGACACAGAGAGACTGAGGGAAGTTTCATGAACAGATGAATTAAAGTGTTTGAGAATATTGAAATAGAGGCATTTACAGACACAATAGCAATATAGATCAGCATGCACAGGAATGTCAGACGGATGGGATTTGGGTCTGAATTGTAATCAGATTTGTTTCTGCAGGTTTAAACCTGAGAGTGTCAGCAGCAGATTGTTGTCATCATTAAGACTGTATTTCACAGCTCAAGGTTCAAACAGCAGATGAGTCAAAACACTGACGTTTATTCTGTAGCAGTGTGCAGTAAAAGTTAACAATTGTCAGGGCACGTTGTCAGGAATAAGCTCATAACCAAACGGATCACCAAAGTTGTGATTCATCTGTTTCAAACACCACCTGCAAGTTCCCCTGCTGTTCTTTCACAGTCGTTGAGTCAAAATCCTGGATTTTCCTCCCTACCGACATTATGAGTCAACCGATGGATGTAGATTGCAGCAATTCAAGAAGGCAGCTTACCAACACCTTCTCAAGAGTAAGTAGGCATGGGCTATCGATGCTGGCCAGCCAGCGATGCCCAAGTCCAAGAAATCAATGAAAATAAATTATGTTGGCACGAGATGGGATGGAATCCCAGGAAGGAAATGGAGTTTGTAAACATAATAGACTACAATGACATCCAAGCTCCCAATATTTAAATAAGAAGGACAGAGAGACAATGGTTCACATTTGCAACAGAGTAGATCAACAGAGAGACGCATGAGTAACACAGCTGATGCAAGGAGGGAGACAGGAATTGAACTGGATTCAAAGTATCCACAGGAACAGGATCACGGTTGAGCTTTCTCGGTTCGGACCTGCCCTGCACAGTTTACCCCGAGCATGGCAGATAAGGGGCAATTACACCACGGTTTGCAGACAGATGCACGGAGGTCCTGGTGAGTAAGCTAGCTAAGAGAAGGACCATTCTCTTCGCAGAGGGTTGAGCTCACCACCCAGCTCAGTGTAGTATCTTCAGTCTGAAGAAATATCCAGAAACACAGGACAAGCATGAATAACTTTCCCAACGCTGTCAGGATAAGGGCCACTGTATTCTCTCTGCTCCCTCACACTCACTGTATATCTGTTATGGCACCCAGCCCCGAACAAGTCTCATGCTTCACCTCTGTCACTAATGCATGCAGCATCTTCCCTTTCTCTGTCTCTCTCTGCTTCTCTCATCTCCAGTATACACCCAACACTAATAACACTTCATATGCACAACACTGTGGACAGACCCCCACCAAAAATCTCTTCATTGCGCCCCCCCCACACCTAGAGCATATTATCAGCAATCCCCACCCTCACTCTCTCCCTCCCTTTCTCCCAATACAGGGGGAACAGCCTGGAATAGGACAGAAAAGGACAGGCCGGTTGGTGGAGTGCCGAATATCCGTTCCCTTACCCCCTCCCCCGCCATGTGGGGAGGACCCTAATATGAGCTGAGACAGCCGAGACGCTTCGTGTGGAAATTCTGAAACATGCACGTCCCACCGACCGAGTAAGGAGCAATGTTCAGTGAAGGGCAATTCTCACTTTAAACCTACTGACACCTCCGTTTCCCCCGGCACAACTTAGAAGCCATGGCCGTGATGCCACCCCACTTCTGTGTCGAGCTGGTACAACTGGAATCCACATGGTTTCGGTGGGGAGGAGGATGGGCTCAAAACACGTCGTCACCACCACCTCCCAGGAAGGGAGCACCGTGACTCCCTCCTACACCTCCTCCTGTAAACAGCTCAGATACTGAAACTAATCTGTGATAGTTACTGCCCTCCCCAATTGTCCTGACATTTTCCATAATCTGTGCTCAAATACACCCAGGTCCGTTTGCTCCTGCATCCCTTTTATAACGGTACAGCTAGTTTTCCCTTCAAAGCGCATCACCTCACACTGTCCTGTATTGATCGTCGTATGAAATATATCTGAACTCTACACCAAGTTAGCGTTGTCCTATTGTTGTTGTACTCTGTCCTCCACACACTTTACAATTCTCCCACGTTTGGTGATATCAACAAGTATCGAAGATGTTAGAGTGCCACACTCCAGTCAAAATAACTGAAAGAGAATGTGGAGCTGGAAAAGTACAGCAGGTCAGAAAGTAATGACTGCAGATGTTGGACGTCAAAGCCGAGAGTTTGGTACTGGAAAATCACAACAGGCCAGTCAGAATTCGGATTGCATACAGGGCTGATGAAGGACTTATGCCTGCAATGCCAATTCTCCTGGTCTTCGGATGCTGCCTGACCTGCTGTACTTTTCCAGCACCAAACTCTCAGCTTTGATGCCCAACATCTGCAGTCCTTACTTTCTCCTGCAGAACAATTGAAATACTGACAGACTCACGGGTGTGATTAAGGCATACACTGATACCAAACGAGAGTCAGAAATAACAACACACATCCCAAAGACCCAGAGAAAAGAAATGACATGCTGCAAACAGAGAAATGGAAACAATGTTGCCCAACTTACAGAGTAGGTGAAATAGAGATTATTAGCCACAGAGAAAGAGAAATACCGATCGACTCGCATGTTTGTCTCATGTCAGTGTATATGTCTGTGTGTGTGCGCGCACGCCCATTTATTCGGATGACTGCATCTGCGTGTATGTATTAGTGTGTGTAACTGTGTGTATTACCTTTTGTGTGTATCTCTGTGTGGGACTGGTGTGTTAATCCCTGCGTTGCATAATGTGATGGAATTCTACATTCTGCTGGTCTTTTCACTCCATTGCACAGACAGTGATGGAGGGTGAAACCGTCTAGAATTCAGTCAGAGACGGAGGGCAACAGGTCACAGCATCAGAGAAGCTAACAGCAACATCAGTAAGAGTATGCACAGGCACACAGACACAGACACACACACAGTCTCTGTCTAGAGGGGTACAGAGAGAATTGCAGTTGTCCTGAGGCTTATATGGAGAAACGTCTGGGCTCCCTCTGCAATGTAGAATTAAGTTGTCTTTGGGAGGTATTAATGACAAACAGTATACATATTAAGGAGTGTTTCAACAGCCGTTGTCTCCAGTGAACCAATGCTGGAATGAGACGAGATAATTTGATTGCACGTTCTCTTACTTGCATTTTATTTGCTCTACGCTCTGACAAATGATAATTGTGAAAGCATTGCAAGGGATCAGACAAACTCCTCTGTGTTGCCAAGATTATTCTGTGAAGAATCGCGCAGTCACACAATGTGGCTGATTCATAGTCATGTATGCATTCTCAAACAAATGATAAGTTCTCCACTTTCCTCCTGCAGTCTAAAGATGTGCAGGTTAGGTACACGGACCAGGCAAAATTACCCATAATGCCCATGGAATAGCCATGTGAAACACAGGGTTACCGGGATGGGAATGATTGCACGACACTCTATCGCAAGTCAGTGTGAACTAGATGGACTGAATTCCACACTGAACGGATTCTATGAAAACTGCTGCTTGCACAGTGGGGTTGGTGAACCAGCAGAGGGCGGTATTACATCATTTCAAACACACAATAAAACAAGGTATCATCCCCCATTTCAATTAATCCACTGTCCCTAAAATAAGAGCGATCCCATTACACAGTGTCACAGATGAGATCAGGACTCTGAAAAGTGATTAAGAAGTTAGCCTGGACTCTAACACTTCCTTATTTTCAAGGTAAATGTAAGGTGCTGTGTTCCAGATCTAACTGAATTGATCAAACTAATTGACATAATGCAAAACACAAATAATTCGAACACTATAGTAAAAGTATAATCAAAGAAAGATGAACGTGGAATAACTTAACTTTATTGGAAAACTTAGCAAAACTTAAAGAATTATTTTACTCCTAAAGAGTAATTGTTCCAGTGTGGGAACAGCTCATAAATACACACTGGACACAAAATTCAGAAAAACAAATTGCAGGACACGCAACTCCTTCAACCCAGAAATGAAAATTCAGAGAGTAGCTGCCAGCGACATGTGGTACAGTTTCCAACCCTGGTGAAATCCCGGCTACAACTGCTGAAAACTGCCGACTATATGCCCTGGTTCTATGAGACCTTGACTGTACTCATTGAGGCTGCTTCTATTGTTCCAACTTTGAGAAAAACCCAAGGCCTCACAAACTATTTGCTCCAGAAAATTGCTCGGTACCTGTGCCTGGAAACTACTTTAAGGAGCCCAGGATAAAAAAAAATCCTTAAATCTACAACAGATGCTCGCACAAACACACATACAGACACTTATATATGAACAAACATGCAAGCACACTGACACGGTAGTGTCTTTCAGATAGAGTTATGTAAACTTTTGATTAATAAGGGAATCAAGGTTAGTGGGGAGATTTGAGGAGTATGTTGTTGAGAAACAAACCAGCCATGATTAAGCAGAAGACCAGATTGGGCGGAGCAAATTTCCTAATTCTTTTCTCGTCTCTTATGATTCTTTGATAACTGGAAATGTCTTTGTGAGTGTGCTGTGCATGCTAGCTTTAATAGTTAATTAACGAAATCATAGTCAGTGGTAATGTGGGGCATGTTTGGAAGGCTGAATGGTATTTGCCTATTCCAAATTATTGTTGTTTCCTGTTCCGCAAAGTGGTGGTATTCTTTTTGTGAAGTTACCAGATTATAGAAAAAAAGCAGCTTCCATTTAAGGCTGAGTTAAGGATCACTATTTCTGCTTGGGGATTTTCTCATTCCCAGGGAACAGTGAAGACTGGGTTAAGTAAGGTATTCTAGGCTGAGCTCAACTGAACTTTGGTAGACAACAGAGTCTGGGAACAGACAAGAAAGGGATACTCAGACACAATCTCATCAGCCAGGAGCATTCTGAATGTTGCAGCAGGCCTGAGGGGCCAATTGGCCAAATGATGATTCTAGCTGCAGTGTTGTTCCCTCAATCCACTCCTCGATGTAGTTAAAGGAGAGAAAGACGATATTCAGCTAGGGAGGCAATGAGATAGCGGGAGTCCATTCTGCCACTCTAAGAATTTAGACAGAAACATGGTGATGTTATTCAGCACTTCGGTACACACTACACGTCACAGGACGAGGCCAATCAAACTGCCTCAGGTGCTGCACAAGCACAGCAGATCCTTTAATATAACAGGAAGTAGTGCGTAGAGATAATATTGGCTTGCAGGTTGGAGAACTGATGCAGATTAATCTCTGAGACACTCCACTGGTTACAGTTATTTGAATGACCCGATGGATTGAAGGTCAAAGGGCTAATTTATCAATATAGCCATTCAATACATTGTCAACTGGACATAGAGACTCAGCAATGGGATACAGACAGGGGTAGCTTAGTGTGAAAATCTTCAACAGAGGCTGTTTAATGTGAATTATGACAGTTAGTGTTTTGGCAGAAGGATATAAAAGCAGTAGCTGTTTAAATGTGAGAGTTTGCGGAAACAGGGACACAGAAGGATTCGTGAGTACTGTTGTATTAGTCATGTAAAGTTAGTCAGCATGTGCAGCAAATGATTAGGAAGGCAAATGGAATGATGCTGCAAAGGGTATCGGGTTAAATCGTAGGAATGTTTTACTGCATCAGTACAGGTAATCACTGAGATCACACCTGATGCAGTGTGAACTGTTTTGAATCCTAAACTGACAAAAAGAAAGATTCAATTTGAGGAAAGACACCATTCAGAGGAAGGTTCACCAGACGCAAAATGTTCACTCTGATTTCTCATCACAGAAGTTGCCAGATCCACCGAGATTTTCCAGGAGATTCTTGTTTTTTTTGTTCTTGATTGTCAGCAAGGCGTTGTGAGTAGAGTTTTATATTGATTTTCTGCTTAGAAAACTGAAGCCAGTGGAGTGCTCCAGGAATCAATCTATATCCGTTATCCACAGTTCTTTTGGTTTCCAGGGAAAAAAAACCAAACATTTGATTTAGAAACTTCCGAAGGTACTTCATTTTATTGTTCCTGAGTTGAAGGCCTTGTATTATGAAGGATATGCATTTTCGGTCTCAGAATAAGTGATTTTTCTGCTGTACTAAACAAGAACTTGAAAACCGTGCATCAGGTGAATACCTGATGGACATTCCCACTTGTATGGGAGACTAAAACTAGGAAAACCATTTTAAGAATAAGTATTCACTTTGACACAGATAATGGAAAGTCATTAACTTTTTTATAAAAAGCAAAATAATCATGGTCATAGAGTCGAACAACATGGAAGCACACCCTTTGTTCAACTAATACTACCAGCCTAAGTTTGTCTCACATCCCTCCAAACCATTCCTATTCTTGTACCTATCCAAACGTCTTTTAAATGTTATAACTGTACCTGCACCCGCCACTTCCTTTGAAAGTGCATTACACACACTAATAGCTCGATGTAAGATCAAATTGCCCCGCATGCACTTTTGAAATCTTTCTCTTCTCACTTTAAAATATTCTCGCTGGTTTAGAATTCCTCCGTCCGAGGGAACAGAAACATGCCATTTATCTTATCAATATCCCTCATGATTTTATAATGTTACCCTTGGATCTTCTGCTCTGCAGAGAATAAAACGTATGATCCGATCCAATCTCTCCTTATGGCCCAATCCCTCCGTTCTTGGCAACATTCCGGTAAATATATTTTAACACTGACAACTTCATAATGTCCTTCCTCTGACTGAGTGATCAGAACCTGACCCAGTACTTCAAAAGAGGCTTTATCAATACCTTGGACAACCTCAATACGAAATACTGATTCCAATAGTGAAACGTCTGAGCGACGAAGGCAAACGTGCTAAATAAATTCTAAAATACTTTTTCCAAGTGTGATACAAAGTTCAAAGAATTATGTACCAAAATCCCTCGATCTCTACAGCCTGTTTATAAGACATGATTCCTCTCAAATAAAACCTTTCTAACCAACACAAATCAGCCCTTCCCTCTCCATGCATGTAAATCTTTTCTTCAGAATCTCTTCCAACAACTTACTCAGCACCAAAGTCAGACACACAGTCTATTGTTTCCATGCTTTTCCAAAGGCACAGCATTAGCCACCCTGCAGTCTCCAGTACTTCACTTGTGTGTATATATGATTCAACTATGTCTGCTGGGTTCCCATAGTTTCCAAGAACAAAGAGCAAAGAAAACAATTATGAAGAATATTACAGCACAGGAACAGGCCCTTCATCCCTCCAAGCCTGCGCCGATCCAGTTTTTCTATCTAAGCATATTTTCTAAGGATCTGTATCCCTTTGCGCCCTTCCCGCTCATATATTTGTCTAGATAGATCTTAAATGATGCTATTGTGCCCACTACTAATACCACTACTGTCAATGCGTTCCAAGCACCCCACCCTCTGCATAACGAATTTACCACATATACCTCCCATCAGCATATCCAATCTCATGTTGAACTCGTGGCCCCTAGAAATTCAATACGCCAGTCTGGAAAAATGATCTTCTTGCTATCCACACTATCTATACCTCTCATGATTTTGTAGACCTGATTCAGATTCCCGCTCCTCGATCTCTGTCTTTCTAATGAAAATAATCCGAAATTACTCAACTTCTCTTCATAGCTTGCACCTTCCATATCAGGTAATATCTTGGTGAACCTCTTCTGCACTATCTCCAAATCATCCACATCGCTTTGGTAATGTGGGCGACCAGAAATGTACCAGATATAATGCTGAACCATAGTCTTATTGAACTGTAACATGACCTGCCAAATCCTCTACTCAATACCTCGTTTGATGAAGGAAAATATTTCATATGTCTTCTTGACAAATCTATTGACCTGCATTGCCACCTTCAGGGATCAAAAGACTTGAACACCCAGAGATCGCTCTGTGCATTAATTTTCCTCTGAATATTTCCACTTACTGTATAATTCGCTCTTGAATTGGATCTTCCAAAATGCATGACCTCGCATTTGATAGGATTGAACCCTATCTGCAATTTCTCAGTCCAACTCTCCAACCTACACATCTTTCCTTCCACAATGCCCTGGCATACACATGATCTGGTCCTGGAAATTGATCGATCCTTATGGTTTCTCAGACCTTGCACGCACACCAACAACCAAATCTCTCTACGCTGGTCTTTTGTTTTCTCAGTCTCTCTCCATATAAATAACCATTTGCTTTTTTTATTATTCCTTCTGAAGTGTTTGACTTCACACTTTATTACAATGAGCAATAACCCCCAAGTTTCAACATTGTGCAATACATGCTTTTCTGGTATTTTACAAAATGCTTACCAAATTTAATTACACAATCTAAGAGTTCACTTTTATTATCGATGCTTCTCCTTTTCAGATAACTATATTGAGTCTCTTTGATTCCAATAAATTATTGTAATTCACACTTTATTTTCCTGAATAATGGGATCGAGCAGTTTCCGAATAATAGACATAAGGCGACCTGGCCTTTATTTTCCTGCTTTCTGCCTTACCCGCTCCTTGAAGACATGCATCACAGTAACACCTTTGAATCCACTGTAATCCCCATGGACTGTAGTGATATTTCAACAAATGCCAGGAATATGTCTGGAGCACATTCTTTCGAAATCCAGGAAACAGATCACTGGCTTTTGGTGGATAGTTTATCCGTAATCATATCTTTTATCAAACGGGTTGTGTTGAAGATAAGGCCTGCGATCCTTTGGAATATTCTCTGTCAAAACAGCTTCAAAACCAATACATAATAGTTGTTTGAGTTATTTGAGAGTTTCCGTTTATTCTGGAATTTGCCGATGTCATTTTCAAATTGTTCCAAAAAATATTTTAGCTATCATTTTTTTCCTTATTTTTATTTACACATGGAGCCTCGTCCTATTTTTGTTTATACTTTACAACAATTAACCTTCCTAAATTAATTGTATCCAACTTTATTCGCTTTACGTCTTTCCTCTGGTGGGCTCTCAAAAAAAGTCCCAAACCTCTGGTCTACCTGCAGTTTTCATCATTTTTTTGCGCCTTTCTTTTCATTGGGTACTCACCCTGACTACAATTGCTTATCATACACAGTTTACCATCTCATCAATTCCTTTTTGATGTTTTTTAAATTTGTTCACGGAATTAGGGAATCACTGGCTAGGTCAGCATTAGTTGCCTATCTCTGATTGCACAGAGGGCAGCTATGAGTCAACCACATTGCTGTGGGACTGGAGTCACATGTAGGCCAGACCAAGTAAGGATGGCAGATTCCTTCCCTAATGGACTTTAGTGAACCAGAGAGGTTTGTCCAACAATTGACAATGGATTCATGGTCATCATGAGATTCTTAATTCGAGATTGTTTTTAATGAAATAAACTTTCACCATCTGCCGTGGCAGCATTTAAACTAGGGTCCCAGAACGTTATCAGGGTCTATAGATTTGCAATTTAGTGATAACACAACAAGGCCATCGTCTCCCCACCATATTTGATCATTGTGAAATGTTAATTTAAATGTCTGCCAATGGTAAACTGAACGTCCTTTCGTTCTTTTTTTTCCAGCTCATTGTTAACAATAAGTGCTGAAGCTGTTGATTAGAACATAAGAACTAAGAGTAGGAGTAGGCCGTCCAGCCCTTCGACCCTGCTCCATCATTCAATAAGATTATGGCTGATCTTTGTGTGAACTCAGCTCCACTTACCCAACCTCTCACTGTATCCGTTATTTCCTCCATTGTTAGAGAAGAAAACTACGTTACCATAGAACAGTTTCCTGAATAGCGTTAATTACTTCCCTGGGCAAGGAATTCCACAGATTAACAACCTTCTTGGTGAAGACATTCTTTCTCAAATCAGTCCTAAATCTGCTTCCGCTAATCTTGCAGCGGTGCCCTCTTATCCTAGCTTCACCTGCCAGTGGAAACATCCTCTCTATTTCTATCTGAGCCATTCCCTTCATTATTTTATATGTTTCTCTATGATCACCCTCATTGTTCTGAATTCCAATTAATATAATCCCAATCTACTCAGTCTCTCCACATAAATAAACCCCCCTCAACGCCGGAACGAACCTCCTCTGCACCCCCTCCGGTGCCAGTACATCCTTTCTCAAGTACGGAGACGAAATCTGCACACAGTACTGCAGATGTGATCTCACCACCACCTTGTACTGCTGCAACATTACCTCTCTGCTTTTAAACTCAACCCCTTCAGCAAAAAAGGAGAACATTACATTTGCCTTCCTAACCACTTCTTGTCCTTGCAGACCAAAATTCTGTAATTCATGCCTGATTCTTCTCAAACCTCCAAGGGCTTTTCCCATGTGGATTAAAGTATGATGAGCTGACGATAACTGACATGGCGTTTCAATGGATTGACAGAGAATAATTGTGAAAGTCATGAGTCAAAGTCAATGATGTCTTTGTCTGACAGGGAGCTTCAGATGTGACACTTTGGGAAGTGAACAAAAATACAAACAATGAGACAGTACCACCAACTGTACAGGGGCTTAAATCATGGTCAAGGAGGGAAACAGAGAGAAACATTTCCATTTTAAGCACAATTCTGGAAGGGAAAGCAAACTTGAGGGATCTATGAGAAATTACTTGAGGAATGAGACTAATTGGAGGAGTGATTCTCGAGCTTCAAGAATGAGAACTTGAAAATGAGATATTATCACACCAGAAGCCACTGTAGGTCAACGATTATCGGGGTGAAAACTGAATTAGACTCCGTGTGAGTTGATGGACAAGCAGCAGAGTTGACGATAAGCTGAGGTTCATGGAGAGTATAAAGTGAGACGCGAATGAGACGATTATTAGAATAGTTGAGACTGGAGTGGACCCAGACATGGATGAAGATTTCAGAAGCAGAGTGTCTAAGGCAGGGATACAGATCGAGTCTGCAATAGAGCTGGGAAATGGGGAACGTTTCGGTGTCAGATACGAACATTATGAAGAAATTCAATTCACTTTTAAATAGAATGTTGAGATTATACACAAATTTGTTCAAGCTCAGGTAAAAGCTGGAAGAGGAATAAAGTCAGTGCATGTGAGAGATCACAGAAGAGTCTGGTAATACATGCTCCTGTGTTATAACAGAACAGTCAGTACTAATTAAAGCAGGAATTATATATGGAGCAGCAGGCAGAAATCGAAACGAATTGATAAAAATAGAACATGTCACTAATTATATCATTGATACGATACTTAGAAGAAGGACTTCACAATTTTGACAATATTACAGCTTCCAGAAGATTGATCATCAAAATAAAAGCATGGCCTGTGTAAGATGCAGAGCACAACTCCCTCATTGTATGTGTGCGCGGAAATGGGGGTGGGTGGGGAGTGGTATTGAACATTTCAGTAAGGATGCTGGACTACAGTTATGCAGGGATTCATCAGTTTACACCTTGAATCCTATTTGCACATTTTGTCAGTCGTTTTTATAAGTATGCAAATACCTTGTATGCTGTCCAAAGGAAGTTTACTCATTTGAAGCTTCAGATATTCAGGTTATCTTTTCAGAGAAGGTGATAAACTGGCCTTGTCTAAATGAGTGTGCTCAGGTAAGAGGAATGAATTCATAAAGCGCTGTATAATAGTCACAACGTGCATGTGAAAATGATGATATAAATTATTGTTGGGTCCACCTACAGTTTTAACATTGCTATTTATATTTTGATATCATAGATGAGTTGTGTACGATTTTTTAACACTATGTTAAAGAACGTACAAACGGAGGCAGCCGAACTGGGAGCATGCCATTGAGCCCCCTGTGTTTAACCTGATTGAATAAGATCACGCTGAATTTATTATAGCATTGAACCTGTATTCCCAACTCTTCTGCAGATCTATTGAGCTCTTTCCTGACTTAGAACCTATCTACTTCTGCCTTTAAAAATGGTGTGTAGGGTCTCTGCTTACACAACATTTTCAGGGAGAGAAATCCAAAATAAAATCACCTGCAGAAACGAAAGTTAATTGATGTTTTGAATGGGTGATCCCTCATGTTTAACAAATGAACTATAAGTTTGCATGTTACACGTAATTCGAAGCATTCTATCCACAGCTAAACTGTCAGTATCCAACAGGATGTTTATCAGACCGTGAGCCAACATAGTCTATTCGACAAATCCAGTCTGCTCCACAATTCATTACCATCATGGCTGATTGATGATCGTCAAATCCGCTTCTTGTCTTATCCCCATAGGTCTTGATTCCGTTACTGCTTAGAAATCTGTCCACCATCTGCATTGATTAGACTTAGCGACAGGGTTTCAACAGGCCTACCATTCAGTAACCTTCTGACAGAGAAGGTACTCCTCAACTCCATCATAAAGATATGCTCCCTTTGATTGAGGCTATAGCCTCTGGTCCTGGACTCTCCCACAAATTGAGACAACCCTGTCACGCCTACTAAGAATCTGATTTTGTTTTCATTAAGATCTCCTCTCATTCTTCCAAACTCCAATGAGTTTTTGACTAAGCTACTCAAGCTCACTCCATAAGAAAATATCTCAATTCTCAGGATTAATTCTGTGGAGCTTCTCCCATCTGCTACCAACACGTCTGTTATCTCCTCTACATATTTCCTTAGAAATTTAGACCAGAACCGTTCACATTTGTGCAGGTTCAGTCTGCGGAGAAATGTGTACGTGTTTAGAATGATATTTATGCACCACCACAGTTAAAATAATTGCTAATAGTGCAATCCAATTTCCTATCATTGATTAATTGCATGCCAACTTTTTGACTGTCCAGCCGAGGGCCTGAAATTCCTGAGTCCTTTTTCTTGTGAATTAGATTCAGCTCTTGTATTTTGCCTGACAATGTTGATCAATATAAACTTTCCAATGCTATATGTCAGATGCCAATTTTGTGTGCACTCACTTTTTTTTCATCTCATGTTAAACTCCTTGCATCATCCTCACAATTTGCCTTCCCCACTTCTGTTTGTGTTACTCACAGATGTGGAGGTAGTACCTTCATTTCTATCACCCAGGTCATTGTGCAGTTAACAATTCCGGTCCCAGCACTGGTCCCTGTGGCACTGCACTGGTTAAAGGTCATCATCCCCAAAATAGATCCTAAATGCTTCTCTTTCAGCGGATCTTTTTTGCAGACATGCTATTCACAATTAAACTATCAATTTCCTCAGCGAGAGCAGGAATTAAACCCATGCTATTAGTATCGTTCTGTTTGATAAAGTAGCTATCTCGGCAACTTAACTTACCAACACCCATCCCTGACACAACTGAAACATTAACATCTACATTTATATTCAATGTTGCTCACAATAACTGATATAATTCTGTGACGTTGCCTCATTACTTATTGTACCTGCATATAACGTTTTGCAAATAAAGCAAAAGTGCACCCAGATTGCATTGCATCCTATAACTCTGTCATCTCTAATCTTATTTTCTTTCTTCTAATTGACGATTTCGCAATTCCTCATCTCATACCTTTGCTTCAGCTTGTTCATCTGACTTATCATTACGTTTTTCAAACCATTAAGATGTGATGGAAATGGATTATTTGCATATGTTTAAGGGTGGGGGCGCATGTATTCATATTCCTGTTAAGAAGGGGATCAAGCATTTTGAGGGTAGAGGAGAATGTTAGATACAAATTAGAAAGGAGACAATCACGATCTTGTTGAATGTCAGAAAGCGAGGTGCCAAATCGCCCACATCAGCTTCTAGTTCCATATTCCTGTACAATTACTTTCCGGATGACCTCCCTTTCATCAATATTACCTAGAACATTACAGCACAGTATAGGCACTTTGGCCCTCGATGACGTGCCAACCTACAGAGCCAACTTCAAAAACACCATCTAACCTACACTATTGCATTTTCATCCTTATGCCTATCCAAAGGTCATTTAAATGTCCTTAAATTTGGCATGTCTATTTTTGTTGCGGGCAGGTCATTCCACACGCCTACTACTCTCTGAGTGCTGAAACTATCTTGGACATCTGTCCCATATCTACCCGGCTCAATGTAAAATGCTGTTCCCTTATGCTCGCGATCATCATCCGTGGAAAAAAAGGTCCTCACTGTCCACCCTTTCTAACCGTCTGATTACCTTATATGTCTCAGTCAAGTCACCTCTCAGCCTTCTTCTCTCTAACGAAAACAGACTCAAGTCCCTCAACCTTTCCTCATAAGACCTTCCCTTCATATTAAGCATCATTCAAGTAAACCTCCTCTGTACCCATTCCGATACTTCCACATCCTTTATATAATGCGGCGACGGGTGCAGCCGCACTGGATTTTTATACAGTTGCGGTATGACCTCATGGCTCCAAAACTCAATCTCTCCACTAATAAAGGCTAATACACTGTATGCCTTCTTAATAACCCTATCAAACTGGGTTGGAACTTTCAGGGATCTATGTACATGGACACCGAGATATCTCTGTTCATCTACCTTGCAAAGAATCTTACAATTAACCCAGTTCTCTGCATTCGTATTGCTCCATTCAAAGTGAATTACCTCACACTTTTCCACATTAACCTCCATTTTCCATCTCTCAGCACAGCTCTGTATCTTATCTGTGTCCCTCTGCAACCTACAACATCATTCGGCACGCTCCACAACTCTACTGACCTTAGTATTATCTGAAAATTTACTAACAAATCTTACTACACCCTCAACCAGCTCATGTGTAAAACTGACAATGAACAGTGAACACAAAATAGATCCTTTCTGAACCCCAGGATGAATATATCCCATCAACCACCACCCTCTGTCTTCTGTCAGCTAGTCAATTTCTGATCAAAACCACGAAACAACCCTCAACCCCATGCCTCCGTATTTTGTGAAATAGGTTACCGTGGGGAACCTTATCAAATGCTTTACTGAAATCCATATCCACGACATCACTACTCCCTCCTCCCCTTCTGGAACAAGGAACATCATTTACTATCCTCCAGTCTTCTAGCACGATTCCTGTAAAAAATGACGACATAAATATCAAAGCCAAAGAATCTGCAAACTCCTTCCTGGCTTTCCAAGAGAATCCTAGGATAAACCCATACAACACAGGGGACTTATTTATTTTGACGCTTTTCATAATTGCTCACGCCTCTTCCTTTTGAACCTCAGTCCCATCTAGTCTAGTGCCCTGTGTCTCAGTATACTGCTCGACAACATCGTCTTTTTCCAGTGTGAATAATGACGTAAAATATTATTTAGCGCATTCCCATCTCGTCTGACCCAATGTACAGCTTCCCATTACTATCTTTGATTGGCCCTAATCTTAGTCTATTTATTTTTTTATTCCTGATATACCTTGAAAAATCCTTAAGATTTTCCTTGATCCTATCTTCCAACGGCTTCTCATGTCCTCTCCTGGCTCGTTTTATACCTTTCTTTAGGTCTTTCCTGGCTAATTTGTAGCTGTTAAGTGCTCTAACTGAACCCATCTTGTATCACTGTAACATCAGACTTATTCTTCCTTTTGACAAAAGATTCAACTTCTTTAATAAACCATAGCTCCCTCGCTCGACCACTTCCTTCCCGTCTGACAGGCACTTACTTATAAAGGACGCACAGTAGCTGTTCCTTGAATAAGCTCCATATTCCAATTGTACCCAATCCCTGCAGTTTAGTTCCCCATCCTATGCATCCTAAATCTTGCCTCATTGTATCTAATTAGCTTTCTCTCAGCTACAACTCTTGCCCTGCTGTATATACTGTATACCGTATATACCTTTCCATCGCTAAAGTAAATATAATCAAACTGTGGTCGCTACCACCAAAGTGCTCTCCTACATCCAAATCTGAAATCTTGTTCAATTCATTATCTAGTATCCCTCCTTGTTAGTCTATCTACATATTGTGTACATATTGGATAAAAACTGACAGATCTAAAGTACTTGAACTATAATATTCCCAGTCAATATTTGGAAAATTAAAGTCCCCCATAACAATTACGCTGTCAGTCTCGCTCATATCGAGAATCATTTTTGCTATCCTTTCCAATACATCTCCGTAACTATTCAGAGGCCTATAGAACACTCCCAACAGGATGACCTCTCCTTCCCTGTTTCTAACCTCAGCTCTTACTACCTCAGCAGACGAGTCCTCAAACGTCCTTTCTGACACTGTAATACTGTTCTTGATTAACAATGCCACACCATCCCCCCAACGGCCCCCATCTCTTACCATCTTCCCTCTTCTTACTGAAACATCTAAATCCCGGAACCTGCAATAACCATTCCTATCTCAGCTCTACAATGTCTCTGAAATGGCCACAACATTGAACTACCACATTCTAACCCATGCTGTAAGTTCAGCCAAATCATTCTGCATGCTCCTTGCTTTAAAGTTGACACACTATAAACCAGCTTCTGGCTTGACGGTGCCCTCTTGTGACGTTCAAACAATTTTTCTTACCTCACTATTCTTAACCTCCTGTATGTTGGAACTACAAGTTCGCTTCCCATACTCCTGCGGAATTAGCTTAAACTGTTATGGAGAGTATTAGCAAATTCCCCCTCACCAAGGCTATTGGTAGCCCTCTGGTTCAAGTGAAGACCATCCGGTTTTGAGATGTTCTATCTGCCCCAGGAAGAGACCCAGTTATCCACGAATCCAAACCGTCTATCCTGCATCTTCCCTTTAGTCACGTATTCAGCTCCTCTTGCTCCCTATTCCTCACCTATTAAATTCATGCAATTATTTGTAATTACTTGCCATGGAATCTGCAATATGCCTCAGAGTAAATCATTACATTTCCTTAGCCAGCACCTTCAAAACCGACAAACGCATCCACCCCGAGGGACAAATCAGCAGATAGGTGGGAACATCATCATTGACAAGTTTCTCTGCAAGTGACTTGCCCATCCTGCCTTTGAAACATATTGTTCGTTCAGGGTTTTTGTGTCGAAATCTTAGAATTCCCTCTGAATGGCACTTTGGTTCCATCTACACCAAATAGCCATCAGCTGACCAAGAAACAATCAAGCCTGGGAAGCTCTGCGTCATAGGCACTCAATAAAACTGTGACCTTCATGTTTAATGTGAGCCCAGTCTTCACCAAGTGTAAATGTAAATAATGTGTTGAAAGCAATTGGGTGACACATCTGTGACACAGCCTCTTCCTTGAAGAAGACTTCCCTCACTCTGTGCTACTGCTTTCCCAATTTGTTGAGAAAGTGTTCCTGGAAAACTCAGGATGTATTGGTCATATCCAAACTGCCTCAACTCCCTGCCCGAGCACGATATCAGCTTCCTACTTCTTTACACGGATTTCCCCATTCTAAAATGTTTGCTCAGTTTGGCAGTCACATTTCATATCCTCAGTGAATCTATGCTGCAGCTCCAGCACAACTCTCCAATTACTTTCCATAGAGATAAGTAAGTTACATTCCACACATACACAGCATGACCACTTATTGGTGATTAAAGTAGTTTCATTCCCTGTCTTTGATCTCTTCTGTCCATTTCCCTTTCTTTGGAGACAGTGTCAGATGTTCAAGTAATCTCAATAACCTGAATATTGAGACACTCAATCTCTCCAGAGAAATGAATGACAGTGTATATTGTACCATTTTCTGTTGGTCAGCATCTTAAACACTAGCACCAGTGGTGCCTATTAAAGTAACATTGAAACATAGAAAACGTAGAAACACAGACGCTAGGAGGAGGCCATTCGGCCCTTTGAGCCTGTTCCATCATTCATCGCAGCATGGCTGATCATCCAACTCAGTGACCTAATGCTGCTTTCTCCCCATATCCTTCAATGCCATTGCCCCAAGTGCAATAGCGACCCACCTCTTCACAACATTTATTTTTTTTTACATCAACTACTTCCTGTGACAATTATTTCCAGAGGCTCACCACCTGTTGAGTGAAGAAATGTTTCCTCATCTCTGATGTAAATGGTCCACCCTGAATCCTTGGACACTGACAGGTCTGGACACACCCACCATCGGTAACATCCTCCCTGCATCTACCCTATGTAGTCCTGTTAGAATTCTATGACTCACCCTGAGATCCCACAACTCATTCGTCTGAACTCCAGTGAAAACAACCTAGTCAAACACTCCTCATACTTCAGTTCCGCCAAACCCGGAATCAGCCAGGTAAATCTTCGCTGTTATCCCTCAAGAGCAGTAAAATCGTTCCTCAGAAAAGAAATCGAAAACTGCACACAGAATTCTAGGTGTGGCCTCACCAATGCCCTGGAATCATGCAATAACACATCCCTGCTCCCCACAACGAAGGTCAACATACCATTTGCTTTCTTTACCGCCTGCTGCTCCTGCATGACAAACATCAGAGACTAATTAGGCAGGGCACCAAGGTCCCGCTGCGAACTCCAGAATCCCAAATTACAGCCATTCAGACGATAATACATCTTCTTGTCTTGCTTTAATTTTAAACACCTCTCATTTATTCAAATTATACTGCATGTGCCATCGATTTGTCCGACTCACCCAGATTATGGTAAAGGATCTCTGCATCCTCGTCACTGTTCACCCTCCCAGCCAAGTTGGTTGCATCTGCAAACGTGAGATGTTCAATTTTGTCTCCTTCATCCAAATCATGAATATGTATTTCAAATAGCTGGGCTCCCAGCACCGTTCTCTGTGGCTACCCATCACTATTTGCCATCATTAGGCCTAAATCCCTCTTCACCCTTCCTAGTCATATATCCATCGAGGCATCACTACTTCTTTGGGCAGTTCATTCCATATTCGTACCACTCTCTGCATGAATAAGTTGACTCTTACATCTCTTTTAAGTCTTTCCCCTCTCACCCTAAACAAATATCCTCTAGTTCTAGATATGCCCACTCTAGGGAAAAATACCTTGCCTATTAACACTATCCGTGTTCCTCATGATTTTATAATCCTCTACAAAGTCACCCAGCAGCCTCCGGAGGTCCAGGAAAAAAAAAGAGGTCTATTCAACCTCTTCCTATAGCTCAAATTCTCCAACACTGGCAACATTCCTGTAAATCTTTTCTGAACTGTTTCAACTTTCAAAACATCCTTCCGATAAGAGCGAGACCAGAACAGCAAACAATTTACCAAATATTGCTGAACCATTCCTGTAAAGCCCCAAATTGACCTCCCAACTCCCAACTCAATGCTCTGCCCAATAAAACAAAGCATACCAAATGCCTTCTTCACTTTCCTATATACCTGCGACTTCAATTGCAAGGAACTATAAACCTGGACTCCAAGGTCTCTGTTCAGCAACACAGCCCCAAGATCTTTCCATTGATTGTAGAAGTCCTGCTATGATTTGCCTTTCCAAAATGCAGCACCTCACATTTATCTAAATTAAACTCCATCTGCCACTCCTCAGCACATTTTATTCTGAGATAACGATCTTTGCTGTCCACAAGACCTCCAATTTTGGTGTCACCTGCAGATAACTATACTACAAAATGCACTTCCAAACCATTTATATAAATGATGAAAAGTAATGGAAACAACACTGATCATTGTGGCACACCCCTGGTCATAGGCCTCCAGTTTGAATGGCAACCCTCCACCACCACCACACTCTGTCTTCTACCTTTGAGCCAGTTCTGTAGCCAAATGGCTAGTTCTCCCTGTATTCCATGAGATCTAACCTTGCTAACCAGTCTATTACGAGGAATGCTGTCGAAAGCCTTATTGAAATGCATATCGATCACACGTACTCTCATAAATCCTCTTCATTACTTCTTCGAAATACTCAATCAAATTCGTGAGACATGATTTTGCACACACAGAGCCATGTTGTCCAGCCAAAATCAGTAACTGTCTTTCCAAATACATGTAATTCCTGTCCCTCAGGATTCACTCCAACAAATTGCCCACCACTGATGTTTGGTTCACTGGTCAATTCTTCCCTGGCTTTTCCTTACCACCTTTCTGAAACAGTGGCACCATGTTAGCCAAGCCCCAGTCTCTTTGCCCCCCACCTGTGACGAGGGATGATACAAATATCTCAGCAAGGGGCCCAGCAATCACTTCCCGAGGTTCCAATAGAGTTCTAGGGTACACCTAGTCAGGTCCTGGGGATTTGTCCATCTATTTGCATTTAATATATCCAACTCCTCCTTCTCTGTAATATGAACTTTTGATTAAAAAAAAAGATTTCACCATCTACTTCCCACATTCTATAATCTTCCATGTCCTTCTTCACAGTAAACATTAATGCAAAATTGTCAATTAAACCTCCCCCATCTCCTGGGGTTCTACATGTAGGCTGCCTTGCTGATCTTTGTTTTTAGCTTTAACTTGGTTGATAAGAGATAAAGCTAAGACAGGATATTATGACACTTGTTTCAATCCTTTTAGAATTTAAAATAAGGACAGTAATTCTGTGCAAAACGTTTAATACAATAAATAGTATGATAGAGACACTTACCAGTGACACCAACGTTAGCGAGGATGGGATAGTAGCCAGCTTGGATCACCTAAAGTACACACATGATCCGTGTTGGCAAGGATGGCCAATCCTGAGAAAGCCAGGAAAGACCAAGGGATAAACTCCTGTCCATTGACATAACATGCCAGTTTAATATTTTCATATTCTGATCCACTGCTGTAACATTCCAGTCGAATGTTCTCAGATACTGACCAGGTTCATTCTAACTTCCATCAAATTCAGTATCAAATTGTTTTCGCAATTTGCAGAGTACGAAATTTGGGAAGTAAATTAACCTGCTGGTGTGTGTGTGTGTGTGTGTGTGTGTGTGTGTGTGTGTGTGTGTGTGTGTGTGTGTGTGTGTGTGTGTGTGTGTGTGTATATGTATATATATTTATATGTATATGTATGTATGTGTGTGTGTATATATATATATATTATATATATAGGGAAAATAGAATAATCTAGACAAGTGAGTGGAAAATTGTGCATGGCGAATTCCATTCCTTCCTTTGACACAATGGGCTGAAGGGCCTATTTATGAGTTGAAGATCTTTATGATACATTGTGCATCAGAGCGAAATATGATCAAATGTTGTTGAATTAAATTTGTTTAGGAATTATAATCCCATTGATTAAAGGCGAGTGAGAATCTGCATATGCCATTGTTCAAAAGCAAATAAAAAACAAACAGAAATCGGTCTCCACAACGCCATCAACACTTACATTTTCTCGTCCTAGCACATGTATACTATTCCAATTGAATAGATTTAATAATAAGCTTCATCTCAACAGTCTATAATTTTCGTCAACAGTTTTAATTGGTTATAATCGGCATATATGATTGTCTCAGACACATTACTCGGAGAAAGTGAGCACTGCAGATGTTGGAGATCAGAGTTCAGAGTGTGATGCTGGAAAAGCACAGCATGTCAGGCAGCATACGTGTAGTAGGAGAACCTACGTTTCAGGCATATGCCCTTTAATAGGAATGAAGCTTATTGGCCAGTGGGTTGAGAGATAAATGAGGGATGCGGGGGGGGGGGGGGGGGGGGGTGATGTTGAATGGAGCTGAGCATTCAATAAGTAGATGAAGCTGGGGGAGAGATCATAGATCAGAGAGGAGGGTGCAGCGGATATGTGGGAAGGAATATGTACAGGTAGAACCGGTCATGAGGGCGGTGCTGAGTTGGAATGTTGGATTATGGCTCAGAGAATATCTCCGGGATGAATGCATGAACCAGCCCATCCGCCCCGTGGCCGAACACTTTAACTCCCCTTCCCAAGCTCATGGAGGTCCTGGGCCTTTTCCATCGACAAACGCTATTCAACCGACACCAGGCGGAAGAACACCTCATCTTTCACCTTGGGAACCTCCACCATACGGCATTAATGCAGATGCCTCCTGTTTCCTCAGTTCCGCTCTCCCCTCCCCCCCCATCATATCCCAGAACAAATCGCCAACTTGGCACCAACCACTTGACCTGTACTAGCTGCCCATCTTCCTTCCCACATATCCACTGCACCTTCTCTCCTACTTACCTCCTTCACCTTCACCTTCATCAACCTATCACACTCTCAGCTACATTACCCCAGATCCACTCCCCGCCCAGTTATCTCTCATGCAATCAACCTACAAGCCTCATTTCTGATAAAGGGCTTATGATAAAAACGTTGATTACGCTGCTCCTCGAATGCTGTCTGACCTGCTGTGCTTTTCCAGCACCACACTCTCGAATCAGTCACATTACTGGCCACATCAATGTTTCAATGTTTTAATGCCGATACCAAGTTCAAAGTCTCCTTTTCAAGTGCTGTATATTTCTGTTGACAAATTTTCAATTTCCTGGAGAAACATTCAATAGGTCTTTCTATCTTCTAGTTGTCGTCTTGTAAGAGTACAATACTTACACCCACATCACTCACACCTATAGCCACCTTGAAATACTTTGCATAATTAGGTGTGGCTAATACAGTGGCAGCGAGTAGCACAGCTGTCAAATGTTTTCTGACAGCGTGCCGTTCAATGAAATTTCCTGCATTACTTCAATAATTCAGTGAGTGGAGCAGCCACACTTTGAAATTTCGGAATGAATTTTCAACATAACCCACTCAATCCCAGCAATCCCTTTTTGTACAGGGTATGGGAATCTCAGCAATAATCTGTGTTTTCACATTCTGTGAGGTCCGATAACATGACCCATTACGTGACTTTGTCCTTAGCGAATTCACTCTTAGCCAGGTTTATCACCAAGCCTCTCTCCTGAAGTCGTTCGACCAATTTGCTGAATTCTGCAAAACTGCTAATTGACAAAGAAGTGAATCTGCGCAGCTACTGCCATTTCTGCTTGAGTTCATGGATCTCTGCACATCGGAGTGCGTCTAGGAAAAATTAAAAAACAGTAAAATTCACAGCTGACCATGGAGGAACCTATTTCACAGCACAGAAACAATAAGCTATAGTTTTTAACATGTAACCTTACTTTATGTTTACAGTAGTAACTAGAAATAGTGAGTGTTTTTTTTCTTGATTACATGATTTATTGAAATCACTCTGTTCATTAAATTTTAAAAATGTAAAACACAAGTACTAAGTTAGGTCGAAGAACATCTGTGAGACTACTTTCTGCCTGGAGTCCTTGTCAAATAGTTCATCTCACTCAATCTCCTTTCGACTCAATAAGGTCAATGAAATGTTGTTTTTAATGTTCACATATCATTGGAAGCAATATTAACACTTTACCTCTGATAGCAAAATTGTGAGAGTTTTTGATTTCTTATCTGCTTCCTGTTTCATCTCATATTCTGATA
The DNA here is from genome assembly GCF_020745735.1 of Hemiscyllium ocellatum. Classification (NCBI taxonomy): domain Eukaryota; kingdom Metazoa; phylum Chordata; class Chondrichthyes; order Orectolobiformes; family Hemiscylliidae; genus Hemiscyllium; species Hemiscyllium ocellatum. Next base: position 19,596,297 of record NC_083446.1, read on the forward strand.
TTTTTAAGCATCAGTGTAGTTACATATTTCCTCAAGTCTCACCATCAAAGACTGACATGATCCGTATCTCTAAATAATGTAATTTCATTAACTGCTGCTCTTGGCGTGTGTGAGTAAACCATCCCTTTGCATGTAAATAGTTTAAGAAAATCTGGTATTTCTTCCTTAACCAGCCTCCGACCAGGTTGTACACTGTGGTGCATCGTTTTCACTGTGCTTTCCTTTACTACTTCAAAATGACTTCTTGCTTAACCTGTTTTCCTAAATCAAGTTTCGCAATACTTCTTCTGACTCACCAACACTGTGACTTCATATGGCCTACTTTATTGCAATGAAAACACCGGAGCTTTTGACTTTTCTTTCCCCTTCGTGGGTTTCCATTTTACCCTTTATTATCTTAATCGGGATCTATCTTTCCCTCACTGTGTGAGGATTTCTCTGTTTCTCAATTTCTATCCCTCGTGGATTGAAATTGATTTTGGAAGCCCAACTTTGATTTATGAACCAAGTCATAATCATCAGCCATTTCAATACTAATCTTGCTGTTTTAACTCTCTGATCTTCCACTTGAGTTCTCATTATCTCAGCAAGTTTTGAACTCTTTCAAAGTAATTGCCTCTCTAAGAGTGTCACATGTTTCATCTTTTTTTAAATTCCCTTATTCACCTATCAAAATTCCTTACTTTGATTCTTCCAATCTCAATTTACGCTTGACTACAGTCCCTCCTTCGAATTCTGCATTGCTATCTGTAGGATTCTGGCACAAGCTTATATGCACTTAAGATGGATTTCTTCACCTCCTCATATGCCTCAGATACCTCCTCTGACAGTGATACGAGTACCTCACTAACTCGACCTTCCAGCTTTACTTGGATCAACAAAACCCATATGGTCACTGGCCACTTCATTTGTTTAACAACTTACTCAATTAAGTTGAAAACGTTTCTACTTTCGTATCATCAAATTTAGGCAATGCTTGGGTATGTTTGAAGAGATCCTAACCAGTACTTTGGCTATGAAGTGGTTGCTCATCTGCTCCTCATTAAGCCGTCGTACAACCTTCACTTTCATCTTCTTATGGCGACTTCACTGTCTAAGTGCCAATTTCTTAACTTTAATCTCTCTCTCTCTTTCTTCATTCCTTTCTTTTCTCTCGTTTTCCCTTTATTCCTTATCTTTGTGGGCAGCACGGTGGCGGTGGCACAGTGGTTCGCACTGTTGCCTCACAGCGCCAGAGACCCAAGTTCATTTCCCGCCTCAGGTGACTGACTGTGTGGAGTTTGCACATTCTCCCCGTGTCTGCGTGGGTTTCCTCCAGGTGCTCCGGTTTCCTCCCGCACTCCAAAAATGTGCAGGTTAGGTGAATTGGCCATGCTAAATTGCCCGTAGTGTTAGTGAAGGGGTAAGTGTAGAGCAATGGGTCTGGGTGGGTTGCGCTTCGGCGGGTCAGTGTGGACTTGTTGGGCCGAAGGGCCTGTTTCGACACTGTAAGTAATCTAATCTTTCCTCTTTTCGTTTTGTTCTGGCCAAATGAATCTTTCTTTTTTTTGTTCTGCGAAGGTGATGCATTGTTTTTCTTTTTCTTCTGGAATTAACTGTAATTCATACTGGTTCTGTTCCATTTCGTGTTCAACCTGCCTCATCTGCCATTGAATTCTAGTCATTTACAAAGATTCCAATGGCATTTCCACCAAAGTTAAATGCCAAGCTATTGCTGTAATTACCTCTCCTTATCTCAGACAAACACAAACCCAAAGAAAGACAATCAGGAATCATTTGATAAAGCTTGCAAACTTCCTAGTCTCCAGCATCTTGTGACTGCCATAGGTAGAGCAAACGAGGAAAAAAGCTGAACTGGGAGAACTGGCCATTCTCCTGCCCTTGCTAAACAAAGCTCTAGGGATTAAACTAAGCTCTTCCGAGACCGCTCAGAACCTCTGTCTTTGGGACGTCTCTTTAAAAAAAAAGACAAACTCACCTTGTTAAAGTGAAAGCATCATCACAAATGTAATTTGTAATTTTAGCTGATCTTTCTAGGGAGCAATAGAAGCTTTTGATTCCTGTTTGAATACTAAATTAAAGGTTATGTGGAACAGGATTGATCAAGTGAATGAACTGCATATGCTCCTATATTTGCATTTGTATCACACAGCTATTAATCTGGTGTGAAGTAAAATAATTTCTATATAAGGACTCTCCTTTTTCAGATTGTCATAAGGATATTCTTTTCTCCTGAGGACTGTGCTGAATGTAAAATTCTCATTCCCAGGAAGCAGGACTGCCTGGCTTATAGAAACTATTCAATTTGAGCTTCAAAGTTCACGGATGGACAAAGGAGCCAATGCTTATTTAGAACAGACAGGAGCGGGATGTTCAACCACAATCACATCAGCAATGATCTCTTAATAGTACAGCAGGTTCGAGGGACACAACAGCCAATTACTGTTTTTAACTTGTGTAACTTTCTTAGCCAATCCTTCGAGGCTGCTATTGTGGCAGAGGAAGACTATTCAATCACCCAGGATTGCTAGCCTCGAATAGAACATTCATTTTCTCTAAAATACAAAATAGAATCAAGTTTACGTTATTGAGCACATAAGGAGCCCTTTTAAAGCTTCAACATTAAGGTAGTAAAAACTATGGATAACTGTATAAATGTAGGGTTTGAAAAGCTGTAATTAGTGGAGAGCCACAGATATCAGTGAAGGCTGCTCAACAAATTACAAACTTTCTGAATGATTTGGATGAGGGCAGTTAATTTATTGTGTTCAATTAACTCATGCATCAAGGTAGTCATTCCATAAGTTGTCAAGTGGAGTACGAGACTCTCCGGTGGGACATAGGCAGGGGAAGTGAGTGAAAAAGCAGTCATCAGAAACAATAGCATTACATAAATTATGGGAACTTGAATATTATGTCACGAAGGATCAAACAACAGTAAAAGATTGAAATGGAGAGACATACCACAACTTGGTGATCCAGAGAGATTTGTCTGTCCTCATTCATTAATCACAAAAAAAGTTATCATGCAGATAGAGGAAGTGTCAGAAGATAATGAAATAACGCTTTGTTTCTGCGAAAGCATTGAAATTGCAAACAGTTGCTTTCTTTGTGCATTGTGCAGTTTGATGTCCTTAACTGGAGTAAATAGACAAAATTGCTTTAGAAGCAGCAGAGGCATGGTCTCACTCTCTATCACACACACACAGACGGAAGCATGGTCTATCTCACACACACACGCAGAGAGGCATGGTCTCATTATCTTTCACACGCACAGAGGTGTGGTCTCACTCTCTCTCATGCACACACAGGCATGGTCTCACTCTCTCGCTCTCTCAAACACACACACAGTCATGGTCTCTCTCTCTCTCACACACACACACACACACACACACACAAAGAGAAGCGTGGTCTCACTCTCTCTCACTCACACAGGCATGGTCTCACTCTGTCTCACACACACAGATTCATGATCTCACTCTCTCTCTCTCACACACACACACACACACACACACACACACAGAGGCATGGTCTCTCTCTCTCTCTCTCTCTCACTTTCTCTCTCTCACACATCCAGAGGCATGGTCTCACTCACCCATACACGGACATGAAAACTCAACTCATCACCCGAAGTGTTTGTGTTTGGATGTTGCTGAGAAATTGTCTGTCTCTCTGAGTGGGGAAAACCTGGGATCTTGCTGTGCGATTTACCTATGAAATATTTTCCTGTTCAGCCTTCTCACGAATGCTGCTTCTTTCCTCCAAAAGCCATCTTCCTGGCCACTTGAGGATTCAGGCCCCCAGCCTGACCCCACAGCCATTCACACATTGCCCACAGCCTGACCGTCACTGCCATCGACACAGGGCCCCCAACCTGACCCTCACCACTGTCCACACTCTACCCCCAGCCTGACCCTCACCACCGTCCCCAGCCTGATGCTCACCGCCATCCACACACCATCCCCAGCCTGACACTCACGGCCGTCCACACACTGCCTCCAGCCGGACACTCACCACCATCCACACACCACCACCAGCCTGATTCTCAGTGTCCCCGACTTCGGACTCGGTCCAACACAGCCCTATCTCCCATACCCGTCCAACACTGCCCACTTCCCAACCCGTTCCAACACTGCCCCCTCCCCTTTCCCGTCCAACATCGCCCTCTCCCCTTCCCTTTCCCACACCACACCCTTACCCAAAGCCCGTCCAACACTGACACCTCCCCAAAACCTGTCCCACACTGCCCACTCCCCGAACCCCGTCCAAAACCACTCACTCCCACAAACCCATCTAACACCGTCCACTCCCGCAACCCTGTCCAACACCACCCCTCCCCAACCCCGTCCAACAATGACTCCTCCCCAAAACCGTGCAACACCGCCCCCTCCCCCAAACCCATCCAACACCGTCCACTCCCCAATCCCGTCCAACACCACCCGTCCCCAACCACGTCCAACACCGTCCACTCCCCCAACCACGTCCAACACCGCCCCTCCCCCAACCTCGTCCAACAATGACCCCGCCCCAAACCCGTGCAACCCCGTCCCTCCCCCAAAACTATCAAACCACCGCCCTCTCCCTCAACCCCGTCGAACACCGTCCTTCCCCAATCCCTCCAATACTGGCCCCTCCCCCAAACTCATGCAACACCGTCCCTCCCCGCAACGCCATCCAATACCACCCCTTTCACCAGCCCTGTCCAACACTGCCCCTGCCCACAACCCTGTCAAACACTGACCCCTCACCCAAACCCTCCAACATCACCCTCTCCGCCAACCCCGTCCAACACTGACCCCTTCCCCAACCACGTCCAAAACCACCTCCTTCCCTCAACCCCGTTCAACACCACCCCATTCCCTAACCGTCCAACACCGCCCCATCCCCCAACCCCATTCAAATCCGCCCCTCCCCAGCCCTCTCCAACACCACCCACTCCCCCAACCCTGTCTGGCACCGACCCCTCCCCAACCCTGTCTAACACTGAGCCCCTCCCCAAATCCATGCAACACCGTCCCTCCACTAAACCCGTCCAAAACCGCCCCCTCCCCAAACACATCCAACACTGCCCCCACCCCAACACCCTCCAACAGCACGCCTTCCCCAGACCCGTTCAACACTGCCCCCGCCCACAACCCTGTCCAACACCGCCCCCTCCCCAACCTCGTCCAACACCATCGACTACCCACCTCTCTCTCACCCCCTCTCTCTTTCTCACCCCTCTCTCAACCTCCCTCCCCCCTCTCTCTCTCACACATCCCTCAGCCCCTCTCTCTCACTCCCTCTCTCTTCACACCCCTCTCTCTCAACCCCTCTCTCTGAGCCCCTTTCTCTCACACACGTCTATCTCTCTCACCCCCTCTCTCTCACAACCTCTCTCTCTCTCACCCCCCCTTTCTCAGCCCCTCCGTCTCTCACACCCCTCTTTCCCACTTACCCCTCTATCTCTCTCACCCCCTCTCTCTCTCACCACCCTCTCTCGCTCTCACCCCCTCTGTCTCTCACCACCCTCTCTCTCATACCCCTCTCTCTCTCACTACCCCCTCTCTCTCACCTCCTCTCTCTCACCCCCTTCACCCCTTCTCTCTCTCAAACACACCCCTCTATCTTTCTCACCCCCCTCACTCTCACCCCCTTCTCTCACCCCCTCTCTCTCATCACCCTCTTGCTCTCTTACCCACCTGTCTCAACCCCTCTCTCTCACTCACTCCCATCCCTTTATCATCCCCCTCTCTCTCACCCCACCTCTCTCTCACCACTCTCTCTCACACCTCTCTCTCATCCCCCCTCTCTCACCCCCTCTCTGACCCCTTCGCTCTCTCACACCCGCCTGCCTTTCTCATCCCCCTCTCCCTCCCCCTCTCTCTCACCCCTCTCTCTCACTCCCTTTATCTCTCTCACCCCCTCTCCCTCTCACCCCTCCGTCAACCCTCTCTCTCTCACCCCTCCCTCCCTCTCTCACACACCCCTCTATCTCTCTCACCCCTTCTATCTCACCCCTCTCTCTCATCCCCTCTCTCACCCCACTCTCTCTCACCCCCTCTCTCTCACCCCCTCTATCTCTCTCGCCCTCTCTCTCACCGCCGTCTCGCAATCTTACCCCCTCTCTCTCTCACCCCCATCTCTTTCTCACCAACATCTCTCTCTCATCCCTCTCTCTCAACCCCCTATCTCTCTCACCGCACTTTCTCTCTCACCACCTCTTTCTCAACCCCCTTATCTCCTCCCTCTGAATCCCCTTCTCTCTCACACACCCCTCTCTCTCACCCCCTCTCTCTCACACCCCGACACCGCCGTATCGCTCTCTTACCCCCCTATCTCAACCCGTCTCTCTCTCACCCCCATCTCTTTCTCGCCACCCTCTCTCACTCTTACCCCTGTCTCTCAAACCCCGCTCTCTCACCGCCCTCTCTCTCTTACCACCTCTTCCTCTCAACCCCCCTCTCTCTCTGACCCCATCTCTATCTCACCACCCTCTCACTCTCACCCCCTCTCTCTCTCTCACCGCCCTCTCTCTCACCCCTTCTCTCTCTCTCAACCCTCTCTCTCTCTCACTCCCCTCTCTCTCTCTCATCATCCTCTCTCTCATCCCCTCCCTCTCACCCCCTCACCTGCCCACTCGCCCCTCACCAGCTCTGGACCCTACACCCTCTCTCGCCCTGCTCATTCACTGTCCCTCCACATTCTCTCTCTCGCTACCCTTTCTTTCCCCTCTCTCTCACTCTCTCTCTCTCGCCATCCCATGTTCTCTCTCCCTGCTCCTTCATTCTCCCTTCACATTCTGTCTCTCTCTCGCCCACTCACGGTCAGTCACTCTCTCCTCCCCATCTCGCCCTTCTGTATGTCTTCCTCTCTCTCTCTCTCTCTCTCTGCACCCAACCCCCTTGCTCACTCACTCTCTCTCGAGTCACTGTCGCCTCATTTCCCCTCTCTCTCCCCCTTCTCTCTCTCATTCACATCCCCTGTCTCTCTCTCCCTGTCTCTCTCTCTTTCACACACGCGCGCTCCCTCTCTACTTATGTCTTCACTCTCTCTATCTTGCTTTCGCCGACTCTCTTCTGTCACCTTATTTTCTCTCTCTCGTTTATTTCCTCCCTCTTACTCTGTCTTTGCCTCAGTCTCAGTCTCAGTCTCTCTCTCTCTTTCTGTCTCACCCTCTCTTGACCCTGCATCCTCGCTGTCACACTTTCTCTCCCGCCTCCCCTCTGTCAAACCCCCGCTCACGGAGTCCTCTCTCCTTTTTGCCCTTCCTCTCTCTCTCATCTGTCTCTCCATCGGTCTCTCTCTCTCTCGGCCTCGCTCTTTTTCTTGCCCTCGCTCTCTTTATTGCCTTCGCTCTCTAATACCCTCTCTCTCTTCCCCTTTTCTCTTCTCTCCATTTTCTCTCATCCCATTTCTGTCTCCCTCGTCCCCTCTCTTTCGACCCTTCTCTCACCTCCTCTATCTCTATTTTGCCTCACTCTCTCTCGCGATTCCTGTTTCTCTATCTCTTGCTTATTCTAACTCTTGTGCTCCCTCTCCCTCTCGACCCCTTCAATCTCTCTTTCTTGCCAATCTCTCTTTCTTGCTCTCTTACCACCTCCTTCTCTCGCCCCTTCTTTCTCTCACACCCCTCTTCTTGCTCCTCCTTCTCTCTCTCTTGCCCTCCTCTCTCTCTCTCATTCCCACTCTCTCGCTTCCATGTCTCTCTCCTCCCGTCTCTCTCTCTCTCTCTCTCTCTCTCACCTCATCACTCTCACACACTCTAACTCTCTGTTGCCCACTCTCTGTCTCCCTCGCAATCTCTCTCTCACACAGACACCTTCTCTCTCTCACTCGCCCTCTCATCCACTCTCTCGCACACTCCCTTGTCCCTCTCTTTCTCTCCCTTTCATCCATCTCTCTCGCTCTCTCTCCCTCTCTCTCTATCTGTCTATATCTATCTATATATCTATCTATCTATCTAACTATCTATCTATCCATCTATCTATCTATCTATCTATCTATCTATCTATCTATCTATCTATCTATCTATCTATCTCTCACTCTCTCTCTCTGTCTAGCCTCCTCTACCTCGCTCTTGCCATCCTGCTCTTTTTTGCCCCGCCCTCTCTCTCTCACCCCGTCTATCTCTCCCTCTCTCTTTCTCTCTCTGCACCCCCCTCAAACTCGCTCATCACCTCATTCTCTCTCTCTTTTCCCTCTCTCCTCTTCTCACCCTCTCGTCCAGTTTCTTGCTCTAAGACGTGCCCCCTTCACTCTCGCTCCCATTTCTCTCATCCCCCTCCCTCGCACCTTACTCAGTCTCACTCTCTCTTTTCTCTCTCTCTCATATCTCCTCCCCATCTCTCTCTTTCTCCCTCCCTCACCCTATCTCTCCCTTGTTCATCTTTCTCTCTTCCTGCTACTTCATTTTCTGTCCACCCTCTCTCACTCTCGATCCCCCTCCGTCCGTGTCTCTCTCTCCCCACCTGCCTCTGTTTCTCCCTGACTGAATCTCTCTCCCTCCTGTCCCTCCCTCCCTCCCTCTCTCTGACACACTCTGTCTCCCTGGTCCATCTCTCGCCCTCTGACCCAGAGACTGGGGAGTGAGTGGTGGGGGTGGGAGATTTGGTCATGAGGCTGTGCCTGGGGGAGAGTGAGATGTGGGAGAAGGGGAAAATGGAGTAGAGATGGAACTGCGGGAGGGAGACAGAAACGGCAGGACAGAGAGAGTGAGGGTGAAGGGAAAGGGAAGAGTCGAGGCAGGTGGAGTAACTGGGGTTGGGGGGATCCGTGTGAGAGGGGGAACGAGGGAGAGTGAAAGGGAGAGGTGGTGAGAGCGAGGGAGAGAATTGAGGAGAAAGAGTGGGGGAGAGAAAATGAGGAGTGCAGGTTGGAGTGGGGGGCATATGGAGTTAAACCCAGCTCCTGAGCTCCGGGCGCGATTCCCTTACCTTCCCTGAGGACCAGGACTTGGGGCTGAGTCTGTCTCTCTCCAGCTCAGCTTCTCCAACACAAAGACACACAACAACATCGGTCACTCTGCTGCTCGGCACGCTTTAATCAACATTTTTATTGTTTACAAATGGAAGTGATGGATGCAGTCAGTGGGATGGTGCCTTTTCTCACTGGCCCCTGAGTTGTGAGAAACATTGAAATGTTTCCATGCAACCCCCCTGTGGGATAAGGATGCACAAATCAGCGCTATCCTCAGTCTGTTAACATAGCGACAGGCTGCTCCATCGCTGAAACACTGAACTGAAATGAGAAAATCCCGGATGGAGCGATTAATGAGAGAATTTGATTGATGGATGGATTTGGGTGAAGGGATATTTCAGCACATTCTTCAGTTGTTGCCTGAACTTAGACTGGGTCACGGCATAAATCGACGTTTTTGTGCAGCAACTGAGGAGCTGCAACATGAAGCTCATTTCCCGTACAAAAGTATCGAGATACACAGCAGTATGCACAATCCGCCACATCCGGTTCCATATAGAATACGCCATGAACGTTAACCATAACAGAATGAAATTGGCCGAGATCACAAACAGTAAAATGATGGTTTTTTTCGGTTTCTCATTTCTGTTTCAGACTAAGCGTCCCCATTGGTGTGAGCGCGGAGTCTCCTGCGGGCTCTGCTTGTCTCTAAAATGTGTCTGACGGTGAAAACATTGAGCAGCAGAATCAGGAGAAATGGGACACACGGGGTTAGAATGTGGTGGAAGAACTCGATTTTGACCCAGGCACTGGAGAATAGAACAGCATGTGTTACATCACAAAACCAGGGGCGGTTGTCCAGTCAATACCGAGCCATGAGCATAAAATACCAGGAAATGTTCTTTAAACAGCTCAGCACAGTCACTGTTGCCAGAACTACAGCCGCCGTTTTCTCACTGCAATATTTACTTTTTAGTTTCCGGAAACAAATGGTCATAAACCGATCAAAAGTGAAAGTAACAATGAACCAGATAGAGCAGTCAGTGGCTGCATAATGCAGGAAGGCGTGGATATTACACACGGAAACGGAGTCCATCAGGAAATAAAACTGTTCCTCATAAACAATGGGAACGTGTCTCAGTATCAGGTCGAGAATAATGACCAGGATACCGCCGCTGCCATGGTCCCCAGGTAATGTCTGACACATGGAGACAATCCACAATCTTTATAAAGCAGGACGTAGGTGGTCACTACGTTAACTGTGAGGAAGGAAAGCAAACCCATTATTCATCAGCCTGGAGGCAAAGGGACCCATTTGACCGGGGACCCAGTGAGATTTTCAAATGTGTCCCTGAATTAAGAGATTTATTAAAATGGGAAGGTCTGAATTATTGTCAAAAATGTGACATAAACCACAAGAAACCCTCCCTCCCCAAACACACAGAGACACATCCATAAGGACAGATGGTTTCTAGAACATTCCCAACACTCGATCACTCGAGAGCAGACGCAGGTCACTCCTTCCCAGTTCCTAATACAGAGGGTGGAATCGCTGCTGTCCTGAAGGATTCTCAGGAATGTCAATTGGAGAATGTCAGGGACAGAACATTACGGGGAATGTCAGTTGTAGAAAGTTGGGGAGAGAATGTTCCGGGGAACTCCGTGACTTGTCGATCATTTTTCCCCCCAACCCACTCCACCGTCATGATATACAGTGCCTGGACACATTGTAATATTAATGGGGTGAGAGACAGATGCTCCAGTCACAGGAATGGGAACTAAAGGCATCGCCAGTTCAGCTGGAATGGTTAGATATACCACATTCTCAATCCACCTCACAGGACCAGCCCACACACCATAAACCCAGAGGAGATATCTGTTCACTGTGGAACAGTGTAGACCAGGCCAGTGTCCTGCTCAGTACAACCCAGCAATCTGTCCAGATTCATCCATTGCATGGCTCAATACAACCCAGCAATCTGTGCAGAGTGGAACACTGCACAGATCAGGTCAGGGCACATATCTTCAAACGCAGACAAGACGTCTGTGCACTATGGGAAGCTGGGATAGAGACAGAAAAGCTGTAGATGCTGGAATCCAAAGTGGACAGGAAGGAAGCTGGGAGAACACAGCAAGCCAGGCAGCATCAAGTGATGGAGAAGTCGATGTTCCAGATGTAACCCTTCTGCGAGAGTCCTGAGGAGGGACACACCAGAAACATAAAATTCTATACCTACCGATGCTGCCTAGCAAGTATTCAGCATGGGAAGCAATGCAGACCACACCAGTTCATTGATCTATAAACCTAGACTCGATATCTGTCCAGCACGGGCCAATGTGCAGAGTACAGCAGGGCGTTATCTATAAATGTTAACCAGACAGTCTGACCAGCACAGCGACCTGTGCACTGATCACCTGTGAATTAATCTGTAAACCAGGAGCAATTACCCTCCCGGCATGTAGGACTTTGTACACCACCCCAGTGCATTGATCTGTAACCCAGGAGCAGTTACCCTCCCAGTATGTAGGACTGTGTACCCCACCCAAGTGCATTGATGGGAAAACCAGGAGCAGTTACCCTCCCAGCATGTAGGACTGTGTACATCACCCCAGTCCATTGATCTGTAACCCAGGAGCAGTTATCTTCCCAGCATGTAGGACTGTGTACACCACCCCAAAGCATTGACCTGTAAACCAGGAGCAGTTACCCTCCCAACATGTAGGACTTTGTACACCACCCCAGTGCATTGATGTGTAAACCAATAGCAGTTACCCTCCCAACATGTCGGACTGTGTACACCACCCCAGTTCATTGATGGGTAAAGCAGGAGCAGTTACCCTCCCAGCATGTAGGACTGTGTACACCACCCCAGTTCATTGATGGGTAAACCAGTAGCAGTTACCCTCCCAGTATGTAGGACTGTGTACTCCACCCCAGTGCATTGATCTGTAAACCAGGAGCAGTTATCCTCCCAGCATGGTGGACTGTGTACAACACCCCAGTGCATTGCTCAGTGTTAGGTCCCTGCCCAGTGCGGGGAAACGTCGATTTTACAGCTCCTCTAATGCTGCCTGAACTGCTGAGCTTTTCCAGCACCACTCTAATCTAGACTCTGGTTTCCAGCACCTGCAATCATTGTTTTTACACAGCTCCATATCTCTGATGTGCCACGACAAGGGGTTTCTGTGTGTGTGAACATCACTTTCATTTCAGTTACTAGATGAGCTTCACGTTGTGATCTAACACTTGCTGTGTGTGTGTGTGTGTCTGTGTGTCTCTGTGTGGGGCAGGTCCTGCAGTCTCTGTGGTGCTTAAAATGATGCAGTGCCACCCTCTGCTGGCCTCCCCAAGCCACTGAACAGGCATTGGCAGAGGATGAAACACAACATGGATTCATTCAGAGAGGGGGAGGGAGAGGGCAGCTGCTCACAGCACCATTCAAACTGATGTCTGATCCATGTACTGATCTAAATGTCCTTTGAACGGTGTAACTGTCCCTGCTTTCACCACTTCCTCTGCAAGTTAATTGCACACACAAGCCAGATTCTACCTAAAATATTTACCTCTCATGTCTTGCAAATCTTTTTCCTCGCATCTTAAAATATCCCTCAGTTTTGAATCCCCAACTCTCGGGAAAAGACATCAGCCCTTCAGCTTATCTGTACCACTCATTATTTTATAAACCTCTGTAAAGTTACCCCAGAATCTCATACTCTCCAGTGTAAGAAGTCCCAGCCTCTCCAGCCTCTCCTTATAGCTCAATCCCTCTATTCCCAGAAAAATTCAAGTAAATGTCTGCTCAATCCTCTCCAGCTTAATAATATCAAGGTCAGTATATCAAGGTGAATAGTCAAGGTATTTTCTAAGGGCAGGGGAGACCAAAACTAGACAGTACAAGTTTCAGGTGAGAGGGGATAAAATTAAAAGTGAATGAAAGAGGCAGCTTTTCCACCCAGAGGGTGGTATGCCTCTGGAATGAGCGGGCAGGATGACCAGGCTGGACACAGTATTCCAGAAGAAGTCTCACCAATGTCCTGTACAACTTCAACATGACGTACCAATTCAAATACTCAAAGGTCTGACCAATGAGGGAAAGTGTGCTAAACACCTTCTTCACCACACCAGGAGATGCAAATTTTAAAGAATTACACCTGACAGCCTAGGTCTCTGTTCTACAATACTGCCAAAGACCCTGCTTTTAATTACATATGTCCTGCTCTTGTTTAATTTACCAAATCCAATACCTCGCATTATTCCAAACTAAACTCCATCTGCCACCCCTCAGCCCACTGTGTGTTATTACCACTTCCTCACTCTCCCCTTTAAAATATCCTCTCCATCTCCAGAAGGCCTGCACACTCCGGCCTTGATTATCACAAAGACCCTGAGCTTGGTTTGCCTTGTGTAGTTAGGTGGAGGAGGGACAGATTGCAGATACAGTCAGTGTGGAAAGGCTGGACATTAATCACCGGCCAGGTTTTATTTCATGGATTTAGGAAGAAGGCAGTCACACGTGAGAGTTGGACAATACTGATCCGTGTTTTGGGGCCAGAGGTTAAACTTTTCCTTCGTCTCTGGTGTTCAGTAATAAATATCTATTTGAGACCCTTCATTGGGCAGAGAGTGTCTGCAGGATTTCTTTCTCTAATATTGCAGACTACAGATTATAGCGATTAAAGGTGTTCATATTTAAGTTCGATGGCACATCACGTGCACTCTTTATCCTACAGTTGAGATAAATATCTTGCATTTGTTTAACAATACAAAATGTTTTGTGTCGCTTATTAATGGTAACCTGATTATAATACATCCACACCCATCTGAAAGCGGGCACTAAAATATGACCCAAAGTCTGGGTATGGTCGTATAGTGAGTAGTGCCCCTGCCTCTGAGCCAGAGCTCTGGATTTGATTCCAATTCCTCAACTTGTGTGGTAGTGTTCCTAGTTCTGGACTAGTAGGACTGGATTCAAGTCTTGCCCGTTACAGATGTACGTCACAGCATGTCAGAACAGGCTGATGAGAAAACACACAGGAGAATAGAGGTACAGCTTTATGGGTATTGGCGATTGGTGCTGGGATCCCTACCTCCGGGCACAAAGGTCTCTGCGTAAATCCCACAGAAGTGTCTCATAATACAACTGAATAAATGATTAACCTGGATTTAGGATTGTGACCTGATGGAGAAGGAAGAGGTGTCAGTATTGAATTTCAGAATTTAGGCCCAGGATGACTGAATGTATAGCCATTCGTGTTGATTGGAGTCACATTTCCTAGCAGTAGAGGTTTACAAAATCAGAATTCTCATGGATAGGATGAATAGTCAGGGGTTTTCCCCAGGGTAGGGGCATCCAAAACTAGAGGGCATTGTTTGAAATTGAAAGGGGAAAGGTTTTGAAGAGGCCTAAGAGGCACCATTTCACGCAGAGGTTGGTGTGCGTATGGAATGAGCTGCCAGAGGAAGCAATGGAGGCTGGTACAACTACAGCATGTAAAAGGCAGGCTGGGTACTGACAGACCTGCCGAGCTTTTCAAGCAATTTCTGTATTTGTTAAAAATTGCATTCCTTTTAACTCAGGTATTCTGAATACATGAAATATTTTATTTTTTAATGACACAGAGATATATAAACATATTTTCAGATCGACCAAGAACATTTTCTGCTAAGGGTATGGCTCTGTGCATGACAGCAGCAATGATGCACCTACATGGAGCAGGGAATATGATGGAGACATGGTTTGGACAATGTACAAGGAGACCTCACATGGTCCAGTTTGGGAAAGGATGACATAAATGTGTGATTCAACTCAGAGAGGAAGAAAATGTAATCTGCCTGAGAATGAATGGTCTATTACACACTCTCTCTCTCTCCCTCCTTATTCCTCATCGCAGCAATACGTGTGAGTGAAAAAAGAAAACACTTCTACGGTCATCATTACCATTCTCATTTTTAAATAATTCATGCAGTGTGAAAACAGGCCCTTCAGCCCAACAAGTCCATACCAAACTTCCAAAAAGTAACCTCCCTAGGCTCGTTGCCCGAGATTTACCCCTGACTAATGCACCTAACCTAGAAATCCCTGAACACTACAGACAATTTAGCATGACTGACCACCTAACGTACACAGTTTGAGCTGTGGCAGGAAACTGGAGTACCCATTAGAAGCTCACGCAGACAAAGGGAGAATGTGCAAAACTCACACAGATAGTCCCCGGAGGCTGGAATCGAATCCACATTCCTGGTGCTGTGAGGCAGCAGTGCTAATCAATGAGTCAACGTGCCACGCTTTGGGTGATCCCTGACCAGAATTCATTGGAATCTGCTCACTGCCTAATGCAAAGGGGATTCAGCCATATCCAAATGTTCCAGGATGAAATCCCATTGCTAGCAGCTTGTGTGAGTAGAGCATCTTACGAAGCAGAATAACATTTTGGACAATCTCTCAATTTTTCCTTTTGTCATGAGATCCAATAATATCTAGACAAGGCTCTTTCAACGTGAAATTGCAGAGATTTTGTTTATTTTGTGCGTGTGTGTGTGTGTGTGTGTGTGTGTGTGTAAGTATCGATTCTTTATTTGCAATACCCAAACTGTTTGCCATGCATCTTTCCATCATAGTTTGAGTAACATTGCTCTGAATCATAAACGTGCGATTTTGGCAGATTAAAGAAACTAGCCTGACTTATTCCTAAAACTGACCCTGACCCAGGCTGAGACCGATATCATCGGCCATATCACCAATCTGGTTACATTTAACATTTGTTGTGAGCAGTGGAGGAGCGGGCCGAGAAACGAAAACAGTGACCCAAAAAGCTGGGGAAATATAGAGACCAGTGAGCCTGATGTCAGTGGTGGGTAAGTTGATGCAGGGCATTCTGAGGGCCCGAATTTACATACATTTGGGAAGTCAAGAGTTGATCGAGGTAGTCAATGTGGCTTTCTGCATGGGAAACCATGTCTCATTAATTTGATTGAGTTTTATGAAGAGGTGACAAAGAATGTTGATGAAGGCAGTTTGGTAGACATTGTTGACTTGGACTTCAGCGAGGTGTTAATAACATGCCAATTGGTAGGCAGTAAGTTTCAGTCACATGAGATACAGAGGAATTCGTTTGAAGGAAGAAGGCATTTTCAGACTGGAGGCTTGTGAGCAGCACTGTGCTGTAAGGATCAGTAGTGAGTTCCCTGCATTTCATAATTTATAAAGGATTTAGATGTGTTTATCGGGGTCATAGTTAGTAAGTTAACAGATGACATCAGAAAGGTGATGTAGTAGATTATCTCAGAGTACGAGACCACAATTAGATGGGACAAAGGGGCAAGGAGTGACAGATGAAGTGTAAATTAGATAAATAGGAGATTTTGCATTTTGGAAAGGCAAATCAGGGTAAAAATTATGCGCTGAATTGAAAGTTCCTGGGGAGTGTTGTGGAAGAAAGGGACCGAGGACTGCAGGTACATTGTTCCTTGAAAGTGGAGTCGCAGGTAGACAAAGTGGTGCTGAACACATTTGGCACATTTGCCGTAATCAGTCAGAGCATTGAGTATAGGAGTTGTGGTTGTATGTTATATCTGTACAGAATGTTGGTGAGGCCACTGTACGAATACTGCGTACAACTCGATAGTCTGCAGAAAAGATTTACACGGATGATCCAAGACTGGAGGTTTTGAGCTTTAGGGAAAGCTGATTAGGTTGAGGTGTTTCCCCCTGGAGTGTCAGAGGTGGAGGGGTGACTTTGTAGAGATTTATAAAATCATCAGCGGCATGGATATTCTGAACAGCCTCGTTCTGCTCCCCAGGATAGGGGAGTCCAGAACAAGAGAGCATAAACTGTATGCAAGGGTGGAATGATTTAGAAGGGACCTGAAGTTAAATGTTTCGCACAGAGAGTGCTGTGTGTACAGAAAGTGCTGTCAGAGGAAATGGTGAAGGCAGTTACAATCACACATCTTAAAATTATCTGAAAGAAGAGGGATATTGGCCAAATGGTGGCAAATGGGACTAGATCAGATTTGATAGCTGATCGGAGTGAACATTTTTTTAACGGTTCTGTTTCCACGTTGCATGACTTTCTGATTATCTAAGAGGGACAACGAAAAATTCTGAAGGTACCTTTCAAGTCAGAATTCTCTTCACTGGAAATTTATCGTGACTCTATTGTTCACATTGTTTGAAGGCTGTGTTAATTAAATATTTGACATAGAGTTGATTCGTGGATAATGGGTCACAGACCAGAAAGAGAGGCTGAGACCACAACCTGATCAGCCACAATCTTAGTATCTGGTGGAGAAGGCTCAAAGTCTCTAATGACCCACTCCTGCTTCTCAGTCCCACATTTCTGTTTTCCATTCAACCCCTCAAACCTGCTAGACAGGAGCAGTTGGAGGCTACTTATTCATACAATCATTGCACAGAAGCAGAGGAGACCATTCAGTCCCTCAAGACTGTCACACGGTTTGAGGTGATTTTGGAAATGTAATTGGAAACCCACGCTGCGAATGAAAGAGGTCCGACATCTTTCTTTCCAAAGCGTCTCTTCTCTGCAACTTATGCTTCATTTGTTGGTAATGTTATAGACCCAGATTCACTGTGAATACAGCCCCCATACCTCACGCAGCGATGGCTCACAAAATCCTCTGGTCTCCCTAACTGCAACATTCAATAACAGAACATTCATCAGAATAACACACACTAACATTCCAATAACAGAATGGGAGAACATCAGAAACGGGGCAGGTTGTTCACTCTCCAAGCCTGCCTTGTCCTTCAATAAGATCATGAATGATCTGCTCTTTGTCTCAAATCCTCTTTCATACCCAATTCTTTATTGGCCTCAACTGTCTTACAGAGCAAAACCCATCTACCTGCTCTTCAAATACTTTCAGTCATCGAGCTCCCCGAACACTCTTGAGAAGAGAAATCCTGACATTCAATTCCACCTGTTTGAAGAAAACACTTGCTGCTCCTATATCATGGCCTATTGATGTGAACAAAAGAGACAAGGGTTCAGGTAAAAATGACTAGCCCTGATATCAAGGCATTGGTTGACTTCTGTTGACATCAAGGAGCTTAACAAAACTGGACTTCATGGGAATCAGAGTAAACTCTCCAGTGTTTCGAGTCAAACATGGCACAAAGGAAGATGTTCATCATCTCAGTCCTGGGTCACCTGTTTGGAAAATCCACAGGGTAGCTTCCTCTTCTCAAACATCTTCAGCCGCTTCATCAATGTCTCCCCGCCCAATACCCTCCCCACCATAAGATCAGAAGTGGGGATGGTCACTGAAGATTCCACAATGTTCAGAACTTTTTGTACCCCGTGAGCTCCTGTACTGGTCTCTGCCCATGTGCAGCCACACTCAGACTCCATTCAGGCTTGTGCTGTTAAAGTATCCGTAACATTCATTTAACAGCAGTGCCGGACACTGCACATTGCCACAGTAAAGTAAGAATTCATTCAGCACCTCACGCTGGTTTCACAAGAATATGAGGAAGTCGTTCAGCACATTAACACTCTGGCTCGAGCACTGAGAAGGAGTCTAATGTGATGGACCACACCAGAGCCCATGAAAAATATTTGAAGGCGGTAGCCTAGACACTAATGTTTTTTTTATTTTAATGGAAATGTAAAGTGTCTGTTCCAGATGCAATGTGAATGGTCAAACTACTCGGTGTGAAGCAAAACACCATCTATTTAAACACGAAAGATAATATGAAACTAAAGAAAGAGGAATCTAAAATAACTTAATTCTATTGGCCAAGTTAACAGAATATGGATCTAGGAACTATTACTAATGAACTGTTCCAATATAGGAAAATCCCATAACCACAGTCCCTGGCCAAAAAAGAATATTCAGACACAGATTGTCACAAACATCTCTCCAAACCAGGTATTAAATACAGTATCAAGAGAAAATTCAGGGAGAGTAGCAGCCAGGAGACATTCACTCCAACTTTGTTGGAAACCCAAGTGTTTCTAATGTTACTGAGAAACCAAACCCAGAGACCCTAATCTGTGAGAGCTCGCCACACACATTCAGGCTGCATTAAAATTAACCTGAGGCCACCCTCGCTGTTTACCCAAGTGGTCTTACCTAGCCAGCTTGGTAACAGTCGTTCAATCCCTTTCTTAAAAGAAACCAGGACAAAATAAGCTCTTGAATCTGCAGCATCATCACACTCATCAGCACATCGAGCTGTCAAACATGAACCAGCGGTAACTCAATCAGGCCATTGGTCCTGTACAATCGGACGAGGAAGAAGCCATTCAGTCCCTTGAGTCACTTACACAGGAACAGGAGGAGGCCATTCAGTCCATTGAATCTCTTACACAGGAACACGATGAGGCCATTCAGCCCCTTGAGTCACTTACACGGGAACAGGATGCTTGTCAGACTTGAGGCTGGGTCCAGTGCTGTTTGTTATCTATGATATGGTTGAGAATGTACAAGGCGTGATTCCTAAGTTTGCAGATCACACTAAATTAAGGGGTATCATGATCAGTGAGGAATTTTATCAGAAATTGCAACAGGACCTTAATCAGGTGGGGAAGTGGGCCAAGAAATGGCAAATGGAATTTGATATAGATGTGAGGTCTTGCATTTTGGAAACTCAAATCAAGGTAGGAGTTTCATGGTGAATGACAGGGCCTTAAGGGGTGTGGTGGACAGAGAGACCTTGGAATTCAGGTGCATAGTTCTTTGAGAGTGGTGTCACAGGTAGACAGGACAGGGAAGAAGGCTTTTGGCATACTGGCGTTCATTAGGCAGTACATTGAGTATAGAAGTTCGGAATGTATATTGCAGTTGCAAAGGACTTTAATAAGGCTGCACTTGGAGTATTGTGTTCAGTTTTTGTCACCTTGTTTTAGGGAGGATGTTATGAAATTAGAAAGAGTGCAGAAGAAAGTTACAAGACATTACCAGGACCCAATGGTGTGAGTTATAGGGAGAGGTTGGACAAGCTTTTTTTAAAGAGTGTAGGAAACTGATGGGGGGGACCTTATAGAGCTGTATAAGATCATGAGGGGTATGGATAGGGTTAATGATCTCAGTCTTTCTCCAAAGTTTAGAGAATCGAGGATTAGGGGTGACCAGTTTAAGGTTAGAGGGGAAGGAATAAAAAGGAAGCTGAGGGGTCTCTTCTTTACACAGCAGATGTAACGCGGATGAGCTGCCAGCAGATATGGTTTGGGGAGGGCTACATTAACAACATTTCAAAAGCATTTGGATAAATATGAGGATAGGAACGGACTAGAAGGATATGGGCCAACTGCAGGGAAATGGGGTTAGTGTGGATGGACATTTACAAGGTGGAGTCGAACCCCTCCGTTATTTAAAACCAAACACCCAGAAAAGCTTGCTTCATCTCATAATCTGTTGAAATATGAGTGACACAGATCTCCTACATTCCACTACTGAAACAAAAATTAACAAGTTATTTTCTTTATTTTAACAGTGAACAACAACTATTCAAAAACACAAGCTCCTGTTTTCTTAACTACTTATTATCTGACTCCAACTCTGTAAAAATATACTGTTCCAACAACCCTCATGCTAAACATTACAATCTCAAGACCACACAGTCTCTATCTTCCCCGCTGTGTTCACTCTTCCAGCTGCTGATCTCCCTGTGTCATGCTTTGTTTACTGCAAGTAGGTTTGACATGAACGTGTATCTTTGATAGAGAGTGTTTGAGATGGCCACTTAGCACTCCTGCCCTACAGCAGTTACTCTGCTGTTGGATGGCAGTGGCTCTCCCTCTTGTGTTCAAAATGCTGGGTTTATATACTCGTCATGCTACATTTTTTCTCACAAATTGATTGCTTTCCAGGTGTGCAAACAATAATATTCAAATTCTGTTGGCTTCTGGTATCCTGAGCGTTATTTGACCTCTTTGGTTGCATTTAAATTGCTGTCAAAAGACCAACCAAATGCAGGTATCTATTTCCCAGCTAATGGTGACATGTGGAACCTGACCTTTAGTTGGTGTCTGTGGCTGTACTTTCTATTCAGCAAAACCCGTTCTGTCTTAAAGTGGCCCAGACAAGCTTTCAACTTCATAACACCTCCCCCCATCAGAAATAAAATCAACCATCAGAAAGAAAAGATGGCTTCATTCCTTTTCCTTTAATTCTTAATCCAATTATTATGAAATACAAAAGTCATTAATCTCAGTTATACCATTCATATTAATTCTGCACATCTATATAACATTGGAATAAGTCAAATCTTATCTAAATGTTTTCCTTTAAATCCAGAATAACACATCTTCTATAACATCTTAGGACTCACAGCATGTACATTTTGTAAGTGTAAAGTCGGTAAGCTGGAAGTTTTTGCTGCAAACGTTTCGTTCCCTGGCTAGGGAACATCATCAGTGTTATTGGAGCCTCCTGTGAAGCGCTGCTTTGATGTTTCTTCCGGTATTTATAGTGGTTTGTTCTTGCCGCTTCCGGGTGTCAGTTTCAGCTGTAGTAGTTTGTATGTGGGGTCCAGATCGATGTGTCTGTTGATGGATGTTCTTGCCGCTTCCGGGTGTCAGTTTCAGCTGTAGTGGTTTGTATATGGGGTCCAGGTCCATGTGTCTGTTAATGGAGTTTGTGGATGAATGCCATGCCTCTAGGAATTCCCTGGCTGTTCGCTGTCTGGCTTGTCCTATGATGGTAGTGTTTTCCCAGTCAAATTCATGTTCCTGGTTGTCTGAGTGTATGGCTACTAGAGATAGCTGGTCGTGTCGTTTTGTGGCTAGCTGATGTTCATGGATGCGGATTGTTAGCTGTCTTCCTGTTTGTCCTATATAGTGTTTTGTGCAGTCCTTGCATGGTATTTTGTAAACTACGTTAGTTTGGCTCGTGCTGGCTATTGGGTCCTTTGTTCTAGTGAGTTGTTGTCTGAGTGCGGAAGTTGGCTTGTGTGCTCTTATGAGTCCTAAGGGTCGCAGTAGTCTGGCTGTCAGTTCTGAAACGCTCCTGACGTATGGTAGTGTGGCTAGTCCTTTTGGTTGTGACCACAACAGCCAGAGAATTCCTAGAGGCATGGCATTCATCCACAAACTCCATTAACAGACACATGGACCTGGACCCCATATACAAACCACTACAGCTGAAACTGACACCCGGAAGCGGCAAGGACAAACCACTATAAATACCGGAAGAAACATCAAAGCAGCGCTTCACAGGAGGCTCCAATAACACTGATGATGTTCCCTAGCCAGGGAACGAAACGTTTGCAGCAAAAACTTCCAGCTCGGCGAACAGAACCACAACAACCGACAGCCGAGCTACAAATCTTCAACCAAACTTTGTAAAGTCGGTAAGATATGACTCCAATGAAATCGTCGCATATTCTGGTCTTTAAATATTCCAAAACATGCAAGAGATTGTCGTTGTCCACAACCATCTCCGACAATTTGTTTGTCATATAAACATTATAATATTTTCAAGGTAGTACGAACCTCAATCTTTCTTTTTCAATAATGGAGATATCGTATTTTCTTTCTGGTGGATATTGAGATTTTTTTTTAAACAAGTAGCCAATTTGCAATTCAATTCCATCATCATCTTTCTGTATCAATACATCTCCGACCCATATATCCCTAACATCTAACGCAGTTTTTAAAGGGTTTCAAAATATTCAGTGTGTCTAAACCTGATGCAGTGATTAAACCTGCTTTAAAATTCTCAAGTGTCTCCTGGCATTGTTCTGTCAACCACAATTCTGTGACCTTCTTTAATAAATCCATCAGTGTTGCCAATACGCTGCTGAAGTTTGCAACAAACTTCTGATAGAATCCACTCAGTTCCAAATATCGAAGCACCTCTTTCTTCAAGGATGGTTGTGGAAATTCCTCAAAGCCCTTCGTCTTTGCGTTCCATGGGGTCAACCTTCCATGTCCAATGTAATGTCCGAAAAATGTCACCTCTGCCTTCGCAAATTTTGATTTCTTTAACCAAGTTTTTTCTGTTACCAAGTTTGCTTCTTGTATCGTTCCACATGCTCTGCCAACTGTAACATGTGAGCGTTTAATCACTTGCTAAAGGTCACTACATCATACAGACAAACTGCACAATTTGTTCATCTGGCCACAACTCTGTTCCTGAGTCTTAAGTGTGGCTGGAGCATTATTCATTTACGTGACATACTTGATAACGTTTTTGTCGTATCCGGTATCTTTACCAGATTTCTGAACTGACTCCACATTTTTTAAAATTTGAAATGGGCCACTAAACCTGGCTTTGAAGGGATTTCTTACCACTGGTGGCGATACTAATACGTCATCCCCATGGGAAATCATCAAAGTTACAGAGTTTTTTTATCTGCCACCTGCTTCACTCTATGTTGTGCTCTTCATATACTGTTTAGCTACGTCACCTACTCCATCTATTCGCTCCTGCACCTCACACACATAATCCAAATGTGAGATTTCCGACTTCGGTCTTGTCAATTTATATTTATTTAATTTGAATGGACCTCTCACTTCATGTACGCATTTTAACTCATAGGAAGTAAAATGAGTAGATTTAGTTGGGATGTCTCTAATGGCAAACAATATAATGGGACACCTTTATTCCAATGATTCAGTAATCATAACAGTACGCTGTTAACATGGTCTTCAGCGTCTGATGCTAACTTTCCAAGACGCCCTGGGATTCAGGATCTGACGCACTTGATTTAAACTGCTGTATGCTGAAGCTATCCATGACTTCCTTAAACAGCTGAGAAGTAAAATGAGACCCTAGGTCTGACTGAATCTTACTGCATAACCCACAGCGAGTAAAGAAATCTACCAACCCCTCCACCTCCCTTTTTATCTTAACACTCCGTAATGGAATTGCCTCTGGAAATCTGGTAGACACATCTATTATTGTCAGCAAATATTGGTTTCCACTTCTATTTCAGAAAGGGGAGCTATACAATTAATCATAACCCACGTGAAATGTTCTTCAAATGCAGGAATTGGTTTTATTACGGCCTGTTACTTACCTAACATTTGGTATGTGTCTCGTGTACAAAGAAAATACGTCCTTGTGCATTCCAGGCCACTAGAAATGCTTCTGTACCTTAGTCTGAGTCTTCTGTACACCTAGGTGACCGCCTGCAATTAGTTTACGTGCTACCCAGAACATTGTATGTTACCGGTATCACAATCTGGTGCACTTCGGCCCATTTCCAATGAGCAGTAACCTGTCGGGGTCTCCATTTTAATTTTAGGATTCTATCTTTAAGTTAATAACGTTCGACAATATATTCTGATTCCTTTTCTATGTGTTTGCAAGTGTATGTGTGGGTGTATGTGTGTGTATATATCTGTTGTAAGTCCATTAGCCTTTCTGGACTAAACACCTCTGCCTGTTCACGATTTTTTCAGCACCGTTACATCAAACAGGGTGTCAGTTCACTGAGCATCAACTGATTTGTATTTTTGTTCATTTTTCTTTCATGCTGTAACATTTGACACTGTTATCTTGTTACTATACAGACTGGAACAATTCCTGGGTATTTTTCTTTTAGCACCCGAATTCCCTAGTTCTTCTGTTGTCTTCTCCACCACAAGGGGTGCCTCTCCCACCTCGCTTCCTGCTGAATAGTTCCCAAGAACAAATTGTATTCCTAGAACTGACACTCTGTAACTCACTGTCACTGTTACTTCCCCAAACTTGATTTGGCATTCCATCCTGATGTTACACAAGGGAATACATAATTTCTGTCGCCATTCTACAAATATATAACGGTCTTGGTTCACATGCCAGTAAGAATGAAAATACTTTCATCTCTTACAATTCGCGGCCAAGTGAAAGTCAGGGTTGCGGATGCTGGAGATGAGAGTTGAATAGTTTAGGGCTGGAAAAGCACAGCAAGTTGGTGGCATCCGAGGGGTAGGAGCGTTGACGTTTCAGGCATAAACTTTTCATCAGGTAAGTTGGGGGTAAGGGAAGGCAAGGGGGCTGAGAAATAAATAGGAGGTTGGAGGTGGAGCTGGGTGGAAGGGAGCTTGGAAGGCGATAGGTAGATGCAGGTGGGGTGTGATTGTGATCGGTCGGAGAGGAGGGTGAAGTGGATAGGTGGTAGGACAGCTGGAATCCTCAAATTGTTACAGCATCAACGTTGACTTCACCAAATTTCAAAACTCCTCTGTCCCAACTTCTCCCAGATCCAACCGTTCAACATAGCACTGCCCTTTTGAACAGTCCTAATTGTCCATCTTCCTTCCCAACTATCCACTCCACCCTCCCCTTCGACATATCACTATCGCTCCCACCTACATCTACTTATCACCTTCCCAGTGACCCTCCCACCAGTTCAGCTCCTATTTTCGTATTTATCTTTAAGACTCATTGTCCCTTCACCACATTCATGTTCGGATGCTGCCTGATATTTGATTGTCCTGTTGTTCGGATGCTGCCTGATCTTTTGTGCTTTTCTGGCCCCACAGTTTTCAACGCTCATCTCCAACGTTTGCAGCCCTCACTTTCCCTCTCGACCTCTAATAGTAAGAGATGAAAGTATTTTCAGTCTTTCTGGCATGTTAATCACTTCTCAACTATTAGAGACGGAGCAGATCCCGTATCGCACAAAATTATAACTTCTTGTTCTTCTCCCCCTGTTCTTGCCGAGAGGCGAATTCTTTAAGAGATCAGGCACTGCCTCCATACCCAACATCTGCCTAGGCTGTGCACTCTCCTGCAGATCCTCGGCTGCACTTGGACTCTTCTTTACCAGTTTCACTAATACCACTTGCTTATCCCCTTCTACCACATCTTTCCACAAGGTGCCTTCCTTCAACGACCATCACTGTGTGTCCCAGCTTACTGCAGTGAAAACACCTTTTCCCAATGCCCTTCTTAAACCATTGGCACTGTAATTTTATGTGTTCCACACCCTTATAGTGAGAACACCTGAGGCCTTTAACCTCCTTTCAATCCCTTTGGGCTTCCTTTTACACCTGTGGTAAACTGTTGTGCGCTACTGTTCGCTTTGTAGTTTGTGACCTTCCCTTCTCCCAATTTATATCCCTCACAGGAATCCTCCCGTAAGCTAAGTTTCATCTCATGCACCAAGCATATTTACCTGCTATTTCTGCCGCGTTTCTCGCTTCTTGAACTTTCTGTTCATTCTCATGAATCTTACTATTACTGGAAGGGAGTGTATAAACTTCTCCAGCAGAATAATCTCCTTTCGAGCCTTACAGGTCTTATTCATTTTTAATTCCAGCACCTATCTATCAAAATGACTGTGGTTAATTCTTTCAAACTCAACATAAATCTGACCTGGTTCTGTCTCTATTTTTTATGAACCTCTGTCTATATGCTTCTAGTACCAATTCATAACCAGTCAAAATAGCCAATTTGACATCTGCATAATCTCTTGACCCCTCATCTGATAGCACTGCACATGCCTTACCAGCTGTGCCCAGCAGCTTATTCTGAACTAGCATTACCCACAAGTTCACTGGATACGTCATCTGTTGAGCCATTTTTTCAAATGAAATAAAAAATGTTTTTGACATTTTTCTCACCGAAATATGGCAAGGTATTAACATAGTTGTATACATCCCTACATTCTCCCTTCATCTCCATCCTGTTAATTTAAAATTCTTGTCTAAATCCCAACTTCTGAATTTCAAATTCTCTCTCTATTTTTTCCTCTCTTTCTCTGTCTTCTCTCTCTGTTTCCATCTCTTTCTTTTTCTTCTAACTCCAGTAACCATATTTGCAAATTAAGTTTTTTTTACAACTCTTATGCACTTGTCTGTTTCTCTGATACATGAAAGTGCTTAACCAACTCTATTGTAATTTCAGCTTTCCTTTTGTCCCTAGTTGAACCCAATTCCAACCTATTTGCTAATTCTAAAATATGTCCTGCATCTGTCTTTCTAAACATTCTAGGCAAATTTGGGAACCTCTTTAGTAATATTAAAAGCCATTTCTCTCACTTCAATTTAACCAACCACAAGTAACAAAATTAAAAGAATTTTCCCACTGGTTTTATTTGAAGATTTAGGTCACTAATTGTAACATGTTGGAATTTGCTGGTACATTTTGCCGCCCAAATCTGTTCAAGTCTGTCCAAATACCATAAGGCAAGGCCGCAAACTGTGAAGACATCAATGTCGAGCCCTTCTGTTCATTAAAACCACAAACCCTGTAAAGCTCACCTCACCTCGTATTCTGTTAAAACATGAGTGACAATGAACTCCCAAATTCCACTAATAAAACAAAAATAACAGTTTGTACATATGCAAGTTAGCTCGCTGTGCTTGAAGGTGTGTTTTCAGATATTTCTACACTATGACTAGGTACCATCATCAGTGAGAGTCTCTGCTGAAACGCTGGTGATATGTCGCGCCTCTCTTTTTATAAGTCTTGGTTTCTTAAGAGGGATGGTGTCATTTCCGGTTTCTTTGTTTTACAAGAGAAGCCAGATAGGATCTAAATTGCTGTGTTTCTGGATGGACTTCTGGTCAGAATGCCATTCCTCTAAGAACGTCCTTGCGTGTCTTAGTATGTGTGTGCGTTGTCCCAAACAAAATGGTGCCCTTCTTTGTCTGTATGTATGGAACATGGTGATAATGGGTCAAGTCTTTTGGTGGCCAGTTGGTGTTCATGTATCCTGGTAACACGACAACAGGACCATTTCAATGGCGGAAAAATGATTTTATATACACTGTTTAATTCATGTGTTTGTGCAGATGTAAAATATTTCAGATGTACACAACACATTCTACATGAACCGGAGACACGGTTAACGAAAAGTGATGCATATGATGTAAAAAATTTATAAAACATTAAAACATCATTTGATTCTCATCTAAAATGATAAGTTCCCCTTCTCTCAACGTTCCCTCCTTTTCTGGAATTCTCTACTCCAATCTCTCATTCTTATCAGGATGTGTGTTATACATTCTTGCTTCTGGTGTCCCAAATTATTTCAGTTCTACCAGAATTAAATATATTGGCCTGTTGGGTTCTTTTAAACACTAGTGTCTGTCATATTATTGGAGATAAAAATTCTGGCATCAGACCCAGCATTACTCTGCACTATACAAAGGACCACAGCACACAGGAATTACCAAAACATTGAGGGATGTACATCTACTTCTTTAGATTATCTTGCTTTCTCATTTTTCACTTTTCCTCATCTATGTTGTCTTGATCCTTCTCTCTTTGTATCTAGTCAAGAAATTTACCAATTATTCTTTGCGTCTCTTCTCTTAAAACTCCTTCTTTCGGTTCATATCTATTGCTCGCTTCTTGATGCAATGTGATTATAATTGAGTAACATAAGTACAAAGACATGCAGGAGGAGCTGGCCAGAGTTAATTGGAAAGGGAGCCGAGCAGAACAGACCATGGAGGAGCAAAAGCAGGAATTTCTGTGTATAATTTGGAGGATATCAGAAATTCATTCCAAAGAAGATGAAACATACTCATGGGAGGACAAGGCAACCATAAGTGATAAGGCATCAAACCAAAAGAGGAAACATATGATGTGGCGAAGATGATTGGGAACCCAGAGAATTAATTGGCTCTGAAACTACATAAGGCTCGTATCACTGACTAAGCAGAGCTCTTAATCGTGGTCAAGGAGAGAAACAGAGGGAGCGGCATTCACTTCAAACACAGAAGATGGTATTACTCAAGGAAAAAAGATTCAGATACCCACAGAATCACAGATTCTTGGTCTTCAACCAATTCGATTTACTACACGAGATATGAAGAAACAGCTGAACACAGTAGATACGCCAAAGGCAATAGTATCTGACCTCATTCCTGTAATAGGACTGAAGACTTGTACTGCACAACAAGCCGTGTCCCTGGGGAAGGTCTTACATTCCAGCTCCAGCTCTGACATCTCCATGGTAATGTGGAAAATTACTCAACTATGCCCAGTTCCTAAGAGGAGTAAAATTGCAATCTTACCAATTACCACCCCTCAGTCCCACCACGACAGTCAAATTGGT
Source organism: Hemiscyllium ocellatum (assembly GCF_020745735.1). NCBI lineage: Eukaryota > Metazoa > Chordata > Chondrichthyes > Orectolobiformes > Hemiscylliidae > Hemiscyllium > Hemiscyllium ocellatum. Next base: position 19,625,159 of record NC_083446.1, read on the forward strand.
GGAAATTCATTTTGACAGAGCTATCAAGCAGCACAGAAATTACCAGCTCAGTGTGGTTTCCAATAGTTCCCCATGTGGAGATGGTGCTGTTGCGGAAATGTCACTGGATTACTAATCCAGACCAGGCTAATGCTCTGGCATCTGGTGGAAGTTAAAAACAATTGACAAAATATTAAGATGCAAGACCTGGTGTCCGTAATAGTGACCTTCAAGCCAATATCGATTGTAAACACCAATTTGCTTCACAAATGCACTTTCAGGAAGTGAGTCTCCCGTGCTTTTCTCGTCTGGCCTAAACGTGACAGCAGACACAAAGACATGTGATAAACTTTTCAAGGATCTCTGAATCCGCCAACCAAGTCATTCTATTTTATCAAATTGTTCCTAGGTCTAAAGGATAAAACCAGACAGAACAACCGGCCCCAGCCTCATTATCGGAAAAGAGAATGAGAAACACAGGCCTGTTGACCCTGCAGAGACCTCCTTCCTAACATCTGAGAGCTTGTGACAACATTTACAGAGAGCACTGAAACATTGGGAATGGAGTAAGCCATACAACGCATTGAGCCTTCCCCATTCCAGTTTATGTTCAAATATCTCTTCAATGCACATTTTACACAGATTGTACACATCCCTTAATGTGATTAACCTTGGGAAGCTATAAAATAGGAAGTGTAGTAGTCCCTTTGGTCTGTCGAGTTTGCTACCCAATTCAACATAATGATACCTGGCCCTTTATTTTCACATCGTTCTCCTGCTTTCCCACCATCCCTTTACTGTCTCTAAATCCTTATTTATATTCAGTGTCTTGGCTACCAGGTGTGAGAGACTTCCCCAAGGTCACCAGTGTCTGAGTGCAGACATTTATTCTCATCTCATGCAGGATGGTCTGTCTGTACCTAATACTGTGGCCCCTTGTTTTAGACACCACAGCCTGGGGAATTATCATCCCTGCTTCCAATCTGTCTCATCCTGTCAGAGTTTTATATATCTCACTGAGATCTCCACCCATGTTTAATGGATATTGTCAACAGCTGTAGCCTGAGCATCGATCCCTGTGATACCTCAGCAACCTTCCTCTGGTAAATGAAATTTTGTTTTCCAATTTATTTAGTTCCTGGATCTGGGTGTGACTGGCTGTGCCAACATTTATTGCCTGTCCCTAGTTGCCCTTGAGAAGGTGGTGAAAACCTCTCATTTATCTCTCAGCCCGCTTGGCCCATCAGCCTCATTCCTGATGAAGGGCTTATGCCTGAAACGTTGATTCTCCTGCTCCTACTATGCTGCTTGGCCTACTGTGGTTTTATTGGACTACACTCTTCGACTCTGATCTCCAGCCTCTGTAGTTTCCACTTTCTTCTCACACCTTCAGGGCTTAGTTGACTCAGATTTACAACGGTTACTTCAAATAAAACAAAAACTGTCGTGTACTCAAACATCATAAACCCAATATATTGTGGTCACTGTTCCTAAAAGGTCCTTGACAGCAAAGTTTTCAATTAGCTCTTCTGATCATCCAACAACAATTCCTAAATAACCTGATCTCGAGTTCGGTGCTCGACATAATGATGACGCAAACCAACTCACATGTGCTCATGGAATCCATTTTCCCAGCATTAGCATTCAGTTGAGTTAACACAGTTTAGATACAATTTAAACAGTACGTTATTACTGCAGTACTCACAAATGCGTATATCTCATTTTCCTGTTTAATAACATGCCCAGCATTTGTATTGCAGCTTTCACTTTGGTATATAGCTTCCATCACTGTTTGCTCCTCCTTGCTGTTTTTTATGCTCCACTTTACTAGATTCTGTGGAATCTGAGCGATGTGGGCTCTGTGGGGATTAGTTTTAGTGATCATCTCGCCACATTATTTATGATCTTCTCAAGCGTCATTGTGAGATTTTCTCCACATCTCCCGTCATGCTGATGGATTCGAAAAGGACAATGATTTTAAACAATGCAGTATATTCCCCGAGATATGTGAAACTGCCATAACCTGGGTCGGAACCTTCCAGCAGGCTGGTAAAATGTTGCTGCTGCTGTATAGGATCTTAGTGAGAATGCATATGGAGTAGTGTGTACAGATTTAATCTCCTCACTGATGAAAGGATATTGTTACATTGGAAGGTGCTCAGAGATGGTTCCCTGAACTTATTTCTGCAATGAAGGTGTTATCTTATAAAGGAATGATGATAAGGTTAATCCAAATGTCACTGGAGTTTACAAGAATGAAAGATGATCTTATTTCAGCATAAATGACAGGGAAGGAATCAACATCTGAAGCCAATTGCACAGATAATGACGGAATCCTTACCGTTCTCCAGCCTGTTACACAGGTTCAGCAGAAGGATATTCAGGCCTTCGACCACATTATACCAGATTAGGACGAGGCTATTCAGCCCCTGGAGTCTGATGTATATTTACAGGAATAGGTCAGCCAGCCCCATCGAGCTTATAACACTGGACACAGCAACAGGATCAGTCCATTCAGCCACCTCAAGTCTGTAACATAGGAACTGGAAGCGGTCACACAGTGACTGGAGAATTGTTACACTGGGATAATAGGAGGCCATTTTGACCCATCGAGCCTGTTGCACGGGAAATGGATAAGGATACAAACTATCTGAAACTTTTTTCATGAGAAAGGAGAAGATAATTCAGACACGTGTCTGTTATAAGGGAACAGGAGTAGATTAATCACTCCCTCAGTTCCATCTCCGGGATACATGAGGAGACCCTTCAGTACCTCCAGCCTATGAAGGAGGATTATGAGAAGATCCATCAGCCCTTCAAACTGTTACACAGCAACAGGAAATTTCCATAATCCCCCAACCCTCTAACGCATTAACTAGAGGAGATAATTCTGGCGTTGTGGATGACAACATGGGAACACCAGAAAGACGTCAGCCCATCGAGTTTGTATACCAGCAGGATGGTGAGTCCACTCAGTCACACATGGTTCTTACGCAGCAATTGGAGCAGATCTCTTAAAAACGTGTACCCATTAAACAGGAATTAAAAGAAAAAGTAAAGGTTTTCGAAAGGGAAGAACTTACAATAACTGCGTACATTATGGAGTAAAATATTAGAATAAACTATTGTATCTTAAGAAACATTATTAGAATCCATTGTTGAGGAAATTTGCGAAGTTATACTACAATCCATCGGAGTCAACATGGTTTTACAAAGGATAAATCATCAGAATTGAAGTGTTTGCTTGAATTACTTAAAGATATGACAAATAAGGTGGATAGTGGGAATCCTGGAGATGGAATATATCTGGTCTTCCAGAAGGCATTGGATATGTCGCTTCTCCAAAGAGTAAGTCAAAGAGTAAGTGGTAAGATCAAACAACATCGGTTTAGGAGTATTTTATTAGCTTGGATAGAGGACTGGTTAACCAACAAAATGCAGTCAGATGGATTAAATGTGTCATTTTCTTTTGGAAAATGCAATTTGTGGGGTGCCATAGATTTGACTTCTCATGCCTCAATTATTTGCGATCAATATTTTTACTCGGTTGACGGGATAGAAAATACTATAGTTACATTTTCAGATGACAACAACATTGGTGGGAAATTACTTTAGAATTATTATGCAAGAGATTTAAAAAACTATATGGATAGTTTGGGTGAATGGGCCAACATTTGGCAATGAAAATTAAAGTGGATAAATATAGCCAGCGTAACAGAAAGGCTAATTATTATCTAAATGCAGAGAAACTTCAAAGTGCTTAGGTGCAGAGGAATCTGGGTGTCTGCTTGCATATCATCGATAACTTACATTCGGGTACCTCAAGTAATGAGAAATGCAAGCATAATTTCAGCGTTTATTTTTAAAGGATAGAATATAAAGGTAGGGAGTGGTGGTGTAGCTATGCAAGGCATTAGTGAGGCTGCAACTGGAGTACAGTTTGGGTGTCCTGCAGAATGAGGTAATTACATTGGAAGCAATTCAGAAAAGGTTCATTAGATTGATTGCATATTTGAAGTGTTTGCCTTATGAAGAGAAATTGAGCAGTTCTGGCCTAGACTCTCGAGTTTATAAGAATGAAAAGAGATCTCATTGAGGTCTGTAAAATGCTAAACATAATTGAAAGTGTAGATGTGGAGTGGATATTTTTTTCATGTGGCGCAATCTACAACAAGAAACCAGAGTCTTAGGATGGAGAGATGGCAGGAAAGTGGAACAGAGGACGCGATGACATCAGCCATGATTGTATTCAATGATGGAGCAGGTTCGAGGGGTTGGATTCGTCGTTCATATTCAGCCTTTCGACTGTGCGCCACAGTAATGGGAGAGGGCTGGTTATCAAACAGGAAAGCAGGCAATCCGGACAAACCAGTCTTAATCAGTTTGACAGAACAACACCAGTGGAGTCACACAATGGCCAGTGCTGGGTCCTCAAATATTTATAATCTATATCAATGATCAGGAAGATGGAACAGATATATAGATGCTGAGTTTGGTGATGTCACTGTGATAAGCGAGAGAATAAATTATCAATACAGGGCGGACAGTCTGCAAAAGGATACAGAGAAATAAAGGCAATGGATAGTAGTTTGGCAGATGCAATACAACATTTCATTTACAGGAATAATGAAAGGCAAAGTTTGGGAGAAGATTTGTTGCTCGGGTGCTGGTTGTTCTGTACTTTCAGTTCAGTGTACTGTTTCTGTATCTGTACACATAGTTCATAGTTCACTGTGCTCACAAGATTCTCATTATGTACTCTCATTTCAGTGTGCTGCTTCTCTTTCTGTCCTGTCAGTTCAGTGTGTTGTTTCTTTATCTGTACTTTCAGTTCAGTATGCTGTTTCTGTATTTGTACACTCAGTTCATTGTGTACTTTCTGTATCTATACTCTGAGTTCAATGTGCTGTTTTGTTTTATCTGTACTCTCAGTTCAGTGTGTTGTTGATGTATCTTTACTCTCAATACAATGTACTTCTTCTGTACTTATATACACTCAGGTCATTGTGTTATTTCTGTATCTGTACTCAAAGTTCAGTGTGCTGGTTCTCTATCTGTACTCTCAGCTCAGTGTGTTGTTTGTTTACCTATACTCTCAGCTCAGTGTGTTGTTTCTTTACCTGTACTCTCAGCTCAGTGTGTTGTTTCTCTATGTTAACTCCCGGTTCTGTGGCACAATGAAAGATGTGTTGGACTTTTACTGCATTATTAAGGTTGTGTTTCAAAGTTTGTGGGTTTGTGTTACACCAGAATCGAAGTTTAGTTCAGATTTCAGCTGAATGAATGATTGTTCTGCTGATTCACCATTTGTTTCCGTCGTCTGGCATCCTCGTCCCTGCTACTGACCAGAGAAGATTCCTCACTTTCTGGGTAGTGAGTTTTGTGGATATCATATCATTTGAAACCTGATCAGCCCAGAATCGGTTTCTCACTCACAAAACCTACTGCAGAAGCCCACTGACACTAAACACATTTCCCACCCACAGTTGCACAGCGTTTTTCGGTTTATTCAGTGTCTTTTTCCCTTTGGGTGAAAGGTTAATATGGATACTGGGAAAAGACATTGATGTGTTCGGTCAGCCATAATGATATCAAATGGCGGGGTAGCGGTGGAGAGTGAAATGTCCCCCTCCTATTCCTCACTGTCTGTGCTGTTTCTGACAGAGGGTTTTATATGATGACATGATGAGGTCCCTGTGAATCTACACCACAGAATATTAAGGGCCTCCCCTTTAACCCACTGCTCTCACAGCTGGAATACACAGATTCTTTTGCAGTTTTAGGTCAGACAGTGGAGGATTCTCCCAGGCGCTCTGTTTTACCATTTCCTATGGCAGTCCGTTCTGTCTATGCACCATCCTTTGTGGAACATATTGTTCCTCAGCTCCATCTTTACCTCACATTTATACCCTCTAGTTTTGTACTCACCTACCCTTAGCTGTTCACCTTACTTATGGCCCGCATGGTTTTATAAACCTGTATAAGGTCATCCCGTTCCTCCTCTGCCTAGGAAAAATATTGATGATAATCTTACAAATTTCTCCACTCATGTACTCAATACTCTGACCCATGAAATGTGCCAAATGCTGCTTTCACCTCCCTGTCCACATATGATGTCACTTCCAAGGAACAGTGTCACTGCACCCCTTAGTCTCTCTCCATTCCACCACACCAGCCAGGGCCCGACCATTACCTGTGTTAGTACTCCCTGGTTTGTCTTACTAAAAACCCAACACGTGAATTAAAATCCATCTTTCATATCGTGGCTCCATTGATTAAGACTCCCTTCGATAACTGTATTCCCTGCCCACTATCCCACTAATCCTGGTCTCCACAAACATACTAACAGTGACTCCTATATTTCCACTCAAATCATTTATATAAATGATTCGCAACAGTGGTCTCAGCACCAATCCTTATGGCACACTGCTGGTCACACTCCTTCAGTCTGAACAACAAACCTTTCCCACCACCCTCTGTCTCCCACTGTCATCACATTTTGTATGCACATGGCTAGCTCCCCGATCTCTTGGGATCCATCCTTACTAACCAATATATTATGCTCAACCGTGTTCACCCCCTTGCTGAATCGAGAAATGACGTCTGTTACACTGCCTTCAACTCTCTCCTTGCTCACATCTTCAACAAACTTAGTCAAGTTTGTGAAACATGTTTTCCCATGTACACAGCAATGCTGACTGTCTGTGGTCAGTCCTTGTCTTTCCTAATGCATGGGAAACCTATCTCTCTGAATGATCTCCAACAACTCACCCACCCTGATGTCTGCCTCATCAGTCTATTATTCCCTGGCTTTCCCTTGCATTCCCTATCAAATAATGACACAACATTATATTTCGAGTCATGCAGCATGGAAACTGTTCAGCGTCAACTGAATAAAATCTAAAACTAATCCCATCCGACCTGCCTGTTCCTGGATCATGTCCCTTCAAACCTTTCCTATTCCTGTACTAATCCAAATGTCTTTTAAACATTGTAATTGTCTTGACATTCCCTCCTTGCTCGCAAAATTAATTACACATGCAAGCCTCCCACTGTGCAAGAATTTGCCCCTGATTTTTTTTAATGCCTCTTCTCTAAACTTAAAAATGTAGAATATCTTGAAACTCCCATGTCTACGGTAAAAGATAACTATATCTATCTCCCTCATTATTGTATAAACTTCTATCAGGTTGCTTCTCAATATTCAGGCTTCAAATAAAAATTCCAGGCTATTTAGGCCTTCTTTATTACTGAAACCTTCCACACTTAGCTGAATGCTGTTACATCTTATCTGAACCCTCTCCAGCTTAATAAGATCCTTCCTATAATTGGGTAGCCAGTACTGGATGCAGTATCCCAGAAGACCTGTCCTCACCAATGGCCTGTATAATGTCAATGCGACTTCCCCTCCTATATCCAAAGGACTGAGCAATGAAACCAAGTGTGGCAAGCATCTTTTTTCCAACCATCCTGTCTCTCCATGTTGCAAACTTCAAAGAATTATGTACCTGAAGCCTGACCTCCCTCTGTTCTACAACACTACCGAAGGTCCTGCCATTTATTATATAACATCTACCCTTGTTTGTTGTACCAAATGCGTTACCTCACATTTATTCAGATTGAACTCCATCGACGGATTTTCAGCCATTTCACCCATGTCCTCAAGATCACTTGGTAATCTTACAAAACCTCCTTCACTGTCCATTGTGCCACCCTGCAGTCTTTCAGTACATCATGCACATGGTGTCAATGGTACAAGTATCTTTGCTCATCTTGCCGCAATTTCTTCCCCACCTTTCCAAAATGTCCTGAGATACTCTGGACCAATCCTGGGGATTGAGCTACCTTTGTGTTTTAAAGTCTGCAGCACCTCCTCTTCTATAATGTGGACTCATTTGAAAACATAGAGTCATAGAGGTGTTCAGCATGGAAACAGAACCTCCGGACCAACTCCTACTTGATGTTTCGAGTCCCATTTGCCAGAAGTTTACCAAAATCCCTGTAAACCCTTCCTGATCATATACCCATCCAGATGCCTGTTAACCTTGTATCAGCCTCCATTACTTCCTCTGGCAGCTTATTCCATACATCTGCCACCCTCTGTGGGAACCAGCTGTCCCTTCGGTCTCTTTCACAGATCCTCTCACACTTTAAATCTATGCCCTGTAAGTTTGGACTCCCCAAGTTGGGAGAAAATATATTGACTATTGACAAATTCATGCCAACCATGATTTGAACAACATTTATAAGATAACTCTTCAGCCTCCCATGTTCAAGCGAAAATCGCCTCGGTTAATTAAGCTTTTCCCTGTGGCTCAAACCCTCCACCCTGGCAACGTCTTTGTTCATTTTTTCTGAACCTTTTAAAGTTCCGCAACATCCTTCCGATGGCACTGAGGTCAGAATTGCATTCAGTATTCCAGAAGAGGTCAAGCCAAGCACTGTGTGGTTCCCAGAGCTCCTCAGTCTTTGTCCATAGTAAGTTCCAAAGTGAAATATTTGTTTTGGATGTTGTGGTTTTGCACACCGTTGGCTTTGTTGATCATTATGGATACTGGTTTTGTCCCTTGCTGTTCTTTTGCTCTTAACATATGGACGGCACATTGGCACAGTGGTTAGCACTGCTGCTTTATAGCGCCAGAGACCTGGGTTCAATTCCCCCTCAAGTGACTCTCTGTGTGGAGTTTGCACATTCTTCCCATGTCTGCATGGGTTCCCTCCGGGTGTTCCGGTTTCCTCCCACAGTCCAAAGATGTTCAGGTTAGGTAAAGTGGCCGTGCTAAATTGCATGCAGTGTTCGGTGTAGGGGCATGGGTTGCACTTCGGCAGGTCGGTGTGGACTTGTAGGGCCGAAGGACATGTTTCCACACTGTAAGTAATCTAATGTGTAAACTCTCCTACCTGCCAAAGCTATCACATGACCCTTTTTGCATTCCTGATTTCCATCCAAAGTGTATTCGTGCAGCCCCTGTGATCCTCAGGGATTCCCTTGATCCAGCTGGCTATTTCTGACATGTGCCCACTTTTTCTTGACCAGAGCCTGAACAGTCAGCCAGTGTTTCTGAATGCTGTCAACATCGAGCTATACACAAATGGGAACCTGCATTTTATCTCCAATTTAAAATACTCTGACTTGCTACACTTCCTTTTACCTGCAAATAGCTTCCACTTTTAAAAAATCATTATGTCTAATACCATCAAGATTAGTCTTGCTCCATTTTTTAACTTGAACTTGTGGAGAAGGCCTGTGCTTTACCAATATTATATTCAAACTAATACAATTGTGGGAACTTTCCAAAGTGCTCCCCCACTAACAACTCAGTCCCGTTCCCTACCTTGTTTCCCAAGGTAGGGAAGGTTGAGCACCATTCTCCAGCTGGGCCGTTTACATTTTAAATGGGAGTTTCAGAAACACACTTAATAAATTATTTCCATTCAAATGTTTAACACTGCAGCAATCTCAGTCCAGGTTTGCAAAGGTTGAAATCCCCTGCGATTACAACTCTCTTATTCTAACAGATATCTGAGATCTCCTGACATATTTGCTGTTCCATCTCCCATTGACTACCTCTCTAGTACAATTGCAGTACAATCATAACAAACCGATGAGCAATGTTTATTTCTCCGTTCCACTAATATAGTTTAAATGGGTGATTCCACATGAATATTCTTTCTAAATACTGCTGTGATGTTTCCCCCAATCAAACCCATCACCGCTGCACCTCTCCTGCCTCCTGTTCCATCCTTCCTATAGCATCTATTCCATGGAACAATGAGCTGTTGCCAGTCCATCTGTTGTGCAATTCCACATTACCTATCATATCCCATTCCCAGGCCCCCATCCGTGCCCTGGGTTCTTCTGCCTTAACGGTTGAGGGCCCCACAGCCCTGCCAGACTAGTTTAAATCTTCTTGAGCAGCTCCAGCAACTCACCACATCAGGATATGGGCCACCCTCCCGCTCTCAGTTCAGGTGCCTTCCTCACCCGGTCTATTTGGGCTGACACCTCCAGGGATCTATGGGCTCGGATACCAAGACCCTTGTGTTCCTCAATACTCCACGAGGACTTCAGTTCATTATCTGGATTAGTGGTGCTGGAAGAGCACAGCAGTTCTGGCAGCATCCGAGGAGCAGTAAAATTGACATTTCAGGCAAAAGCCCTTCATCAGGAATACAGGCAGAGACCCTGAAGGGGGGAGGGATAAATGAGAGGAGGGTGGGGATGGGGAAAAAGTAGCATAGAGTACAATAGGTAAGTGGGGGAGGAGATGAAGATGATATGTCGGAGGGGGAAGGTTGTAGTGGATAGGTGGAAAAGAAGATACGCAGGTAGGAAAAGTCATGGGGACAGTGCTGAGCTGGAAGTTTGAAACTAGGGTGAGCTGGGGGAAGGGGAAATGAGGAAACTGTTGAAGGCCACAATGATGCCTTGGGGTTGAAGTGTTCCGAGGTGGAAGATGATGCGTTCTTCCTCCAGGCGTCTGATGGTGAGGGAGCGGCGGTGAAGGAGGCCCAGGACCTCCATGTCCTCGGCAGAGTGGGAGGGGGAGTTGAAATGTTGGGTCACAGGGCGATGTGGTTGATTGGTGCGGGTGTTCCGTAGATGTTCCCTAAAGCGCTCTGCTAGGAAGCGTCCAGTCTCGCCAATGTAGAGGAGACCGCATCGGGAGCAACGGATACAATAAATGATATTGGTAGATGTGCAGGTAAAACGTTGGTGGATGTGGACGGCTCCTTTAGGGCCTTGGATGGAAGTGAGGGAGGAGGCTTGGGCGCAGGTTTTGCAATTCCTGTGGTGGCAGGGGAAGGTGCCTGGATGGGAGGGTGGGTTATAGGGGGGCATGGACCTGACCAGGTAGTCACGGAGGGAACGGTCTTTACGGAAGGCGGAAAGGGGTGGGGAGGGAAATATATCCCTGGTGTGGGGTCTGTTTGCAGGTGGTGGAAATGTCGGTGGATGATTTGGTTTCTGTGAAGGTTGGTAGGGTGGAAGATGAGCACCAGGGGCATTCTGTCCTTGTTACGGTTGGAGGGGTGAGGTCTGTGGGCGGAGGTGAGGGATGTTGACGAGATGCATTGGAGGGCATCTTTAACTATGTGGGAAGGGAAATTACGGTCTCTCAAGAAGGACGCCATCTGGTTTGTTCTGTGGTGGAACTGGTCCTCCTGGGAGCAGATACGGTTGAGGCGGAGGAATTGGGAATACGGGATGACATTTTTCCAAGAGGTAGGGTGGGAAGAGCTGTAATCGAGGTAGCTGTGGGTGTTGGTGGGTTTGTAAAAAATGTCGGTGTCAAGTCGGTCGTCATTAATGGAGATGGAGAGGTCCAGGAAGGGGAGGGAGGTGTTAGAGATGGTCTAGGTAAATTTAAGGTCAGGGTAGAATGTGTTGGTGAAGTTGATGAATTGCTCAACTTCCTCATGGGAGCACGAGGTGGCGCCAATGCAGTCATTAATGGAGCAGAGGAAGAGGTGGGGCGTGGTGCCGTTATACTTACGGAAGATGGAATGTTCTACGTAGCCAACAAAGAGACAGTCATAGCTGGGGCCCATACGTGTGCCCATGGCTGCCCCTTTCGTCTGGAGTTTACTCTGCTCAGTTTATCATCTGATCGATATCAGACTGTAGCCTGACTGCAAACTCCTCACTGTGAAGAACAACCTCACCTTTCACGTCACCTGCAACCCTACAAATGATACCTTCTGCTTTCACATCCAAGTCATCAATGCACGTAATAAACAGGAATGGTTCCTGCTCAGTTCCCTGTGGTACACCAGCTGGTGAAAGCTTCCAAATACAAAAACAAGCCTCCATCCAGATGCAGATCCAAATTGCCAACTTGCCTTGGATCCCATGGACTCTTCTCTTTTGGACCAGCCTTCCATGTGGGACCTTGTCAAAGACCTTACTGAACCCATATCATCTGCACAGCCCTCTTCAATATTTGAGAGACCATTTCAAAAAATTCAACTGAATTCCTGAGGCATTATCTTCCTGTACCAAGTCCGTGATGATTCAGCGGAGTTGATTCCTGCCTTTCCAATGTTGATTCATCCTATACCTCAGAAGTGTTTCCAATAATTGCCCTCCCCCTGCTGTCAGAGTATCTGCTCTGTAATAATCTGGCCTATCACTGCTGCCCTTCGTGAACAAAGGAATCACATTAGCTATACTCCCGTCATTCAGCACTTCGCCTGTGGCCAGCAAAGTATTAAATATATCAACCAGGGCCCCAGCGATCTACTCCCTTACCTCCCATAGCAGCCTGGGATACATTTCATTGGGCTTTGTGGATTTCACCAACTTCATGCCTGTGAAAACTTTTAATACCTCCTCCTGATTGATCTTAACATGTTCCAGAACCTCAGGCTACAATACCTTTATCCTGTGTGAATACAGATGGGAAGTATTCATTGAAGACCTCACCTACTTCCTCTGTCTCCATGCACAGATTGTCCCTTTGGCTTCCAATAGGCCCCACGCTTTCTCCAGTAATCCTCTGACTAACTGTACTCATAAAATACCTTGTGGCATTTCCATAACACTATCTGCCAAGGATATTTCATGACCATTGTTTGACCCTCATTTTTAAGGACTCTCTTGCACTCTCTATACTTGTGAAGTGCTTCACCTGGTTTTTATTACACTGTATTTTCTTTATCAAACTCAAGATATCACTTGATCTGTATTCCCTGTAGTTGCTGCCTTTGCCATTCACTCTTCAAGGAACACACTGGACATGGATTCTCACTCTATCACTTTAACATACTCCCACTTTGCAAACATAGACCCGACTGCAGGCAGTTCCTCCCCTTCTCTGTTTGGCAGATCCTGTCTAATGATAGCAGTAATGACAGGAGACTCAGTTGTGAAGGGGACAGGCAGGAGGTTCTGTGCCTCCCGGGTACCAGGGTCGAGGATGTCTCTGAGCGGTTACAGAACATTCTGAAGGGGAGGGTGAACAGCCAGTGGTCATTGTGCACATCGGCCCACATAATAGAGCTAGACAAAGGGATTGGGTCCTTATGAAAATGAGTATTGGGTGTTAGGTAAGAAGTTAAAAAGCTGAACTCAAGGGTAGTGATCTCCAGATTACTCCCAGTGCCACTCACCAGTGGATATAGAAATAGAAAGATAGGCCCGTTGGATGTGTGCCTGAGGAGCTGGTGGAGGAGGCAGGGTTTTCAGTTCTTGGATCATTGGAATATCTTTTGAGGTAGAGGTGACATGGTCAAGGGCATGGGTTGGATTTCAGCCAGAGGGGCACCAGTACCAATGCGGGGAGATTTGGTAGCGTTACTCTAGAATGTATAAACTAGTTAGGCAGGAGGTTTGGGACTCTTAATAAGAAAGGGACCATTGAAGAGTCAGGGGAAAATACAATAGCCATCAAGAACAAGTTTCCTATTCAGGATATCCAGGGGCACAGTCAAGAGAGGGAAAGACTTCTGGTTTAAAGGGCATTTATATCAACGCACGAGGCCTGACTGGTAAGGCAGACGAGATCAGAGCATGGATTGTCTCTGGGGACTGGGGCACTATAGCCATAACAGAAACATAGCTGAGAGAAGGGCAGGACCGGTGGCTCAGTGTTCCAGGATACAGAAGCTACACGCGTGACAGAAGGACAAGTAACTGAGGAGGGGGAGTTGTCCTTTTGATAAGGGATGGCATAACAGCAGTGTTTAGTGGGGATACGCTGAAAGGCTGATCAAATGAGGACATATGGTGAGAAGTTAGAAACAAAAAAGGGGTTTGTCAGTCTGCTAGGGTAGTGTTCCAGACCCCCAAGTAGCCAGCGGGTACGAGCAGAGCGGATGTGTAGAGAGATTGCACGAACCTATCGAAATAATGGAATAGTACTCTTTGGAGATTTTACCTTCCCCTGTATTGACTGGACCTCCCAGAGTGTAAAAGGCCCGTATCGGGTGGAATTTGTCAAATGTATCCCAAAAAGTTTCCTAGATCAATATGTAGAGGGCCCTATTCTACTCAGGCGGGAGCAACACTGGATCTCCCCTCAGAAACCGAGGTCGGGCAAGTGACTGAAGTGTCAGTCAGAGACCACTTTGGGTCCAGTGACCACAACTGTCTTCATTTTAACATAGTTTTGGAAATTGATCAGACAGGTCCACAGATTAAGGTCTTAAACTGGAGCAGGGCCAGGTTTGGGGCCATTAGTCAGGATCGAGCAGAGGTCGATTGGGTGATTTAAAAATCACATTTAATAAACAACAAGGTATAGTCCAACAGGTTTATTTCAAAGCACTAGCTTTCGAAGTGCAGGTGATCATCCAAAAAGTTAAAACTTACCCTAAATTTGTTTGATATTACATTCCATGACATTGGTATCCTGTTGATATAAATTCTATGTCTTATGATTGTGCTCCACACTACCTGATGAAGATGTAGTGCTGCGAAAACTAGTGCCTACAAATAAACAGGTTGGAATGTAAGCTGGTGTTGTGTGAATTTTAACTTTGGCCACCCCCGTCCAACACAGGCTCTTCCATATCATGCTACCATCAACTGGGTGAGTCTGTTTGAAGGAAAAGGAATGACTGGCTTTTAAATGGAGGATTTTCAAAATGTGATCTCAGTAATCCAGGGCCAGTGTGTCCCTATTAGAGTGAAGGGAAAAGCTGGCAGATTTAGGGATCCTTGGCTCGTGAAGGGTATTGAGGCTCTGTTCAAGAAAAAGGAAACACCATACGTTGTCTTCAATGTTTCTGTATCTACGTAATCTCTTCCAGTCCTAAAGACACAATCATTCGGTGGAGACTCAACAATCCTTTCAGTTCCCTGCAGCACTCCCAATCAGCAGAACCCACTGAAAGCCTGTGACTCTTCTCATCCAGTTCTGACAAGACTCACCATCTGTGTGACATCCTCCTATCGCCAGCACCCACCTTATCAATGTAAGTTCCTCCTGTATCTCCATGCATTTACTCATCTCCATAACCTTCTCCAGCTCTCACATCCCTATCTGTGTAAATATCACCCTCCCCTACAACCCTTTCCACTTTGACCATACTGGAGGAGGTTACTAATTCTTCCTTATCTGTGAAACTAGCAACAACCAAAATTGCTATCCTTCTGGAAAATCCGTCAGACTCCACACCCTCCATAACTAAATAAACTGCAGAAGTAAACCTTCCTATATCTAGAAGCATCTCAGTCACGACGACCCTCCATATCTCCATTTGGTACTCCAGTCTATACAACCCACTTTATCTCTGTAATCTGTTCCATTCACCACGTTCTGCTATCCAACCTGTCTGTGCATCCCATGGTTTTGTAGAACTCAATCAGGTCCACAGTAAACCTTTGTCTTTCTAATGAAAATATTCATAGCTAGCCCATTCCATACCAGACAACATCCTAGTGAACCTCCTTTGCACCCACTCCAAAGCATCCACATCCTTTTGTTAATGTGGTGATCAGAACTGCATATAATATTCCAAATGTTGTCGAACTAATGTCTAATACACCTGTAACATGACCTGCCAACTCTTTTACTCAATATCCCATCCAGTGAAGGAAATCATGCTGTATGCCACCTTAACCACTTTACTGACCTGCGTTGTCACCTTCAAGGAAGAATGGACCTGAATACCCAGATCTCTCTGTACGTCAGATTTCCCCAAGACTTTTCCATTTAGTTTGCTCTTGAATTTGATCTTCTGCAATTTGTCCAGAATGAACTCCCCATCTGCCATTTCTCTTCCCATCTCTCCAATCGATCTATACTCTGCTGTATTCTCTAACAGTCCCTATCACTATCTGCTACTCCGCCAATCTTAGTGTCATATGCAAATTTGCTAATCAGGCAACCGATATCTTCCTGTTAATCACTATAAACATCAGAAACAACATTGGGCCCAGCACGGATCCTCGTGGGACACCACAGGGCACAGGTCTCCATTTTGAGAAATTCATTTTACTCTCATCCATGTGCGCAGCCAAAAGTTAATTAAGTGTCCCTAATGTAACTGTCTCTACCACCAATGCTGGCGGTGCATTCCACATACCCACCACTCTCTGTGTAATGTACCTACCTCTGACATCTCCCATAAACCTTCCTCCAATACCTTAAAATTTTGCCCCACCATTACAGCCATTTTCACAATGGGAAAATCCTCGGGCCATCCACTCTATGTCTGCCTCTCATCATCTCGTACACATCTATCAAGTCGGCTCTCATCCTTTTTCATTCCAATGAGAAAAGTTCTTGCTTCCCCAATATTTCTTTATTAGACCTGCCCTCCAATCCAGAAAACATCCTGATAAACCTCTTCTGCGCCCTCTCCAAAGCTTCTACATCTTTCCTATAATGAGGTGACCAGAACATAACACAATATTCCAAGTGTGGATTAACCAGGGCAGTATGGAGCTGCAGCATAACCTCACAGGTCTGAAACTCAATCCCCTTGCTAATGAAATCTAGCACATCACACACCTTCTTAACACCCCTATCAACTTGGCTGGCATCTTTGAAGAATCTATGGACGTGGACCCCAAGGTTCTTCTGCTACTCCACACTAACAAGAATCCTGCCTTTAACCCAGTAGAGGCTTTCTGCAGAATCCTTCAATCTTAAACCCTCCCTATTTTGGTGCCTTCCACCAGTCCGCACAATACTCATAAACTGTGAAATGTTTTCCAGTCCCTATAATCCTCCTTAGCTCTGTAACGTCCTTTATTGACGTGAAACCTCAAAATTACCAAAGCCAATTTTAGCCACTTCAATATTACTAATATCTGGACAATCCTCCAATCCTGATATTCCTCCCTAACTCTGTAACCCCCACCATCCTCCAGTACCGTGCTGGGGAAATTGCAGAGGAAGGAAGAGCTTTAGCTTCAGGGTCATATTATACAGATAGGAAGGGCTGCAGAATCTGGATGATGGTACAAATGTAGGAAGGGACGGGGATCCCGCAGAAGGTGAGAGGGAACGGGATTCATAGAACGTGCAGGATGGGACCAAGAATGCGTTGTGGAACCTGAAGGATATTTTGATCTGAATGACTCATTTGTTTTTGATTAGACTATTGGGCTGATCTTGATGAGTTAAGTTTTCAGATGTTTACCAGAATTGGCTGTGCACAGCTTCAGATTCCCAGGCTGGGAAATGTGAGTTCAGATGTGAATCTATTTTCCCATTCTGTCTGTGTGCCTGACACTGACTTGGTGCTGCTCTTGGAGAAAGCACTCTCTGTGCATCTGGTAACCAACAGATCGACAGGACTGACCAGAGCTCACCTCATCAAAGCTTTCGTTTAGAATGTTGTTTTTTTTTATTTTCAAGTGACAGTTTCGTGAGATGTAGGAATTGGGGCGATTCCATTCCAAGACAATGAAACCTTTATCATTGGAGATTGGGAAGCCATCGAAAATGAGATAACAGCTTTCCAAAGACTGTGGATAGAATTCATGTTAGGCTGGAAGGAAATGTTGGTGCATGTTGGGTATGCCGGATGGCGAGAAAACTAAGGTTTTGGTTAAGAAAACGAAAGAAAAATGTGTCAGGTGTAGACACGAGAAATCAAGTGAATCCTCAGACTATAAAGGCAGGAGGGGTAAACTTAAGAGGGAAATCAGGAGGGTAAAAAGGGAACATGAGATAGCTTTGAAAATAATTTTAAGGAGAATCCAAAGGGCTTTTATTAATACATAAGGGACAAGAGGATAACTTGGGAGAAAATGGGGTCCCTCAAATATCAGCAAGGCAGCCTTTGTGTGCAGGCGGAGGAAATGGGGCCGACACTAAACGAGTATTTTGCATCCGTGTTTACTGTAGTGAACGAAATGGAAGATTTTGTGAAACTTGAAAGGGTTTAGGAAAGATTTACAAGGATGTTGCCAGGGTTGGAGGATCTGAGCTACAGGGAGAGGCTGAACAGGCTGGGGCTGTTTTCCCTAGAGCGTCAGAGGCTGCGGGGTGACCTTATAGAGGTTTACAAAATTATGAGGGGCATGGATAGGATAAATAGGCAAAGTTTTTTCCCTGAGGTCGGGGAGTCCAGAACTAGAGGGCATAGGTTTAGAGTGAGAGGGGAAAGATATAAAAGAGACCAAACGGGAAACTCTTTCACGCAGAGAGTTGTACGTGTATGGAATGGGCTGCCAGAGGATGGGGTGGAGGCTGGTACAACTGGAACATTTAAGAGGCATTTAGATGGGTCTATGAATAGGAAGGGTTTGGAGGGATATTAGCCGGGTTCTCGCAGGTGGGACTGGATTGGGTTGGGACATCTGGTCGGCATGGACGGGTTGGACCAAAGGGTCTGTTTCCATGCAGTTCATCTCCAAGACTCCATATAGAATGTGGGGAAATAGATAGTGACATCTTGAAAAGCGTCCATATGAGAGAGGAGGAGATGCTAAATGTCTTGAAATGCATAAAAGCGCAAAACCCCCAGGATCTGATCAGGTGTACCTTGGAACTCTGTGGGAAGCTAGGGAAGTGATTGATGGGCCCCTTACTGAGAAATTTGGATCATCGACCATCACAGGTGAGGTGCTAGAAGACTGGAGGTTGGCTAACGTGGTTCCACCATTTAAGAAAGGTGGTAAGGGAAAGCTAGCGAACTACAGACCAGTGAGCCTGACATCAGTAATGGGTAAGTTATTGAAGGGAATCCTGCGAGATAGGTTTTACATGTATTTGGAAAGGCAAGGAGTGACTAGGGATAGTGAGCATGGCTTTGTGTGTGAGAAATCATGTCTCAAGAAATTGATTGCATTTTTTGAAGAAGTAACGAAAAGGATTGATGAGGGCACATGAGTGAATGTGATTTCTAGGAACTTCAGTGAGGTGTTTGAAATATTTCCTCATGGGAGATTGGTTAGCTAGGTTAGATCTCATGGAACACAGGGAGAGCTAGCTGTTTGGAGAGAGAACTGGCTCGAAGGTAGAAGACAGAGGGTGGTGGCGGAGGGATGCTTTTCACACTGGAGGCTGATGGTGTGCCACAAAGATTGGTGCTGGTGCCACTACTTTTCATCATTATATAAATGATTTGTACATGAACATAGGAGGTACGGTTAACAAGTTTGCAGATGACGCCAAAATTTGAGATATCGTGGACAGTGAAGAAGGTTACCTCAGATTATAACGGGATTTGGATCAGATGTGCAAACAGGCTGAGGAGTGACAGATGGAGTTTAATTTAGATAAATGTGAGGTGCGTCATTTTGGGAAAGCACATCTGAGCAGGACTTGTACACTTAATGGGAAGGTGCTATGGAATGTTGCTGAACAAAGAGACCTTGGAGTTCATAGCTTCTTGAAAGTAGAGTTGCATCCTCTCTGTCAGTTTAAAGCCCTGTCCAGAAAACCTACCGACATGATTGGCTAGGACATTGCTCCCAGCAGTGTTGATTTTAATTCACTCATGAGATATTGTTGCCTCTGGCTGGCCAGCATTTCATACCCACCCTGACCAGCCTTAGGGCTGAGTGGCTTGCCAGATCATTGCAGTGGGCATTTGAGCGTCAATCCCATTGCTCTTGGTCTGGATCCATATGTAGGCTAGACCAGCAGCCTATAAAAGATTTCCTTACTGAGAGGGTATTAAACAGTTAGATGGGTATCCCTGACACCGGCATTAAATTCTGGATGAACAATCTAGTGAGAGTAACACAAGGTCATTGCCTGGCCCATTGACTGCTCCCTCATCGCTGAGTACTAATCCTAGTGCACCTTCTTTCTGACTGTGGTTTGATCGTGATGCCTTCCTGCACTCTGGTGATATCACCCAGTATCTCTCCATGTGATATCTGTCACTGTGAGGATCTAATTGCTGCCAGTGACTGCACCTTTTGCAGCTACCCCAGATCCTGAGCCAACAGAATTCTCCACTCCAGGGAGACACAGCAGCACAGGCCAGGGATGGGGACTGGGATTTTCCAGATCTCTGTGGGACCCCGTGCCATTCTCCATGTTTAATCCTCGCTGCATCAGTCTAGTTTCCCATCCTGTCTGTTTCTCTGTCTCCCGTAGTTACTCAGGATGCTCCTGACTCAGTAGAATTCCCAATTTCTGTTTCGTTCATCACCACTTTGAAGACAGTTGGTCAGCCAGAGAGATGGAGAGTGAGATCTGGAGCCTTCAGTACATCATGTAGTGAGGTACGATCACTCACAGTGAACAGAGCAGAGAGCATTTAAGGGATCAAACTTTGGTCCAGAAGACATGACATAGATACAGTGTTGAAGCACGAATACAGAGCATGATAGTCCCAGGCTCAAACCCCACCCTCTTGTTTACTTTCATCTCTGCTGTACTGAGCCTTAGAACATAGAATATAGAACAATACAGCGCAGAACAGGCCCTTCGGCCCTCGATGTTGCGCTGTCCTGTGAGCTATTCTTCGCTCGTCCCCCTACACTATCCTAAAAACATTCCATGCGCTTATCTAAGGCTTGTTTAAATCTCCCCAACGTGACTGAGTTGACAACACGCCCTTACCATTCACTGCATAAAGAACCTGTCTCTGACATCTGTCTTAAATCTATCACTCCTCAATTTGTAGTTATGACCCCTTGTACATGCTGATGTCATTATCCTAGGAAAAGACTTTCACTGTCTATCCTATCTAATCCTCCGATCATCTTGTATGTCTCTATCAAATTCCCTCTTAGCCTCCCTGCGTCAATGTGAGAAGTTGACAGTTATCAATCCAGTTATTTGAAACCGACTCCAATGCTGACGACTCTCCCAATGTTTGAATTGCTCCAGTCTCGATAACATGCCCAATCTCAATAATCTCATCCTGCACTCAGTGCAATAATTTCTATTTCTGTAGTCTTGCACTATACATACAGTGCCCCCATCTCTGTAACACCATCCACCCTGGACCAAAATACCCACCTGGGTACTTTCCTCAAGCCCCAAGGGAACATGATATCACTGTAACCTTCTGCAGGCAAGATCACATTCCTGCCTCCTGGCCTATAGCACCACACGACCTCAGTAACCTTCTCCCATCCCTAGCAACCTTCTTATCTGCATAAACACCTCAGACCCTTTTCAAACCACAACAGTATTCTACATCCCTGTTTGCTCGTCCACTCCCTACAGTTCTCCTCGCACCTCAAACACTCTCTCTTTGTGTAATTCTACAATTTCGGGGAGCACGGTGGCTCAGTAGTGAGCAATGGTTCCTCACAGTTCCAGGGACTCAGGTTCGATTCCAGCGTTGTGTGACTGTGTGGAGTGTGCACTTTCTCCCTGTGTCAGTGTGGGTTTCCTCCCACAATCCATAGATGTGCAGGTCAGGTGAATTGGCCATGCTGAATTTCCCATAGTGTTAGTTGCATTGTCGGAGAGAAGTGTGTCTGGGTGGGTTACTCTTTGGAGAGTTGGTGTGGACTTGTTGGGCCGAAGTACCTGTTCCCATGCTGTAGGGAATATAATGTAAACTCTCCCTCTGCGTTCCATATTACTGTACCTAAATATATCCCTCTATTCATAAACAGTCCCAAACTCTTCAAATCTCTGAGTCTCTGTGAACTCCCACAGCTCCAAATACCTCCTTAACTAAGTGACCTCTTCCTGTCCTGAAACACTCTGAAAATGTGGACATCCTACAATCTTCCCTATCTGCGTAATCCTCTCAGGTTCCTGCAACACCCCCGATCTGTGGAACCAACTCCAATGCATTTGACTCTCCCGATCAGTTTCTACAAGACTTACTATCTATGTAACATCCTCAGGTCGCTATCCCCAGCCCTGTTAATGTAAGCTCCTCCAGTCTCCCCACGATTCTAATCATCTCCATAACCTTCTCCAGCTCTTACACTCCTATCTGTATAAACGTTACACTCCCTTAGAACCATCCCTAAAACAGAAACCTCCTCCATTGAGTGCAATGCTCCATATCTGTGTTAGTGTCTCCAGGCTGTATTGCTGGTCCTGTCTTTGTAAGCTCAGACGGATTGTCCAGCTTTCTGGTCCATATAATTTCCAGAACCTCAGCATCCGACATCAACAAATGTCCACATTAATTACAGCCTTCCATATCTCTGTTCGTGTCACAATTCTATACAACTTCATAGTCTCTATAAATAGCACCATTCCATAAAATACTCCCTCTCTGCGTAAATTACCCTAATCCTACACTGAGAGCCTCATTGTCCTTTTGATCACCTGTGGTCCCAATTACCGTCCACACACTACCACCACCCCCAGCCTGCACCTGTCCGCTGTCCACACACCGTTGCCAGCCTGATGCCCACAGCCGTCGACACACCATCCCCAGCCGGACCCTCACCGCCATCGAACTCTGCCCTCAACCTGATCCTCACCGCCGTTCATCAACGCACACAGCCTTACGCTCACTGTCATCCACACATCGCAATCAGCCTGAAACCTGTCGCCGTCCACACACCACCCATATCCAGAACCCCATGGCTGTGCAACACCGCCCACTCCCGTCCACACACAGCCCCCATCCTGACACTCACCGCAGGTCACGCAACGCCCCAGACTGGAGCTGCACGCCATCGAACACTGCTCCCAGCATGACCCTCAACGACGCCCACACACGGTGCCCAGCCTGACGCTCACTGCCGTCGACACACCACCCCAAGCCTGACACTCACTGCCATGACACGCAGCACCCAGAGTACCCCTCTCTACCGTCCAACTCTGCCCCCAACCTGACCCTCACTGCCATCCAACACCATTCCCAGCCTGAACGTCATCACCGTTCAATACCACCACCAGCCTGATCCTCAACACCGTCCATTCTGTCACCAGCCTGAACCTCCCCGCCGTCCATCACCGCTCAGAGCCAGACCCTCACCGTCAACCAACTCAATCCCCAACCTGTCCCTCACCGCCGTCCAACTCCGCCCTCAGCCTGACCCTCACCACTGTCCACACACCACCCCCATCCTGACTTTCACGGCTGTCAACACATCACAACCAACCTGACCTTCACTGCCGTGCAACACTGCCAACAGCCTGCCCCTATTGCCATCCACACACTGCCACCAGCCTGACCCTCAACGCCGCCCACACACCATCCGCAGCCTGAAACTCACCGTCATCGACAACCATTGCCAGCCTGACGCACACCAAGATCGACACACCATCGCCAGCCTGACCCTCACCGCCATCCAACACCATCCTCAGACTGACCCTTACCGCCGTCCAAGGCCGCCACCAGCCTGATTCTCATCGCCATCCATTCCATCCCCAGGCTTACCCTCACCGCCATCCAACACCATCCCCAACCTGTCCAACACTGTCACCCAGCTTGAACGTCAGGCCACCCACACACTGCCCCCAGCCTGATCCTCAGGCCGCCCACACTCCATCACCAGCCTGACCCTCACCGCCATCCACACACCGTTCCCACCCTGACCCTCACCACTTTCCACACACCATTCCCAGCCAAACACTCACCGCCGTTGACACACCAACCCCAGCCTGACCCTCATCACCGTCCATCTCCGCCGACAGCCTGAACCTCACCGCCGTCCACACACCACCACCAGACTGACCCTCGTCGCCGTCCACGCACCACCCCTATCCTGACCTGCACTGCCATGTAACACCACCTGCAGCCTGACCCCCACTGCCGTCCACACACAGAGTCCAGTCTGAACACACCACAGGCCACGCAACACCCCAGACTGGAGCTATGCAGACTGGAACACCGCTCCCAGCCTGATGCTCACCACTGTCGACACACCTTCTCCAGCCTGGCCTCAAAGGCATCCAACACCACCCACAGCCAGACCCTCACCACCCTCCAAACACTGGCCGCAGCCTGACCCTCCCCCCCATCCATCACCGCCCTCAGCCTGACCTTCACCACCATCCAACAGCATCCCCAACCTGTCCCTCACCGCCGTCCAACATAAATGCCCCACCGAACCGTCAGGTCTCTCACACACAGACCCCAGCCTGATCCTCAGTCCTCCCACACTCCATCCCCAACCTGACCCTCACTGCCATCCACGCACCATTCCCATCCAGACACATACCACGGTTGACACACCATCTCAAGCCTGACCAACATCGCTGTCCAGCTCCACCCGCGGACTGACCTTCACCGCCTTCCAACTCCGCCCTCGGCATTATCCTCACCGCCGTTCAACAATGCCCACAGCCTGACCTTCACCGCCATCCACACATCAGCCCCAGCCTGACCCTCACCGGCGTCCACACGCCGCCTCAGTCCTTAACCTCACTGCTGCCCATACAATGCCCCTGCCTGACCTACACTACCATCCACACACGGCCACAGACTGACCCTCACCACCGTCCACACACCGTTCTGAGCCTGACCCTCACCGCTGCCCAGACACCGTTCCCATCGTGACCCACATTGCCGTACA
This sequence comes from Hemiscyllium ocellatum, assembly GCF_020745735.1. Classification (NCBI taxonomy): domain Eukaryota; kingdom Metazoa; phylum Chordata; class Chondrichthyes; order Orectolobiformes; family Hemiscylliidae; genus Hemiscyllium; species Hemiscyllium ocellatum. Next base: position 19,649,496 of record NC_083446.1, read on the forward strand.
GACACCGCCCTCAGCCTGACCCTCATCACTGTCCTTGCACCGCCTCCAGCATGACCCTCACCGCAGTCCAACTCCGCCCCCAGCCTGACTCTCACCACCGTCCAACACTGCCACCAGCCTGATCCTCATCGCTGACCATTCCGTCCCCAGCCTGACCCTCACTGCCGTCCAACACCATCCCCAACACTGCCCTCAGCCTGATCCTCAGGACGCCCACACTCCATCACTCGCCAGAACCTCACCTCCATCCACCCACCATTCCCAGCCTGACCCTCACCACCGTTGACACACCAACACCAGCCTGACCTTCATCGCCATCCATCTCCGCCCGCAGACTGACCCTTACCTTTCCCAGCCTGACACTCACTGCTGTCCACACACCATTCGCGGCCTGACCCTCACAGCCATCGGCACACCGCCCCCAGCCTGACACTCTGCCGTCCACTCACCACCCCAGCCTGATCCTCACTCTCGTCCAAAATCACCCCCAGCCTGATCCTCACCGCCATCCAACACCGCCACCAGCCTGACCCTGACAGCAGTCTGACACCGCCCCAAAGCCTGACATTCACAGCAGTCGTCAAAATGCCTCCAGCCTGACCCTCACCGCCGCCCACACACCGTTCTCATCCTGACCCTCACCGCCATCCACACACCGCCCACAGCCTGTCCAACACTGCCATCCACATACCGCTCCCAGCCTGACCAACACCGCCGATCACACACCACACCAAGCCTGACCAACACCGCCTTTCAGACACTGTCCCCAGCCTGACCCTCACCATCTCGACGCACCGCCCCCAGCCTGCCCAATATCGCCGTCCACACACAGCCCCCAGCCTGACCAATACTGCAGTCCACACACCGCCCCCAGCCTGACCAACACTGCAGTCCACACATCGCCCCCAGTCTGACCCTCACCACCAACGATACACCGAACCCAGCCTGGCCCTTACAGCCATCCACCCACCGCCACCAGCCTGACACTCACTGCCGTCCACACACTGCCCCCTGCCTGAAACTCACTGCCGTCCACATACCCTTCCCAGCCTGACCAACACCGCTGTCCACACACCGCACCAATCCTGACCAACACCGCCGTCCATACACTGTCCCCAGCCTGACACTCACCGCCTCCACACACCACACCTAGCCTGACCAACTCCGCCGTCCACACACCGCAACCAGCCTGACTCTCACCATCTCGACGCACCGCCCCCAGCCTGCCCAAGATCGCCATCCACACACCGCCCCCAACCTGACCAACACTGCAGTCCACACATCGCCCACAGTCTGACCCTTACCCCCACCGATACACTGCACCCAGCCTGACCCTCACTGCAGTCCACACACTGCCCCCTGCCTGACCTTCACTGCCGTCCACACACCACCCCAGACTGGCCCTAAGACCAGTCGAACACTGCTCCCAGCCTGACCCTCACTGCTGTCCACACACTGCCTCCAGCCTGACCCTCACTGCCCCGACAAACTGCACCCAACATGACACTCAACTCCATTCAACACCACCCCCAGCCTGACCCTCACCGCTGTACACACACCGCCCCCATCCTGGCCCACACCACCACTGACACATTACCCCCAGCCTGACCCTCACCACCGTCCACACACCGCCCCCAGCCTGACCCTCACTGCAATCCACACAGCACCCCCTGCCAGACCCTCAATGCCGCCCAACGTCGCCCCCAGCCTGACCGAACCACCGTCCGCACACCGCCCCCTGCCTGACCCTCACTACCATCCACACAGCCCCCTCAGCCAGACCTTCACCGCCGTCCACACACCACCCCCAGCCTGACGCCCACTGCCATCCACACACTGCCCCCAACCTGACCCTCATCATCGTCCAAACACGGCTCCAGACTGGCGCTAAGCAGTGACAAACACTGCTCCCAGCCTGACCCTCAACCCACCCACACACCGTCCCCAGCCTGACCCTCACCGCCCTCCACACACAGTTCCCAGTCTGACCCTCACCACCATCGGCACACCATTACCAGCCTGACCCTCACAGCAATCCACACACCGCCCCCAGCCTGACTCTCATGGCAGTCCAACTCCGCCACTAGCCTGACCCTCACCGCTGTCCAACACCATCACCAGCCTGACCCTCACCACCTTCCAACACCGCCACCAGCCTGATCCTCTTTGCCGTCCATTCCATCCCCAGCGTGACCCTCACCGCCGTCCAGCACCACCTCCAACCTGCCCTTCACCACCGTCCAACAGCGCCCCCAGCCTGACCGTCACCACCGTCCACACCCTGCCCCCAGCCTGACCGTCACCATCGTCCACACACCACCCCTGCCTGACCCGCGTTGCCATCCACTCACCGCCCCTAGCCTGGCCCTCACCGCCATTCAACACCGGTACAGCCTGACACTCGCCGCCACCTAACACCGCCCCCAGTTTGACACTCAATGCTGTCCAACACCACCCCGAGCTTGACCCTCACCGCCATCCAACACCACTCCCAACCTGTCCCTCACCACCGTCCAACACCTCCCCCAGCTTGACCCTCACCGCCATCCACCAACACCTCCAACCTATTCTTCAGAACCATCCAACAGCGCCCCCAGCCTGACCCTCACCACCGTCCACACCCTGCCCCCAGCCTGAACCTCACTTCCATTCAACACCCCTCCCAGTTTGACCCTCACCACCATTCAGCACCGGCCCAACCTGACACTCACTGCTTTCTAACACCGCTCCCAGCCTGACCCTCACTGCGGTCCAACACCACCCTAAACTCTCCCTGACAGCCGTCCACACACTGCCCCCAACCTGATCCTCAACGCCATCCACACACTGCTTCCAGCCTAAACCTCAGCACCTTCCAACTCTGCCCTCACCCTGACCCTCACCACAGTCCAACACAATCCCAAACTGTCCCTCACCGCCATCAAACACCGCCCCCTAGCCTGACCCTCACAGCCGTCCCACACCATTCCCCAGCCTGAAAAACACAGCCGTCCACAGACCGCCCCCAGCCTGACCCTCACTGACGTCCACACACCGCCCCCAGACTGACCCTCACTGATGCCCACACACTGCCCCAGCCTGATCCTCACTGCTGTCCATACACTGCCCCCAGCCTGATCCTCACTGCCATCCACACACTGCCATCAGCCTGACCCTCAGCGCCCCTGACTCAGTGACCTTAGCCTGACCACCACGGCTCCCCCACATACCTCCCCAAGCCTGAGCCTCACCGCCGTTCTCGCCACACCCAGCCTGACCCTCACCTCCGTCCACACACCTCCCCCAAGCCTGACCGTAACAGCTGTCCACACTCCGCCTCCCCACAGCCTGGCCCTCACCACTGTCCACACATCGCCTCCAGCCTGACCCTCACAGCCGTCCACACTCCGCCCCCAGCTTGACTCCCATGGCCACCCACACGCGCCCCCAGCCTGACTCTCACCACCGTCCACACACCACCCCAAACACCATAACAGTCTGACCCTCACACCAGCCCACCCACTGCCACCCGCGTGAAGCAAACCGCGTTCAACACTTCCTCCAGCCTGACCCTCACTGCTGTCCACACACCGCCCCCAGACTGACCCTCAATGCCATCCACACACCGTCCCCAGACTGATCCTCAATGCCGTCCACACACAGTCCCCAGCCTGACCCTCACCACCGTCCACACACCATCCCTCGACGGACACTCACCCCTGTCGAACACCGCTTCCAGCCTGACACTCTCTGTCGTCCACACACCGACCCCAGCCTGATCCTCACCGCTGTAGACAAACCATTCCCAGCCTGACCCCCACCGCTGTCCAACACTGCACCACCAGCTTGACCCTCACCACTGTCCACACACCGCCCCCTGCCTGACCCTCATTGCCATCCACACACTATCGCCAGCCAGACCCTCAAGGTGGTCCACACACACCGCCACCAGTCTGAACCTCACCGCCGTTCAACATCGTCCCCAGCCTGACCCTCACTGCAGTCAACACACCGCCCCCAGCCTGACCCTCACTGCCATCCACACACCACCCCCAGCCTGACTATCACCGCCATCAACACACTACCACCAGCTGGACCCTCACCGCCCCCATCCTGACCCTCACCGTCGCCCACACACAACTCACAGCCAGAACCTCACCACCATCCACACCCCGCCTACAGCCTAACCCTCACCGACTTTCAACACCACCCCCAGCCTGACTCTCACTGCCGTCCACTCGCCGTCCACTCACCCCCTCAGCCTGACCCTCACCGCCGCACAACATTGCCTCCAGCGTGACCCTCACCACCGACCACGCACCGCCTCTTGCATGATCCTCACCGCCGCACAAACAAATCCCAGCTTGAACCTCACCACAGTACATCAGCACACCCAGCGTTACCCTTAACACCATCCACAGACTGGCCCCAGTCTGACCCTCACCACCATACAACATCGACCCCAGCGTGACCCTCACGGCCGTCCACAAAGCGACCAAACCCTAACGTTCACCGCCGTCCACACACTGCCCCAGACTGGCGATCAGCACCATGGAACACCGATACCAGCCTGACTCTCAACCCCGCCCACTCACCGTCCCGACCTGACCCTCACCATCGAATACACACTGCCCCTCCAGCCTGACCCTCACCACCGTCCACACACCACCCCAGCCTGACCCTCACCGCCGCCCACACAAGGCCCCACAGCCTGACGCTCACAGCCACCGACACACCACCCCCCAGGCGGACCCTCAACACTGTCAATAAACCGCCCCCTGCCTGACCCTCTGCCATCCACTCACCGCCCCTAGCCTGACCCTCACCGCTGTTCAACACCGTCCCCAGCCTGATCCTCACCACCGTCCACTCAATGCACTCGCCTGACCCTCACTGCCCTCCACACACCGCCCCCAGCCTGACCCTAGTGCAGTCCACACACCACCCTCAGCTTGACCCTCACTGCAGTCCACACACCGCCCCAACTTGACCCTCACTGCGGTCAGCACATCACCCCCCAGCCTGTCCCTCACCTCCCCCGACACGCTGCCGCCAGCCTGGCCCTCACTGCGGTCTGCACACCGGCCCCAGCCTGACGCTCACCACCCTTGACACATCCCACCAGCTTGACACTGACTGCCAATCAACACTGCCCCCAGCCTGACCCTCACAGCTGTCAACACACCGCCCCCAGCCTGACCCTCACCACCGTCCACACACCGCCCAGACTGGCCCTCAGCGACGTCGAATGCAGATACCAGCCTGACCCACAATGCCGTCCACACACAGTCCCCAGCATGACCCTCACCGCTGTCCACACACTGACCCCAGCCTAACCCTCACCACCCCTGACACATTCCACCAGCTGGATACTCACTGCCGATCAATACTACCCCCAGCCTGACCCTCACCGCTGTTAACACACCTTCCCCAGCCTGACCCTCACCACCATTCAACACCGACACAGACTGACACTTGCTGCCATCTACCACCCCCTCCCAGTCTGACACTCAATGCTGTCCAACACCTCTCTCAGCTTGACCCCTCTCCCCCGTCCCACACCACCCCCAACCTGTCAATCACCACCATCCAATACCTCCTCCAACCTGTCACTCACTACCGTCCAACAGCGCCAGCAGCCTGACCATCACAGACGCACACACCGCCCCCCAGCCTGGCCCTCACCGCTGACCACACACCGCCCCCAGCCTCACCATCACCGCTGTCCACACACTGTCACCAGCGCGAACCTCGCTGCCATTCATCAACGTCCCAACCTGACACTCACTTCTGCCTAACACCTCTCCCAGCCTGACCCTCACAGCCGTCCACACACTGCTCCCAGCCTGACCCACACTGCCGCCCACACACTGCTCCCAGCCTGACCCACACCGCCGCCTGCACACTGCCCCCAGGCTGACAATACACCACCATCCACACACCACCCCAGACTGGCCCTCAGCAATGTCGAACGCCGGTACCAGCCTGACCCTCAACCACTCCCACACCATCACAACCCTGACACTCCCCGCCATCCACACACCATTCTCAGCCTGACACTCACCACTGTCCACACACAGTCCCCAGCCTGACCCTCACCGCTATCCACACACCGACCCCAGCCTGAACCTCACTGCCGTCCACACACGGCCCCCAGCCTGACCCTCATTGCCGTTCAGACATCGTCCCCAGCCAGACCCTCATTGCCGTTCACACATGGTCCCCAGCCAGCCACTCACCGCCATCCAGACATCACCCCCCAGACAGACACTCACCACTGTCGAACACCGCTGCCAGCCTGATCCCCGCTGCGGTCCACACACCAACCCCAACCTGACCCTCACCACAGTCCAACGCCATCCCACGGCCAGACCCTTACCGCTGTCCACACATCTCTCCCTCATTGCCGTTCACACATGGTCCCCAGCCTTCCACTCACCGCCATCCAGACATCGCCCCCAGACAGACACTCACCACTGTCCAACACCGCTGCCAGCCTGATCCCCTCTGCTGTCCACACAACAACCCCAACCTGACCCTCACCACAGTCCAACGCCACCCCACGGCCTGACCCTCACCGCTGTCCACTTACCTCTCCCTGCCTGACCCTCATTGCCATCCACACACCGTCCCCAACCTGACCCCTACCGCCATCCGACACCGCCCCCAGCTTGACCCTCCCCACCGTCCACACACCGCCCCCTGCCTGAACCTCATTGCCATCCACGCACCACCCCTAGACTGACCCTCATCGCCGTTCAACACCATCACCTGGCTGAACCTCACTCCAGTCCATACACCGCCACCAGACTGAACCTCACCGCTGTTCAACAACGTCCCCAGACTGACCCTCACTGCAGTCCACACACCGCCACCAGATTGACCCTCACCAGCGATCAACATCGTCCCCAACCTGATTCTCACTGCAGTCCACACACTGCCACCAACCTGACCCTCACCACCGTCCACACACCACCCCAGCCTGACACTCGCCACCGTCCAACTTCGCCCCCAGCCTGACCCTCACCGCCGTCCACACAACACCCCCAGCCTGACCCACAGCCTGACCCACACCGTGTTCACTCACTTTTCCAAGTCTGACCCTCACGGTCGCCCATTCACATCCACAGCCTGACCCTCACCACCGTCCACACACCACTCCCAAACTGATCCTCATCGCCGTTCAACCCCTCCCACCTTCTGACCCTCACGGCCGCCCACACACTGCCACCAGTGTGACCCTCTTTGGCGTTCAACACCGCCCCCCAACCTGACGTTCACCACCGTCCACTCATTTCCTCCAGCCTGACTCACACCACCATCCACGCACTGCCCCCAACCTGACCCTCACTGCCATCCACACACCGCCTCCAGCCTGACCCTCACCGCCATACCCAGATGGACACTCACCGCTGTCGAATAATGCTCCCAGCCGGACCTCCGTCCCATCCACACAACAACCCCTGCCTGACCCTCACTGCTGTCCACACACCGTTACCAGCCTGACCCTCACCGCCGTATACACACCGTTCCCAGCCTGACCCCCACCACCATCCAAAACCGCCCCCCCGCCTGACCCTCACCACCATCCTCACAAGGCCCCCTGCCTGACACTCACTGCCATCCACACACCCACCCCAGCCTGACCTCCTCAGCCGCCCACACAGCCGCCCATACACCGCCTCCTGCCTGACCCTTACCGCTGCTCAATACCGCCCTCCCAGCCTGACCCTAGCAACATACACACCTTCCCCAGTCTGCCAGTCACTGCTGTTCAACACCGTCCCCAGTCTGACACTCAATGCTGTCCATCACCGCCACCAGCTTGACACTCACCACCGTTAAACACCACCCCCAGACCGAACCTCACCAACGTCCACACACCGCTCCCAGCCTGATCCTCACTGCCTCCGAAAAACCAGCACTAGCCTGACCCTGAATGCCGTTCAACATCACTCCCAGCCTGACCCTCACTGCTATCCACAAACCGACCCCAGCCTGACGCTCACCGCCATTCAACACCGCCCCTAGACTTACCCTCAGTGCCGTCCACAACCACCCCTCAGCCTGACTCCCTGTGTGGTCCACACACCGCCTCCAGCCAGACCCTCACCGCCATTCAACACCGGCACAGACTGACACTTGCTGCCAACAACCACCCCCCCAGTCTGACACTCAATACTGTCCAATACCTCTCCCAGCTTGACCCCTCTCCACCGTCCAAAACCACCCTCAACCTGTCACTCACCAACATCCAATACCTCCTCCAACCTGTCACTCACTACCGTCCAACAGTGCCTCCATGCTTACCATCACAGCCGCACATACACTGACCCCCAGCCTGGCCCTCACCGCCGACCACACACCGCCCCCATCCTGACTATCACCGCTGTCCACACACTGCCCCCAGCGCGAACCTCACTGCCATTCATCACCGGCCCAACCTGACACTCACTTCTGCCTAACACCTCTCCCAGCCTGACCCTCACCGCCGCCCACACACTGCTCCCAGCCTGACCCTCACAGCCACCTGCACACTGCCCCCAGACTGACCCACACCACTGTCCACACACCACCCCAGACTGGCCCTCAGCGATGTCGAATGACGATACCAGCCTGACCCTCAACCCCACCCACACAATCACAACCCTGACCCTCACCACCATCCACACACTATTCTCAGCCTGACACTCACCACTGTCCACACACAGCCCCAGCCTGACCCTCACCGCCATCCACACACCGCTCCCAGCCTGACCCTCACCGTCGCCTGCACACCGCCCCCAGACTGACCCTCACCACTGTCCACACACCGCCCAGACTGGCCCTCAGCGATGTTGAACGCCGATACCAGCCTGACGCTCACTGCCGACCACACACAGTCCCCAGCCTGACCCTCACAGTCATCCACACACAGTCCCCAGCCTGAAACTCACCGCCTTCCACACACCTTCCCCAGCCTTACCCGCACCGCCATTCACACACCGACCCCAGCCTGACTCTCACTGCCATCCACAGACCGTCCACAGTCTGAACCTCGCCACGCCCACACACGCCCTCAGCCTGACTCTCACGACCGTCGACACACCTTCCCCAGCCAGACTCTCACCGCCGTCCAACGCGGCCACAGACTGACACTCACGGCCGCCAACACACCACCCCAGCCTGACCCTCACTGCCGCGCACACAACATCCCCAGCCTGACCCACACCGGGTTCACTCACCGTTCCAAGCCTAACCCTCACAGCCACCCATTCACATCCCCAGCCTGACCCTCACCACCGTCCACACACCACCCCCAAAGTGTTCCTCATCGCCATCCAACACTGCCCACCTTCTGACGCTCACAGCCACCCACACACTGCCACCTGTGTGACCCTCACTGAGGTTCAACACCGCCCACAGCCTGACCCTCACAACAACCCAAACACTGCCTCCAACCTGACCCTCACCACCGTCCACACATTGCCTCCAGACGGACTGTCACCACCGTCCACACACAGCCCCCAACCTGACCCTCACTGCAGTCCACACACCGCCCCCAGCCTGACCCTCACCGCCGACCACACACAGTCCCCAGCCTGACCCTCATCGCTGTCCACACACGATCCGCAGCCAGACCCTCACTGCTGCCCACACACCAAGCCCAGACGGACACTCACCGCTGTCAAACAATGCTCCCAACCTGACCTCCGTGCCATCCACACACCGACCCCAGCCTGACTCTCACTGCTGTCCACACACCGTTACCAGCCTGACCCTCACTGCTGTCCACACACCGTTACCAGCCTGACCCTCACCAACTTATCCACACCGTTCCAAGCCTGACCCCACCACCGTCCAACACCGCCCCCACCACCTGACCCTCAACACTATCCTCACAAGGCCTCCTGCCTCACAACCATTGCCATCCAGTCATCGCCCCCCAGACAGACACTCATCACTGTCGAACACCGCTGCCAGCCTGATCCCCGCTGCCGTCCACACACCAACCCCAACCTGACCCTCACCACAGTCCAACGCCATCCCACGGCCAGCCCCTCACCGCTGTCCACACACCTCTCCCTCATTGCCGTTCACATATGGTCCCCAGCTTTCCACTCACCGCCATCCAGACATCGCCCCCCAGACAGACACTCACCACTGTCGGACACAGCTGCCAGCCTGATCCCCTCTGCTGTCCATACACCAACCCCTACCTGACCCTCACCACAGTCCAACGCCACCCCACGACCTGACCCTCACCGCTGTCCACTTACCTCTCCCTGCCTGACCCTCATTGCCATCCACACACCGTCCCCAACCTGACCCCTACTGCCATCCAACACCGCCCCCCAGCCTGACCCTCCCCACAGTCCACACACCACCCCCTGCCTGAACCTCATTGCCATCCACACACCACCCCTAGACTGACCCTCGTCGCCGTTCAACACCATCACCAGCCTTACCATCACTGCAGTCCATACACCGCCACCAGACTGACCCTCACCGCTGTTCAACAACGTCCCCTGCCTGACCCTCAGTGCAGTCCACACACCGCCACCAGATTGACTCTCACCGGCTTTCAATATCGTTCCCAACCTGATTCTCACTGCATTCCACACACTGCCACCAATCTGACCCTCGCCACCGTCCACACACCGCCCCCAGCCTGACGCTCACCGCCGTCCACACACCGCCCCCAGCCTGACTCTCGCCACCGTCCAACTTCGCCCCCAGCCTGACCCTCACCGCCGTCCATACAACACCCCCAGCCTGACCAACACTGTATTCACTCACTGATTCCAAGTCTGATCCTCACAGTCGCCCATTCACATCCACAGCCTGACCCTCACCACCGTCCACACACCACTCCCAAACTGATCCTCATCGCCGTCCAACCCCGCCCACCTTTTGACCCTCACGGCCGCCCACACACTGCCACCTGTGTGACCCTCACTGAAGTTCAACCCCGCCCCCAACCTGACCCTCACCACCGTCCACACATTGCCTCCATCCTAACTCTCACCATCGTCCACGCACCACCCCCAACCTGACCCTCACTGCCGGCCACACACTGCCCCCACCCTGACCCTCACCGGCGACCACACACGATCCCCAGCCAGACCCTCACTGCCGTCCACACACCTTACCCAGATGGACACTCACCGCTGTCGACCAATGCTCCCAGCCGGACCTCCGTCCCATCCACACACTGACCCCTGCCTGACACTCACTGCTGTCCACACACCGTTCCCAGCCTGACCCCCACAACCGTACAACACCGCCCCCCGCCTGACCCTCACCACCATCCTCACAAGGCCCCCTGCCTGACACTCACTGCCATCCACACACCGCCCCCAGCCTGACCTCCTCAGCTGGCCACACAGCCGCCCATACACTGCCTCCTGCCTGACCCTCACCGCTGCTCAATACCAACTCCCAGCCTGACCCTCACAACATACACACCGTCCCCAGTCTGCCAGTCACTGCTGTTCAACACCACCCCCAGCCTTACACTCCCCACCATTCAACACTGGCACAGACAGACACTGGGCGGCGTCTATCACCGCACCCAGTCTGACACTCAATGCTGTCCATCACCTCCACCAGCTTGAAACTCACCACCGTTAAACACCACCCCCAGACCGAACCTCACCAACATCCACACACTGCACCCAGCCTGATCCTCACTGCCTCCAAAACACCACAACTAGCCTGACCCTGAATGCCGTTCATCATCACTCTCAGCCTGACCCTCACTGCTATCGACACACCGACCGCAGCCTGATGCTCACCGCCATTCAACACCGTCCCTAGACTTATCCTCCGTGCCATCCACAACCACCCCCCAGCCTGACTCACTGTGTGGTCCACACACCGCCCCCAGCCTGACCCTCACCGCCATTCGACACCGGCACAGACTGACACTTGCTGCCATCTACCACCCCCCTCCCAGTCTGACACTCAATGCTGTCCAATACCTCTCCCAGTTTGACCCCTCTCCACCGCCCAACACCACCCCCAACCTGTCACTCACCAACATCCAATACCTCCTCCAACCTGTCACTCACTACCGTCCAACAGCGCCTCCAGCCTGATCATCACAGTCGCACACACACGGCCCCCCAGCCTGGCCCTCACTGCCGACCACACACCGCCCCTAGCCTGACCATCACCGCTGTCCACATACTGCCCCCAGCGCGAACCTCACTGCCATTCATCATCAGCCCAACCTGACACTCACTTCTGCCTAACACCTCTCCCAGCCTGACCCTCACCGTCGCCTGCACACTGCCCAAAGACTGACAGCACAGCACCATCAACACACCACCCCGGACTGGCCCTCAGCGATGTCGAACGACGATACCAGACTGACCCTCAACCCCACCCACACCATCACAACCCTGACCCTCACCACCATCCACACACCATTCTCAGCCTGACACTCACCACTGTCCACACACAGTCCCCAGGCTGACCCTCACCGCCCATCCACACACCGCTCCCAGCCTGACCCTCACCACCGCCTGCACACTGCCCCCAGACTGACCCTCACCACCGTCCACACACCGCCCAGACTGGCCCTCAGCGACGTCGAACGCCGATACCAGCCTGACCCTCACTGCTGTCAACACACAGTCCCCAGCCTGACCCTCACTGCCATCCACACACCGCTCCCAGCCTGACCCTCACCACCATCCACACACCACCCAGTCTGACCCTCACAGTCATCCACACACAGTCCTCAGCCTGACACTCACCGCCTTCCACACACTTTAACAGCCTTACCCGCACCGCCATTCACACACCGACCCCAGCCTGACCCTCACTGCCAACCACACACCGCCCCAGACTGGCCCTCAGCGTCGTCGAACGCTGATACCAGCCTGACCCTCACTGCCATCCACAGACCGTCCACAGCCTGAACCTCGCCACGCTCACACACTGCCCTCAGCCTGACTCTCACCACCGCCGACACACCTTCTGCAGCCAGACCCTCACCGCCAACCAACGCAGCCACAGACTGACACTCACGGCCGTCAACACACCGCCCCCAGCCTGACCCTCACTGCCGTCCACACAACACCCCCAGCCTGACCCACACCGGGTTCACTCACCGTTCCAAGCCTGACCCTCACAGTCGCCCATTCACATCCCCAGCCTGACCCTCACCACCGTCCACCCCCACCCCCAAAGTGTTCCTCATCGCCATCCAACACCGCCCACCTTCTGACGCTCACAGCCACCCACACACTGCCACCTGTGTGACCCTCACTGAGGTTCAACACCGCCCACAGCCTGACTCTCACAACCACCCAAACACTGCCTCCAACCTGACCTTCACCACCATCCACACATTGCCTCCAGACTGACTCTCACCACCGTCCATGCACAGCCCCCAACCTGACCCTCACTGCAGTCCACACACCGCTCCCAGCCTGACCCTCACCGCCGACCACACACAGTCCCCAGCCTGACCCTCATCGCCATCCACACACGATCCCCAGCCAGACCCTCACTGCCGCCCACACACCAAGCCCAGACGGTCACTCACCGCTGTCGAATAATGCTCCCAACCTGACCTCCGTGCCATCCACACACCGACCCCAGCCTGACCCTCACTGCTGTCCACACACGTTACCAGCCTGACCCTCACTGCCGTAGTCACACCGTCCCCAGCCTGACCCCCACCACCATCCAATACCACCCCCCGCCTGACCCTCAACACTATCCTCATGAGGCCCCCTACCTGACACTCATTGCCATCCACACACCGCCCCCAGCCTGACGCTCACCGCCACTCAACACCGCCCTCCAGCCTTACCCTCACTGCCGTCCACAACCGCCTCCTGCCTGACATTCTTTGCGGTCCACACACTGCCACCGCCGTTCAACACTGTCCCCAGCCAGAACCTCACCGCAGTCGACACACCGTCCCCAGCCTGACCATCACCTCCATTCAACATCGGCCCATCCTCACGCTCACTGTGTTCCACACATCGCCACCAGCCTGACTCTCACCGCCGTTGTACATCGCCCCCTGCCTGACCCTCATCGCCGTCCACACACAGTCCCCAGCTTGACCCTCACCACCGTCCATACACCGACCCCAGACGGACACTCAGCACTAGCAAACACTGCTCCCAGCCTGACCCCCTCTGCCATGAACACACAGCCCCGAACCTGACCCTCACCGCCGGCCACAATCACCCACAACCTGACCCTTACTGCCGTCCATACACCACCTTGAACCTGACCCTCACCGCCATTCATCACCAGCCCAGCCTGACACTCACTGCTCTCTAACACCATCCGCAGTCTGTACCTTACTGCCGTCGACACATCGCCTCCAGCCTGACCTCCTCAGCCGCCCACACAGCCGCCCATACACCGCCTCCTGCCTGACCCTCACCGTTGCTCAATACCACCCCTCAGACTGACCCTCACCAAATACACACCGTCCCCAGTCTGCCAGTCACTGCTGTTCAACAAAGCTCCCAGACTGACACTCACCACATTCAACACTGGCACAGACAGACACTGGCCTGCATCTGTCACCGCCCCCAATCTGACACTCAATGCTGTCCATCACCTCCACCAGCTTGTCTCTCACCGCCATCCAACACCACTCCCAACCTGTCACTCACCACTGTCCAACAGTGCCCCCAGCCTGACCATAACAGCCACACTCACACACCTCCAGCCTGACCCTCTCCGCCATTCAGCAAAGAACCAACCTGACACTGACTGCTGTCTAACACCATCCACAGCCTGACCCTCAACGCCGTCCACACACCGCTCCCAGCCTGACCCTCACCGCCATTCAACACCGGCCCAGCCTGACTCTCACTGCTGTCTAATATTGCCCCCAGCCTGACCCGCACAGTCTCCCACACACTACTCCCAGCCTGACCCACACCAGGGCCCACACACTGTCCCCAGCCTGACCCTCACTGCCATCCACACACGGCCCCAGCCTGACACTCACAGCCGTACAACACCATCCCCAGCCTGTACCTCACCACCGCCCACACACTGCACCCAGCGTGATCCTCATCACCGTCCACACACCGCACCCAGACTGACCCTCACTGCCATCCACTCACGACCCCCAGACTGACACTCATCACTGTTGAACACCTTTCACAACCTGACCCCCTCTGCCGCAGACACACCGTACCCAACTTGACCCTCACCACTGTCCACACACTGCCCTCAGCCTGACCCTGACCGCCCCCGACAGACCATCCCCAGCCTGACCCTCATCACCCCCGACACCGCCCGAGCCTGACACTCACCACCGTCCACACACCACCCCCAACCTGACCGTCACCACCATCCACAGACAGTCTACAGTCTGAACATCGCCGCTGCCCACACACCCGCCCTCAGCCTGACTCTCACTGCCGTCGACACACCTTCCCCAGGCTGACCTCATTGCCGTCCAATGCCGCCCCGAGCCTGACCCTCACTGACGCCCATTCTCATCCCCAGCCTGACCCTCACCATCGCCCAAACACCTCCCCCAGCCTGTCTCTCACTGCCGTTCAACATCGTCTCCAGCCTGACCCTCACATCCATCCACACAACGCCCCAGCGTGACGCTCACCGCCCCCGACACACCGCCCCTAGTCTGACACTCAATGCTGTTCACCACATCCCCCAGTATGACACTCACCAGCATTCAACACCACACCCAACCTGTCCCTCCCCACCGTTCACACATTGTCCCCCATCCTGACCCTCACCGCCGTCCCCAAGCCTGACTCACACAGCCGCCCACACACCACCTCCGGCATGACCCCCACAGCCGTCCAACACCGCCTCCCAGCCAGTCTCTCACCACCGTCCACACCCCGCCCCCAGCCTGACCCTCACCGCCATCAGCTCATCGCCCCCAGCATGACCCTCACCACCGTACAATCACTGCCACAGTCTGTCCGTCAGCGCGGTCGAACACCGCCCACTGCCTGACCCCCACTGCTATCCAACACTGCCCCCAGGCTCACCCTCATGGCCACTCAAACACTGACCATAGCCTGAACCTCACTGCCGTCCACACACCGTCAATAGCCTGACCCTCACCGCCATCCAACACCTTGCCCAAATTGACCCTCACCGCCGTCCAACAACAGTCCCTGCCTGACCCTCATCGCCATCCACACTCCACCCCCAGCCTGACACTTCCCAAAACCCACACAATGCACCCAGCCTGACCCTCACCGCCGTCCAACACCGCCCACAGCCTGACTCCCACTGCTGTCCGCACATCGCTCCCAGTCTGACCCTCAGCATCATCCACACACCATCCCCAGCCTGACCCCCACTGCCATCCACAAACCATCCCCAGCCTGACCCTCTCTGACATTCTCACACTGCTGCCAGCCTGACCCATACCACTGCCCACACACCACCTCCAGCCTGAATCTCACCACTATCCACACACCACCACCAGTCTGACCCTCTCCGCTATCCTCACACCGCCCTCATCCTGACACAAACCACCGTCCACATCCCACCCCCAACCTGACACCCATTGCCGTCCACACACTGCCTCCAGCCTGACACAAACCACCGTTCACACACCGCCCCCAGCCTGACACTCACTGCAATCTACACACCACCCCAGCCTGATCCTCACTACCATCAACACACCGCCACATCCTGATCCTCACTACCATCCACACACCGCCCCCATCCTATTCCTCACCACCATCCACTCACCGCCCCCGAATGATGCTCACTGCTGTCCCCTCTCGCTCATCCCCCTCTCATCTCTGTCTCTCATTATCTCCTCCCTGTGTGCCTCTCTCCCTTTTCACCCTATCTCTCTCTCTCTCACTCTCTCGCCCTCTCTCACTATCACTCTCTCACTGTCTCACTCTCACACTCTCACTCTCTCACTCTCTCACACTCAGACTCTCTCACTCTCTCACTCTCTCACTCTCAAACTCTCACACTCTCACACTTTCACACTCTCACAGTCTCATACTCCCACACTCTCTAACACTCTCACACTCTCTCACACTCTCACACTCTCTCACACTCTCACTTTTCATTCTGAAACTCTCACTTTCTCACTCACTCTGACATTCTCACTCTCTCACACTCTCACTCTCTCACTCTCTCACACTCTCTCACTCTCTCACACTCTCTCACTCTCAAACTCTCACACTCTCACACTCTCACACTTTCACACTCTCACAGTCTCATACTCCCACACTCTCTCACACTCTCTCACTCTCTCACATTCTCTCACTCTCTTACTCTCACTCTCAAACTCTCACACTCTCACACTCTCACTCTCTCACACTCACTCTCTCACACTCTCACGCTCTCACTCTCTCACAGTCTCACACTCACATTTACTCTCTCAATCTCACACTCTCTCACACTCACACTCTCACACTCTCACACTGTCTCACTGGCATACTCTCACACTCTCACTCTCTTTCACTCTCTCACTCTCTCACTCTCACACGCACACTCTCAGACTCTCAAACTCTCACTCTCACTCTCTCACACTCTCACGCTCTCACTCTCTCACTCTCTCACAGTCTCACACTCACATTCACTCTCTCAATCTCACACTCTCTCACACTGTCTCACTGGCATACTCTCACACTCTCACTCTCTCTCACTCTTTCTCACTCTCTCACACTCTCTGACTCTCTCTCTCTCTCACTCTCTCACTCACTATCACACTCAATACCCCTCCCTCCGTGTCTCTCTATCTCTCCACCTCCCTCTATTTCTCTCGCCCTCTCTCTCTGACACACTCTGTCTCCCTGGTCCTTCCCTCTCCCTCTGACCTAGAGACTGGGGGAGTGGTTGGTCGTGAGGCTGCGTGTGGGGGAGGGTGAGATGTGGGAGGAGGAGAAAATGGGGTAGAGATGGAACTGCGGGATGGAGACAGAGACGGCAGGACAGTGAGGGTGAGGGGAAAGGGAAATGCGGAGGCAGGTGGAGAAAATGTGATTGGGGATGTGTGTGTGTGTGAGTGGGGGAATGAGTGAGAGTGAAAGGGAGAGGTGATGAGAAAGGGTGAGTGTGCAGAGAGAGGGAGAAATAAGGAGAAAGAGTAGGGGAGAGGAAATGGGGAGTTGAGGCTGCAGTGGGGGGACAGAGGGCGTTAAACCCAGCTCCTGAGCTCAGGGCGCGGTGGCCTCCCCTTCTCTGAGGACCAGGACTTTGGTCTGAGTCTGTCTCTCTCCAGCTCAGCTTCTCCAACACAAAGACACACAACTGCATAGTTCCCTCTGCTGCTCGGCACGCTCTAATTAACATTTTTATTATTTATAAATGGAATTGATGGATGCAGCCAGTGGGATGGTGCTTTTTCTCACTGGCCCCTAAGTTGTTAGAAACATTGAAATGTTTCCCTGTAATCTCCCTGTGGGATAAGGAGGGACAAACCAGCGCTACCCTTTGTCTGTTACCATAGCGACAGGCTACTTCATCGTTGAAACACTGAACTGAAATGAGAAAATCCCGGATGGATTGATTAATGAGGGAATTTGATTGCTGGATGGATTTGGGTGAAGGGATATTTCAGCACATTCTTCAACTGCTGTCTGAACTTAGTCTGGGTCACGGCATAAATCGCGGTGTTTGTGCAGCAACTGAGGAGCTGCAGCATGAAGCCCAACTCCTGCACAAAGTCATCGAGATACACAGACTTATATATAAACTGCCACATCCGTCTACATATAGAATACAGTATGAATGTTGACCATAACAGGATGAAATTGGCCGAAATCAAAAACAGTAAAATGATGGATTTTTTTCGGTTTCTCATTTCTGTGTCAGACTGACCGTCCCCATTGGTGTGAGCGCGGAGTCTCCTGCGGGCTCTGCTGGTCTCTAAAATGTGTCTGACGGTGAGAACATTGAGCAGCAGAATCAGGAGAAATGGGACACACGGGGTTAGAATGTGGTGGAGTAACTCGATTGTCACCCAGACACTGGAGAATTGAACAGCGGCTGTTACACCACAAAACCAGGGGTCGTTCACCAGGCTATACCGAGCCGTGAGCATAAAATACCAGGAAATGTTCTTGAAACAGCTCAGCACAGTCACTGCTGCCAGAACCACAGCCGCCGTTTTCTCACTGCAATATTTACTTTTCAGCTTCTGGCAACAAATGGCCACAAACCGATCAAAGGTGAAAGTGACGGTGAACCAGACAGAGCAGTCAGTGGCTGCATAAAGCAGTACGGCGTGGATATTACACACGGGGACGGAGTCCATCAGGAAATAAAACTGTTCCCAATAAACAATGGGAATGTGTCTGAGTATCAGGTCGAGAAAAATGACCAGGAGATCCGCCGCTGCCATAGCCCCCAGGTAACGTCTGACACATGGAGACAATCCACAATCTTTATAAAGCAGGACGTAAATGGTCACTACGTTAACTGTGAGGAAGGAAAACAAACCCATTATCCATCAACCTGGAGGCAAAGGGACCCGTTTGATTGGGGACACAGTGAGACTTTCAAATGTGTCCCTGTATTCAGGGATTTATTGAAATAATCGGAGCTGGAATAGCAATTGGGAAAGTCGGAATTACTGACAAAAATGTGTCATAATCCACAAGAACCACCCCCCCCCCTCCCCAAACACACAGAGACACATCCGTTTGGGCAGATGCTTTCTAGAACATTCCCAGACACTCGATCACTCGAGAGCAGACACAGGTCACTCCTCCCCAGTTCCTAGTACGGAGGGTGGAAACGTTGCTGTCCTGAAGGATTCTCTCCCAGTTTCCTGAAGACACAAGGAGTTTTGGAATTTCTGTATTTTTGGTCTAAATTGTCGTAGATCCTATGTCGTGGAGCAATGTAAACGCAGGGAAAACGTATTCACTTATTTAAATGCCTGAGGGGTCTTCAGAACAGTGTCTCCTTCTCCCTGGAACGGGATCTCTTCCCTTGGGATCTTATCGTTCGTTCAATTCACTGACGTCCGGCCATTCACAAACAAAGTCAGGGACAGAACGTTCCGGGGAATGTCAGTTATAGAATGTTGGGGACAGAATGTTCTGGGGGATGTCAAATATAGAATGTCGATGACAGAATGTTCCGGGAGATGTCAGTTATAGAATGTCGGGGACAGAACGTTCCGGGGAATGACGGTTACAGAATGTTGTGGACAGGACGATCCCCGGGAATGTCAATTATAGAATGTCAGGGACAGAACGTTCCGGGGAATGGCAGTTATAGAATGTTGGGTACAGAACGTTCTAGGGAATGTCAGTTATAGAATGTTGGGTACAGAACGTTCTAGGGATTGACAGTTATAGAATGTCGGGGACAGAACGTTCCGGGGAGTGTCAGTTATAGAATGTTATGGACAGAAAGTTCCAGAGAACTCCTTGACCTGTCCATCACCTTTCCCCCCCATCTATCACACCAACATAATGTACTGTGCACAAGCTACATATCTGTCCAGCACCGGGAGCTGCACAGACCACATCATTGCATTATCTGTAAACCTCAATCAGATATTCTGACGAGCACAGCGACCTGTGCAGTAATCTCCCGTGAATAAACTTATAAACCAGGAGCAGTTACCCTCCCAGCATGTAGGACTGTGTACACAATTCCAGTGCATTGCTCAGTAACACTGTGTTAGATCCCTGCCCAGTGTGGGGAAACTTGCAGCCCATGCTGGAAGTGGCAGGAGGTGCAGTTCCCATCCATTTCCAGCTCTCCATCTCTCCCTTGTGCCATGACAAGGGGGTGCTGCGGGTGTGAACATCACTGCCACAGAAAGACAGAGATGGAGGGGGAATCCGTTTAAACAACAACAAATGGGAGGGGTTTGGGAAATAGACAGAGTGGGAGAGACTGAGAGACAGCGATATGGAAGGATGTGTTCTCAGGTTGCAGAATGCTGAAATGAAAACATTTTAACAGCATGCTGTAACATAAGACATTGTTTCCAGTAATGATAGGTGAACATTGGTGGGAGTTCAGATGATGCAGAGTTTTGGATGAGTATTTGTTCTGCAGATTTGTATACGGATGTAGGGTCAGCAGAGTCTATGACTCGTTGGGCTAAATCTAACAATAATATATCTCAGTGACATTTTCATTGAGTGTGACAGAGGGATTGTCTGTACGAGACCGAGCTAATTTCCTGGTGCTATCTTATCGAACTCACCTCATTAACAACCCACCCCACCCCATGGTTTTCCTCTCATTCAAAACCAGCCCGATTCTCGCACCCATCATGGCTGGAGGTACTCACCAGCGCCCGGTTGTCCCTGGATATTCCGTGATTCTTGGCACTGGTGCCATCTTTAAAAAGCCAAGGGGCACACGGTTGAGCTTTCTCTGTTTGGAACTGCCCTGCACAGTTTACTCCGAGCATGGCAGATAAGGGGCAATTACACCACGATTTGTCGACAGGAGCACGGAATTCCTGGTGATTGGGTAGTACGGAGGGGGTCCATTCTCTTCCCAGAGGGGGCCACACCACCAGACCCACCGAGCATGGTCTGAGCTCACCACACAGCTCAGTGCAGTATCTGCGGTCTGAAGAAATGTCCAGCAATACAAGACAAGCATCAATAACCTTCCCTGTTCTGTCAGGATAAGGGTCACCGTATTCTCTCTGCTCCCTCACACTCACTCTCTGGCTCTGTTTCTCTCTCTCTCTCTCTCTCTCTCTGTGTGTGTGTGTGTGTGTCTCTCTCTCTCTTCTGTCTCTCCCTCTCCGTCTCTCTCTCTCTCTCTGTCACCCCGTCCACTTTACCACCCAGACCAATAACACTGCATAGATACAACAGTGTGGACTAACTCCCTCCGGACACCTCACCATGTCCTCCCCACCCCCCACCTGCACCAGCACTAACAATAGGGCCACCCACCCCCACCCTCACTCGGCCCCTCCCTTTCTCCCATTTCAAGAGAAATAGTATGGAATAGGACAGAAAAGGCCAAGCCCGATAACCGTTCCCTCACCCCCCTCCTCCCGCCATGTGAGGAGGACCCTGGTAGGAGTCGGAGAGGATGTGCATACCTCGTGTGGTGATTCTGAAACATCTATGTCCCACCGACCACGTAAGGAGCAATTTTCACTGAAGGGTAATTCTCACTTTAAACCCACTGGCAGCTCCGTTTACCCCCGGCACAACTTAGAAGCTGTGGCCCGGATGCCATTTCCCTTTTGTGTCGAGCTGGTACAAATGGAATCCCCACGGTCTCAGTGGGCAGGAGGGTGGGCCCACAGCACATCGTCACCACCACCTCCCAGGAAGAGAGCACGGAGACTTCCTCCTACACGTCGTCCTGTAAAGAGCTCAGATACTGAAATTAATCTGTGATAGTAACTGCCCTCCCCACTTGTCCTGACATCTGCAACAATCTGTGCTCATATACACCCAGGACCATCTGCTCCTACACCCCCTTAAAAATGGTGCAGCCTGTTTTATATTGTCATTCATTGTCTTTCCTACCACAGTGCATCACCTCACACTGCTCTGCATTGATCCCCAACTGCGATACACCTGAACACGACCCCAGCGTGTCACTGTCCTGTTAGAGTTCCACACTGTCCTCCATAGACTTTACAATTCTTCGAGGTTTGGTGCCATCTACAGACACTGAAATTGCCATAGCGTCACAGAGCGAAACAACTGAAATTCTGTCATACTCACGAGTGTGAACAAGTGAAATACTGATATATTCCCATGGACGGTGTTCAATAATGACATACTGTCAATGGAGCAACAAAAATCCTGACACACACCAAACGGAGCGAATGAAATAGTGACAAACCACAGAACAAAAGACACCTGGATAGACTCCACTTATCTATATTCATCAGGGTATAATGTGATGAAGTTGAAAGCTTGTACAGTACATTTAAGAGAGGGTGAATGCTTTGAACTGAGGGCTAACAAGCATCTGAGATATGAGAGGATAGCAGATCCAGAAACAATACATTGCTGTAGAGCTGGAGTCGGGTAATAAGCGGTTAAGAGAAAGAGGGTCCCAGAGTTGTGAATAGTTAATGTAAAATGTTCACTTTCAGAGTTAAAACGTAAATTGATGTTTTTATTT
Source organism: Hemiscyllium ocellatum (assembly GCF_020745735.1). NCBI lineage: Eukaryota > Metazoa > Chordata > Chondrichthyes > Orectolobiformes > Hemiscylliidae > Hemiscyllium > Hemiscyllium ocellatum. The sequence continues at coordinate 19,672,527 of NC_083446.1, forward strand.
AAACAGTGGAACTTTGGAATTCTCTGTCCCTCATACTTTAAGTTTACGAAGTTAATTGAGTATTGCTTTATGTTTCATTTAAGTTACCAGATGAGCTTCACGCAGTGCCCCAACAAATCCTGTGTGTATCTGTGTGGGGCAAGTCTGGCAGTCTCTGTGGTGCTTAAAGTTATGCAATGCCACCCTCTGCTGGCCTCCACACGCCACTGCACAGGCATTGGTAGAGGGTGAAAACCAACAGGGATTCATTAATAGAGGGAGAGGGCAGCTGCTCACAGCACCATCCAAACAGATGTCTTATCTATGTACTGATCTAAATGTGCTTTAAACGTTGTAACTGTCCCTGATTTCACCACTTTCTCTGGAAGTTCTTTCCACACACAAGCCAGATTCTGTCTAAAATAATTATCTCTCATGACTTTTGTAAATCTTTTTCCTTGCACCATAAGATATCCTTCAGTTTTGAATCCCCAAATCTAGGGAAAAACATCAGCCCTTCAGCTTCTCTGTACCCCTCATTATTTTATAAACGTCTGTAAAGTTACCACTTAATCTCATCCTCTCCAATGAAAAATGTCCCAGACTATCCAGCCTCTCCTAATAACTCAATCCTTCTTTTCCCAGCAATATCCAGGTTAATCTGTTCTCAACCCTCTCCAGCTTAATAATATCAAGGTTAGTAATATCAAGGTGAAGAGTCACGGTACTTTATGAGGGTAGGGGAGACCAAAACTAGAGGACATAACTTTAAGGTGAGATGGGGAATATTTAAAAGAGACATAAGGGTCAGCTTTTTCACACAGAGGGTGGTGTGCCTATGAAATGGACGGGCAAGGTGACCAAACTGGACACAGTATTCCAGAAGAGATCTCACCAATCTTCTGTACAACCACAACATGACATCCCAATTCCGATGCTCAAAGGTCTGACCTATGAAGACAAGTGTGTTAAACACCTCCTTAACCATACTGTACGAGATGCAAATTTTAAAGAATTATACCTGACGACTTAGGTCTCTTTTCTACAACACTGCCAAATACCCTACTTTTAATTGTATAGGTCCTGTTCTTGTTTGATTTACCAAATCCAATACCTCGCATTAATCCAAACAAAACTCCGTCTGCCACTCCACAGCCCAGTGAGTGATATTACCATCTCCTCACCTTCCCCGTTTAATTTTAAAATTCCCTCCCCCTCTCCAGAATACCTGCGCAATCCAGCCTTGATTTTCCAAATACCCTGAGCTTAGTTTGCCTTGTGCAGTTAGGGAGAGGAAGGACAGGTTGCAAAAACAGTCAGTGGGGAGGAGAGGCTGGACTGTCATCGTTTCATGGTTTTAGGAAGAGGACAGTCACACATAAGAGTTGACGAATACTGGTATGTGTTTTGGGGCCAGAAATTATGGTCTTCCTTCTTTTCTGGTGTTCAGTAATACATATCTATTCGAGACCCTTCATTGGGCAGAGTGTGTCTGCAGGATTTCTTTCCCTAATTTTGCAGACTACAGATAATAGCTATTAAGGATGTTCATAGTTAATTTCGATGGCGCAGCACTTGCACTGAACATTCTACAGTTGAGACCAATATTTTGTATTTGTTTAACAATACAAAGTGTTTTGTGTAGCTCAGAAATGGTAACCTGATTATAATAAATCCACACAGTGCTGAAAGCTGACACTTAAAATATAACCCAAAATCTGGATATGGTCGAGTAGTCGGTAGTGTGCCTGCCTCTCAGTCAGAGCTCTGTATTTGATAACAATTCCTGAATGTATGTGGTAGTGTTCCTTGCTCTGGACTAGAAGGTCTGGATTCAAGTCCTGCATGTTGCAGAGGTATGTCACAGCATGTCAGAACAGGCTGATGAGCAAACACACAGGAGAATAATGTTACAGATTTATGGGTATTGTCGAGTGGTGCTAGTGTCCCTACCTCTATCCACCCTGTCTATACCCTTCATGATTTTGCAAACCTCAATCTGGTCCCCCCCTCAATCTCCTTTTTCCTAGTGAAAATGTTCCTAACCTACTCAGCCTCTCTTCTTAGCTAGTATTTCATTCTGAGTGGTAGACTGATTAGTAAATTTCGGTACATGGGATACAGAAGAAGCTAGTCACAATTGGCTTGAAGGAAGAGGAATATTTTTCACACTGGAGGATGTGAGCAACCGTGTGCTGCAAGAATCAATACTGAATTCACTGCATTTCATCGTTTATGTAAAGGATTTAGATGTGAATATTGTGGCCATAGTTAGTAAGGTTACAGGTTACACCAGAAAGTTGATGTCGTAGATTATCTCAAAGTACAACAAGACAATATTAGATGGGACAAAGGGGCAAGAAGGGACAGATGAAGTTTAATTTAGATAAATACGAGCTTTTGCATTTTGGGAAGGCAAATCAGGTCAAAAATTATACACTTAATGGTATGGTCCTGGGGAGTGTTGTGGAACAAAGGGACATAGGGATGCTGATACATTGTTCCTTGAAAGTTGAGTCGCAGGTAGACAGAGTGGTGCTGAACACATTTGGCACATTTGCCTTAATCACTCAGAGCATTGAGTATACGGGTTGTGGTGACATGTTACATCTGTACAGGATGTTGATGAGGCTACTTTAAGAATACTGCATACAACTCTGTAGAAATGACTTGCACACAGATGTTCCAGGACTGGAAGCTTGAGTTGTAGGGAGAGATTGATTGTGTTGAGGTGTTTCCCCCTGGAGTATCAGAGGTGGAGGGGTGACATTATATGGTTTTATATAATCATCAGGGGCATAGATATTCTGAACAGTCACGTTCTGCTCCCCAGGATACGGGTGTCCGGAACAAGAGGGCATAGGCTGAAGGCGGGAGGGCGAATGATTTGCAAGGGACCTGAAGATTAATGTTTCACACAGAGAGTAGTGTGTGTACAGAGAGTGCTGTCAGAGGAAGTGCTGAATCGCACATTTAAAAAGTATCTGAAAGAGGAGGGATATTGGCCAAATGCTGGTAAATGGGACTAAATCAGATTTGATATCTGGTCGGAGTGAACAGATTGGACTAACGGGCCTGTTTCCGTTCTGAATGACTCTTTGATTCCATAAGAGGGACGACGAATAATTCTGAAAGGACCTTTCAAGTGGGAATTCTCCTCACTGGAAGTTTATCGTGCCTCTATGTTCACATTGATTGAAAGCTGCATTAGTAAAATATTTGACAGAGAAATGAGCCATGCACAATGGGATATAGACAAGAAAGTGGGGCTGAGACCACAACCTGATCAGCCACAATCTTAGTGCCTGGTGGAGAAGACTCAAATTATCTAATGACCCACTCCTGCTCCTCAGTCCCATGTTTCTGTGTTCCATTCAGCCCCTCAAACCTGCTAGACGGCAGCAATTGGAGGCTTCTTACTGCTATAAGCTGGTGCACAGAAACAGAGGAGAGCATTCGGCCCTGCAAGACTGTCCCACACGGTCTGAGGTGATTTGGGAAATGTAAATGGAAAACCCAGGCTGGGTATGAAAGAGGCCCTCATCTCTCTTTACAGAGCTTCCCCTCTCTGCAACTTGTGTTTCATTTGTTGGTCATGTTGTAAATCCAAATTCACTGTCAATACAGCCCCCATGCCTCATCCAGAGATGGCTCACAAAAGCCTCTGATCTCCCTGACTGCAATATGCAATAACAGAGCATTCGGGAAAATAACACTCACTAAGTTTCCAATAACAGAATGTGAGAACATCAGAAAAGAAACAGGTCGTTCACTCCCAAAGTCTGCTTTTCCTTTACTAAGATCGTGGCTTATCTGCTCTTGGTCTCAAATCCTCTTTCATACCCAATTATTCATCGCCCTCACCTCTCGGACAGGTCAAAGTCCATCTATCTCCTCTTCAAATACTTTCAGTCATCTAGCTCCCCAAACACTCTTGAGAAGAGAAATCCTGTCATTCAATTCCACCTGTTTGAAGAAAACACATGCTGCTCCTATACCATGGCCTATTGATATGAACAAAAGAGGTTGACACGAGGGTTTAGGTAAAAATGACTGGCCCTGATATCAAGGCAGTGATTGACTTTTGTTGACATGAAGGAGATTAACAAAACTGGACTTAATGCGATTCAGAGTAAACTCTCCAGTGTTTGGAATCAAACATAGCACAAAGGAAGATGTTCATCATCTCAGTCCTGGGTCAATTGTGTGCGAGATCCTCAGGGAAGCTTCCTCTTCACAAACAGCTTCAGCTGCTTCATCAATGTCTCTCCACCCTCACCCTCCCCACCATAAGATCAGAAGTGGGGATGGTCACTGAAGATTCCACAATGATCAGAACATTTTTCCCCCATCAGCTCCTGAACTGGTCTGTGTCCATGTGCAGCAAGACCCAGACTCCATTGAGACTTGTGCTGTTAACATGTCTGTAACATTCATGTAACAGCACTGCGTATTGCCACAGTAAAACAAGAGTCCATTCAGCACCTGATGCTGATTTCACAGGAATATGAGGAAACCATTCAGCCATTGACACTATTGGAGAAGAACAAGGACAGCCCGTTCAGTGCCTCCAGACTATTACTCAGGAAGGGAAGGAATCTAATGTGATGGACCACCTCAGAGCCCCTCGAATATATTGGGAGGGAGTAGCCTAGATTCTAATGTTTTCTTATTTTAAAGGAAATGTAAAGTGTCTGTTCCAGATGCAATGTGACTGGTCAAACTACTCGGTGGTAAGCAAAACACCATTTATTTAAACACGACAGATTAATTAAAACCAAAGAAAGAGGAATTTAGAATAACGTAATTCTATTGGACAACTTAACGGAAAAATAGATCCATGAGCTATTACTAATGAACTAGTCCAACGTAGAAATTCCCATAAACACAGCCCTCGCCAAAAAAGAAAATTTAGGAATTGAAAACAGCATCAAGAGAAAATTCAGAAAGAATAGCATCCAGGAGACATTCCCTGAAACGTCCAACTCTGTGGAGACCCCTATAGTTTTTGATGTTACTGAGAAACCAAAACCCAGTGATCCTAATCTGTGAGAGTTGGCCATGCCCATTTAGGCTGCATTAAAACAAAACTAAGGCCTCGCTAGCTGTTTACTCAAGTGGTCTTAACTAGCCAGCTTGGTAACGATCATTCAATCTCTCTTAAAAGAAACCAGGACAAAAAAGCCTCTTAAAGCTACAGCATCATCACACTTGTCAGCACATCGAGCTGTCAAACAGGAACCAGGGGTAACCCAGTCAGACCTTTGGCCCTGTCCAATCGAACGAGGAAGAAGCCGGTCAGCCCTTGAGTTACTTACACAGGAACAGTAGGAGGCCATTTCCACCTCAATGCACTTACAATGGGGCAGAATGAGGTAATTTATGCTGATTCCTGATGAATGACCTATTCTCATATCGTCGTCGATTCTCCTGCTTCTCCAATGCTGCCTGACCTGCTGTACCTTTCCAGCAATCGATTCTCTACTCTGATCTCCAGCATCGGCAGTCCTCACTGTCTCCACGTTGTTCCTCGTGGCTCCGTTGCTTATGGTACACACGTGGGACTTTAACGTGGTTTTCTCGCGGTTCGGAGGGAAGCCATATGTCTTGTGTGAAGTCTCAAGAAGACAGCTTCCATCTCCGAGAAGATAGCCTGGTGTTCTCTATGTAGGGCTGAATCTGATGGAAATGGATACCTGTTACTGAAGGAAGGTATTGTGGCTGCTGTTGGGGATTGTGAGCAACCTGACGTTCAGTACATGTTCACACGCCGACTGCACACTAACTTGGGGAGAGTTAATTAAGACATATAAACTTTTCGGAAATTCACATTAGACTGATGAATGAACGCTCTAAGTTCAAATAATGCAGATCTGTTCATAGTGATCTTGTCTAGTGCACGTCCTGTTCAGTGTAACCTGTGTGCCTTACTCTGTCCAAGTCTATTTCCACGCTATGATCTGTCTGCCCATGCTTACTATGATCTAGCTCTACAGCTCATAAATAAAGTGTTTCCCTGTACTGAGGTACATGTGACAATAAATCAAACCAATCAATCCTGGGTAAAGTATGGAATTTCTCACCCTATCAATGTCTGCTTTATAAATTAGTGATCTCTGCCACTCCTCGTGTTTCAGCATCACTATTTCTTCGTCTCTCACAGCTCTACAAACACTCAACTTCTTTACTCTATTCTCATGATACCATCACCCACGTCTGTGGTAAGGAGATCATTCCTTACAAAGGAGATCAATTCTGTAGAGAGTGCCCCAAATACTCTCTCAGCAAGGCTCTACAACTGCAGGAAGATGGCTTTACTTATGTACTCGAATCATCTTACAATGAAGGACAGCATACCATTGACTGCAACCCTTACTTACACAGGGTTTGATTCAGAGCAGTCAGCATTGACCTGTGATTGGTAAATCATGCTTCCTAAAATTTGTTAGAGTTCTTTGATGAAGTGACCAAGAAGGTTGACGAGGGCAGAGCAGTAGACGTAGTCTCTATGGATTTCAGTAAAACCTTTCAATAATTTTCCACATGGCAGGCTGCTCTGGAAGGTTCCATCACGTGGAATGCTGGGGAAACTAGCCAACTGGATACACAGTTGGCTTGAAGATAGAAAGCAGAGGGTTTAGTGGAAGGATGTTTTGCAGACTGGAGCCTGGATCCATTGCTGTTTGTTGTCTCCAATTTGTTTGAGAATGTACAAGGCATGATTAGTCCGTTTCCAGATGAAACTAAAATAAGTGGTATCGTGACCAATGAGGAAGTTTATCAGAAATTGCAGCAGGACCTTAATCAGGTGGGGACGTGGGTCGAGAAATGGCAAATGGAATGTAGTGTAGATGTGTGAGGTCTTGCCTTATGGAAGCTTAAATCAAGGTAGGAGTTTCATGTTGATTGGGAGGGCCTTAAGGGGTATCGTGGGAAGGAAGACCTTTGTGTTTAGGTGCACGTTTCCCTGAGAGTGAAGTCACATGAAGACATGGCAGGGAAAAGGCTTTTGCACATTGGCCTTCATCAGGCAGGATATTGAGTATAGAAGTTGGGAATTTATGTTGCAATTACACAGGACATTGGCAAGGCCGCAATTGAAGCATTGTGTTCAGTTGTGTCACCTTGTTATAGGGAGGATGTTATGAAATTAGAAAGAGTGCAGACGAAATTTACAAATACGTTGCCAGGACCCAATGGTCTGAGTTATAGGGAGAGGTTGAACAAAGTAGGACTTTTTTTTTACAGTGTAGGAGACTGAGGGGGTCGTATAGAGCTGTATAAGATCATGTGGAATATGGATAGGGTGAATGCTCTCAGTCTTTTTCCTAGGTTTAGAGAATCGAGTACTAGAGGGGATGAGTTTAAGGTTAGAGGGGAAGGAATAAAAAGGAAACTGAGTGGCCACTTCTTTACACAGAGGGCTGGTGCGTGGATGTGCTGCCAGCAGATGAAATTGAGGGGGTACATTAACAACATTTCAAAAGCATTTGGATAAATATGTGGATAGGAAAGGACTAGAAGGATATGGGCCAACTGCAGGGAAATGCGGATGGCGTGGATGGATATTTACAAGGTAGAGTCGAACCCTTCTGTTAATTAAAACCAAACACCCAGAAAAGCTCGCCTCACCTCGCAATCTGTTAAAATATGAGAGGCACAGATCTCCTACATTCCACTATTTAAACAAAAAATAACAAGTTAGTTTCTTAACTTTAATAGTGAGCACTAAACAGCAACTATTCACAAATACAAGCCCCTCTGTTTCTTAACTACTTACTATCTGACTCCAACTCTGTAAAAATATGCTGTTCCAAGAACCCACATATTAAACATTATAATCTCAAGACCACTCAATCTCTACCTTCCCCGCTGTGTTCACTCTTCCAGCTGCTGATCTCATTTTATTTTACTGCAAGTAGGTTTTACATGAACATGTATCTTTTATAGAGAGTGTTTGAGATGGCCAGTTAGCACTCCTTCTCTAATCACATCTAGAAATGGAAGTTAGTTTTCCTTTTCTTCCTCTCTAGTGAATCGGATTCCTGTGAGTGTGGCGTTGATTATCCAGTGTGTGTTCTCTATTTCATCAACGCCACACTCACAGGAATCCGATTCACTAGAGAGGAAGAAAAGGACAACTAACTCCCATTCCTAGACGTGATTGTACAGAGAACACGGAACGGAGAATTCACCACAAAGGTATACAGGAAAGCCACACACACAGACCAAGTCCTAAACTACGAAAGCAACCACTCCAACACACACAAAAGAAGTTGCATCAAGACACTGTTCAAAAGGGCCACAGCACAGTGCAGTACACCAGAACTGCAAATAGAGGAAGAACACCTATACAATGTATTCGCCAAAAATGGATACCCGTGCAATTTCATCAACAGATGCCTAAGGGAAAGACAACAGAATGAGGAAATGCCGCAACCCAAAGGACTAGGCACACTACCATACATCACGAGCATTTCCGAACTGACAGCCAGACTACTGCGACCACTAGGACTCATAACAGTACACAAACCAACAGACACTCTCACACAACTCACCAGAACAAAGGACCCAATTCCCCACCTGAGAAAAATCAATGTAGTGTACAAAACCCCATGCAAGGACTGCACAAAACATTACATAGGACAAACAGGAAGACAGCTAACGATCCGCATCCATGAACACCAACTAGGCACGAAACGACACGACCAACTATCCTTAGTAGCCACACACACAGATGACAAGCAACATGAATTCGACTGGGACAACACTACTATTATAGGACAAGCCAAACAGAGAAAAGCCAGGGAATTCCTAGAGGCATGCCACTCATCCACAGATTCAATCAATAACCACATTGACCTGGACCCAATATACCGACCACTGCAGCGGACAGCTGGAATTGACAACCGGAAGCGGCAGATTCAAACCACTACAAATGCCGGAGGAAAGATCACAGAAGCGCTTCACAGGAGGCTCCCAAGCACTGAGGATGTCACCTAGACAGGGGAAGAAACGTCTGCAACACAAATTCCCAGCTTGGCGAACAGAACCACAATAATTTGATTGCTTTCAAGGTGTCCAAACAATAATATTCAAATTCCGTTGACTTCTGGTATTCTGAGCGTTATTTAAACTCTTTGGTTGTATTTGAATTGATGTCAAAAGAGCAACCAAAACTCGGGTTTCCATTTCCCAGATAATTGTTATTTTTGGAACTGTCTGACCTTTAGCTGGAATCTGTGGCTATACTTTCTATTCAGCAAAACCCGTTCTGTCTTAAAGTAACCAGACATGCTTTCGGTTGCAGAACACTTCACCTGTTCAGAAAAAAAAGAACTTTTTTCTTCTGATTCTTAACCGCATTATTACGGAATACATAATTATTAATCTCAGTTATACCTTTCATTTTAATTCTGCACACATATGTAACACTGGAATAAGTCAAATCTTATCTACACTTTTTCCTTTAAAGCCGCGATAACACATCTGCTATCACATTTTTAGCACCCACAGCATGTGCATTTTAATTTCAAAGTTGGTGACACGAGACTCCAATGAAATAGTCTCATATTCTGGTCTTTAGATATTTCAGAAATATGAAAGGATTGCCGTTGTTGTCTACAACAATCTCTGACAATTTGTCATGTAACCATTAAAATATTGTCAGGCCAGTACGAAACTCAATCATTCTTTTCCTATAATTGAAATTTTGTAGTTTTGTTTCTGGTGGATATTGAGTTTTTTTCGACAAGTAGCCAATTGGCCACTCAATTCCATCATCAACTTTCTGTATCAATACATCTCCAACCCCTATATCGCTAGCATCAAACACAATTTTCAAACGGTTTCATAATATTTGGTGTAGTTGAAACTGGTGCGGTGATTAATCCTGCTTTAAAATTCTCAAATGCCTCCTGGCATTGTTCTGTCCACCACAATTCTGTGTTATTCTTTAATAAATCCTTCTGTGGTGCCAATACGCTGCTGAGGTTTGCAACAAACTTCTGATAGAATCCAATCTGTTCCAAAAATCGAAGTACATCTTTGTTCGAGGATGGTCGTGGAAATTTCTCAAAGCCCTTCATTTTTGTGTTCCATGTGATGAAACTTCCATGGCCAATGTAATGTCCCAAGAACACTACATCTGCCTTTGCGAATGCTGTTTTCTTTAAGTTTATTACCAAGTTTGCTTCTTGTAATCGTTCAACATGCTCTGCCAACTGTAACATTTGAGCTTTCAATCACTTGCTAAAGATCACTACATCATACAGATAAACTGCACAATTTGTTCATCTGGCCCCAACACTGTTTCAACTCTGTTCCTGAGTCTTAAATGTGGCTGGTGCATTATTCATTCACATGACATACTTAATAACGTTTTGTCAGCTCCGGTATCTTTACTAGATAGTATAACTGACTCAACATTATTTTTTTTAATTTGAAAGGGGTCACTAAACCTGGCTTTGAAGGGATTTCCTACCACTGGTGGCAATACAAGTACGTTGTCCACATGGGAAATCGTCAAAAATTTCAGAGTTTTTATCTGCCACCTGTTTCATTCTATGCTGTGCCCTCTTCAGGTGCTGTTTAGCTAACTCACCTACTCCATCTAAACTCTCCCTCACTTCACATACATAATGCAACTGCGAGATCTTCGAAGTCGGTCTTGTCAATTCATATTTAATTAGTTTCAAACGACCACTCACTTCATTAACTCAAAGGAAGTAAACTGAATAGATTTATTTGGGACAGCTCTAATGGGAAACAATTTAATGGGACACCTTTATCCCAATCATTTGGGAAATCCTGACAGTATGCTATTAACATGGTCTTCAGTGTCTGATGTTAACTTTCCAAAGTTCCCTGGCATTCAGGATGGGCCGCACCTGATTTGAAGTGCTGTAAATCTAAGGTATCCAAGACTTCCTAAACAGCTGAGGAGTAAAATGAGAGCCTTGGTCTGAATAAACCGTTCTGCGCAGTCCACAGTGAGTAAAGAAAGCTACCAAACCCTCCACCTCCCTTTTTATCTTAACACTCCGTAATGGAATTGCCTCTGGAAATCTGGAAGACACATTATGGTCAGCAAATATGGGTTTCTACATTTAGTTTAGAAAGGGGAGCTACACAATTGATCATAAGCCACGGGAAAGATACTTCGAATGCAGGAATTGCCCACAAAGGTGCTGCTTCTTTTTTACTGCCTGTGACTTACCTACCATTTGGCATGTAACAAAAAATAACCACGTCCTTGTGCATTCCAGGCCACTAGAAATTCTTTTGTACCTTAGTCTGAGTCTTTCGTGCACCTAAGTGACCGCCTGCAGTTAGTTCATGTGCTACCCACAACAGTGTATGCTACCTGTAACACAATCTGGTGCACTTCGGCCCATTTCCCTTCTGCACTAACCTACTGTGGTCTCCATTTTAATTTTACGATTCTATCTTTAAATTAATAACGTTCGATAATATATTCTGATTCATTTTATGCGTGTGCATGTATATATCTCTGTTGTAAGTCTTTTGGCCTTTCAGGGCTAAACACCACTGCCTGACCCTCTGCCTGTTCAAGTTTTTATCCTGCATCGTGCCATCAGACAGGGTGTCAGTTAACTGAACATTAACTCCTTTGTCTTTTTCTTTCGTTTTTTTCCTTCCTGCTGTAACTTATGACAGTGGGATTTTGTTACTACACAATCTGGAAAAATTCCTGGGTATTTTTATTTAACTCCCCAGTTCCCTAGTCTTCCTTTGCCTTCTCCACCACAAAGGGTGCCTCTCCCATCTTGAATCCTGCTAAATCGTTCCCAAGAACAAACTGCATTCCTGGAATTGACACTGTCACTCACGGCCACTGTTACTTCCCCAAACTTGATTTGGCACTCCAACCTCATGTTACACAAGGGAATGCTTAATTACTATCACCATTCCACAAACTATCACGCTCTTGAGTAACATGTCAGAAAGAGTGAAAATACTTTAATCTCTTACTATTAGAGGCCGAGAGAAAGTGAGGGCTGCAGATGCTGGAGATCAGAGTTGAAAATTGTGGGGCTGGAAAAGCTCAGCAGGACAGGCAGCATCCGAGGGGCAGGAGAGTTGAAGTTTCAGGCATACGTTTTCATCAGGAAAGTGGGGGGTAAGGGAGGGGGGAAGGGGGCTTTAAAAATAAATAGAAAAGGCGATAGGTAGATGCAGGTGGTGTCTGATGGTGATAGGTCGGACAGGAGAGCGAAGTGGATAAGTGGTAGGACTGTTGGAACCTTTAAACTCTGCAGCATCGACATTGAATTCACCAAATTCCAAATCTCCCCTCACCAACCTCATCCCAGATCCAACCATTCAAATTAGCACCGCCCTCTTGAACTGTCTTAATCGTCCATCTTCCTTCCCACATACTCAATCCACCCTCCCCTCTGACATATCACTATCACTCCCACCTACATCTTCCTATCGCCCTCCCAGTGACCCTCCCACCAGCCAAGGCCCTACCCTCCGATTTATCTTTCAGCCCCCTTGTCTCCACGCCACATCCCTGACGTTGCCTGATATGTCGATTGTACTGCTTTTCGGATGCTGCCTGATCTGTTGTGCTTTTCTGGCGCCTCACTTCTCAACTATTAGATACTGAACAGATTCTATATCTTGCAACATTATAATTTTTTGTCCACACCGCCCCCGCCCCCCCCACCCCCACCCCGAGTAAACTTTATCCACAGAGGCGAATCCTTTATAGAGATCAGGCACTGACACCACAACCAGCCCCTGCCTAGGATGTACACTGTCCTGCAGCTCCTCGGCTCCACTTGGGGTCTCCTTTACCAGTTTCACTAATGCCACTGGCTTAGCCACTTTTACCACATCTTTTCCCAAAGTGTCTTCCTTCAACCCCAAGCTTACTGCAGTGAAAGCCCTTCTAAAACCATCAGCACTGTAATTTTACGTGTCCCACTCACTTATAGTGAGAACACCTGAGGCTTTCACCACTTTTCAAACCCCTTGGACTTCCTTTTTCACCTGCTTAAAGTATTGTCAGTGTGCTTTACTCTATGCTTTGCAGTGTAGGATCTCCCCTTCTCCCAATTTCTATCCCTCACAGGATAAAGTTCCTCCCAGAAGCTAAATTTCCTCAGATGCACCAATGCGTATTTACCTGCCATATCTGCCGCTCTTCTCACTTCTTGAACTTTCTATTCAGTCACATGAGTTCTTACCATCTCTGGAAGTGAGTTTTTAAACACCTCTAGCAGACTAATCACCCTTCGTGCCTCACAGTTCTTATCCATATTTAATGCCTCCATCCATCTGTCAAAATGACTTTGTTTAATTCTTTCAAACTGACCTGGTTCCATCTCTATATTTCTGAACTTCCGTCTATATGCTTCTAGTACCATTCATGAGCACTCAAAACAAGCGTATTTGAAATCTGCATAATCTCTTGACCCCTCATCTGACAGCGCTGCACATGCCTCACCAGCTGTGATCACCAGCTTAGGTTGAACTAACATTACTCACAAGTTCACTGGACATACCAACTGCCGAGTCAATTTTTCGAATGAATTAAAAAAAGGTTTTGACATCTTTCTCACCGAAATATGGCAATATATTAACATAGTTGTATACATCCATATATTCTCACTTTATCTTCATCCTTTAATTTAACTTTCTTACCTAATTTCAAACTTCCGAATATCAAATTCTCTCTCTTTCTTTTTCCTCTCTTTCTCTTTCTCTTTTTTCTCTCTCTTTCTGTCTCTTTCTTTATCTTCTAAGTCCAGTTGCCACATTTGCAATTTAAGTTTTTTCTCACTCGATTGCAGTTGCCTATTTCTCTGATACATCAAAGTGCTTGACCAATTCCATTACAATTTCAGCTTTCCATTTGTCCCTGGTTAAACCCAATTCTAATCTATTTGTTAATTTTAAAAGTATGCCCTTCCTCTGTCTTTCTAAACTTTCTTGGCAAACTTGAGAATCATCTTCAAACCCCAGAACTTCTTTACTAATTTTAAAAGCTATTTCTTCTCATTTAACCAACCACAAGGCAATAAAATTAAATGAATTTTCTCACTTGTTTTATTTGAAGAGCTAGGTCACTAACTGCTAAGTGTTGGAATCTGCTGGGACGTTTTGTACCCCAAATCTGTTCAAATCCCATATGACAAGCCGTCAAGCTGTTATGATGTCGATGTCGAACCCCTCTGTTAATTAAAAACACACACCCAGAAAATCTCACCTCGCCTCATAATCTGTTCAAACATGAGTGACAGAGAAGTCCCAAATTCAACTATTAAAAGAAAAATAACAATTTATAAGTATGTAAGCTAGCTTGCTGAGCTTGGATGTTTGTTTTCAGATGTTTCATCACCATGACTAGGTAACATAATCAGTTCGAGTCTCCGGTGATACACTGGTGGTATGTCCCACCTCTCAATTTATAGGTTTTCGGTTTCTGAAGTTGGGTGATGTCATTTCCAGTTCTTTCTTTTCACGGGAAAGTAGGTAGGATCGAACTTGATGTGTTTATTTACTTCTGGTTGGAATGTCATGCCTCTACGAACTTTCGTACGTGTCTTTACTTCGCCTTTCCTACAATGTGTGTGTCGTCCTAGTCAAAATGGTGCCCTTTGTTTGTTTGTATGGAAACTAGTGATAGTGGGTCATGTCTTTTCGTGGCCAGTTGGTGTTCATGTATCCTGGTAGCACGACAACAGGACAGTTTGAAATGGAGGGAAAACGATTTTATATACACTGTTTAATCAGTGTGTGTTCAGATAAGGAAGATTGTTCATATGTGTACAACACATTCGCAATGAACAACGGAGACACAGTTAACGAAAAATGGTGCACATGATGTAGAACATTTATAAAGAATTAAGGCATTATTTGAACCTCATCTGAAATGATATGTTCCCCTTCTCTCAACGTTCCCCCTTTTTCTGGGTTTCCATACTCTTGTCTCTCATTCTTATCAGGATGTGTGTTATAAATCTTGCTGATGGTATCCCAACTTATTTCAGTTAATCCTCTTTCGACCAGGAATTCAATATATTGGCCTGCTGGGTCTTTCCAAAGCTATTATCTGACATACTATTGGAGAGAAAAATTCAGGCATCAGACTCAGGATTTGAACATATTACTCTGTTGTAAATGCACTGTACAAAGGACCACAGCACATAGGAATTGTCGAAACATTGAGTGATGGACACCTACTTCTTTCAATAATCTAGTTTTCTCATTTTCCACATCTCCATATCTATACCTTTCTCTGTTGTTCTCCCTTTTTATCTAATTAAGAAATCCACCAATTATTCTTCGTGGCCCATGTCTCAAAACTCCTTCTTTCAGTTTATATGTATTGCTCTCTTCTCGATGTAATGTGATTATAATTGAGTAATGTAACTACAAAGACATGCAGGAGGAGCTGGCCAGAGTTAATTGGAAGGGCAACAGAGCAGGAAAGACCATGGAGCAGAAATGGCAGGAGTTTCTGGGGATAATTCGGAAGATAATACCAGAAATTCAAACCCAAGAAGATGAAACATACTCATGGGAGGACAACGCAACCACGAGTGATAAGGCACCAAACCAAAAGAGGAAACATACAATGTGGTGAGGATGATTGGGAATCCAGAGAATTCATTGGTTCTGAAACTACATAAGTCTGGCATCACTGACACTACAGAGCTCTTCATCATGGTCAGGAAGAGAAACAGAGGAAACACATTCGCTTTAAACACAGAAGATGGCATTTCTCAAGGAAAAAGATTCAGATGAATTAAACATTTGAATTAAAATCAGTTAAATGCTTTTGCGGAATGTGTCAGATTGGAAACAATACCCGGGGAGACAGACCCTCAGCAGAATGAGAGTTTGAAAATGGAAGTATTTCCACATCAGAAACCAGGTTAGGTCACTGAGTGCAGGGCTGATGGGTGAATGGGTCTCAGTGAGAATTGGGGAACAGACAGCAGAACTGCATTGCAGATATTGCAGCTGGAAACTGCGTATTCATGTAGTGCTGTAGACCACAGCGTCAGGAGAAGCAGACCTGCATTCAACCACAACCTGTAACTTTTTGCTAGGATAACACCTCAGTCTATCATTACGATCAATGCAATCTATGGCTCAGTGACGAGTGTGGGTGAACATGTCAGTGTCAGAATCACATAAACCTTAACCTGATGCTAACTCATTAAAGCTACCAGACTTGAACAACAGATCTGAACAAAGCCCTGCAGTCCTGTTACATTCAGTCATAAATAGTGACGGACGATTAAACAAATGACTGGAGGAGAGGGCTCCACAAACATCCCCATCATATATAATAGAACAGACCTGGATATTTTATCTGCACCATCCTCTGCCAGAAGTGTTGAGTCGATAATACAACTCACCCTCATCATGATGCCCACAGATGCCAGTCTTTAATCAATTCGATTCGCTACACGTGACATGAAAAAAACAGCTGAATACAGTAGATATGACAAAGGCAATGGGCCCAGACTCCATTTCTGCAATAGGACTAAAAACCTGTGCAGAACAACAAGCCATATCCCTGGGGAAGTTGTTTCATTCCAGGCAGAACTCTAACATGTCCCTGGCAATATGGAAATTTACTCAGCAATGTCCCATTCCCTAAGAGGGGAATAATTACAAACTGACCAATGACTACCCCCTCAGTCCCATCACGACAGTCAAATTGGTGGGACTTCTTTTTGACAGAGCTGTCATGCAGCACAGAAATAACCTGCTCAAAATGGTTTTTGACAGGTCCCCGTGTGGAGATGGTGCTGTTGTGGAAATATCACTGGATTACTAATCCAGGCCAGGAAAATGCTCTGGCAGCAGGTGGACGTTAAAGACAATTAATAAAATATCGAGATCTAAAATCCGGTGTCAGTAACAGTGATCTTGAAGCCATTATGGATTGTAAACAGAATTTCCTTCTCCATTGTACTTTTAGGAAGTGAATCTCCCATGATTTCCAGATCTGGCCTAGAAGTGACTCCAAAGACCTTGACATATGATAAACATTTCGATGGTCTCTGAAATGGCCAAGCAAGGGCACTCATTTGTATCAAACTACTCCGATGTCTGAAAGGATGAAACCGGACAGAACACCCGGCTTCAGCATCAGTGTCGGAAAAGGGAATGGGAACACAGTCCTGTCGACCCTGCAGAGACACCCTTCCTAACATCTGAGAGCTTGTGACAACATTTACGGAAGTATCCCAAGACTGCACAGAAACAGCGGGAATGGACTAGTTCATACAACACATTGAACTTCCTCCATTCTAGTTCATGGAAAAAAATCTCCTCAATGCACTTACCCCACATGATATACATATCCGTTAATGTGACTAACCTTGGGAAACTATAAAATAGGAAGTGCAGTAGTACGTTTGGTCCATCGATTTTGCAACCCAATTCAATATAATGATGGCTGGTCCTTTATTTCCATACCGTACTCCTGCTCTCCCAACATCCCTTTACTGTCTCAGAACCCTTATCTATAATCCGTGTCTTGGTTTCCAGGTGCGAGAGAATTCCCCAGGTTCCCCAATCTCTGAGTGTAGACATATATTCTCATCTCAATGCAGAATGGCCTGTCTGTACCTAATACTGTGGCTCCTTGTTTTAGACACCACGGCCTGGGGAATTATCATCCCTGCTTCCAATATGACTCACACTGTCAGAGTGTCAAATATCTCATTGAGATCTCCACTCATTTTCTCCACTCATGCTCCCACAACAAGCCTGTCATCCCAGAAATCAGTCTGGTCATCCTTCACTGCTCTCTCTCTCTGTGTTAGGTTTGTCCTTTGGTAGGTACAGAGACCAAAACTGCCCACAATACTGCACATTGTTTGAAATGATGTCTCACTAAGGCCCTGTACAGCTTCAGTAAGCCACCCTTTCTCCTGGACTCAAATCCCCCTGAAATGAAGGTCAGTACACCATTTATCGTCTTAACTGCTTTCTTTCCTGCAATATTGCCTTCAGTGACTAGTATACGAGGAGATCCAGATCCTTTTCAATGTTATAGCTCCCCACTTGCTGGTTCTATATACACTGGTCAGCCTGCCAATGCCATTCCTAGTATTGACTTCTGGTTACAGAACTCACTGCCCTGCAGGGAGCTCACAGGTTTATGCAGAAGGAAACAACAAAAATGATCATACGTCCCTGTGTAAATCAACATGTTTCAACCAATCCCTTTCAATTTATCGTTTCCACCAAAGGGCACACAGTCACCTCTATCCACATTGTTCTCCATCTGTCATGCACTTACCGTTTCACTCCACTTGTCTTAGTCTTCTCGGTGCTTTTCTACAACCTCCTCACCCACTCACAATCCCACATCCATTAGTACTGTCAGCAGGCTGGGATATATTGTATCTGATTCCAGCAACCAAATGTTTAAAGGGCATTGTGGACAGCTGGGCCCCAAGCACCGATCCCTGCGACACCTCAGCAACCTTTCTCTGTTAATTTCTATTTATTTATTTTGTGAATCTATGAGTCACTGGCTGGACCAGCATTTATTGCCTGTCCCTAGTTGCCCTTGAGAAGGTGGTGGTGAGCGATCTTGTTGAACGCTGCAGTCCACCTGCTGTGGTTGACCTCCAATGCCATTAGGGAGGGAATCCCAGGATTCTGACCCAGCGACTGTGAAGGAGCGGTGATATATTTCCAAGTCAGGATGGTGAATGGCTCGGAGGGGAACCTTAAGATGATGGTATTCCCATACATCTGTAGCCCTTTGTCCTTCTAGATAGACGTGGTCGTGAGTTGGGAAGATGGTGTCTGAGGATCTTTGGTGAGTCATTTCATTGCAGCATGTAGATAGTAAAACACTACTGCTGCTGTTGAGCGTTGATGGTGGAGCATTGTGGATGAAGGGACAGTCAAATTGGTTGCTTTGTGCTGGATGGTGTAAAGCTTCTTGAGTGTTGTTGGGGCTGCACTCATTCCAGGCAGTCTTCTCATACAGGGAGTCTTCTATTACACTTCTGACTTATGCATTGTAGATAATGGACAGACATTTGGAAGTCAGAATGTGAGTTACTCGCTGCAGTATTTATAGGTTCTGACCTGGTCTTGTAGTTACTATGTTTATGTGGTGAGACCAGTGAGTTTCTGAGCAATGAGTACCCACCAGGAATTTGATACTGGGGATTCAGTGATAGTAACACCATTGATTGCTAAGGGGCAGTGATTAGATTGCATTTTAGTGGTGATGTTCACGGTCTGGCATTTGTGTGGCCTGAATATTACTTGCCACTTGTCAGCCTGGATAATGTCCAGATCTTGTCACATTTGAACATGGACTGCTTCAGTATCTGAGGAGCCAAAAATTTTACAGATCATTGTACAATCATTGGCGAACATCCCCACTTCTGACCTTAAAATGGAGGGAAGTTCATTGATGAAGCAGCCCTGAAGAAGTTTTCGGCCACTAATCCAGGGACTCCTACAGACTTGGAGCTGGGTTGTTTGACCATAATCAACCATGACCATCTTCCTACGTGTCAGGTATGATTCGAACCAGCGGAGAGTTTGCCCCTGATACTCATTGATTCCAGTGTTGCTGAAGCCCCTTAATACCACACTTTGTCGAAGGCAGCCTTGATTTAAAGGGCTATCGCTCTCAGCCCACCTCTGGAATTCAGCTCTTTTGTCCATGTTTGAACCACGGTAATGAGGTCAGGAGCTGAGTGGCCCTGGTGGAGCCCAAACTGGGCGTCATTGACTTTGGTATTGCTGAACAGGTGCTGCTTGAAAGCACTGAGACCATCCACTACTTTACTGATGATCGAGAGTAGACTGATGGAGTGGTAATTGGCCGGATTGGATTTGTTCTGCTTTTTTATATACAGGAGATACTTGGGTTAATTTTCCACATAATCAGGGAAAGCCATTGTTGTAACTGTATTGAAACAATTTGGCTAGGGGAGTGGCAAGTTATGGAGCACAAGTTTGCAGTGCTATTGCCAGAATGTTATCAGAGTATGGACCCTATGGAGCATCCAGTATCTCCAACCGTTTCTGGATATCGCGTGGACTGAATCGAATTGGCTGATGACTAGTAACTGAATTGCTGAGGACCACAGGAGGAGGCTGAAATGGATCATCCACTCAGCATTTCTGTCTGAAGATTGATGCAAATGAATCAGCCCTATCTTATACACTGAAGTTGTTCTGTTCGCCGAGCTGGGAATTCGTGTTGCAAACGTTTCGTCCCCTGTCTAGGTGATATCCTCAGTGCTTGGGAGCTTCCTGTGAAGCGCTTCACCGGAGGCTCCCAAGCACTGAGGATGTCACCTAGACAGGGGACGAAACGTCTGCAACACAAATTCCCAGCTCGGTGAACAGAACCACAACAACGAGCACCCGAGCTACAAATCGTCTCCCAAACTTTGAACACTGAAGTGCTGGGCCCTTCCATCATGGAGGAAGGGGCTATTTGTGGAATCTCTTCCTCCAGTGACTTGTTTAATTCCCATTACTATTCTTGACTAGAAGTGGAAGAACTGCAGAACTTAGATCTGATCCTTTCCTTGTAAGATTACTTAGCTCTGTCTAAGACTTACTGCTTATGCTGTTTGGCGCACAAGTAGTCCTGTTTGGTGGCTTCAACAGGCTGACACCTCATTTTCAGGTATGCTTGGTGCTGCTCCTGCCATCCTGCACACTCCATTGAACCAAGGTTGATCCTCTGGATTGATGGTAATTGTTGTGAGGGTGATTTGCCAGGCCATATGGCTGTGTGGGTGTACAATTCTGCTCCTACAAATGAACCACAGCACCTTATGGACACCCAGACTTGAGCTGCTAGATCTGTTCGAAGTCTGTCCCATTTAGCACCGTGATTGTACGACCGAAAATGGTGGAGGCTATTCTCAATGTACAGGTGTGACTTTGTCTCCACAATGACTATGTGGTGGCCACTCTTACGATATTGTCATGGACAGATACTTCTGCAACTGGCAGATTAGTAAGGCTGTGGTCAGTATGTATTTTCCACTTGTTGGTTCCTTCACCACCTGCCGCAAAACCAGTCTAGCTGTTATATCCTTTAGGAACTGGCCAGCTCCACCAGTAATGCTGCAGCTAAAATACACTTGGAGGTGGACATTGAAATTCCCCACCCAGAGTACATCTTGCGTCCGTGCTACCCTTATGCTTCCTCCACGTGTTGGTCAGCATGGAGGAGAACTGATTCATCAGTTGAGAGAGGCTGGTACATGGTAATCAGCAGGAGGCTTCCTTTCCCATGTGGAAACTAACGCCATGAGACTTCATGGGATACGGAGACACTGTTGAGGACTCCATGAGCAATTCCCTTCCAACTGTATCCTAATGTGCCGCCACTTGAGCTGTGTCCGTCCTGCTGATGAGATAGGAGATATCCATGGAAAATAATAGGGAGTCTGGGACATAGTCTGAAATGGATCACCCACTCAGCATTTCTGACTGAAGGTTTTTGCGAATGTATCAGTCTTATCTTATACACTGAAGTGCTGGGCTCTTCCTTCATGGAGGAATGGGTTATTTTGGAAACTCTTCCTCCAGTGAATTGTTTAATTGTCCCCAATATTTCTTGACTAGATGTAGAAGGACTTATACTGTACAGAATCATGCCTTACGGACAATGTCAGGCTGTTGCTTGATGAGTCTGTTTATTTCTATTCACTGTTTCCTGCCAGCTGTCCAATTCTAGAAACATGGCCACATATTCGCCCCAATCCACTCACATGTGAGTTTGTAAACTGGGATTGGAGCTTTACCACTTTTTTAAAAAAATCAAAATGTTTGACATCCATTTTTTCTCTTTCATTTTTCTCCCAGTCTGTTTCTCAAACATAATTCCCATTTCATAAATCTATGTTAGCGTTGTCTATGACCATTACTTTCAGCCTCAATAATTTCTCCTAAACCATTTACTTACTATGTTCTATGTTCCATGTACTCTATCATTTTTGCACACCAGACTTGTTTTTCCTTGTATTGTTTGAAATTTCTGTGAAGACAGAACGGAAGTAGTGGATTCATCGTTCTGTCACTTGCCTGCTCTCCATTCTCCATTCTCTGGTTTCAAATTGTAAGGAAACTCCACTTGTTTTCTCATATTTTTCACATTGAAATGATTTATCAAGTTATTACAGTTCACTCTTATAACCCTTGTGAATATACTCTTCAGAAACCCATCAATAACTTCCTTAAACTGCTCAATAAATGACCTTCCACACCATACACTCACAGCAGCATAGACTCTGTGCCAACTGAAGTACAGCACGATCTATACTCGTCCCACTTTCCTACAGCAGGCCCATAGCCTGGAATGTTATGACACTTCCAAGTGCTCGTCCAAGTACTTTTTAGTGAATGTGAGGTTACCTATGATAATTCCCCTCTCAGGAAGTAATCCCAGAACACAACACGCTCTAGGTGAAAAAAAGTTTAAATCCTCTCTGAAACTCAAACTTTTCACTTTAAAAGTGTGCTCCTTTGTTCTTGACCCACCGACTAAAAGGAACAGCTGCTGTCTATCCACCCTGTCCTTGTCGCTCATACAATTATCCTTCTGAATCACGGACCCCTCAGCTTTCTCTGCTCCAAAGTAAACGACCAGAGCTTATCCAGCCTCTCTCCATAGCTGATATGCTCCATTCCAGTGAACATCCTGATGAATCACCGCTGCAATGGGCGGCACGGTGGCACAGTGGTTAGCACTGCTGCCTCACAGCGCCAGGGACCTGGGTTCAATTCCCGCCTCAGGCGACTGACTGTGTGGAGTTTGCACGTTCTCCCCGTGTCTGCGTGGGTTTCCTCCGGGTGCTCCGGTTTCTTCCCACAGTCCAAAGATGTGCGGGTCAGGTGAATTGGCCATGCTAAATTGCCCGTAGTGTTAGGTAAGGGGTATATGTACGGAAATGGGTGGATTGCGCTTCGGCGGGTCGGTGTGGACTTGTTGGGCCGAAGGGCCTGTTTCCACACTGTAATCTAATCTAATCGAAATCCATTTCTGCCGAACCAAAGCCTTATATGGCTCTTACAATCTATGCCCTATGTCACCTTCAGGGATGTGAGGTTCCCAGTGTGCTGCCATTCATTGAGTCCTTCTCCCAAAGTGCATCACCTTATACTTATCAGGGTTACATTCCATCTGCCATTGATCTGCCCATCCGTATCTTCCTGAAACATAAGGTCTTAATCCTCACTGCTAACCACCCCGCCAATCTTTATGTCAAACATACACTTACTTATCATGCCTCTCCCACTCTTCAGCTAGCCCCCTCCACTTTCACGTTTTGGTTTTATGAATAACACAAACAATAAGGGACACAGCACTGATCGCTGTGGTACACCAGGGGACACTGGTCTCCAGGAACACAAACAGCCTTCTATCACCACCCTCTGTTTCCTGCTACTAAGACAATTTTCGTTGTAACTTGTCAAGTTATCCTTCATATTGTGAGATTTTACTTTATTTTTCAGTTTCCCAGGTGGAGATTTGTCAAAGGCCTTCCTACAAAACTAAACAATCGACCTCTTCAAACTAATTCAATCAAATCCATTGGATGTGACTTTCTTCTGATAAAGTCATGATGATTATCCCTGATCAAACTTTGCAACTCTGATTGGAGTTCAATTTTCTCCAGCAGTTTTCTTAACAGTGATCTAGTACTCGCTCGTCCATAGTTACCTGGTCGATCTCTCCCACACTTACTGTGAAGTGGAATCGTATTTGCAGTGTTCCAGATCTCTGGAACCTCCCCTATGGTCAGATTCTGATTAAAATATTCAGTCAGGGTCTTTCCTCCCTTGACCCCAACAGCCGCCTGTGATACAACTCATTCAGACATGGAGATTGGTCCAAATTTATACAGAACAAAGCCTCAAATCTTTTCTCGTATTTTACATGAATCTGTTCAAGAGCTTCCCAGTCCATCCTCTGGAATTCTGTACCTGCATCCTCCTTCTCCCAAGGAAAATAGATGTGAAGGTCTCATGTAGCAATCTATCAATGTTCTCCAGCTTGACACACTAATTGTCCCTTTGGTTTCTAATGGACACTACCTGTTGCTGATTATTTTCTTCTACTTGTCCGTGTTGAATATCGTGGGATTCTTCCTGATTTCGCCTACTTGTACTTCTCCATGTCCTTCTGTTATTCAGTTCCCTCTATGTTTATAAGTTTCACTGCAATCACCTCTCATTTTTTGAAACTCGAGATCACAGGCTGAGTTTCCACATCAGACAATCTTGCCATTTTAGGGATTAATCTGGATAATACCTTTTGCAGTTCCTCTGCAGTCAATATATTCTTTCTTAGATTGGGACTCCGAACGATACAAAATACTCTAAGTGTAATCTCATTGATACTCGATACAACTGGCGCACGAAATCCTCTATATTCCAATTGCATTTACATGAATGTAAACCTAATTTTTACTTTCCCATTTGCTTATGTTCTTCCTAATACCTCTCGCTTTAACTTTTCTTATGAGCTTACTGTGTGATTTTTTTAAAAGCTCTCATGAATATCCAACTATACGTTATACATTGGTTCTTCATTGCCTATGTCCACAAGAATCATCTTCAAACTATTCCAAAATAATGTTTGCCACTTCTGGTTTTCCTTTCATCGGTACTTTCTCACACTCCCCAGTTATGTTATTGCCTTCTAAATATCTAGTAGCATGTTTTTTGTAATCGAGTCCAACAGATATCTGACTGCGGATGAGAAGAAAACTGGTCTGTAGTTCACCATTCTCCAAATTCATCCTTTCTTAAACTGTTGGATCATATTTATACACTTTTCCTTCTCCAGATTGGCTGAATGACTTTCGGGAATGTGTCAGGAAATGAAGTGAAAAATATTCGATGCAATCAACATGTCTATTGCTGCTTCCTCTGAAATTCTTGTTTGAAGTACATCTGATCTGTCAGATTTATAAATACTCAATCCAGCTTTCTTTTAAAAGATGACCTCAACACTGGTAAGAATGATGTTAGACTTTACTTACACAAGTCCCATGGTCACTTGGAATGTCTGGAAGATTTTTTGGACATTCTTCCATGAAGAAAGACACAAAGAAACTGTTTTTTTCCCTGCGATGTCTCTGTTCTCTGCAATAACTTAGTCTGAACGCGCACCAACTGCTCCACATTTGACCTTGTTTTTTTTAATTTTTTTTCGTACATTGGTAGACGCTTTTTAAGCAGTGTTTATGTTTTTCTTTCGTTTGCACGCTTTTTCTGTTTTTGATTTTCTTCTCAGTTTCTTGGTCTTCCTTTGCTGGGTCCTACATTTCTTTGAATCCACTGGCTTACTGCAGCACTTGGAATTTTTCTAAGCTGCCTCCTTTCATCTAATAGGTAGATGGAGATGGGGTTGAAAGTGATAGTTGGAGAGGACGGTGGACCAGATTGATAGGAAGGAAGGAGAACACATAGGAACATTCAAAAGGGCGGTGCTGACTTTGAAGGTTGGAGTGGGATAAGGTTGGGATTAGGGTGGGGAAATCCTCTATGATCCCCTGTGTTTGGACGGTCCCAAGGAAGAAGAGGAGGCTTTCTTCCTCCAGGCTTCTGGTGGCTCCGGTTTGGCAATGGAGCAGGTCTAGGACCCTCATGTCCTTGGCAGAGTGGGAAGGGGAGTTAAAGTGCTCAACCACAAGGTGATGGAGTTGTTCAATGTGGCTGAGCACATTGATCATGTTCTCTGAAATGATCCACAAGTTGACCTCCTGCCTCACCAATGCAGAGAAGACCACATTGGGTTTAATGGATGTGGAAGATGAGGCGTTCTGTCTCCCTTTGTCACCTATCACTTTCAACCCCACCTTCATCTACCCATCACAATTCCAGCTACCTGCCCCCTGCCGCACCCCCTTCTCATTTATTTCTAAGCCCCCTTGGCCCAGAAGCTTCATTCCTGATGAAGGGCTTATGCCCGAAACATTGATTTATCTGCTCTTAGTATGCTGCCTGACTGTGCTTTTCCAGCACCACACTCTTTGACTCTGATCTCCAGCATCTGTCGTCCTCACTTCCTCCTCACACCTTCATGGTTTGCATGGCTCAGATTTACAACGGTTACTTTAAATAAAACAAAATCTGTCGTGTACTCAAACAGCATAAAAGAAAACAAATACATTGTGGTCACTGTTCCCAAATGGTCCTTTCCAGCAAAAAATTCAATTAGCTCTTCTGATCACTCAACGCCAATTCCTAAATAACCTGATCTCCAGCTCAGTGCTCGACATAATGTTCACGTTAACCATCTCACACGTGGTCATGAAATCCATTTTCCCAGCATTAGCATTCAATATGGTTAACACAGTTTAGATATATATTAAACAGTAGATTATTACTGCAGTGTGTATATCTCATTTCCTGTTTTATAGCATGTCCAGCATTTGTATTGCAGCTTTCACTTTGATATATAACTCCCATCAATGTTTGCTCCTCCTTGCTGTTTTTGCACTCCACCTTACTAAATTCTGTGGAATCTGAGCGACGTTTACTCTGGGGAGATTCATGGTAGTATCCTGTTCAACAACAACAGGATCAGTCCATTCTTCAAGTCTGTAACATAGGAACTGGAAGAGGTCACACAGTGACTGGAGATTTTTACACTGGGGTAACAGGAGGCCATTCAGACCCACCGAGCCTATTGCAAGGGAATTGGATAAGGATTAAAACTATCTGACACTTCTTTCATGAGAAAGAAAGAGGTAATTTAGACACGTGCCTGTGGTATGGGAACAAGAGAAGACCAGTCAATCCCTCTGTCCCATCTCCGGGATACATGAGGAGACCGTTCAGTATTTCCACCTGTTATGGAGAAGTATGAGAAGACCCATCAGCCCCTCAAAATGTTAGACAGCAACAGTAAGATTCAACAATCCTCCAATCCTCTAAAGCATCATCAAGAGGTCATTCTGGCTTTGGAGATGACAACATGGGAACACCAGAAAGACGTCAGCTCATCGATTTTGTATATCAGCAGGATGATGAGTGCATTGAGCTACAAATGGTTCTTACTCAGCAATTGGAGTAGACCTCTTAAAGCCTTGTGCCCATTAACCAGGAATTCAAAGAAAACGTAAAGGTTTTCGAAAGGGAAGAATGTATATAAATGGTATACATTAGGGACTAAAGTGTAACAATAAACGATTGTAATTTAATGCAAATTGCTAGAGCCCATTGTTCAGGACATTTGCAAAGATAAACCACAACCCGTCAGAGTCAACGTGGTTTTACGAAATCTACATCGTGTTTGAATTGTTTGCTTGAGTTATTTGAAGGCACCACAAACAAGGTGGATCGTGTGAATCCTGGAGATGGAATATATCTGGTCTTCCTGAAGGCATCGGATATGTTGCTTCTCCAAAGACTAAGTGGTAAGATCAGACAACATGGGTCTAGGAGTAATTTATTAACTTGGATGGAGGATTGGATAATCAACAAAATGTAGTCAGTTGGAAGAAATGTGTAATTTTCTTTTGGCAAATGCAATTTGTGGGGTGCCATTGATTTCAGTACTCATGCCTCAACGATTTGTGATCGGTGGTATGACTGTACTCGGTTGCCAGCATAGAAAACACGATTCCACGTTTTCAGATGACACTAACATAGGTGGGAAATTACTTTGGAATGGTGATGCAAGAGATTTTAAAACTACATGGATAGGTTGGATGAATGGACCAACATTTGGCAAGGAAAATTAAAGTGAATACGTATGGGGCTATTCAAGTTGGCCAGTATAATTGAAATACAAATTATTATCTAAATGGAGAGAAAGTTCAAAGTGCTTAGGTGCAGAGGGATCTGGGTGTCTGCTTGCATATCACAGAAAACCTGCATGGGGGTACTGCAAGTAATGAGAAATGCAAGCATAATTTCAGTGTTTATTTATAAAAGGATAGAGTAGAAAGTTAGGGAGTGTTGGTGTAGCTATGCAAGGCATTAGTGAGGCTGCAACTGGAGTACAGTTTGGGTGTCCTGCAGAATGTGGTATTTCCATTGGAGGCGATTCAGAAGAGCTTCATTAGATTGATTCCAAATTTGAAATGTTTGTCTTATGAAAAGAAATTGAGCAGTTTAGGTCTATACTCTCGAGTTTATAAGAATGAAAGGAGATCTCATTGAGGTCTGTAAAATGCTAAAAGTAATTGAAAGTGTAGATGTGGAGTGGATATTTTTTCATGTGGCGCAATCTACAACAAGAGACTAGAGTTCTAGGATGGAGAGATGGCAAGAAAGTGGAACAGACGCCACGTTGACATCAGCCTCATCGAGCGGTTGGATTCCTCACAGATGCTCCTTGTTCTTATTCAACTCTTCGACTGTGTTTCACAGGAATGGGGGAGGACTGGGTCTCATACAGGAAGCAGGCATTCAGGACAAATCAATTCGAGAGAACGTAACCAGTAGGGTCACACAGTGGCCAGGGCTGGGTTCTCAACGAAATACAGTTTATGTTAATGATCAGGAGGATGGAACAGACATACAAATGCTAAGTTTGGTGATGTCGCTGTGATAAGTAAGAGATTAAATTATCAAGAAAGGTTGGAGAGTCTGCAAATAGATTAAGAGAGGTAAAGGCAATAGATAATAGTTTGACAGGTGGAACTTAACATGATAAAACCTGGCATTTCATTTACATGAATAATGGAAAGCAATATGTTACTGAAATGGAGAGGGATTACCGGGCTTAATGATATTGTGTGCTGGAGGGTTCACTCAGATCCGTTGAGACATGGGCGGTTTTGCCCCATTAATGATCGTCAGCTCCCAGACACTCCAAGTGACCCCATTGCTCTCTATACACATGGAATACTTTAATGTGGTTGATTGATGGTGGGGATGGTGTTTTGAAACGTGCATCAAGGGTACGGCCTATATCCAAGATATATTCATTTATTTCCACGTGGATACCTGATGAGGATGGGAATGGCTGACTGCTTCTGAACGAAGAGGTCGTGACTGCCATCAGGACAGTCGGTATTCATCAACATGATGTACTGTGCATGGGTACACTGCAACGTTAATAGAGAGAGAGAGCTCCTCCAGTTCCTCTACCTCTCCCCATTGACATGGGTACTCTGCAGATGCCATGTACACCATCGGGAAACCCACTATACTGGATACACCCGGCATCTCCCTGCTGTGGGAGGAAGAATGCATTGACCTCATCCACCATATACATCCTCCATCACCGAATGGTGACACTGATGTTGAGATACTGGGAGATGATGGATATGTTACATAGTCCTGCCGGGAAAGTTCTGGCTCATAGAAGCTGAATGAAACTGTGACCCTAACAGCTTCTGGCAGCACTGTCCTCCCCCTGGTGAGAAGCTTCAGGACGTGTTGAAGGAGGTGACACCACTCTGTGACCAGCTCCTTGTTCAGTCAGGGCCCCTCACAATCTGCGCCTAGGTTAAGTGTATGTTGGGAAGTTTTTCCCGGGAATACTCGGGGTGGATACAGCAGATCCCTTTCCCCATACACAGACACTCTGTGGTTTCAGAACTTCCCCTCTCTGCAGCCTCTGCTCCATTTGTTGTTCATGTTGCAGACCCAGATGCTGTAACTACAGTCCCCATGCTCCATCCCGAGTTGGGTCATCAAATCCTCAGGTCTCCCTGAATGTCTGAGGCAGCTCACAGCACATCCTCCAGCAAACCATCCCCAGCCTCTGCACTACATTTTCAATTACAGGAGTAAGTCACAAACCCCTCGGCCACAAGTATTGTGGACCAGACCAGATCCCTGAAAAATGTTTTAAGAAGGCTGCTTACACCCAAACATTTCCTTATTTTGAATATAGATGGGATGTGTGCGTTCCACATATGTTGTGACTGGTCAAACCACTGGACATTAAGCAAAATATAATCTATTAAAATGCTTTACTTAAAATACAATGAAAGAAAAGAACATTTTGGGATAGTTTATATGTTGGAACACTTACACAAAAAATAGATACCGTTCCTTCTTGGTTTACACCACTTGGCACAAAGATATATTCAAATACGTAGGAGTCTACAACTGTAGTGTCTCGCACCCGCTCTCCTCCTATAACCTACTTAATAAGATAAGGTTCATTCTAAGCTTCCTCTATTGAATATAAGTTTGTTAATAATTTTTTAGAAACTTGAACTAACCTTTCTACTTTAGTACTGAGTGGGTGTTCAGATAAGTCGTGTATGGATGCTAGGGCAGTTGCTTGCTCCTCCTGAAGAATGTGGCAGGTGGGAGACATGACTCACGTCTCCGCTGGCTGCATCTGCGGGAAGTGCACCCATTTCCAGCTCCATGAAAACCGTGTTCAGGATTTGGAGTTGGAGCTGGATGAACTACGGATCATTCGGGAGGCTGAGGGGGTAACTCCTAAGGCTCAGGACAAAGATAGATGGATTACAGTTAGGGGGAGGAAAGGGGACACATACACAGTGCAGAGATCCCCTGTGGACATTCCCCTCAGCAATAAGTATACCGTTTTGGATTCTGCTTGTGGAGTGTGGGGAAGGCGGTGGGATGATCGACCAGAGGAAAGCCATAGTAGTCAGTTCTCTGGCATTGAGCCTGACACTGTGGCAAAAAAGGGAAGGGGGCAGAAAAGAAAAATACTCGTGGTAGGGGACTTGATAGTTAGGGGAATCGACAGGAGACTTTGTGGTCAGAATTGGGTTCCTGGAAGATATGTTGCCTCCCTGCTGCCAAGGTCTGGGACGTCTCCGATTGGGTGTATAAGCTTCGAAAAGGGGAGGGCGAACAGCCAGAAATCATGTTATATATTGGCACTAATGATATAGCCAGGAAAAGTATCAAAGATATAAAAAGTGATTTCAGGGAGTTAGGATGAAAGCTGCAAAGCAGGACATATAGAGGAGTGTTCTCTAGTTTACTACCGGTGCCACGAGCTAGTGAGGCGAGGGACAGGGAGCGGGCGCAGCTTAACACGTGGCTGCGCAGCTGGTGTAGGAGGGAGGACTTCAGGTATGTAGATAATTAGGATGCCTTCTGGGGAAGGTGGGACCTGTACAAGAAGGACAGGTTGCATCTGAACTGGAAAGGGACAAATGTCCTGGGTGGAAGGTTTGCTCGAGTAGTTCGAGAGGGTTTAAACTAGCATGGCAGGGGGGTGGGAACCTGAGCTGTGTACCCGAGGTGACAGTTGATCCAGACGAGGCAATAGCAAGAGGTAGACGAGCTAGTGGGAAGGATTTTCCTAGGAAGGAACCAAGGGATCAGTGAAAGTGTGTTTGCTTTAATGCGAGGAATATCAGGAATAAAAGTGATGAACTTAGCTCTTGGCTCAGTTCCTGGAGCTATGATATTGTGGCCATAACAGAGACATGGGTTTCTCAGGGACAGGAATAGTTGATGAATGTTCCAAGGTTTAGAGTATTTAAAAAGAATAGGGAGGGGGGAAAGACGAGGGCTTGTAGCACTACTAATCAGAGAGGGTATCACAGCTACAGAAGCTTCCATTGTCGAGGAACATCTGCCTACCGAGTCAGTATGGGTGGAAATTAGGAACAGCAAGGGAGCAGTCACCTCGTTAGTGGTTTACTACAGGCCCCCCAATGGCATCAGGAAGATGGAATAAAGCATAGGTCGGCAGATATTGGAAAAGTGTGGACGTGTTAGGACTGTTGTAATGGGTGACTTTAACTTTCCCAATATTGATTGTAACCTCCTTCAAGCAGCTGGTTTGGAAGGAGCTGTTTTTGTAAGGTGTGTTCAGGAGGGTTTCCTAACTCAGTACGTCGACAGGCCGACGAGGGGAGAGACCATTCTAGATTTGGTGCTCGGAAACGAGCCGGCGCAGGTATCAGATCTTGTGGCGGGAGCGCATTTTGGTGATAGTGACCACAACTGCCTCACATTTTACATAGCTATGTAGAAGGAGAGGATAAGGCAAAATGGGAGGATATTTAATTGGGGAAGAGGAAACTATGATGCGATGAAACATGAGTTAGGAAGCATGGATTGGGAGCAATTGTTCCATGGTAATGTCACTATAGATCCGTGGAAACTGTTTAAGGAACAGTTGTTGCAAGTGATGAATAAATATGTCCCTCTGAGGCAGGGAAGAAGTGGTAAGATAAAGGAACCTTGGATGACGAGAGCGGTGGAGCTTCTCGTCAAAAGGAAGAAGGTAGCTTACATAAGGTGGAGGCAGCTCGGGTCAAGCTCAGCTCTAGGGGATTATAGACAGGCGAGGAAGGAGCTCAAAAATCGTCTGCGGAGAGCCAGGAGGGGCATGAGAAAGGCTTGGCAGAAGGGATTAGTGAGAACACAAAGGCATTTTACACTTATGTGAGGAAAAAGAGAATGGTCAAAGAAAGAGTCAGGCCGATCAGGGATAGCATAGGAAATTTGCGTGTGGAGTCTGAGGAGGTAGGGGAATCGCTAGATGAGTTTTTGGCTTTTGTCTTTACGAAAGAAAGGAACTTTGTAGTGAATGAAACCTTTGAAGAGTAGGCGTGCATACTGGAATGGATAGAGATAGAGGAAGCTGATGTGCTGAAAATTTTGTCAAACATTAAGATTGGCAAGTCGCCAGGCCCGGACCTGATTTGTTCTCAGCTGCTTTGGGAAACGAGAAATGCAATTGCTTCGCCACTTGCGAAGATGTTTTCATCCTCGCTCTCCACTGGAGTCGTACCTGAGGACTGGAGATAGGCAAATGTAATTCCTGTCTTCAAGAAAGGAAATAGGGAAATAGTCTGTCGTCTGCAAGGTGTTACAAAGGATTCTGAGGGATAGGAATTTTGAACATCTGGAAGAGCATGGCTTGATCAAATGCAGTCAGCTCGGCTTTATGAAGGGCAGGTCATGCCTCACAAACCTTATCGAGTTCTTTGAGGATGTGGCTAGAAAAGTTGATGAGGGTCGAGCTGTGGATGTGGTGTATATGGACTTCAGAAAGGCGTTTGATATGGTTCCCCATGGTAGGCTTATTCAGAAGGTCAGGAGGAATGGGATACAGGGGAAGTTAGCTGTCTGGATACAGAATTGGCTGGCCAACAGAAGATAGCGAGTGGTATTAGAAGGAATATATTCTGCCTGGATGTCTGTGGCGAGTGGTGTTCCACCGTGCTCTGTCCTTGGGCCTCTACTGCATGTAATTTTTATTAATGACTTGGATGAGGGGATTTAAGGATGGGTCAGCAAGTTTCCAGACGACACAAATGTTGGAGGTGTTGTTGACAGTATAGAGGGCTGTTGTAGGCTGCAGCTGGACATTGACAGGAAGCAGAGATGGGCTGAGAGGTGGCAGATGGAGTTCAACCTGGATAAATGCGAAGTGATTTGGAAGGTCGACTTGAAAGATGAGTACAGGATTAAGGATAGGATTCCTGGCAGTGTGGAGGAACAGAGGGATCTTGGTGTGCAGGTACATAGATCTCTTAAAATGGCAACCCAAGTGGACAGCGTTGATAAGAAAGCATATGGTGTTTTAGTTTTCATTAACAGGGGATTGAGTTTAATGGTCGTGAGATCTTGTTGCAGCTCTATAAAACTTTGGTTAGACCGCACTTGGAACACTGCGTCCAGTTCTGGTCGCCCTATTATA
Source organism: Hemiscyllium ocellatum (assembly GCF_020745735.1). NCBI lineage: Eukaryota > Metazoa > Chordata > Chondrichthyes > Orectolobiformes > Hemiscylliidae > Hemiscyllium > Hemiscyllium ocellatum. The sequence continues at coordinate 19,706,116 of NC_083446.1, forward strand.
GGAAAGATGTGGCTACTTTGGAGAGTGTTCAGAGGAGGTTTACCTGGATGCTGCCTGGTCTGGAGGGATATCTTATGAAGAGAGCTTGACTGAACTCGAACTTTTTTCTTTGAAGAAAAGGAGGAGGAGAGGGGACCTAATTGAGATATACAAGATAATGAGAGGCATAGATAGAGTCGATAGCCAGAGACTATTTCCCAGGCCAGAAATGACTAACACAAGGGGTCATAGTTTTAAGCTGCTTGGATGAAGGTATAGAGGGGATGTCAGGGGCGGGTTCTTTACACAGAGAGTTGTGAGATCATGGAATGCGTTGCCAGCAGCATTTGTGGAAGCAAGGTCTTTGGGGACATTTAAGAGACTACTGGTCATGCACATGGTCACAGAAACTTGAGGGTACATACATGAGGATCAGTGATTGGCACAACATTGCGGGCTGAAGGGCCTGTTCTGTGCTGTACTGTTCTATGTTCTATATCTTTACAGCAGTTTTCCAATCCAGGAGAAAACAACATCAACAGAGATCTCAAAGAAAAGCAGCTGGGGATCATGTATTGAAACTTCCAACCCTTTTGGAATCCCCAGCAGCTTCTGATTGCTGCTGGTAAAAAAAAACAAAACGAGGAATCCTGGTCTGGGAGAGCTGGCCACTGCCCTTTCTTTTTTTCCACCGTTTTAATGAAACCTAAAGGCTTCCTCAGTTATTTACTTAAACTGTTTTAGTTAGCAATTCAGCACCTCTGCCTTTAAAACTTTCCTTAAAAAACAGGAAAAATAAACCTTTTTACAGCGATAGTATCCTCACGATTCCATCTTTAATAGAATCATCCATCAATATACAAAGGTGGATTCATTTTAGACCACCTAATCTCCCTCTATTCGTAGACTGAAATGCATATGCTTTACATTGACTGTCAGCATACAAATGTTGACAACTAGTTTCGATTTCAATCATTTTACTCCTGCCACAGAATGCCTTTGTCTTTCTTCATCCAAGTCTCCACAACGTGTCAAAACTTCAGTTTTCTCGCCCTGTCACCTGTATAATTTCAAATTGAATAGCAGCAACAATAAGCTCAATCCAAAAAGACTGGAATCTTTCTCCCTAAACTTCTCCAAAAACTTTAAGGGGTCACGATCAGTGATAAAGATTTGTCTCATATATATCATTCAAAATTTAAATGCTGAAATGTTGTAACGCCAACATCAAGCTCAAGGACTCATTCCCCATTGTAGAATATATCTGTTGATGCTTTCACTGGACACTTCAACCACACGTTACATAACAGAGCACTTCTCATCTCTCCAATAGTTCTTCTGAAAGACATGGCTCCTCATGTCTCAGCATAAAAGAATTACAAGCTTCTGTACCTCTTAATGCTGTAACATCTTTACCTGCTATTCCTGGCCTATGCCAGTAAACCTTACCCTCACAGGTAAATGTTTTAAGAAATCTCGCACATTCTTCTCAATCTCTCATAGAAACCAAACATTGATTTCTGAACTCAATTATCATCAACAGCCATTTCAGCTTCTAATCTTGCCGTTTTAACTCTCCGCTCTTCCACACGAGTTCTCAAGACTGCAGGAAGTGAATTGTTGAACTTCTCCAAAATAAGAATCTCTCTAAGAGTGTCATAGGCTTGCTCTGTTTTTAATACCCTTACCCACATTTCAAAATTACTTTGTTTGATCCTTTCAAACTCAATGTGAGTTTAACCAGGGACCTTTTTTTAGATTCCTGAAATGCTGTACGTTGGCTTCTGGCCCAAGCTCATATGCACTTCAGACGGCTTTATTCACCATCCCATACTGGGCAGATACCTCCTCCAATAGGGATGCAAATACCTGTCAGCTTTGTTTGGATCAACTAAATCCACATTTTCACTGGTTTAGCCACTTTCTCAAATGAAAATCAATAGGCTTCCCCATCCTTCTCATCAAATTTAGATAACACCTGGATGTATTTAAACCGAACTCCATTAGGCCATTGGTTACAATAGGGTTGCTCAACCTCACTATCCTCGTCATCCCGCCGACCGTAAACCTTCATCTCCGCCTTCTATGTCAACCTTTCTCTCCAATTGCTAACTGTTTAAGTTGAAACTCTCTGCTGTTCTTCTACACTTTTCTCTCTTTCTTCTTCATTTCAGGGATGTGTGGGTTAAGTGCCTTAGTCGGAGTAAATGTGAAAAAATAGGTAAGAGGAATGGATCTGGGTAGGTTACTCCTCGGAGGGTCGGTGTGAACTTGTTAGTTGAATGGGCTGTTTGCAAATTCTGAACCGAATTTGGTATTATCGATTTATAAGCGGACAAGAGATCCCAGTTTGCTATAGGCGAACCAGACTGCCTCAAACTGTTTTAAGAAGGTAGCTTGGATGCCAACCTTTTCTTATTTTAAAGGTAGATGAGAGTTTGGTGTTTCAGATGTGATGCTACTAGTCAAACCACTCATCATTAAGTAAGACACAATATATTTAAACACTGTATTGAAAGTCCATAAAATTGAAGAGAAATTTAGAATACTTTAACTATTGGAAACCTTAACAGAATAATGGAAACAGTACCTTCGACAAATGAACTGTTCCAATATACTGACATCACCGAAACAAACCCCTTGGCAAAATGGAAATTTCCCACATACATTCTTGCATACAGTTCTCCAATCCAGGAGGAAGCAGCATCAAGACAGGTTTCAGAGAGAGTAGCAGCTGGAAATATCTGTTTATTAAAACCTCTTAAAGCGTCGTAAGTCATTTACTTGAACCATTTTCAGCAGGCAGTTTGGCCTTTAAGATCTATTATTTTTTAAAAAGGAGATTTTTTTTTAAAGTGACAGCATTGTCACACAATTTAGTTGTCTGGTCCTTTACTTAAGGGGCGTCCTCGTGTTACTGATCGCAAGGTCACCTGAGAAGGACAAATACAGGTACAGACCAAGTTACAAGGATGTGTCTCATAACTTCTGAAACACCCCTGTCCATGGAACATCACATGGGACCTACAGGGAAGTGAACAATAGCCTGAAAGATACCCTTTCATAATTTCTGAGCTGCCCAATGTCAGCACTCCATAGACCAAGCAGCGAAAACCCAAGACCAGTGAACGATACAGAGGGACAGAGAGATTCACATAAAAGACAGAAACAGACAGTAAATTAACTGAAAATATGTTGTGGAATTATGGGGAAAAAGACAGGGCAGTGTGACTAACTGGAGAAGTGAGATCTTCGAGAGGAAAATGACAAGAATGAGAACATTGAATAAAGTCATTGTCAGATCAGCTGAAATGGTTTGTTCCATCAAATTCTCAATCAAATTCTCACAGAACACCACAAACAACATAAACTGGGACAAGATGAGAGCCCAGCATGGAGAGCTGTGCAGATTATGCCCGTGTGTTGCTCAGTAAACTGCACTATCTGCCCAGCATAGAGAGTATTGCAAACGTTACTATCATATGCTAACTATACTGGCATCAGATTACTGTCTCCAATGGGAAGGTTTGCTGTGTGTGTGTGTGTGTGTGTGTGTGTGTGCGCGCGCCCATCAGAAACTGAGAGAGTGTGTGTGTGTGCTCGATTGGCGTGCTGCAATACGAAACTCATTGTTTGAGAAGGAACACACATGGAGGAACCTCTTTTAAATACGAACAACTGGCAGGCTTTTGGATAATCAACTGAGAGAACGTGCGAAATTTCATGGACAGATGAGATAAAGTGTTTGAGAATGTTAAAATGAAGGCATTGCCAGACACAATAGCAATATACATTGGCGTGCACATGAATGACAGATGGATGGGTGTTTGGTGTGAGTGCGAATTAGATTTGCTTCAGTAGGTTTGAAGCCAGGAGTTTCAGCAGCAGATTATAGTCTTCCTTACGAATGTACTTCCTATCTCAAGATTCAAACAGCAGATGGAATAAACCAGTGAGATACGTTGTGGAGTGGTGAATATTTCAAGTTGGAAATAGTCAGGGCATGGTGTCAGGAATCAGCTCATTGTCAAAGGGATCATCCCAGAGTTTGGCCAGGGATGGGATGGAAACAGTGGAAGGAAGTACCAGAACAGTAATCAGTGACCTTCATGCTCTTAATAGCAAAGGCAATGATACAATGCATTGTGGGTTTCCGCTTAAACTGAGTCGGTCAACATAGAGAGCCATGAGTAACACTGCCAGAGAAGGGAGGGAAACAGTAATTGAGCCCATTCATTGTTGTAGTTAGTAGTGATCTGTAGAGTGAGAGTTTCAACAGGAACAATAATAGTGGCAAGAAGTGTAGACTATATGAAACAACAGTAATACAGTCATAACTGTTTTATAGAAAAAAAACATCTGGACAGTGACACTTACCGGGGACACCAATGATAGCCAGGAAGGGATAACAAAAATATTTAATAATGAGAAGAACACAATATATCCGAAATGATAATGACAACCCATCATAATATGTCAAAAGAAACCAAATATAATAGGGTAAACCCCTCTCTATTGTAGACATATTCCTGTCTATTGTTCTCAGATTCTGATCCATTGTTGGAACATTCCAGTCTAATGTTCTCAGATTCTGATCTCTCTTCCCCCTTTCTCTGGATCTACTGATCCCTGTCAGTGCTGTCGGTGATGCTTCCGCTCCTGTTATGGGAAAACACATTGAACGGCGCCCATTTATCATTAAAAGATGGAAACCCTCCACTGGGATAATTATAATCCATGGAGACTGGCATTAATCACAGTCACTGAACAAACAGCCTCAGTTAACCAATTCAAAACATCGCTTTACATATCACTATAAAATGGGAACTATTACTGGGTTTGGATTGAATGGATGAGGGTTGAGGGTTGCTGAGTGATGGACCATAAATCTTTCAATCTTTTTATATCTTTTTTTCCTTGTACATGACAGTATTAATAGAGCACTGCAGGGGTATGTATATATGCCATTTTGTTTATTAAAGGAGACAGTTGTAAAATAACAGATCGGTTGCATAAAAATATCAGGTGGGCAAGTTTCTGGATACCTTAACAAACGTACAGTACGTATTGACCAATGTGAGGCTACTCCTGGATTTAAGTGCCCTTTTATCAAATCCTTTCATAACCTTGAGACAGAGCATTGAGACTGCTGCTCAGGAACAGGGCGAAGAAATTCTGTCCCTATGGGCCTCTTCCAGAGGGATAGCAGAACGCTCTTCACGCCACATTAGACTGTTGCTCCTTAAAAAGGTGGAATGTTGGCACATTTTGCCAACAAAATCATTCAAAACAAAGAGATGTGTCGCTGCAGCGGTACGAGGTGTTACTGAGAGGGCACCTCGAGTACATTGTGTTGTTTGTGTTTCTGTAACTGAGAAGGGATGGACATCCACCAGTTTACAGGCTGATCATAATTCACAGGTTGCTGTGTTATTTAATGACTCCGGTCTGTTACACAGGCACAGGAGGATGTCATTCAGCCCCTGGAGCCCATTACAGAGAAACAGAAAAGGTCATTCAGCCTCTTGAGTCTATTACAGAGGGACAGGAGGAGGACATTCAGCCTCTCAAGCCTGTTACGGAGTGGCAGGAAGTGTTTATTTAACATTTCAAGTCCGTTACGCATAAATATTAGTTTTACAACAGTTATGGAATAGGAAAGATCTGATGTAAACATTAAAGTTCTAATCTTGAACAAGGCCAGTTTTTTGAAAGTGTTAGGCGAGTCCTGTGAAATACTGAGGGGATGGTTGGCAAATGCAAGGCAATCAAAACTTGGATTCAGAGAATCCAGAACCAACGAGTTCCTATTAGTGAGATGGGCAAGGCTGGTGAGTTCAGGGAGTGCTGGATGGCTCGATATGTTGATGGACTGATCAAGGAAAGGAAGGGGGCATATGTCAGGTAAACAGAGCTGAGATCAAGTGAGCTCGAGAGGAGTATAAAGGCAGTAAGTGTATGGTCAATTCAGAAATCGGGCCAGAAAAATGTGGAAATGAGATGGCTTTAGAAACAGGGATACCGAGGCTCTGAAGAAATTCTGCAAATCCTTTAATGGCAAAAAAAAACTAACTCGGGAGAGAAGAGGGCACCTATGTGTGGATCCACAGGAGATGGGAGGGACACTAAACAAGTATTTCTCCTCATATTTAATGTGGAGGAGGTTACAAGAACGGGAGAATGAGAAATATACAGTGATATCTTGAAAAGTGTCCATATCACAAGGAAGTGCTGGACATTTTAAAACGCATAAAGGTGAACAAATCCCTGCGACCTGGTCATTTGTATCCCAGACGTTTGTGGGGAGCTAGGAAAGAGATTGCTCAGCCTTTTGCTAATATATTTGCATCATTGACTTCCACAGGTGATGTGACAAAAGACTGGAGGGCTGCTCACATAGTGTCATTATTTAAGAAATTAAGGAAAACCCAGGTAAGTAGACAGCACTGAGCCTGACCTCAATGGTGACTGAATTGTTGGAAGGGATTTTGAGGGAAAGGATGTGTATGCATTTGGAAAGACAAGGACTGAAGAGGTCTTTGTACCTTGGAGATCACGTCTCACTGAATCGGTGGAAGCTTTTGAGGAAGTGATGAAGGTGGTTGATAAATGCATGGCAGTGGATGTTGTCTTCATGGAATGCAGCAAGAAACCCAAAATGTTCCACATGGTAGACTGGTTAGCAAGGTTAGACTGGCTGGAATCCTGGGAGAGGTCGCCAGTTAGATCCAAAATTTTCTTGAATATTGGAGACAGGCCATGACAGTGGACATTTGTTCATTGAACTTGGAGGCCTGTGACAAGAGGCGTACCGCAAAGATCAAGAGTGGGTCCACTGCCTTTTGTCACATATGCAACTATTTGCATTTGAATATATGAAGTATTGTCAGTAAGTTTGTAGATAATTCCAAATTTGGTGCTGCAGTCGATAGTGAAGAATGATAATTCAGAATATAATGCAACCTTGATGAGGTGAGCCGAGCAGTGGCAGATGGAGTTTATTTTAGATACATGTGAAGTGTTTCATTTTGGCAAGACAAATCAGGGCAAGACAAGTATGTAGTTGCCAAACAAGGATAACTCCATAGAAATTATACAATCCCTACAGTGAGGAAACAGGCTATTCGGCCAATCGAGTCCACACCGACCCTCTAAACAGTATCCCACTAGACAAGCCCCTACCATATCCATCTGAGCCTGCATTTCACATGGCTAATCCACCTCCCCTACACATTTTTGGGTGCTATGGGCAATTCAGCATTGCCAATCTACCCTTATCTGTATATTTTTGTACTGTGGGAGGAAAGTGTAGCACCCAGAGGAAACTCACGTTGACACGGGGAGAATGTGCAAACTCCACACAGGCAGTCATTCAAGGATGGAATTAAACCCAGATCGCTGCGCTCTGAAGCAGCAATGCTAGTCACTGAGCTACTGTGTCACCTTGTGGTGCAGCTTCTCCGTTCCTTGAAAGTGCCGTCACAGGTAGACAGCGCAGTGAAGAAGGCATTTGACGATCTTCCTTTTATTGTTGCATGGTTTGAGCCTATGCGTTTGCATGTTATGTTACATCTGCACAGGGCATTGGTTTGGCCACTTTTGTAAGACTGCCTTTAATTTTGATATCCCTACTGTTGGAAAGGGAGACTTGAAAGGGTACAGAAGAGATTTAAAAGAATTTTGCAGGTATTGGAGGGTTACAGTTACAGGGAGAGTTTGAATAGGCTGCGGCAATTTTCAAGTGTTGAGGCTGAGGGGTGACCTTAAAGAGGTTTATAAAATCATGAAGGCCATTGATAAGGTAAACAGTGAACGTATTTTTCCCCAGGATAGGCGAGTCCAAAATTGGAAGACAAAGGTTTAAGGTGAGTGGGGAAAGATTTAAAAAGGGACAAGAGGGATAACATTTTCACACAGAGACTGCTGTGTGGATAGATTGAACAGCCAAAAGAGATGGTGGAGGCAGGTAGAGCTACACCATTTAAAAGGCATTTGGATGGATACATGCATGGGAAGTGTTTAGAGGGAGATGGGCCAAGTGCTGGCAAGGGGAACGAGATTAATTTAGGATATTTGGTGCGGCTCCTCAATTTGCTCAATTACTGATAGTCAAATACAAAAGTACATCATACAGATTTTGATGGTATTTTACAGAACAGGAGAAAGGCTTTTAGTCAACAGAAGCTGTAAGGAATGTGAAGAGGCCATTCAGGCCCTCAACTCCATTCCACAGGAGCAGCAGGTGAGCACAGAGCTATTGGAGCCTGTTACTCTGGAGGAGGAGGGGGACATCTATTTTCACAAACCAGGGATCAGGAGGCAGTCACTCAAGGCAGCTGCTGAAGACTGGGACACAGGAACAAGAGGCCGTCAATCAACTGCTCAAGACTGGGGAACAAGGAAATGTTGAGTTTAGTGAGGCCCCAGGATCCTGTTACGCACGAACAGGAGGTGGTGACTCACTCCCCACCAGGATGTGACACTGGGAGAGAAGGGGAGTTTGCGTGTTACAAACAGAAACATACGAATAAGTTGCATTAGTGGTCCATTCAATCCTGCCCCACCATTCACTAAGACCACGGCTGATCTGATTGTGATTCCCTCATTCCTTTTTTACGGAGACGCCCCTCTCTGCAGCCTCTGCTCCATTTGTTGGTCATGTTACACACCCATATGCTGTAACAACAGTCACCATGTCTCATCTGGAGGGATGGGTCTAACCGAATGAGTCAGGATTTGAAGGGTCCAATCGCAAGAATTAAATCACAAAATAAAGTTGTTGCCACATGTTTAGTTCTCTCACATTCGCAATCCAACTCACATAACCAACCCATCCATTATACATTCAGGATGGAGCACTGTGTATATCCAATTCGCATACAACTGCATGCAATCCGGTAATGTCTAGAGTGGAACTCTGTGCAGCCCACACCAATACTTGATGCATAATCCTGGGCTAAATGTCCAGCTTGGGGAGCTGTGCAGACCGCACTGGTTCATTCATTCAAAGGCTGTTGAATTGCTTGGTAACACTGTGTTAGATCCCTGCCCAGCGTGGGGAAACTTGCAGCCAAATGCTGGAAGTGAGTGGATGTGCAGCTTTCATCCATTTACAGTTCCATGTCTCCACTGTGCCTTGACATGGGATGCTGCCAATGTGAAAATCACTGCGAGGATGAGATGCAAATGGAAACAATTTAAATACCAATTGTTCTGATTCAAGCGAATATCACTCCAGTGTTTAAAGAGGAAATAACTGAGATAATATCCGATGAGGCTTTGTGGATGGTGCAAACGAGTAAGAGAAAGATGGTGATGTTATAATGGTTGCACTATAAGCCTTCAGATCATCAATGGGAATTGGAGGAACAAATATGCAGGGAGATCGGTGGGGTTGGGGGGGGGTGGAAACTTGCAGGAGTAATAGGGTTGTCATAATAGGTGATTTTAATTTTCCTAACATACACTGGGCTCTCCAGAGGATCAAGGACTTACACGGGATGACATTTGTCAAGTGTCTTCAGGAAAGTTTCCAAAAGCAGCCTGTAGAGGGTCCTCAGGAAGGGACAAACTCGACCTACGGTTTGCAAATGGCGCAGGATAGGTGAAGGAAGTAAAGTGGAGACGCATTTTGGGAAAAGTGACTAAAATTGTATTAATTTTAAAATTGGGACAAAATTGGTCGACAGATTCAAGTTCTAAATTAGGTCAAGGCGAATATTATTGGAATTAGACAGGGACTTGCAGGTAAAAGGATCTCGGGCAAGTGGGAGGCATTTTAAAGTGAGATAACCAGAGTTTAAGGTTTATAGGTTCCTATGAAGGTGAAGGCAAAATAAGGCTTGTAGAGAGAACCCTGAATGACAAGAGATAGAGAGTCTTTGACCAGAAAAAAAGGAGGTAGCTCAGGTTCAGGCAGCTGGAATAAAGGGAATCTCTGGACGAACACAGGGGATACAGGAGTTTAGTGAAAAAGGAAATCGGGAAAGCGAAAAGGGGGTAATAGATAGCCTAGGCTGCGATTAAGTTGAATCCAAAGATGTTCTTTCAATATAGTAAAAAAATGAACAACTAGAGAGAGAATAGGACGCCTTAAAATCCAAAATGGGCATGCGTATGTAAAACTGCATGAGATGTGGGAGGTCTCAATTGACCCTTTTTTTCCAAGAAGAAAGTCATGAAGACCTGTGACCTTTTTTTTGGGGGGGTGTCATATCTTGGTACTGCCCATATCACAGTAGAATGCATAAAGTCAGATAAATCTCTAGGTTTTTACCAGATTTATCCAGGAAGGAAGTGAAGAAAGCTTAGGGGCCAAAGTACCAGAAGACTGGGCAGTAGAAAATGTTGTGCCCGTATTCAAGAAGGTCTGCAAAGAAAAGCCTGGGAAATATAACCTGGGAAGGTTCTGAGAGATAAGATATGCATGCATTTGGAAGACAGAGTTTGACTTGGAGCAGTCAGCATAGCTTTATGCATGACAGATCATTCCTTGGACATTTTGTTGAAGTTTTGGAGGAAGTTACTCAGAATTTTGACGAGGGCAGGGTGGTGGACATGGTCTAAACGGATTTCAGTAAGGTTTTTGATAGGGATACGAATGGTAAGCTGCTCTAAATGTTTAGATTGCATGTAATACCAGGAGAACTAGCAAATTGGCGACACAATTGGCTTTATGTTAGCAAGCACATGACTATGGTGGAGGTATGCTTGTCGGACTGGAGGCTTGCGAATAGTGGAATGCTTCAGTGGTCGATGCTGGGACCATTCCTGTTTGTTATCTCAATCAATGATTGGTCGAGAGTACACAACGCAAGGTTAGTAAGTTTGCAGATGACAATAAAATAGGAGACATCGTTAACAGTGAGGAACATTATCAGAAATTGAGCAGTACCTTGACCAGCTTTGGAAGTGAGCGGAGAAATAGCAAGTGGTTTTTAATATCGATGAGTGTGACGTCTTGCATTTTGGAAAGTCAAATCCAGGTGGGAGTTTAATGATGAATGAGAGGGCCTTAAGGAGTGTAATGGGGGAAAAAAGGATGTTGGAGATCAGGCACACGGTTTTCTGAAATTTGAGTCAGAGATACACAGGCCAGTGAAGAAGGCTGTTTGCACACTGGCCTTCATCAGGGCATTGAGTATAGAAGTTGGGACGTTATGTTGCAGTTTTACAGGATGTTGGTAAGGCTGCGGTTGGAGTATTGTGCTCAGTTTTATAGAACATAGAACAATACAGCACAGAACATGCCCTTCGGCCCACGATGTTGTGCCGAACATCTATCCTAGATTAAGCACCCATTCATGTACCTATCCAATTGCCGCTTAAAGGTCGCCAATGATTCTGACTCTACCACTCCCACGGGCAGCGCATTCCATGCCCCCACCACTCTCAGTGTGAAGAACCCACCCCTGACATCTTCGCTATACCTTCCACCCTTCACCTTAAATTTATGTCCCCTTGTAACACTCTGTTGTACCCGGGGAAAAAGTTTCTGACTGTCTACTCTATCTATTCCTCTGATCATCTTATAAACCTCCATCAAGTCACCCCTCATCCTTCACCGTTCCAACGAGAAAAGGCCGAGAACTCTCAACCTATCCTCGTACGACCTATTCTCCATTCCAGGCAACATCCTGGTAAATCTTCTCTGCACCCTCCCCAAAGCTTCCACATCTTTCCTAAAGTGAGGCGAACAGAACTGCACACAGTACTCCAAATGTGGCCTAACCAAAGTCCTGTACAGCTGCAACATCACTTCACGACTATTGAATTCAATCCCTCTGCTAATGAACGCTAATACACCATAGGCCTTCTTACACGCTCTATCCACCTGAGTGGCAACTTTCAAAGATCAATGTACATAGACCCCAAGATCTCTCTGTTCCTCCACCTGACTAAGAACCCTACCGTTAACCCTGTATTCTGCATTCTTATTTGTTCTTCCAAAATCGACAACCTTGGCAGGGTTGAACTCCATCTGCCACTCCTCAGCCCAGCTCTGCATCATATCTAAGTCCCTTTGCAGCCGACAACAACCCTCCTTACTGTCCACAACTCCACCAATCTTCGTATCATCTGCAAATTTACTGACCCACCCTTCGACTCCCTCATCCAAGTCATTAATAAAAATTACAAACAGCAGAGGACCCAGAACTGATCCCTGCAGAACTCTACTTGTAACTGGGCTCCAGGCTGAATATTTACCATCTACCACCACTCTCTGACTTCGACCGGTTAACCAGTTTTCTATCCAATTGGCCAAATGTCCCTCTATCCCATGCCTCCTGACTTTCCGCATAAGCTACCATGGGGAACCTTATCAACTGCCTTACTAGAATCCATGTACACTACATCCACTGCTCTACCCTCATCCACATACTTGGTCACCTCCTCAAAGAATTCAATACGACTTGTAAGGCAAGACCTACCCTTCACAAATCCGTGCAGGCTGTCCCTAATCAAGCAGTGTCCTTCCAGATACTCATAAATCTTATCCCTCAGTACCCTTTCCATTACTTTGTCTACCACAGAAGTAAGACTAACTGGCCTGTAATACCCGGGGTTATCCCTATTCCCTTTTTTGAACAGGGGCACAACATTCGCTACTCTCCAGTCCCCTGGTACCACCCCCGTTGACAGTGAAAACGAAAAGATCATTGCCAACGGTACTGCAATTTCCTCTGTTGCTTCCCCCATAATCCTAGGATATATCCCATCAGGCCCGGGGGACTTGTCTATCCTCAAGTTGTTCAAAATGTCCAACACATCTTCCTTCCTAACAAGTATCTCTTGTAGCTTACCAGTCCGTTTCACACTCTCCCCTTCAACAATACGGTCCCTGTCGTTCGTAAATACTGAAGAAAAGTACTCATTCAAGACCTCTCCTATCTCCTGCGACTCAATACACAATCTCCCACCACTGTCCTTGATCGGACCGACCCTCGTTCTCGTCATTCTCATTTTTCTCACATACGCATAAAATGCCTTGGGGTTATCCTTGATCCTATCCGCCAAGGATTTTTCATGCCCTCTCTTAGCTCACCTAATCCCTTTCTTCAGGTCCCCTCTGGCTATCCTGTACCCCTCCACTGTGGTAAGCAGGTAAGTGCTGCATTTTGCTTGTTTGTTTCTTTAGATCTAGTTTTTAAAGTTTACCTTTTAGAGGGGTGGCAGCGAAGGCAGTGCAATGTTCCTCTTGCAACATGTATGAGGTGAGGGAAGCCATTAGCGTCCCTGCTGATTACACTTGCAAGAAGTGCACCCATCTCCAGCTCCTCCAAGACCGTGTTAGGGAACTGGAGCTGGAGTTGGATGAAATCCGGATCATTCGGGAGGCAGAGGTGGTCATAGATCAGTGCTTTAGGGAAGTAGTTACTCCGAAAGTTATGGAGAGATGGGTGACAGTGAGGGGGAGTGGGAAGAAGCAGCCAGTGCAGGGACCCCCTGCGGTCATTCCCCTCAAGAAAAAGTATACCGTTTTAGATACTTGTGGGGGGGGGGGGATGACTTACCAGGGGTAAGCAACGAGGTTCAGGCCTCTGGCACGGAGCCTGGCCCCGTTGCTCAGAAGGGAAGGGTGGAGAAAGGTAGAGTGATAGTTCTTGGGGGCTCAATAGTGAGGGGCACAGATAGGCGGTTTTGTGGGGGCGACAGAGACTCACGATTGGTATGTTGCCTCCCAGGTGCAAGGGGATGTCTCTGATCGTGTTTTCCGGGTCCTTAAGGGGGAGGGGGAGCAGCCCCAGATCATGGTCCACGTTGGCACCAATGACATAGGTAGGAAGAGGGGTGAGGATGTCAGGCAGGCATTCAGGGAGCTAGGTTGGAAGCTCAGAGCTAGAACGAACAGAGTTGTTGTCTCTGGTTTGTTACCCGTGCCACGTGATAGAGAGTCGAGGAATAGGGAGAGAGAACAGTTAATTGCGTGGCTACAGGGATGGTGCAGGAGAGAGGGATTCCGGTTTCTGGACAACTGGGGTTCTTTCTGGGGAAGGTGGTACCTCTATAAACAGGATGGTCTACACCTGAACCTGAGGGCCACCAGTATCCTTGGGGGGAGGTTTGCTAATGCTCTTTGGGAGGGTTTAAACTAACTCTGCAGGGGCATGGGAACCTGGACTGTAGCTTTATGGTACAGGACCTTGAGTGTAGGGAGGTTAGGAACAAGGCATCGATCTCGAAGGAGGGTGCCTGTAAACAGAAAGGTGGCTTGACGTGTGTATACTTCAATGCCAGAAGTATAAGAAATAAGGTTGGTGAACTTGCAGCGTGGGTTGGTACCTGGGACTTCGATGTTGTGGCCATTACAGAGACGTCGGTAGAACAGGGGCAGGAATGGCTGTTGCAGGTTCCAGGGTTTAAATGATTTAGCAGGGTCAGAGATGGGGGTAAAAGAGGGAGTGGTGTGGCATTGCTTGTCAAGGATAGTATTACAGCGGTGGAAAGGACGATGGAGGAAGACTTGCCATGTGAGGTAGTTTGGGCTGAGGTTAGAAATAGTAAAGGTGAAGTCACCCTGTTAGGAGTTTTCTACAGGCCTCCCAATAGTCCGAGAGAAGTAGAGGAAAGTATTGCGAGGATGATTCAGGAGAAGAGTGAAAGTAGCAGGGTGGTTGTTATGGGGGACTTTAACTTCCCAGATATTGACTGGGAAAGCGATAGCTCGAGTTCGTTAGATGGGTCGGTGTTTGTCGAATGTGTGCAGGAGGGTTTCCTGACGCAATATGTAGACAGGCCAACAAGAGGCGAGGCTATACTGGATTTGGTTCTAGGTAATGAACCAGACCAGGTGTTAGACTTGGACGTAGGTGAGCACTTCGGGGACAGTGACCACAACTCGGTGACTTTTACTTTAGTGATGGAGAGGGACAAGTGTGCACTGCAGGGCAAGAGTTATAGCTGGGGGCAGGGAAATTATGCGGTGAGGCATGACTTAGGATGCGTAGATTGGAAAAATAGGCTTCAAGGGAAGAACACAAATGATATGTGGAGATTGTTCAAGGAACAGCTATTGGGTGTCCTTGATAAGTATGTACCAGTCAGGCAGGGAGTAAAGAGTCTTGTAAGAGAGCCGTGGTTTAATAAGGAATTGGAATCCCTTGTGAAAGGGAAGAAGACGGCATATGTAAAGATGAGGCATGAAGGTTCAGTTGGGGCGATTGAGAGTTATAAGGTAGCCAGGAAGGATCTAAAGAGAGAGCTAAGAGCAGCGAGAAGGGGACATGAAAAGTCCTTAGTTGGTAGGATTAGGGAAAACCCAAAGGCTTTCTATAGGTATGTCAGGAATAAAAGGATGACTAGGGTAGGTATCGGTCCAGTCAAGGATAGTAGTGGGAAGTTGTGCGTGGAGGCGGAGGAGATTGGAGAGACACTAAATCAATACTTTTCGTCAGTATTCACTCAGGAACAGGACACTATTGCTGATGTGAATATTGAGTCACAAGTGATTAGAATGGATGGCTTGAGGTATGTAGGGAAGAGGTCTGGGCAATACTGGAAAGGATGAAAATAGATAAGTCCCCTGGGCCTGATGACTTTTATCCTAGGATCCTCTGGGAAGCTAGGGAGGAGATAGCAGAGCCATTGGCCTTGAATTTTATGTCGTCATTGTCTACGGGAATAGTGCCAGGAGACTGGAGGATAGCGAATGTGGTCCACTTGTTCAAGAAGGGGAGTAGGGACAGCCCGAGTAACTATAGGCCAGTGAGTCTCACTTCTGTTGTGGGCAAAGTCTTAGAGGGAATTGTAAGGGATAGGATTTATGAACATCTGGATAGGAATAATGTGATCAAGGATAGTCAGCATGGTTTTGTGAAGGGCAGGTCGTACCTCACAAACCTTATTGAGTTCGTTGAGAAGGTGACTAAGGAGGGTAAAGCAGTAGATGTGGTGTGTATGGATTTTAGCAAGGCGTTCGATAAGGTACCCCATAGTAGGCTCATGCAAAAACTACGGAGGTATGGCATTGAGGGTGCATTAGAGGTTTGGATTAGGAATTGGCTGGCTGGAAGGAGACAAAGGGTAGTAGTTGATGGAATAGGTTCATCTTGGAGTGCAGTTACTAGCGGTGTTCCACAAGGGTCTGTTTTGGGACCATTGCTGTTCGTCATCTTCATAAATGGTCTAGAGGAGGGGCTTGAAATCTGGGTTAGCAAGTTTGCGGATGACACGAAAGTCGGTGGAGCCTTGGACAGCGAAGAAGGATGTGGCAGGTTACAGCGGGATATAGATAAGTTGCAGAGCTGGGCAGAAAGGTGGCAAATGGTGTTCAGTGTTGGTAAGTGTGATGTCATTCACTTTGGTAGGAGTAACAAGAAGATGGATTACTGGGCTAATGGTAGGCGACTTGGTAGTGTGGATGAGCAGAGGGATCTTGGTGTCCATGTGCACAGATCTCTGAAAGTTGCCACCCAGGTAAATAGTGCTGTGAAGAAGGCATATGGTGTACTGGGCTTTATTGTTAGAGGAATTGAGTTCCAGAGTCCTGAGGTCATGTTACAGTTGTATAAGACTCTGGTGCGGCCTCATCTGGAGTGTTGTGTGCAGTTTTGGTCGCCATACTATAGGAAGGATGTGGAGGCATTGGAACGAGTGCAGAGGAGGTTTACCAGGATGTTGCCTGGCATGGTAGGAAGATCGTACGAGGAAAGGCTGAGGCACTTGGGGCTGTTCTCATTGGAGAATAGAAGGGTTAGGGGAGATTTGATAGAGGTGTACAAGATGATTAGGAGTTTAGATAGGGTGGACACTGAGAACATTTTTCAGTTAATGGAGTCAGCTGTTACTAGGGGACACAGCTTTAAATTAAGGCGTGGTAGGTATAGGACAGATGTTAGGGGTAGATTCTTTACTCAGCGGGTTTTGAGTTCATGGAATGCCCTGCCAGTAGCAGTGGTGAACTCTCCTACTTTATGGTCATTTAAGCGGGCATTGGATAAGCATATGGAGGTTATTGGGCTAGTGTAGGTTAGGTAGACTTTGGTCGGCGCAACATCGAGGGCCGAAGGGCCTGTACTGTGCTGTATTTTTCTATGTTCTATGTTCTATGCTCTGTCTGAACCCTGTTTCCTCAACCTTATGTAAGCCTCCTTCTTCCTCTTTACTAGACATTCAACCTCCCTCGTCAACCAAGGCTCCCTCACACGACCATTTCTTTCCTGCCTGATAGGTACATACATATCAAGGACACGTCGTATCTGCTCCTTGAAAAAGTTCCACATTTCCACCACATCCTTCCCTGACAGCCTATGCTCCCAACTTATGCTCCTCAAACCCTGTCTTACTGCATCGTAATTTCCCTTCCCCCAATTGTAAAATCTACCCTGTTGTGCGCACCTATCTCTCTCCATAACCAAGGTGAAAGTCACAGAATTGTGGTCACCATCACCAAAATGTTCACCCACTAACAAGCCCATCACTTGTCCTGGTTCATTACCAAATCCAATATGGCCTCCCCTCTGGTTGGACAATCTACATACTGAGTTAGAAAAGCTTTCTGGACACACTGCACAAACACCGCCCCATCCAATCTACTTGATCTAAAGAGCTTCCAATCAATATTTGGGAAGTTGAAGCCGTCCATGATTACGACCCTGTGGCTTCTGCACCTTTCCAAAATCTGTTTCCCAATCTGTTTCTCCACATCTCTGCTGCTATTGGGGGGCCTATAGTAAACACCCAACAAGGTGACTGCACCTTTCCTATTTCTGACTTCAGCCCATACTACCTCCAAAGGCAGATTCCCCCTCAAACTTCCTTTCTGCAGCTGTTATACCATTTCTAATTAGCAATGTCACCCCCCTCCTTTTTTACCACCCTCCCTAATCTTACTGAAACTTCTGTAACCAGGAACCTCCAACAACCATTCCTGTCCCTCATCTATCCACGTTTCCGTGATGGCCACAACATCGTAGTCCCAGGTACCGATCCACGCCAAAAGTTCACCCATCTTATTTCTGATACTCCTTGCGTTGAAATATACGCACTTGAGCCCATCTCTGTGTCCGCAAGTATTCCCCATCAGTGCTACCTTCTCCACAACCTCCCTACATTCTTGGATTTCCTGACAAACAGCTACCTTACTTGCTGGACTACAAGTCCGGATCCCATCCCCCAGCCAAATTAGTTTAAGCCACCCCCCCTCAAGAGTGCTAGCAAACCTACCCCCCAGGATATTGATGCCCTTCTGGTTCAGGTGCAACCCGTCCTGTTTGTACAGGTCCCACCTTCGCCAGAATGCAGTCCAATTGTCCAAATACCTGAAGCCCTCCCTCCTACACCATCCTTGCAGCCACGTGTTCAACTGCACGCTCTCCCTATTCCTTGCCTCACTGTCACTTGGCACCGGCAACAACCCAGAGATGACGACTCTGTCTGTCCTAGCTTTTAGCTTCCAGCCTAACTCCCTGAGCTCTTGAATGACCTCCCCACCCCTCTTCCTACCTATGTCGCTGGTGCCAATGTGTACCACGACTTCTGGCTGCACACCCTCCCCCTTAAGGATTCTGAAGACACGGTCCGAGACGTCTCGGACCCTGGCACCCGGGAGGCAACAAACCATCCGAGAGTCTCGTCCATGTCCACAGAACCGCCTGTCCGTCCCTCTAACTAGAGAGTCTCCTATGACTAGCGCTCTCCTCCTCTCCCGCTTTCCCTTCTGAGTCTCAGAGCCAGACCTCAAGGCACAGACCCCGTCACTGCAGCTTACACCTGCAAGGCTGTCCCCTCCAACAGTTTCCAAAGCTGTATACTTATTGTTTAGAGGAACGACCACAGGGGAACCCTGCACTGCCTGCTTCTTCCCCTTCCCACCTCTAACTGTTACCCAGCTACGTCTGTTCGCCGGCGTAACTATGTCCCTGTAGTTTCTATCAATCACCCTCTCAGCCTCTCGAATAATCCTCAGTTCATCCAACTCCAGTTCCAGTTCCCTAACTCGTTCGGTGAGGAGCAGGATCTTACTGCATTTCCTGCAGACGAAGTCGGCAGGAGTATCGGTGGTCACCCCTACCTCAAACATCCTGCAGGAGGAACATTCCACTGCCTGCGCTGCCATGACTGTACACTTTGTCTCGAAAACAAGATCACTGAGTCAATAACAATGAGTCGCTTACCTGTGGACTTTAAAGTTAGGTTAGAGGAGGAGGATTGGAGGGAGGCCCTACGAAGTCTAGGGGTCTTTTGTTCACCTTGCTCTAGAAAGGATATTGTTGATCGAGAAAGGGTGTAGAAAAAATTTACGAAGATGTTTCCTGGGCTAAAGGGTCTAAGTTATAGAGAGAGGTTGGATAGGTTAGAACCTATTTCTTACGGCGTTGGAAAGTGGTGGGGGGGGGGGGCGTCTTACAGAAGTGTAGATCTTATCAAATCATGAGAGGCGTGCATCGGGGTGAATATTTCAAATTCTTTCCTAGGGTTGGGGAATCGAGGACTACAGAGCATCTGTTAATGTTTGGAGAGCAGAAAAATAAAAAAAGAACCTAAGAGTCAACGTTTTTTACACGGACTGTGGAACGCATATGGACTGATCTGCCAGTGGAAGTGATTGAGGTGCG
Source organism: Hemiscyllium ocellatum (assembly GCF_020745735.1). Lineage (NCBI taxonomy): Eukaryota > Metazoa > Chordata > Chondrichthyes > Orectolobiformes > Hemiscylliidae > Hemiscyllium > Hemiscyllium ocellatum. The sequence goes on from NC_083446.1 coordinate 19,725,651, forward strand.
TACAATAACAACATTGAAAAAGCATTTGGACCAATACATTGAATGGAAAGGATTAGAGGGATACAGAACGAGGACAGAGAAATGGGGTGAGTGTGGATGGACATTTTGGTTGACATGGATCAGCTGCGCCGAATGGCCTGTTACCGTGCAGTATGGCTGTGAATGAGTGTGTTTTGGAGTTGAGACAGAGAAGGGGAAACTGAGAAAAAAAAATGTCATGGAAGGACATGTTCACAGGTTTCAGAATGCTGAAATGAAGCCATTTCGATAGTACCATGCAACACGGGTCAGTATTATGGAGAATCATGAGGGAATGGGATATTGCTGTGAGTTCAGACGATGGACAGTTTTGGATGAACATTTGTTCTGCAGCTTTGTAACTCGGAGTGAGGACAGTCTCATTGGGCTGAATCTAACAAATATTAATCTCAGTGTTATTTTCATTGAGTGTGACAGAGGAAATGTCTGCACGAGGCTGAGCTAGCTTCCTTTTGCTATCTTATCAAATTCACTTCATTGACTATCCATCCCACTCTATGGTGTCCCTCTCATGCAATGCTGGCCCGATTCTCCCACCCATCATGGCTGGAGGTGCTCACAGTCGTCCGGATGCACCTTAATGGTGCCATCTTTAAAAGGCCAATGGGCACACGGTTGAGCTTTTTCAGTTTGGAGCTGCCCTGCACAGATTAACCCGATCATGACAGATAAGGGTCAATCACATCACGGTTTATTGACCGGGCCACGGATGTCCTGGTGGATGGGCAAGTAGAGGAGGGGACCATTCTCTTCCCAAGGGGATCACACCACCAGACCCACTGAGCCTGGTCTGACCTCACCACCCAGCTCAGTACGGTCTGAAGAAACGTCCAGCAATACAGAACAATCATCAATAACCTTCCTCACTCTGTCGGGATAAGGTTAACCGTATTCTCTCAGCTCCCTCACACTCACTGTATATCTGTTATTGCACCGACCACCGAACAAGGCTCCTGCTCCACCACTCTCACTGCTGCATGCAGCACGTTTCCTCTCTCTCTCTCCAAGCGAACTCCAAGCTTTCAATATTGAAATAGCAAAGGCAGTGATACATACCTGATTCATACCTGAAACTGAGTAGCTCAAACCACAAGGCACGGCATCAGAACGAAAGAGGGAGAGGAAGAATGAACAAGCTCTCTATTGTTCGTAGTGGTTTGGAGAGTGAATGTGTACAGATTAGAGTAAATGAAAAGAACAGTATACAGTCGCACATGGTCAATGCAAATAATAAATGGACAGTGAAACTTACCAGGGACACCAACAGTAGCCAGGATAGGATAATAAAAATATTGAATGAGGCGAAATACATAGAGGATCCGCGTTGGTAATGACAACCAATAATATGTGGAAAGAATCCAAACATAATCGGATAAACCCCTGTTCATTGTTGGAACATTCCAGTCTATTGTTCTCAGATTCTGATCCCTTGTTGAAGCATTCCAGTATATTGTTCTCAGATTCTGATCCATTGTTGGAATGTTCCAGTCTATTGTTCTCAGATTCTGATCTATTGTTGGAACATTCCAGGCTAATGTTCTCAGATTCTGATCTCTCCGTCCCCTCTCTCTACTGCTGCTGATCCCTGTTAGTGCCGTCGGTGATGATCCCGCCCATGCTATGGGATAACACATTGAACAGAGCCCATTTATCATTAGAATATTGACCTTCTCCACTGGGATAATTAGAATCCACGCAGACTGACATTAATCACAGTCAGCAAACAAGCAGATTCAGTTAACCAGTTCTGTACATCATTTTACATAACACAACGAAGGGGAACATTTACTTAGTTTGAATGGAATGGATGGGGGTTGCTGAAGAATAATTTATAAATCTTACTTTTTTTTATCTTTCTTCCCTTTATGTGGGAGTATAGCTGGAACAATGCTGGTTTGTATAGGTTTCAGCATATTTCTATCGGGTCAGGCATAAAATAACAGACCGCCTGCATAAAATTTTGGATGGGAAAGTGTTTAGATACCTTTCTGCAATGCTGCTCCTAGTTTGAAATGCCCTGCTATCGAGACTTTTCATAATTTTGAGACAGTATTTAGAGCATTGAAACTGCTGCTCAGGAACAGGGAGGAACCGGAGGCAGTCACAGTCACTGGCACACAGGAACAGGAGGCAGTCATTCAATTGCTCGAAATTGGGACAACAGGACAGGAGGGAGTCATTCAAATGTTCGACACTGGGCGACAAGAAAATGAGGGAGTTATTCTACTACTTGAGACTGGGACGCAGGGATAGGAGGGCGTCACTCAACGGTTCGCGACTGGTACACAGGAACAGGAGGCAGTCCATTCAACTATTCAAGACCGGGGCAGGAATGTGTCATTCAACTACTCGAGACAGGGATACATGAACAGCAGGCAGTCACTCAACTGCTCGATACTGGGATACAGGAACAGGATGTAGTCATTCAACTGCTTGAGACTGGGACACCTAGACAGGAGGGTGTCATTCAACTACTCGAGACTTTGGCACAGGAAAACGAGACAGTCATTTAATTGTTCGCGACTGAAACACCGGGACAGGAGGGAGTCATTCAACTGTTTGAGACTGGGACACCTAGACAGGAGGGTGTCATTCATCTGCTCAAGAATTGCGCACAGGAAAACGAGACCGTCATTTAATTGCTCGCGACTGAAACACCGGGGCAGGAGGGAGTCATTCAACTGCTTGAGACTAGGACACAGGAACAGGAGGCAGTCACTCAACTGCTCAAGACTGGCACACGGGGATATCTGGGGGCAAGTGAGGCCGCAGATTTCTGTTCCCCAGGAACAGGAGGAGGTGACTCACTCCCCATCACTGTGAGACGGTGGGAGAGAAGAGGAATTGGCTTGTTATTAACAGAAATATCTGAATAAGTTGCATGAGCGAGTCATTCAATCCTGCTCCAACATTTTCCACAACCATGCTGATCTGATTTTGATTCTCTCATTCCATTTTACAGAGATTCCCCTCTCTACAGTCTCTGCTCTATTTGTTGATCAAGTTGTAGATCCAGATGCTGTAACCACAGTCACCGTGACTCATCCAGAGTGGGTCACCAAAACATCTGGTCTTCCTGACTTTCCACAGCAGTTAAAACACAGCCTCCAGGAAACCATCCCCAGCATTTTCACGAACGTACCAAAACAAGAATTATGTCAAATGTCAGTCAACTTCAAGTGATAAGTCTTGTCTTAATCAGTAACAGTGGAGGGGATTCCTCATGTTACTGAGCACGTGATCAGCAGAGAGTGATTAACACAGGCGATCAATGGAGAGGCACAGAGCAAGTTACAAAGCAGTACGTCAAAACTGAAACCCCACTTTCCAACATGGAGCACAGGGCAGGACACTGGGAAGTCGAAGGAAACGCAAGCTATGCTTTCAGAATATTGTTTCTAGGCCTTTTAATTTTGGAAGCTGATGCTCTCGGGTAAGCAACATTCAAGGCCAGAGAAAGATATAGGACAGTTATTCATATTAAAATTCGACAATTAAAACTGGATGCCAGGGTTTAAATACCAACAGTTTAAATACCAACAAATGGGAGGGATTTCGGTAATAGACAGTGAACAGAGAATCAGAGTCAGGATTATGCAAGAATGTTTTTGCAAGTTTCAGAATGCTGAAGTGAAGACATATCGATGGCATCTAATAACATAGGCTGGTATTTCCGGGAATGATTAATTAATGTGATATTGGTGTGAGGTCAGATAGAATAATCGATTCTCGGAGATGTACAGCACGAAACAGATCCTTCAGTTCAACTCGTCCATGCTGATGAGATATCCCAATATAAGCTAGTACAACATTTGCCAGCATTTGGCCCACACCGATGTAAACACTTCGTCATCATGTACCCATCCAAATGCCTTTTAACCGTTGTAATCATAACAGCCTCCACCACCATCTCTGCCAGTTCATTCCACACATGCACCATTCTCTGTGGAAATAGTTGTTCCTTAGGTCATTTTTAAATCGTTCGCCTCTCACCTGAAATCCATGCCCTCTAGTTTTGGGGAAAATATCTTGACTATTCACCCTCTACATGCCCCTCTCGCTACAGGAAAAAAAACCCAACCTACTCACATTTTCCCTATTGTTAAAATCCTGGCACCATTCTTGTAAATATGTTCTGACTCCCTTCAAGTTTCACAATATCTTTCCAATAAGAGCGAAATGACAATTAAATGCAGTACTCCAAAAGTGGTTAAATAATGTGCTGGGCAGCAGCAAAGTGACCTCCCAATTGATATAGTGAAACCACTGACCAATAAAGACAAACATACCAAATACCTGTATCACTACCTTTTATACCTGCGACTCTCCTTTCAAGGAATAATGAACCTGCATTCCAAGGTGTCTTTGCTCATCAACACACCCCAGGACCATACAATTAAGTGTATTCGTCCTGCCCTGATTTGCATTTCCAAAATGCAGCATCTCACATTTATCTAGATTAAAAACCATCTGCCAATTCTCAGCCCATCAGCCCATTGTACTCTGAGGTAAACCTTCTTTGCTGGCCATTCCACCATCAAGTTTGCTGTCATCTGCAAACGTACCAACCATCGCTGCAATGTTCACATCCAAATGATTTGTATAAATAATGAATAGCTGTGGACCTAGCAGGGATCCTTGCAGCACACCATTGAATACAGCCCTTCTGTTCGAAAAGTAATCCACCACCACCACCACCCTCTGTCTCCTACCTTGGAACTAATTCTGTATCCACATGGCTAGTTCTCCTTGCGTTACATGTGAACGAACCTTGTTAAACGGTCTACCATGTGGAAAGTTGTCAACATGAAGTCCATGTCAACAATGTGCACCTGTCTGCCTCAATGAATCCTCTTAGTCACATCTTCAAAAAAACTCAGTCAATTTAGTGAGACGCAATTTTCCACGGTTCGAGCCATATTGCCTATCCCTTATCAGTCCTTTCCTTTCAAAATCCATGCAAACTTGTGCCTCAGAATCCTCTCCAACATCATGCCCACAAATTACTATCCTTCTTAAATGTTGTGAGTAATTGAACAAAGTTAGCAAGCCTTCTATCTCCAGCACCTGTCCTGTGACAATTGACGATACAAATATCTCAGCAAGGGGCCCAGTAATCATTTCCCTAGCTTCCCACAGACTTCTCCGGTACATCTGATCAGGTCGCGGGGATTTTTATCCCTTTACAGGTTTTACGAACTCTAGAATCTCTTCCTCTGTGATACAGACACTTTTCAAGATGTCATGATTAATTTCCGAAGTTCTTTAACTTGCATATCCTTCTGCACAGTCAATACTGTTGCAAAATGTTTGTTTACTATCGCCTCTATCTCCTGCTGTTCTGCACATCGGCAGCCTTGCTGAACTTTAAGTGGCCCAACACTCTCCCGAGTTACTCTTTTGTTCTTAATGTTTGTGTAGACCCCCTTTAGATTCTTCTTAACACTATTTGCCAAAACTATCTCCTCTCCCCTTTATGGCCGCCGGATTCCCCTCTTAAGTGTACTCCGATTGGCTTTAGATTCTTCTGGACAATCACTTTAAATCTGGAATGTAGAGGCTGATGCCGATGATGAATCCATTTCGGATTGTTGGATAAAAAACATCTGGTTCACTGATATCCTTGAAGGAAGCAAAGAACCATCCTTACCTGGTCTGGATTACATGCGACTCCAGACTGACAACAATGTGATTGATTCTTAACTACACTCTAGGCAATTAGTGATCGGGGATAAATGCAGGCCCAACCTGTGGTATCCTAATCCCGTGAATGAATACAGAAAAAAACCCTTCATTTCTACTCTCTCTACCTGACAGATGCTTTCCTCTTAGCCGTGACCAGACTCTCAATTTCTTCAATCCTCCAGCATTCTTTACGCCCCCCGAATAATGACATACTACCTCTGTGCTCTTGACATCTCATTTTTGAAGGCTTTCCTCTTCTCAAATAGTCCCTTATCTGCGAATGTCTGTCAAAATCCACTTTGGATGGTCTTGACTAATATCACCAAAATTGGCCCTTCCGATTTATAATATTAACTTTTAGATTGTAATTCCTTTTCCATTTCTATTTCAAAACTAAGAGAATTATGATTACTTGTCCCAAAGTGCTTTCCCCACCGATACTTCGGTCTCCTGCCCTACCTTATTTCCAAAGAGTATGTCACATCTCCTTCTTGGTGATGGAGAGCTTTGGACAAGCAGCTGCAGCTTTGTATCTGTTAGGGTGGTCAGCCGAGTATTCGATTCATTGGGCTGAATCTAACAGTAAGTTTTCTCAGTGCCATTTTCATTGAGTGTGACATTGGGATTGTCTGCACCAAGCCGAGCTAGTTTCCTGGTGATATCTTATCGAATTCACCTCGTTAACTACGCACCTACCCCGTGATGACCCTTTCATTCAATGCCAATCCGATTCTCCCACTTATCATGGCTGGAAGTACTTACCATCGCCCGGATGTCCCTAAATATTCCGTGATCCCTGGCATTGGTGCCATCTTATAAAGGCCAACGGGCTCATGGCTGAGCTTTCTCAGGTTGTAGCTGCCCTGTACAGTTTACCCCGAGCATGGCAGATAAAGGGCAATTAAACCACGTTTTATCGACGGGCCACGGAGGTCCTGGTGGATGGTCTAGTACAGAGGGTAGTCCTTCTCTTCCCAGAGTGCGCCCCACCACCAGACACACCGAGCATGGTCTGAGCTCACCACCCAGCTCAGTGCTGTATCTGTGGTCTGAAGAAATGTCCATCAATACAGGACAAGCATCAATAACCTTCCCCCCTCTGCAGGGATAAGGGTGACCGTATTCTTTCTGCTCCCTCACACTCACTGTATATCTGTTATAGCAACCACCCACGAACAAGGCTCAAGCACCACCACTCTCACTACTGCATGCAGTACTTCACACACTTTACAATTCTTCCAGGTTTGGTACCTGCGAACATTGAAATTGTCCTGCAGTCACAATCCACACAAAAATGCTGACTCACCCACTGGTGTGAGCAAGTGCAATACTAACACAATCCTTAATGACAGACTGAAATGCTGACACACACCAGACAGAGCGAGTGAAATATTGACAATGTTGTCATGGAGCAAGGGACATACTGAGAGACCCTCCATTTCTGTATTAGTTCCAATTATTAGTGAATGTCGACTTATCTCTGTATTAGTGTGTGTTTGTGTGTATCAGCGTGTGGCGATTCTGACAGTCTCTGTGGTGTTTAAAGTGATCTAATATCCCCCTGACACGAGCTCTGAGGCAGGATCCTTTCATTTCTGTCCATTGTGTTGCAGCCAGTCTCTGCTGATCTCCTCACACCACTGTACAGTTGGAACTGGAGTGTAAAAATCATCAGGGATTCAGTTTACGAGGGACAAAGGGAGGGAAGTAAGTCAAAGCACCATCCAAACTGAGAGCATAATCAACAAACACACACACACACACACACATCTGCAGGAGACCTTCCTCAGCCCAGAAGGCTCCAATTTATCATCATCGACTCCATACAGTGTGGAAGAAGACCATTCAGCCCATTGAGTCCAAATGAACAGAAGTGGGGATATTCACTGAAGTTTACATAATGTTCAGAACAAGTAGTCAATGTCCATGTGCAACGAGAACTAGATACCATTCAAGGTCGTACTGTATTAGTCTGGGTAACATTCATGCAACAGCACTGCTAGACACTGCACAATTCGACAATAAAAGATGCTGCTCAATCAACGGTGGGCGGCACGGTGGCACAGTGGTTAGCACTGCTGCCTCACAGCGCCAGGGACCTGGGTTCAATTCCCACCTCAGGCGACTGACTGTGTGGAGTTTGCACGTTCTCCCCGTGGGTTTCCTCCGGGTGCTCCGGTTTCCTCCCACAGTCCAAAGATGTGCGGGTCAGGTAAATTGGCCATGCTAAATTGCCCGTAGTGTTAGGTAAGGGGTATATGTAGGGGTATGGGTGGGTTGCGCTTCGGCGGGTCGGTGTGGACTTGTTGGGCCGAAGGGCCTGTTTCCACACTGTAAGTAATCTAATCTAACACCTCAATCTGGGTTCACAAGCAGGTGAGGAAGTCATTCAGCCCCTCAAACTTTTGGACATGACGTATGATAGCTCATTTAGTACCTCCTGCCAATTACACGGGAAGAGAAGGAATCTGCTCAATCCCACACGTTACTTACATAGAATCCGAACGAGACTATTTCACACACGGAGTCACTTACAAAGGAAGAGGAAGAGGTCATTCAGCTTCTCAAGTCACTAACACAAGGACAGGAAAGTCTGAGAGATAATCTAATATCACAAAAAAAATGGAGCAGGAACTTAATAGATCCAAATTGATGTACATGGCTTAATTATTCATAGTACATAAATGAGTGCCCGTCCATGACCATCAATTTTCAACTTCATTATTCTTTCACAACGCTACAGATTAAACACATAGTTACTGTACTCTTTCCTCGTGGTACCGTCATGCCAGGGTGTAGTCTGGTGAAACTCCTTTGCACTGTCTCGATGTCAAAGAGATCATTATTTATAAAGCAGTACAAATCTGTACACAATGCACCAAATACTCCCTTCAGCAAACAACACCATTGGGAAAGATATAGTAACTCTGATACTTCAATCAGTTTGTATGAAAAGCCATATATCATTTAACTCCTGCCGCGTAAGAATGCTGTTAGTGACTTATGACCAAGGTCATCCAGGTCCTTTTCAACAAAAGCACACGCCAACGTCTCACCATCTTTTAAAAAATATATAAATGTGAATGATAATATTTGTTGTTCCCATCTGATTCAGTTTGTATGCCCCGTGAATAGTTATTAACAAACACTGATCCTTCTGATACTTCACAAGCTTTCAGTCCAGAGAAAAACATTACTATTCTCATTTCTCCATTACCCAATTTTTAATCCATATGGTATATATTTCAAACCTACCTACCCATGGACTCTAACATTACCCACACACCTGCATTCAACCATGTCAAACATCTGCTGAAAATTCAAATGCTCCACGCCCATTGATTCTCAATTGTCAATGGAACAACAGACAATCTTCACAAATTCCAGCAGGTTTATCAAAGATCATTTCCCTTTCCTGAATCGCGGCCGAATCTACCAAATCAGGTCATTGTTCTCCAAGTGTTTAGTTGTTACATTCGAATAAAAGATTACAATGATTTACTCACAGCTGACATCAAGCTATTTAGTTTTCGTTTTCCCTCTCCGTCCTGTTTTGAATGTTTAGGTTCCAATAGCTGCTTTCCAGCCTGCAGGATATTTTCCAGAAACTAACCAGCTTTGAAGAATAGTCAGGTATTGTTTCACTAGCTCTGTTGCCACGTCTAAAACCTCTGGGATGTAGCTCGTCAGATGCAGCAACTTATGACGCTTTAAATAAATTAGATTTTCAAAAGCATAGACTTTGTTAGCTTTAGTTTCCTGCAGTTGCTCATTTTCACCGGTCCCCCTGTTTCCTAATATTTCTGGAAGTTAGTTTCTGTACCTTCCTCTGGATGGAACCAATGTATTCCTCTCAGAAGACAGATGGCTTCTGTCAGTTCTTCAATAGATTGGAGGACTGCACTTCAGAGATGGTGGATATATTACCCAATCCTGCCTTGAAAATTCCAGAATTGAAACAGTTCATTTCATGGTGAGTGTCAGCACAGTCCTGTCCCTGGTGTGAGGGGACAGGTTATACTGAAGGATGGTACACAGCTCAGTGACCACCTCAATTTTGAAACAAGCTGGTTTCACACTTTACACTTGAATTGGTCCAGCTTAGAAAAATGTTCCTGGAAATCCCTGAAAGTGCAACGTCCTGCTCCACCCTGCTTGCAAGACCTTGCCTTCTGTCTAGCCTCGGCTCCGTTTGTTTACCATGGACCAAGACTCTCTGGAAATACAATGTCCAGATTGGGGTCAACAGACCCTCAAGTCTCCCTGAATGAACCCAGCAGCTGACAACACAACCTGAGAACACCATCCACAGAAACTCCACTGACTTTCGAATGAGAGCAGCAAGTCAGTTCCCCACCCACATGGTGCACCCATTCAGATTTGAAAATGGCTCCCTCTCCTCAGTTTCTCTTCCTGGCTGAGAAAGCCGTTGCATCACTGCGCAGTCCCGCAGTAACAGTTCCTCTGTCTAAAGAAGCAGTTGACAATGTAATATTACTTTCTCTGTATCTCGGCAACTATAATGGCAGCGCCAGTATTGCCGATGGAGTTGATCACCACACACAGAGAAAAGAGTCAGAGGGAACATAACTGACTTCAAGCAAGGATTTCCCGAAATGAGTTTGATATTCAGGAATATGGGAAAAGGGGAAATGTTAGAATAACTTACCATTCTATTTTCCTTCTAATCTTTCATCAGCAATCATTTTGCTTGCTTTTCTTCTCTCTCTCTCTCTCTCTCTCTCTTTCTCTCTCTCTATCTCTCTCTCTCTCTCTCTCTCTCTCTCTCTCTCTCTCTCCCTCCCTCTCTCTCTCTCTCTCTCTCTCTCGCTGGACATTTCTCCATCCATTCAACGCAAACCTTCCACTCACCCTTCCAACCATTCCTGATATAAATAATATTATTTCTCTGTTGCATTCAGTGTTGATAGGGTCACTGAACTCGAAGCGCTATCTGTGTTTCTTCAGACAGACTGCCATGTCTCCTGAGATTCTCCAACATTCTTTCATCCGCTGGAGAATTGTATTTCAGATCGCTGGCATCCGCAGTTCCTTGGTATATTTCACCTTGAATGTTGTTATTTCCCAGGATTTCGACATCAATGACAAGGGCAGCATTTTTTGTCCATCACTAATGGCCCTTGACCACGTGGCCATTTGACAATACAATATGGAGCCAACTATATTGTGTGAGTCTGAAGTTACATTTAGTCCAGACTGGGCAAAAATGTTAAGTTTCTTTATCAAAAGCTACCAGCGAAATAACAAAATAAATCCTGATGGTTTATCGTTGCTTTGAGTGAAATTAGGTTCCAATCCAATTTTTGTCATTCGAATTAAGTTTAGTCATCAGCTATGGTAGAATTTCAAACAATGCTTTGAGAGTCATAACCTGTGCCTCTGAATTATACGGGTCAGTGACATTATTTCTCTGATACTGAGTCCCTGTTGTGAAGTAACTGGAGATACAAGAACAAGTTTGTGGTCAAAATATTTGTTTAGAAAGTGAGCAGATGCTGGAGATCATAGCTGAAAATGTGTTGCTGGAAAAGCACAGCAGGTCAGGCAGCATCCAAGGAGCAGGAGAATCGACGTTTCGGGCATGAAGAAGGGCTCATGCCCGAAACGTCGATTCTCAGGCTCCTTGGATGATGCCTGACCTGCTGTGCTTTTCCGGTCAAAATATTTGTAACCGGAAGAGAGGGCAGAAGAGAACTGGAGCCATATAATCTGTTGTTAACGAAGAGATAGATGATGGCAATTCAGCAACAGCACTGTGGCTGAGCTGCAGACTGGATGTCGACAGAATTGATTACAGAGAGAATGCGGAAACTAAAATAGTCCAGGGTAAAAAGGAGACTCAGGGTTCCAAACAGTCTTCTTCCTTGTTACATGTTTATGGGTAAGTAGCTTGGAAATGCAAGAAAAGCAAGTGGAGTTTGAGACTGCAAGTTTATGTATTTGCTAAATATAATTAACCAGTTTAGAAATAACCTTCAGCGTCGTTTATAGAATTGATAGAGATAGGCTTACCAGGAACACCGATAATAGAGAGGATGGGATAGTACCCTGCTTGAATAATAATCAGTCCAACTTGTATCCGCAACTCTAACTATGTCCAATTCTGAGAAAGATAGTAAAGACCCCAGGATAAACTCTTGTCCATTGTTGGAACATTCCAGTCTAATGTTCTCAAACTTCTGATCTCTCCTTCTCTCTGTAGCCGATGATCCCAGTCTTGTTCAGGTTGACTCTGCCCCGAATACTATGGCATAACAAGTTGAAAGAAGCCCCTAATTATGGAAAAGGGAAACCCTCCAGTGACCCAGTTATGTCCAGGAAGACTGATATTAAATGCAGTCATTGAACAAACAGCTCTAGTTAACCCCTTTCATGACAACGCTCATATGTCACAGTAGTACTTGGTGCAGGTGGGATGTTGATATTGCTGACTATTGGGTTAGTGGCACGTCTCCAATTGTAAAGATAGGGGTGAGGGAGAGAGATGAGGCTTTCTCTTCACAAGGTCAATGATTCTATTGTGTTTTGGCAGGGTAGGAATTGCTGGGCTCCGGAGGCCGTCTGTGTCTGATGACAAGGCCTGCTGTATTCTTTTGTTTTATCTACTTATTATTCACTTTGATATTTATCTGACAGTCATTTAACGGTTTAGGTGGTGTTAGGCATTTTTGACAGGATCCTACAGCATCATAGACTGTGTAGATACAGTCCATTCCTTGTTATCCTTGCAGCTGCGGCCTGGTCCTGTGGTGTGATAGTCAAGTACTCCTAGAAACAGGATTCTTAGTTTTACCTTTCACCAGTTATTGCTGGGGTCACAGCAGAGCTGGAAGGCGGTAAATCTCTCCCGGGTTCTACACTCTCTCTCTGAGATTTCTCTCCGAATTGTCTTTTGATGTTTTTTTTACCTCCTGGTTTGGAGAACTTCATGTCAGAAAATCTGTTTCCTGAACTTGTTTTTTGACAAGTGTATATTTATAGGATGTTACCATACTGGAGCAGTTACTCTTTAGCAGTTAAATAACCTATTATTCCGTTAAGTTTTTTCACCAGAATTAATATATTCCAAGTTCCATTTCCTTTTATTGTATTTTGTCAGCAGTGTTTGAGTAAATTGTGTTTTGCTTAATGTTGAATATTTTGACCAAGTGAATCGTATCTTAAACATAGCACCTCACACTTACCTTTAAAACATAATAAAAAGCACGTTCGGTCCGAGGGAATGCATGTATTTTGAGGGGATTGCTTTGGTCCATAACAAAAGCGATAGAGATTCAGGTTTTACTTGGGTAATTACTTAATGGACCAAATATGGGGTTGAACAGCGGAATGGGCAGAGCTGGAGGAATAATAGTTATGTGAGGAGTTATGTCAGATACTCATTCCACCTCACAGATCCAGCCCGGACACATATAAGCCAAGATAAGATATCAGTTCATCATGAAACACTGCGAAGACCAGGCTAGTGTACCGCTCAGCCATCCGTCCAGGATTGAACACTGTTCAGGGCTCACCAGTCCACTACACACCTGACGAACAGTGCACTGATCTATAAACCTGGACTGAATAATCTGTTCAGCATAGGACGCTGTGCAGAACACGCAAGTGCATTGATCTGTAAATGCGGACTGAGTATCTGTCCAACATGGGGAGCTGTGCAGTGAATAGCAGTGAGGTTATCTGTTAATCTGGAGCAGTTACCTTCCCAGCGTATACAGCTGTGTACAACAACCACCGCATCGCTGAGTAACACTGTGTTAGAGCACTGCCCAGCGTGGCTAGACTTGTGGGCCGCTGATGCTGGAAGTGACAGGCTGTGCAGCTCCCGTCCATTTACATTGTGCCTTGACAAGGGGGTGCTGTGTGTGTGAAAATCACTAGCATTGAAAGGCCATGAATCAGTTGAAATATCACCAAATGGGAGGAGCGTGGTTAAAAAAGATGGGGAGAATTTCAGACAAGGATCAGATCATAGGTTTAAAAATTGTGAAATGAAAACATCTTACAACAAAGACCAGTGTACAGGAATGATTGGTGAACAGGATATTGATAAAATGTTGGAGAGTTCAGATAATGGAAAGTTTTGGATGAGCATTTGTTCTGCAGCTTTTTAACTGTGAGCAGGGTCAGCAGAGTCTTTGACTCTTTGGGCTGAATCAAACAATAATTTGGGTCAGTGCTATTTTCATTGAGTGTAACAGAGGGATTGTCAGCACGATGCCGAGCTAGTTTCCTGGTATTATCTAATCGAACTCACCTCATTAATTACCCACGCCACATTCAATACCAGGCCGATTCTCCCACCCATCATGGCTGCAGGTACTCGCCATTGCCCGGATGCCAGTGGATATTAAGTGATTCCCTGGTGCAATCTTCAAACAGCCAGTGGGCACACAATGAGCTTTCTCATCTTGTTGCTGCCCAGCACAGTTTACCCTGAGCATGGCAGATAAATGGAAATTACACCACGGTTTGTAGACAGGGTCACGGAGGTCCTGATGGATGGCCTAGTACAGAGGAGGGTCATTCTCTTCCCAGAGGGGGCCACAATACCAGACCCACCGAGGATGGTCTTAGCTCACCACCCAGCTCAGTGCAGTATCTGCAATCTAAAGAAATGTTCAGCAATACAGGACAAGCATAAATAACCTTCCCTGCTCTGTCAGGATAAGGGTCGCCGTATTCTCTCTGTTCCCTAGAACTCCTCACTGCATATCTGTTACAGCGCCTTCTCCAGAATGAGGCTCCATCACTCTCAGTATTGCATGCAGCAACTTCTCTCTCTCTCACCTATGCAATACCCCACATTGTTCTAAAATGGCGTGTTGAGACCTGTTTCTAGAATTATCTGTATGAAGTCGTTTGTACAATATTCCAAATATTTCCCAAGTTCAAGAAAATGTTCGTCCTCCAGCGTGTAACACATCAGGGGAACGAGCAGAGGTTTATTTTTTTTTAAATCACTCAGAATGAAAGTGCATCATGAGGCCATTAGACCTCTCAAATATACTCCAACATTCAGACAAAGGGAGCACCGAAACTCTTGAAGACTCAATCTCTTCTTGAAAACAGGTGCCACATTGGAGGGTCTCCAGTTTCGCTGGAACACTCATGTAATCCGGTGAGTTCTGGAATCTTTCACACAGTGCCAACAGTCACTCTGTAACCACTTATATTAAAACCAGCTTTGAATAGCTGATGACCTGTATACCATTGGTCATATCTGTTTGAGAAAAGCCTTTTCCGTTTTGTTAGAGACATTGCAAGAAATTTCACCTGACTACAATTTTTGTTATATTATTGAAAACTCTTTGTGACTTCCCCTGTGAGGAACGATGTAAAATACTGTTTTAAATTCTCTGCTTGTTCACTGAAACCAATTTGCCAGTCGCATCCTCCAGGTGTTCCACATATACTTCCCTGCCTTTCCTCCAAGGGTCTCACACATACACCATGAACGATTTTTTAGAATCGAAATGGAAAAGCTCTTGCGGATAGATTTTTTAATATATTTCTTGCCAGTTTTGGAATATTATTCTTTGTATCTTGCTTTATGCATTCTGCTTCTGGTTCCAAAAATACATACTCCAAAGCTGGCTGACGCTAGTGTTCCTGAATCTGAGTTCTATAGTTTGTGATTGATTAGTATCCTTCACAGCGTTTGTGCATCATGGGTGGTTCATCTTCACATCTTCATATCATCTTCTTTCTGACCAGAGTCAATCATTGCTGAGCATTATGAAATATCTGCTTATCTTCATCTGGGTCCATTTTCACATTTCGTTTTATACCAGATATAAGGCATAAGTCTGCAATTGAAATACCCGGGTCTTTTCAATCACTCAGGAGGAACCTGCATATGTGTAAGAACACATCCTCTCAGTTTCTCTGGCTCTGTGATTTGTGTTTGATGATGCCACATTCCTGTAGAAAGATTCCTGTGTGATCACCTTTTCTCTCAACTGAGGAATCTGCTAACTCGGGTGGATTGAGCCTTCAGCTGTAACTGTCCCATCTCCCTCACTTCTGCCCTCACTCCGTCCCCTCCTTCCCAGAACAAAGATTGACCTCACCTTGTCCTCACTTCCTACTGCACTAGAATCCACATTCACCGAATCATGCTCCGCCACTTCCACCATCTCCAGCAGGACACCACCATCAAACAAATCTTCACCTCCCGTCCACTGTCAGTATATCACCGGGACAATCCCCTCTGTGGCACCCTCCACCACCCCGAACACTTCCCCACTCCCCCACGACAACGTTTTATGTGATTGCAGAAGCTGCAACAATTGCCCATTCATCTCTTCGCTCCTCACTGACCAAGGCTCCAATCACACCTTCCAGGTGAAGCAGCATTTCGCTTGTACCCTTTCAATCCAGTCCCCTGTCTTTGCTGCTCAAAATGCAGTCTCCTTCACACTAGCGGACAAAACAAAAAACTGCTTTGCGGAACATCTCCACTCTGTCTGTAGGAATGACCCTGACCTTCAGATTCCTCCCCATTTCGATAATCTACATTGCTTACAAGCTAATGAGAATTGTTTGAGAGGTAAAAAGTAGGTTAGATGAAGGAAAGCCAATGGGAGTTATCGATGAGGACGTCCAGAAGGCCTGGGATAAGGTTCTGCACAGGAGACTGCAGAAGGACCCATGGTGTTAGTGGTCAGGTATTAACATGGATAAACGGCTGGCTGTCCAGGAGAAGGCAGAGTGAGGATAAAATGGTCCTTCTCAGGATGGCAGTCGGTGACGAGCATTGTTCTACAAGGGTCAGTGCTGGGACCACAACATTTCACTTTATTGGTTAATGATCTGGATGGCAGAACTGAGAGCATTCTGCCTGCGTTTGCAAATGATGCAAAAATAGGTGGAGGGGCCGAAAGTATTGAGGAAGCAGGGAGCCTACTGAAAATTTTCGACAGTTTAGGAGAGTGGGAAAATGAGTGGCAGATGAAATATAATGTGGGAGAGTGTGAGGTCATGCATTTTGGTATGAAGAATACAGGCATGGGCTATTGCTAAATGGGATGAAAATTCAGATATCTGAAGTGCAAAAGCACTTGTGATTCCAAGTCCAAGATTCTCCAAATGGAAACTTGCCAGTTCAGTTAGTAGTTAAATGAATAATATGAAGTTGACATTCATCTCGAGAGGACTAGAGTATAAAGGTGGGGTTTCTAAGGCTTTCTACAGCTCTGGTCAGACTACATTTTCAGTATTTTGTGCCTCATATCTCAGGAAGGATGTATTGGCATTGGTGCGTGACGAGAGGTGGTTCACGAGAATAATCCCAGAAATGAAAAGCATAACACAAGAGGAATGTTTGATGACTCTGGGTTTATACTCGATGGACATTAGAAGGATGGGGGAGGGATCTGATTGAAACACACAGAACATTGAATAGCCTGGACACAGAGGACATTGGGAGGAAGTTTGCACTGGCAGGAGAGACAAGGAGCTGAGGGCACTGGCTTAGAATAAAGGAAAGACCCTTTCAAATGGATATAAGATGGAACTTCTTGAGCCAGAGAGTGGTGAAACTGTGGAATTCCTTACTACCGAAGGCTGTGGAAAACAGGTCGTTGAGTATATTTAAAGCAGAGACAGATAATTTCTTGATTGCCAAGCGGATCAAAGGTTATGGAGAGATAGCCCGGAAAAGAGGTAGAAAGTCTATCAGTCATGATCGAACGGTGGAGCAGGATTGATGGACCGAATGGCTTCATTTCTGCATGTACAGTCTGGTGGTCTTAGAATATCTCGGTCCTGGGCGGCACGTTTGCTCAGTGGTTAGCACTGCTGCCTCACAGCAACAGGGACCTGAGTTCGATTATTGCTTCGGGTGACTGCCTGCGTGGAAGTTTGCACATTCTCTCCGTGACTGCGTGGATTTCCTCTGGGTGCTCCGGTTTCCTCCCACTGTTGAACGTTGTGCAGATTAGGTATATTGCCCTTAGTGTTCAGGGATGTGGAGGTTAGGTGCAATAGTCAAGGGTCAATGTATCATAGGGTAGAGAATGGCTGTGGTTTGCATACACTTTAGAGGGTCAATATGGGCCTGTTTCCAGACTGCAGGGATTCTAAGAAAATGCAGGCTGCTGCAATGTTCCAATGGAGTACTACCCAGCTCAAGTAATGCCGCACTTTACACTTTGGTGTGTTGCAGCCTGTAGGAGTTATTATTCAATTCCATAACTTCACAGCCTGACCCCATTATGGCTGTTCTCCATTCTCGTACACTCTCCCTCCTGGGCTGCCTACGACTGTGTTTTGTTTATCTTGCAGTCAACAGAGAAAATCAATTTCTAATATTTACACATTAATTTACACCCTTTTTACATCTGTGTCTCTTTCACCACAATTTAAAACCCATTTGGCTTTTGCTTGGGGCCTCCAAACACTCTTTCCTACCTCTGCCAATGTACTAAAATGCTCACTTTCCAATCCTTTACACTTCAGAAGAAGTTTTACACTGGGCTTGAATATTAACATTGTTTCTCTGTCTCTGCAAATGTTGCCAGACCCACTGAGTTTCTTCAAAATTGAAAAGTCACAGAACACATTTTCAATATAGCAAAGATTATTGGATATATGAAATCTGATACAATAACAAAAATTGTTGCAGACACTGCAAGCTTTGAAGAACAATCACAGGCGCCGAACGATTAACTCAGCTTTCACTCCACAGATGCTGCCAGATCTGTTCAGTATTTCAGATATGTTTCTCAAAGCTGCTCACACGCCCTTTCCAGCATGGAGCGCCACACATCGGGAAGTGAAAAATAACGCAAGGTGCACAAATTCATTTCCTCTGAAACTGCATAAGGCTGGCATCACTGACACTACAGAGCTCTTAATCATGGCCATGGAGAGAAACAAAGGGAAACACAATCACTTTAAGCAGAAGATGATATTACTGGAGGGGAACAGATTCAGATGAAAACGCTACATGGTTTTGAGGAATGTCCTAAATTGCATCATGACATCATTAAGAGACCCGAACAGGATGAAAATTTTAAAAAAAACAAGTGTTCCTACATCAGAAACCAGGGTGGGTCACTGTGTATAGGGGTGATGGGTGAATGGGTCTCGGTATGAAATGGGGACAGGCAGTAGAATTGTATTGCAGATATTGCAGCTCAAACTGGGCATTCATTTGATGCTGCAAATCATAGCAGCAGCAGCAGTAGAATTACATTCAACCACAATCTGTAACTTTTTCCCCAGGATAATCCCACAATCTACCATTAACATGAAGCTGATCTATGGTTCAGTGACGAGGGTCGGTGAACATGCCAGGGTCAGAACCATGTATAACAAAACCTGATGACCACCCGTTAAATGTACTGCACTTACTGCTTACTTAAACAGCAGAATTAACATCTGAGAGAGGGGGAGCAATGATCCCAAGGCTGTGACCACTTCTTTTAAAACAAATTCAGAATTGCTGCTGACCTTTCTACCCTTACTCTTATCTGCTCTTTAGAAACCTTGTTCCTTTCGTTAGGCATGGTTCAAAAATTTCCTTCCTATTATCATTTTGCCGATATCATTGATATACTTACAGTGACGTCCCCTGTGAGGAATGACGTAAAATACTGGTGTAAATTATCTGCCTGTTCCCTTGAGCCAATTTCCCAGTCAACCCTCCACATGTGCCCAATGCACCTTCCTGACTTCATTTATACCAAAGATCACACACTCATCTTGAACTGGTTTTATATACACAGGAAAGTTTATGATGCTTGTTTGTATCTTTCCTGCCGATTTGCTTACGTCAAATCTTTTCTTCCCTTTTCACCGCATTCTAGATTCATACAGTCATATTGCATACTAACAGACCCTTTGCTCCAACTTGTCCATGCTGGCCAGGTTTTTCAAGCTACAATAGTCCCATCTGATTGCATTTGGTCCACATGCCTCGAAACGTTTCCCATTAAAATGTTTGTCCAAATGTCTTTGAAATGTTGGAGCTGTACTTGCTTCTACCACTCTTCTTCTGGCAGCACATTTCATACATGCATCACCCTCTGTGTGAAAATGTTGCCCCATCGTCCGTTTGAAATCTTCCCCATTTCAACTTAAAGCTATATCCTCTATGTGTTAAGTCTCCTATCCTGTCTAAAAATACCTTGGCTATTCACCCTATCTTGCCTTTCATGATTTTATAAACTTCCATAATGTCACCAATCAACCTCCCGCACTCCAACTGCTACTACTTTCAAAAACAAGCATTTAAAGATAAGCACTGCAAATTTTGAAACAATATTCAAAATGATAAGTAAACAACACTTTGCCCAAACTTTACACTGTGATTTGTTTTTTCTCCATGTTACAAATTCTGATATAGCGTGGAACTCTGACTGGTGCCAATAGGACGGCAAACACCTGAATTCCTTTGTGTAAAAGAGGTGATGATCTCTACAGTGAAAACGCATCTCTGCCTAGATCTATGTCAGAAAATGAATACTTATACCACACGGGCAGCGTGCCTTTGGCACACTGAAGTTAAGACTGAGTATACTTTTTGAAATTTGGATCACAGTGTGAATTCAGTACATACGGGGAGAGGTGTTTCCACTAGCGGGTGAAACTTAGACAAGAGGGCGTAGCCTCAAGATTAGATGGAGAAGATTCAGCACTGAATTGAGAAGGGACTTCTTCACCCAGAGGATTGTTAATCTGTGGAATTCTTTGCCCAGTGAAGTAATTAACACTACTTCAATGAACGTTTTTAAAGCTAAGATTTTCTTTAACAATAAAGGAAGGAAGGGATACAGTGAAAGGACGTGTAAGTGGACCTGAGTCCATGGAAAGATCAGCTATGCTTTTATTGAACGGTGGATCAGGTTCGAAGGGCCGGATGGCCAAACCCTGCTCCTCGTTCTGATCTGCTGTGTATGCATGCTGGGTCACATCTTCAGTGATTGGAGGGCAAGATTCTATGGGGTTGTGGGGGGAGGTTTTGGGCGTGAAGGCAGAATGCACAGTGTTTCAAAGAGGGAATGGTTTCTGCGGAAGGCAGATAAGGGATGCAAGTGGAATATGTGGATGGTCATGGCATTTCACTGGAGCTGGTGGAATTAAAACATATATTTCAATGTTCACTTGAAGCACCACAGCACATAAGGCTACAGACCAAGTTCTGGAAAATGGGATGAGAGTGAATAGATGCTTGATGCCTGACATTGATGAGATGTGCCAAAATACCTATTTTAGTGCTGTAAAAGTTCCAGTCTCTATGAGAAACCAACTGCACCAGCCATATTAACACTGTGGCCACAACAGTAGGTCAGAGTCCGGGCTTTCTATAGCGAGTAACACACTTCTTTATTCCCTGAAGCCTATCTGTCGGATAACCTGCCATTACATGCCATCTATGGTTCGTGACCAGCAGTCTCCATTAACAGCTATCCATTCTCTGAACCAGATCGTTATCCAGTCCTTTGTCCAACTGTTCTTCTCTTTCTTTGTGTTCTTTCCCCAACTATTGTTTATTACTTTACAAGACAGAAGTAAGAAACATGATGGGATATTCCCTGCTTGCCTGGGAATTTCGTTGGGAAAACATGGCGCAGGAGAAGCACAGCAGATAAGGCAGCATCGGAGTAGGAAGAGACATTTCAGTCATGACCTTCTTGAGGACTCCTGAGTACAGTTCCAACAATACGGCAAAGCTCAACAACATCCAGAAGAGAGCAGCCGAATTGATCAGCACCACATTACTGACACAGCATCGACAAATATCCACTTCCTTCACCTGCAAACACTCAGACAGGCAATCTGTATTATCCACAAGATGCACTGCAGAAATTCACCAAAGCTCCTTGAGCAGTACCTTTCAAACTCACAACCACTTGCAGCTTAAAAGAAAGGTTAGGTAGATAGGAATACCCTACTAACCACTTACCATCCTGACCTAGAAATATTTTGCCATTCCTCCAGTGTCACTGGACAAAATTCTGGATTTCCCTTCTTAATGTTTGTTGGGTCTACCAACAGTAAATGGACAACAGTTCTTCAAGAAGATAGCCTTGTCCAGTAAAATTAGCAAAGGGAAATAAATGCTGACCTCGTCTGGAATATTCACATCCAATGCAGAATGAAATTTTCTGTTTTTGTGTTTTTAAAGGTTCTCTCTTACTGGGCTATTTCTGTTTTAATTTCAGAAATATTAAAGATGAGGATTTGCAGTTGGAAAACTGAAATGAAGCATCACATCAGAATCTGATGGAGTTGCTCCGTTTGATTTCGCCTGAATCTCATCGACCTTTGAGAATAAAAGGAGAAAGCAACATTCACATTTGAGTGAATCCATTCACTTGGTCTGTCTGTGAGCGGAGCTTCATCCAATCATCTGGCTTTTCAAAATATAAATGGAGCGAAATTGGAGATAAACTGGAAATGTGGTGACTGAGGAAAGGGTTTAATTTCTCGTCTGCTCTGAAAATTCATCAGTGCTGCCACACTGGGAAAAAAAAGCTTTCCACCTGTTCGGAGTTTGGAAAATGATTTGCTCAGTTAACTAATCTGCTGATACACCAGTGGGTTCACATTGAGGAGAGACCACTTAATTGTCCAGAGTGCACTAAATGCTTCAAAGTTCTCAGGAACTGATGCACCATCAATATGGTCAGACTGATGAAAAACAATTGACGTGTTCTCAAAGTGGGAGGGGTATCAGGCCAACATCTGATCTCACTTTACATCTGCGAACTCACTGGAGAGAGGCCGATCACCTACTCTAACTGTGGGAAAGGATACAATCAGTTATTCAGTCTGCTGAGACACCAGAGAGATCACACAGAGGAGAGACCACTCATCTGCTGTGCGTGGGAGAAAATTAATGGATTCCAGCAAACTGCTGAAGTACAAACATTTTCACAATGGAGAGGGCATTCACCTGCTCTGAATGTTGGGTAGGACCTCTCACTAATCAAATTTACTGAGACACCAGAGAATTCACGTTGACATTCCGAATTTGGGAAAAGATGCAATTAACCAATCTATCCTGCAGACACATAATGGGTTCACAGTGACAAGAAACTGTTTCAATGCCAGAGTGTGGGAAGTGCTTTATAAGTTTCCAGGAACTGAAGTCCCATCAACGTATTGACACTGATGATAAATCATTCCCACTGCACACCGGCACAATTTAGCTGCTGTATCTCCTACAACAGTGACTACACTTCACAACGACTTCAATTGCTATGAAGCACATTCACGAATCCTGAATGCGTGAAAATACATCTATAAATGCAAATCAAGCCTTAGTAATGAATAAAAGACCCAAGAACAGGGCAGTAAATGAATATCTACCAGTCTCATCTCATAGGAGACAAGTCATGGTTTAAAATTAAACTGTGTATTTGATGTGGTTGATACCTGAACAATTTAACACTTGTTCAATTAAAGAGATAATTCACATCTAATGAAGTAAACCACTGCTGACAGAATGAACACAGTTCAGTTCTGGATGCAATAACAGCAGAATACAGTCGCATGCGACCTCACTGGAATGTGTGGTTCATCACAGTCTTACCAGTCCATAGGGAATGCTGTCTTCAAAAGAGAGAAAAGCGACTCATGGTGATTTGACCAGAGGGCCCCAGACTTCAGGAGAGGGAAGAATTTGAGAGGAGAGGCCTTCATGTTAACCTCAAACTGGTAATGGGAATTGAACCCATGCTGTTGGCATCACGCTGCTCTGTAAACCAACAATAAAGCCAACTCAGCTAAGCTGATTGCCCCTCACTGGTGTATCACGTGTGGGGATGAATGATTGAATCCCTTGCTACACACAGTTCAGGGAAACGGCCTCTCCCCACAATGTGCATGTTGGTGTTTCATCAAATCATTGCTATTCGTAAAGCTCTTCTCACAGTCAGAACATTTAAATATTCTCTCATTGGTGTGAACAAAGCCATAGCTGCTGAGATTGGAGAACCAAGTGACCCCCTTCCCACACAAGGAGCAGGTAAAAGATGTGAATGTACTGGTGCTCAGTGAGTCCAGGTGGTGAAGTGATTTTTTCCCACACTCAGTGCAAACGTACAGTCTCTATCTAGAATGGCCACACCTGTGTATTTGAAGCTTTGCTGTGTAATAAATCCCTTCTCACACACAGAGCAGATGATTGATCTTCAGTGTCCACTCAACGGTTGACATTAGTCTGAACTGTGAAGTTTATTCCTTCTCAAACAGAACCGCCAACGCTTCTCTCCCGATGATGAAGATGCTTGTGTGACATTAAGCTGTATCACCAAGTGAAAACCTTCCCACACATGGAACAGTTGAATGACTTCTCCCCCATTTGAACAGGGTGGTGTTAAATTAGGACCATTGAGTTTAAGACCTTTACAGATATTAACGTTTTGTTTCTACAGACAGGTGAAATGTCTCTTGTCAGTGTAAAGCTAGTGGTGTTACATGAACCTGGATTACAGAGTAAATCCCTTCCACACATAGAGCAGGTGAACGGTCTCTCCTCAGATTGTCTGTGTCGACGAGTCTCCAGCTCGTCTGGGATTTTGCAATCCTTCTCACAATCCAGACATTTCCATGGTGCTGATCTCCTCACATATCTCCAAGTTGGATGATCTGTTAAATCCTTTCCCATAAACCCAATATATTTAGTGTGTGTGTGTGTGTGTGTGTGTGTGTGTGTGTGTGTGTGTGTGTGTGTGTGTGTGTGTGTGTGTGTGTGTGTGTTGGTGCTTTACGACTCAAAATGTTTGAAATCTTTGCTCACAGGCATACCATATAAACATGTTCTCTTTGTGTCAAAATGAACTTAGTGACTCTGTTGGATATTTATATCATGTTTGATTTGACTGACCCCTCTTCAATTATTGCAATCTATTTTTTTGTGAAATAATTTTCAAATATTATCTCGGGCCATACAGTGTAAAATCTCAGAACAAACAAATCCAATTTCAGAAAGCCATCCTTCCTCTATTCTACATCTCATCCCAAACAAATGACCCAATCATATTGAAAGATGCAAAAAGCCCCATCAAAAGCAAAAAGGAACCTTCCTGAATAAATCAGGTTGTTGTTCCCAACATCTGTGAGACATTGTGCGTCCTGAGGTGTAAACCTGCTGTGGGATGTATCTCGCCAACTGGTGAATAGCACAGCCCTCTATCCAGAAGGATGTTACACAAGAGATGATACCTTTTGCTGCTACTGTATATCAGCGGTGAAGAAAGTGAATAGTTGAAGGTTGTTGGCAATGAAGAGTCCTTTTTTGTCTCAGACGTTGACAAGCTTCTTGTGTTGTTGATGCAGCATTCAACCAGGCAAATGGAGAGGATTCCGTATCACACCTGACTTTCATCTTGTAAAGAAGGCAGTCAGGAGGTGAGTCGAGCGCTGCAAGACTCTTAGCCTCTGCCCTGATCTTGTATCAACAGTTATATGGTCAGTCCTATTCAGTTTCTCAACAATATTATATCCTGGAATGCTGCTAATGGAGGATTCAACAATGATATTGCTGTTGAATGTCAACAACGGATACTCAGATTTTCTCTTTTTGAAGATAGTCTTTGCCAGGCACGGATGTGATACAGCTGTTACTTGCGACTTGTGCAGATTTTAGATGCTGGCCAGGTCTTGCTACATGTGGGTATGCGATTTTTGAGAACATTTTTAGCTCGTGTTATGGTTCAGGTTGTAAGATTGTTCTCAATGAGAACAAGGAGAAAGTGAGGACTACAGATGCTGGGGATCAGAGCTTAAAAATGTGTTGCTGGAAAAGCACAAAGTTCCCACTCAGGTAAGAGCTGTCTCAGCTCTCTGGGCGAATACAGAGCATTGTTGGAAGATCATTGTCCTTCTCTACTCCATCAACGTCACGGGAGATCTAGAGAAATTAATGTTTTAGAAGATCATAAATGATGTGGCGAGATGATCTCTGGGATTAATTTCCCCAGAGCCCACGTCGCTCAGATTCCACAGGAACTAGTAAGGTGGAGCGCAAAAACAACAAGGAGGAGCAAACATTGATGGGAGTTATATATCAAAGTAAAAGATGCAATACAAATGCTGGACATGTTATAAAACACGAAATGAGATATACACACTTGTGGCTATTGCAATAATAATGTACTGTTTAAATTATATCTAAAGCGTGTTAACCCAATTGAATGCGAATGCTGGGGAAAATGGATTTCATGACAACGTGTGAGATGGTTTACATGAACATTATGTCGAGCACTGAGCTCGAGATCAGGTTATTTAGGAATTGGTGTTGAGTGATCAGAAGAGCTAATTGAAAATGTTGCTGTCAAGGAGCTTTTGGGAACAGTGACAACAATGTATTGGTTTTCTTTTATGCTGTTTGAGCACACGGCAGTTTTTTGTTTTATTTGAAGTAACCGTTATAAATCTGTGTCATGCAAGCCATAAAGGTGTGAGGAGAAAGTGGGGACTACAGATGCGAGAGATCAGATTTGAAATGTGTGGTGCTGCAAAAGCACAGTCAGGCAGCATACTAAGAACAGATAGATTGATGTTTCTGGCATAAACCCTTCATCAGGAATGAAGCCTCTGGGCCAAGGGGGCTGAGAGATAAATGAGATGGGGGTGCGGCAGTGGGGAGATAGCTGGGATTGCGATAGGTAGATGAAGGTGGGGTAAAGTGATAGGTGATATGTGACGAAGGGAGAGAGAACGCCTCATCTACTTCACCCATTAAACCCAATGTGGTCTTCTCTACATTGGCGAGGCAGGAAGTCAACTTGTGGATCATTTCAGAGAACATCTCTGGGACAGCCACATTGATTAATTCCATCGACTTGTGGCTGAGCACTTTAATTCCCCTTCCCACTCAGCCAAGGACATGAGGGTCCTGGGCCTGGTCCACCGCCAAACCCGAGCCACCAGAAGCCTGGAGGAAGAAAGCCTCCTCTTCTGCCTTGGGACTCTCCAACACAGGGGATCATATTGGATTTCCCCATTTCCTCAATTCCCCCAATCCTACCTTATCCCACTCCAACCTTCCAAATCAGCACCGCCCTTTTGAAAGTTCCTATGCATCCACATTCCTTCCTAACAATCTGGGCCACCCTCCTCTCCGACTATCATTTCCACGCCCACCTTCATCGACCTATTAGATGAAATGAGGCAGATAAAAAAAAGCCAAGTGTTGCAGTAAGCCAGTGGATTCAGAGAAATGTAGGACCCAGCAAAGGATGACTAAGAAACTGAGAAAAAAATCAGGAAGAGAAAAAGCGTGCAAACGAAAGAAAAACATAAAGACTGCTAAAAAGCGTCTATTGATATATGAAAAAAAAATGTCAAATGTCAAACAACTGGTGCGCATTCAGCATAATTTATTGCAGAGAACAGAGAGATCGCAGGGAAAAGAAACAGTTTCTTTGTGTCTATCTTCATGGAAGAATGTCCAGAAATTATTCCAGAAATACCAAGTGACCATGGGACTTGTATAAGTAAAGTCTAAGATCACTCTTATTAGTGTTGAGGTTATCTTTGAAAAGAAAGCTGAATTGAGTATTTATAAATGTGACAGCCTAGATGTACTTCATACAAGAACTTCAGAGGAAGCAGCAAGACATGTTGAATGCATCGCGGATTTTCACTTTGTTTTCCGACACATTCCCGAAAGGCGTTTAGCCAATCTGGATAAGGCAAAGGTTATATATATTATTCAACAGTTGAAGAAAGGATGAAGATGGAGAGTGGTGAATTACAGACCAGTTAATGTGTCTTCCGCAGTCGGGTGTCTGTTGGACTCGATTACAAAGAACAGGCTACTAGATATTTAGAAGTTAATAATATAACTGGGGAGTGTGAGAATGTACCTATGAAAGGAAAACCAGAAGTGGCAAAGGTTTTTTGGAATGGTTAGAAGATGATTCTTGGAGACATAGGCAATGAAGAATTAATGGATGGCGTATAGTTGGATATTCATCAGCCTTTTTTTAAGAACTCACACAGTAAGCTCATAAAAAAGTTAAAGCGAGAGGCATTGGGAAGAACATATGTAAATGGGTAAGTAAAAATTAGGTTTACATTCATGTGAATGTAATTGCAATGTAGAGGAGGTCGTGCACCAGTTGCATCAAGTGTTGGTAAGACTAAACATAGAGTACTATGTATCGTTCGGAATCACAATCTAAGAAAGAATATACTGACTAAAGAGGAACTGCAAAAGGTATTCTACAAATAAATTCCTAAGTTGGCAAGCTTATCTGACGGGGGAACTCAACCTGTAACCTCGAGTTTCAAAACATGAGAGGTAATTGCAGTGAAACTTAGAAACATAGAGGCGACTGAAGAACAGAGGGACGTGGAGAAATACAAGTAGGCGAGATCTGGGATAATCCCACGATATTCTACGCGGACAAGTAGAACGGAATAATCAACAAACAGTTAGTGTCCGTTAGAAAACAAAGGGGCAATCTGTGTGTCAAGCTGGAGAACATTGATGGATTGTTACATGAGACCTTCACATCTATTTTAATTGGGAGAAGGAGGACGCAGGTACAGAATTCAAGAAGATCGACTGGACAACTCTTGAACAGATTGATGTAAAATACAAGCAGGAATTTGAGGCTTTGTTCTGTATAACTTTGGACCAATCTCCATGTCTGAATGAGTTGTATCACAGGCGGCTGTTGGGGTCAAGGGAGGAAAGACCCTGACTGAATATTTTAATTAGAATCTGACCATAGGGGAGGTGCCAGAGAACTGGAGAACAGCTAATACGATTACACTTCACAGTAAGGGTGGGAGAGATAGAACAGGGAACTATACACGAGCGAGTATTAGATCACTGTTAAGGAAATTACTGGAGGAAATAGGGAAGGAGAAAATTGTACTCCAATCAGAGTTGCAAGGTTTGATCAGGGATAATCATCATGACTTTATCAGAAGGAAGTCACATCCAATGGATTTGATTGAATTAGTTTGAGGAGGTCGATTATTTAGTTTTGTAGGAAGACCTTTGACAAATTTCCACCTGGGAAACTGAAAAATAATGTAAAGTCTCACAATATGAAGGATAACTTGACAAGATACAACGAAAATTGTCTTAGTGGCAGCAGGCAGAGGGTGATTTGAGAAGGTTGTTTGAGCGTCTGGAGACCAGTGTCCCCTGGTGTACCACAGGGATGAGTGCTGTGTCCCTTATTGTTTGTGTTATTCATAACAAAATAAGATGTGAATGTGGAGGGAGCGAGGTGGAGAGTGGGGGAGGTGTGATAAGTAAGTGCACATTTGACATAAAGATTGACCGGTTGGTTCACAGTGAGGAGGAAGGCCTTAAGTTACAGGAAGACACAGATGGAATGGACAGGTGGGCAGATCAAAGGCAGATAGAATGCAACCCTGATAAATATGAGGTGATGCACTTTGGGAGAAGGAACCAGGCAGGGGAGGACTCAATGAATGGCAGCACACTTGGAAGCTCAGATTGTGCTTCTCCATACGTCCCTAAATGTGACTGGACAGGTTAATACTTAAACATGTGTTGCTGGCAAAGCGCAACAAGTCAGGCAGCATCAATGGAGCAGGATAATCGACGTTTCGGCCGTTCCTGAAGAAGGGCGTATGCCCGAAACGTCGATTCTCTTGCTCCTTTGATGCTGCCAGACCTGCTGAGACTTTCCAGCAACACATTTTTAAAGCTCTGATCTCCAGCATCTTCAGTCCTCATTTTTTCCTGGACAGGTTAATGGACTAGTTAAGAATTGGACCTTGGGTGTCGCATCTCCTAATCAGGGTGTTGATTATAAGAGCAATACAGGACTTCAGTTCAGCCAAAATGGAGTGCTGTGTGTAGTTCTGCGAGCCACATTCCAGAAAGGATGTGATTGTACTGGAGGGGGTGCAGAGGAGATTCACCAGGATGTCCCCTTGGTTGGAGCATATCAGCTATGGAGAGAGGCTGGATAAGCTCGGGTTGTTTACTTTGGAGCAGAGAAAGCTGAGGGGTCTGTGATTCAGAAGGATAAGATTATGAATGACACGGACAGGGTGGATAGGAAGCAGAACTAAGAGGCACACTTTTAAAGTGAAGAGTTTGAGGTT
Organism: Hemiscyllium ocellatum; assembly: GCF_020745735.1. Lineage (NCBI taxonomy): Eukaryota > Metazoa > Chordata > Chondrichthyes > Orectolobiformes > Hemiscylliidae > Hemiscyllium > Hemiscyllium ocellatum. The sequence goes on from NC_083446.1 coordinate 19,755,453, forward strand.
CAGAGAGGATTCAAACATGTTTTCACCTCGAGGTGTGGGGTTCTGGGATGGCTTCCTGACGGAGAATGATCACGGGTAACCTCACAGTCGTTAAAAAGTACTTGGACGAGCATTTGGAAGTGTCATAACATTCCCGGCTATGGGCCTGCGGTCGGAAAGTGGGACTAATATAGAACGCTCTGTATTTTGTTTGGCACAGGGTCTATGCTCCTGTGCGTGTACGGTGTGGAAGATCAAGTATTGAGCAGTTTAAGGCAGGAACTGATGAGTTTCTGAAGAGTTATATTCATAAGGGTTATAAGAGTGAACTGTATTAGCTTGTTAAATCATGTCAATGTGAGAAATATGAGAAACGAAGTGCAGTTTCCTTACAGTTTGAAACCAGAGAATAGAGAATGGGGAACAGGGAAATGGAAGAACTATGAAGCCACTATTTCAGTTCTGTCTTCCCAAAACTTTCTAAAAATACAAGGAAATCCCAGTCTGGTGTGGAAAAATGATAGAGTACATGGAATATAGAACATGCTAAGTAAATTTTTCAGCACAAATTATTGTGGTTGAAAGTAATGGTCATAGACAACACTAACATAGATTTATGAAGTGGGAATTATGTTTGAGAAACAGACTGGGAGACAAATGAAAGATAAGCAATGGATGTAAATCATTTTGATTTTTTAGAAAAATGTTGGTAAAGCTTGAAGCCCAATTTGCAAACTCAAATCTGAGTGGATTGGGGCTAATATGTGGGCATGTTTCTAGAATGGAACAGCTGGAAACTGAATAGAAATAAACAGACTCGCCAAGCAACAGCCTGACATTGTTTGTAATATATGATTCTGTAAGGTATGATTCTGTGAGTATGACTATGTCCCAAACTCCCCATCACCTTCCCCGTATATCTCCTGTCTCATCAGCAGGACGGACACAGAAGAGGTGGCGGCACAGTGGGATACAGTTGGAAGGGAATTGCTCTTGCAGTCCTCAACAGTGACTCCGCATCGCATGAAGCCTCATGGCATTAGTTTGCACCTGGGAAAGGAAACTTCCTGCTGATTACCATCTGCCAACCTCTCTCAACTGATGAATCAATACTCCTCCATGCTCACCAACACTTGGAGGAAGCACTGAGCGTAGCACGGACGCAAGATGTACTCTGGGTGGGGGATTTCAATGTTCACCACTAACAGTATCTCAGCTACAGCATTACTGATCGAGCTGGCCGGGTAGTAAAGGATTTAACTGCTAGACTGGTTGTGCGGCAGGTGTTGAAGGAACCAACAAGAGGAAAATACACACTTGACCACTGCCTTACTAGTTTGCCAGTTGCGGAAGTATCTGTCAATGACAGTATCGGTAAGAGTGACCACCGCATAGTCATTGTGGAGACAAAGTCACACCTGTACATTGAGAATAACCTCCACCATTTTGGGTGGTACAATCACGGTGCTTAGTAGGGCAGAATTGAACAGAGCTCGCAGCTCAAATCTGGATGTCCATAAGGTGTTGTGGCTCATCAGTAGCAGCAGAATTGTTCACTCACACAACTTCATGGCCTGGCATATCCCCCTCGCAACAATTGCCATCAATCCAAAGGAACAATATTGGTTCAATGGAGTGTGCAGAATGCAGGAGCAGCACCAGGCATACCTGACAATGAGGTGTCAGCCTGGTGAAGCCACCAATCAGGACTACTTGTGTGCCAAACAGCATAAGCAGTAAGTGATAGACAGAGCTAAGTGATCCCACAAGCAACGATTCAGATATGAGCTCTGCAATCCTTCCACATCCAGTAGAGACACGTTGGGGACAATTAAACAATTCACTGGAGGAAGGGATTCCACAAATAACCCCCTTTCTCCACGATGGAAGTGCCCAGCACTTCAGTGTATAAGGTAAGATTGATGCATTCACAACAATCGTCAGTCAGAAATGCTGAGTGGATGATCCATTTCAGCCTCCTCCAGAGGTCCGCAGAAATTCCGTTACCAGTCATCAGTCAATTCGATACAGTCCACGTGATATCCAGAAATGGTTGGAGACATGGATAGTCCATCGGGTCCATAATCATAATAGTACTGAAAACTTGTGCTCCATAACTTGCCACTACCCTATCCAAACTGTTTCAATGCAGATCCAACAATGGCTTTTCCTTATTATGTGGAAAATTACCCCAAGTATCTCCTTTATATAAAAAAAAAAGCAGAACAAATCCAATCCGGCCAATTACCACCGCATCAGTCTACTCTCGATCATCGGTAAAGTAGTGGAAGGTCTCAGTGCTTTTAAGCAGTACCTGCTCAGCAATACCCTGGTCAATGACGCCATGTTTGGGCTCCACCAGGGCTACTCAGCTCTGAGCTCATTACCCTGGTTCAACCATGGACAAAAGAGCTGAATTCCAGAGGTGGGGTGAGAGTGACAGCTCTTTAAATCAAGGCTGCATTCGACCCTGCGTCGTGTCAAGTGGCTTTAGCAACACTGGAATCAATGGGTATCAGGGGCAAACTCCCTGCTGGTTAAATTCATACATGACACGTAGGAAGATGGTAATGGTTGATGAAGGTCAGTCAACTCAGCTCCAAGTCTGTAGGAGTCCTTCAAGCAGTGACCGAAAACTTCTTCAGGGCTGCTTCATCAAAGATCTTCCCTCCATTTTAAGGTCAGAAGTGGGGATGTTCGCCAATGATTGTACAATGTTCTGCAACATTTGTGGCTCCTCAGATACTGAAGCAGTTCATGCTCAAACGCGACAGGATCTGGACAGTATCCAGGCTGACAAGTGGCAAGTAATATTCAGCCCACACGAGTGCCAGACCGTGACCATTACCAATAAAATACAATCTAACCTGCACCTTGGCATTCAATGGTGTTACTACCACTAAATCCCCCAGTATCGAATTCCTGGTGGGTAATCATTGCTCAGAAACTCTCTGGACTCGCCACATAAACACAGTAACTACAAGAGCAGGTTAGAAACTAGGAATACTGCGACGAGTAACTCACATCCTGACTTCTAAAAGTCTGTCCACCATCGACAATGCATAAGTCAGAAGTGTGATAGAAGACTCCCAATTTGCCTGGATGAGTGCAACCCCAACAACACTCAAGAAGTTTATACCATCCAGGACAAAGCAGCCAGTTTGACTGACCCTTCATCCACAATGCTCCACCATCAACGCTCAGCAGCAGCAGCAGTGTTTTACTATCTACATGCTGCAATGAAATGATTCACCAAAGATCCTCAGAGACCATCTTCCCAATCACGACCACGTCTATTAGAAGGACAAGGGCGGCAGATGTATGGGAATACCATTATCTTCAGGTTCCCTCCAAGCCATTCAACATCCTGACTTGGAAATTTATCACAGTTCCTTCACAGTCGCTGGGTTGGAATGCTGGAATCCCCTCCCTAATGGCATTGGAGGTCAACCACAGCAGGTGGACTGCAGTGTTCAACAAGGCAGCTCACCACCACCACCTTCTCAAGGGCAACTAGAGATAAGCAATAAATGCTGGCCAGCCAGTGACTCCGAGATTCACGAAATAAATACATAGAAATTGCGGAGGACTGTTGCAGAGGTGTCGCAGGGATCGGTGCTTGGGGCCCAGCTATTCACAATGCCCTTTAACATTTGGCTGCTGGAATCAGATACAAAATATCCCAGCCTGCTGACAGCACTAACATATGTGGGATTGTGAGTGGGTGAGGAGGATATAAAAATGCACTGAGAAGACTAAGACAAGTGGAGTGAATGGGTAAATACGTGACAGATGGAGAACAATGTGGACAGAGATGAGATAAATTGGCAGTCTACCATTTGAAAAGGATTGGTTGAAACATATTGATCTACAAAGGGACGTATGATCATTTTTGTTGTTTCCTTCTGCATAAACCTCTGAGGCTCATGCGGCGCATTGCGTTCTGCAACACTAAGTCAATACTAGGAATGACATTGACACGCTGACCAGTGTACACAGACCAACCAAGTGTGGAGCTGCAACACTGAAAAGGATCTGCATCTCCTTGTGCACAGTCGCTGAAAGCAATGTTGCTGAAACAGAAAGCAGTGAGGAAGATAAATGGTGTGTTGACCTTCATTTCAGGGGGATGTGAGTCCAAGAGAAAGGCTGTCTTACTGTATGCAGTTGTCCAGGGCCTTGGTGAGATATCATCTCAAACACTGTGCAGTATTGTGGGCAGTTTTGGTCTCCGTACCTCTTCAGGACAAACCTGACATTGATGGAGATCAGTGAAGGATGACCAGACTGATCTCTGGTATAACAGGCTTGTTGTGGGAGTAGAGTTTGGGAGTCTAGGCCAGTATTCCATGGGGTTTAGGAAAATGATTGGAGATCTCAGTAAAATATACAAAACTCTGACAGGGTGAGACAGATTGAAAGCAGGGATGAGAATTCCCTTGGCTGGGACGTCTAGAACAAGGGGACACAGTACTAGGTACAGCAGGTCACACTGCATTGAGATGACAATAAATATCTGCACTCACTGACTGGATGGGGAATTCTCTCGCACCTGGAACCCCAAGACACTGATTATAGATAAGGATTTAGAGACAGTAAAGGGATGGTGGGAGAGCAGGTGTACGGTATGGAAATGAAGGGCCAACCATCATTACATTGAGTTGGGTAGCAAACTCGATGGACCAAACATACGACTGCACTTCGTATTTTATACCTTCCCAAGGTTAGTCACATTAACGGATATGTATATCGTGTGGTGTAAGTGCATTGAGGAGATTTTTTTCCATGTACTAGAATGGGAGAGGCTCAATGTGTTGTATGACCTACTCCTTTCCCGCTGTTTCTGTGCAGTCTGTGGGAAAGCTCTGTAAATGCTGTCACAAGCTCTCAGATGTTAAGAAGGAGGTTTCTGCAGGGTCGACAGGACTGTGTTCCCATTCCCTTTTCCGACACTGATGCTAAAGCCGGGTGTTCTGTCCAGTTTCATCCTTTCAGACCTCGGAGTAGTTTGATACAAATGAGTGCCCTTGCTTGGCCATTTCAGAGACCATTGAAATAGTTATCATATGTCAGGGTCTTTGAAGTCACTTTTAGGCCAGCCCAGGAAATCCCTGGAGATTCACTTCCTAAAAATACATTGGAGAAGGAAATTCTGTTTACAGTCAATATTGGCTTCAAGTTCACCATTACTGACCCCAGGTTTTAGATCTCGATATTTTATTAATTGTTTTTAATTTCCACCAGCTGCCAGACCATTAGCCTGGTCTGGAACAGTAATCCAGTGACATTTCCACAACAGCACCATCTTCACATGGGGACCTGTTAAAAACCACACTGAGCAGGTTATTTCTGTGCTACTTGACAGCTCTGCCAAAAAGAACCCCCACCAAGTTGACTGTTGTGATGGGACTGAGGAGGTGGTAAATGATCAAATTTTAATTATTCCCCTCTTACGGGACTGGCCATAGCTGAGTAATTTTCCACATTACCAGATCTGTTGGCCAAGTCTGGTAGCTTTAATGAGTTAGCATCAGGTTAAGGTTCATATGGTTCTGACTCTGACATGTTCACCCACACTCGTCACTGAGCCATAGATGGTGTGGATGGTAGTGACAGACTGAAGTGTTATCCTGGCAAAACTTTCAGGTTGTGGTTGAATGCAGGTCTGCTTCTCCTGCTGCTGTGGTCTACCGCACTACATAAATACGCAGTTTCGAGCTGCAATACCTGCAATGGCAATTCTGCTGTCTGTTCCCCAATTCTCACTGAGACCCCTTCAACCATCAGCCCTGCACTCAGTGACCAAACCTGGTTTCTGATGTGGAGATAGTTCCATTTTCAAACCCTCATTCTGCTGAGGGTCTTTCTCCCCGGGTCTTGCTTCCAATCTGACACATTCCACAAAAACATTTAACTGATTTAATTCAAATGTTTAATTCACCTGAAACATTTTCCTTGAGAAATACTATCTTCTGTGTTTAAAGTGAATGGTTTTCCTCTGTTTCTTTCCCTGACCAAGACTAAGAGTTTTGTAGTGTCAGTAATGCCAGCCTTATATAGTTTCAGAGCCAATGAATTCTCTGGATTCTCAATCATCTTCACCACATTGTGTGTTTTCTCTTTTGGTTTGATGCCTTATCACTCAGAGCTGCCTTGTCCTCCCATGGGATTGTTTCATCTTCTTAGGGTTGCATTTCTGGTATTATCTTCCGATTAATCCCCAGAACCTCGTTCCATTGCTGCTCCATGGTCTTCCCTGCCCAGCTCCCCTTCCAATTAATGGCCAGCTACGCCCACATGTCTTTGTAGTTACATTGCATAATTATTACATTACATCTTGAAGTGAGCGTTAGATATAAACTGAAATAAGGAGTTTAGAGAGATGGGACACGAAGAAAAATTGGTGGACTTCTTAACTATATACAAAGGGAAAACGAGAGAGAGGATATTGATATGTAGATGTGGAAAATGAGAAAACTACATTATCGAAAGAAGTAGATGAACATCCCCCAGTGTTTTGGCAATGCCTGTGTCCTGTGGTCCTTTGTACAGTGCATTTACAACAGAGTAATATGTTCAAATGCTGAATCTGATGCCAGAATATTTATCTCCAATAATATGGCAGACATTAGCTTTGGAAAGAACCCAACAGGCCAATATATTGAAGTCCCGGTAGAATGGGGATTAACTGAAATAAGTTGGGACACTAGAATCAAGAATTTGGAGCAAACATCCTGGTAAGAATGAGAGATTAGAGTTGGGAATCCAAGAAAAGGGGGGAACGTTGAGAGGATCAAATCACGTTTTATCAATTTTTTACATCATATGCATCATTTTTCGTAAACTGTGTCTATGTTGTTCATTTACAATGTGTGGTGCACATGTGAAAAATGCTACTTATCTGCGCACACACACATTGATTGAACAGTGTATATAAAATTACTTTTCCACCATTGACACTGTCCTGTTGTCGTGTTACGAGGATGCATGAACACCAATTGGCCACCAAAAGAAATGACCCCCTATCACAATGTTCCATACATACAAACTAAGAAGGGCACCACTTTGACTGGGACAGAGCACACACACATGCTAAGACACGCAAGGACCTTCTTAGAGGAGTCCATCAATAAACGCATCAATTTAGATCCTGTCTTCATTCTCTTGTTAAAATAACTGGAAATGACATCACATACCTGAAAAAAACCAATACTCATAAATAGAGAGACGGTACATACAACCAGAGCTTCAGCAGATACTCTTACTGATGATGTTACCTAGTCATGGTGATGAAACTTCTGAAAACAAACATTCAAGTTCAGCGAGCTAACTTGTATACATTTAAATTGTTATTTTCTGTTTATTAATGGAATTTAGGTGTTCTCTGTCGCTCACGTTTTGACAGATTATGATGTGAGGTGAGCTTTTCTCGGTGTGTAGTTTAATTAACAGAAGGGTTCGACATTGATGTCATAACAGTTTGGGGCCTTGCCGTGTGGCACTTGGACAGACTTGAACAGATTTGGGATACAAAAGGTCGCAGCAAATTACAACTCATTGCAATTAGCGACTTTGATCTTCAAATAAAACCAGTATAAAAATTTGTTTAATTTTGTTAATTGTGGTTTGTTAAATTAAAAGTGAGGGAAATGGCATTTAATATTACTAAAGATGTTCCCAAATTTTCCAAGGAAGTTTAGAAAGACAGAAGGAGGGCAATTTTTAGAATTAGCAAGGTTGGAATTGGGTTTAACCAGGGAAATATGGAAGCTGAAATTGTAATGGAGTTGGTTAGTACTTTGATGAATCAGAGAAATAGGCAACTGCATTAGAGTTAGAAAAAACTTAGATTACAAACGTGGCACCTGGAGTTAAAAGATATAAAAAGGGACGGAAACAAAGAGAGAAGAAATAGAGGAAAAAGGAAGAGAGAGAGGATTTGAAATTTAGAAGTTGGGAATCAGACATGAAAGTTAAATTAACAGGATGGAGATGAAGGGAGAACGTAGTGTTGTATATAACTATATTAATGACTTGCCATATTTCGGTGAGAAAAATGTCAAAACCTTTTTTATATTTCATTTGAAAAAATGGCTAGGCAGATGACGTGTCCAGTGAACTTGTGGGTAATGCTAGTTCAGACTAAGCTGGTGGGTACAGCTGGTGAGATATGTGCAGCGCTGTCAGATGAGGGGTCTAGAGATTATCAAGATGTCAAATTGGCTATTTTGATTGGTTATGAATTTGTACTAGAAATATGTAGACAGAAGTTCAGAAAAATAGAGATGGAACCAGGTCAGACTTATACTGAGTTTGAAATAATTAACCACAGTCATTTTGATAGGTGGGTGCTCGCCTTAAAAATGGATAAGACCTGAGAGGCTTGAAGGGAAGTTACTCTCCTGGAGAAGGTAAAAGACTCACTTCCAGAGATAGTAAGAATTCATGTGAATGTACAGAAAGTTCAAGAAGTGAGAAGCGCGGCAGAAATGGCAGGTAAATATGCATTGGGGTAAGAGATGATGTTTAGCTTCTGGCAGAATTATCATCCTGTTAGGGATAGAAATTGGAAGACGGAAAGTTCACACATTACAAAGCGAACAGTAGCACTCAATGGTTTACCACAAGGGAAAAAAGAAGCCTATGGGGTGGAAAGATGGTGAAAGGCCTCAGGTGTTCTCACTAATAAGGGAGTGGAACACATAAAATTGCAGTGCTGGTGTTTTAAGAAGGGCACAGGGAAAAAATTGTTTTCACTGCAGTAAGCTGGGACACACCGTGCTGGACGTTAAAGAAAGTCACTTTGTGAAAAGATGTGGTAGAAGAGGCTAAGCTCAGTGGCATTAGTGAAACTGGTGAAGGAGACTACAAGTGGAGCCGAGGAGCTGCAGGAGAGTGCACAGCCGAGGCAAGGGTTGGGTATGGAGGCAGTGCCTGATCTCTCTAAAGAATCCGCCTCTGTAGATAAAGTTCACTCAGAAAGAACAGGGGAGAAGGACAGGAAATTATAATTTCGTGAGATACCAGATCTGGTCAGTCTCTAATTGTTGAGAAGTGAGGCGCCAGAAAAGTACAACAGATCAGGCAGCATCCAAAGAGCAGGACAATCGACATATCAGGCATAAACCTATCTTCAGGAATGTGGTGGTGGTGGTGGTGGGGGGGGAGGAACTAGGGGGTTGATGGATAAATACGAGAGTAGTAGCTGGGCTAGTGGGAGGTTCACTGGGAAGGCAATAAGAAGATATAGGTGGGAGTCATAGTGTTATGTCGGAGGGGAGGGTGGAGGAGTTAGGTGGAAATGAAGATGGCCAGTTAGGCCAGTTCAAGAGGGTGGTACTTGGTTGAACGGTTGGACCTGGGAGAGGTTGGTGGAGTGGAGATTTGGAATTTGGTAAAGTCAACGTTGATGTTGTACAGTTTGAGGGTTCCACCTGTCCTGCCACCAGTAGGTGTCCTATCACCCTCCTATCCGACCTGTCACCATCACACCCCACCTGCATCGACTTATCGCCTTCCAAGCTCCCTTCCATCCAGTTCCACCTCCACCCCCACACTATTATTTATTTCTCAACTTCCTTCCCCCTCCCTTACCCTCCCCCCACTTTCCTGATGAAGTATTTATATCTGCCCCTCGGATGCTGCCGACGTGCTGCACTGTTCCAACCGCATACTTTTCAACTCTCATCTCCAGCACCTGCAGCCATCACTTATTCTCACCCTCTAATAGTAAGGGATGAAAATATTTTCACTCTTTCTGGCATCTTTATCAAGAGTGTGATAATTTGTGGAAAGGGGGCAGATATTAAGCATTCCCTTGTGTAGCATCAGGATAGAATGCCAAATCAAGTGTAGGAAAGTAACAGTGACAGTGAGTAACAGAGTGTCATTTCCAGGAATGCAGTTTGTTCTAGGGAACGATTTAGCATGAGGCGAGGTGGGATAGGCACCCCTTGTGGTGGAGAAGCCAAAGGAAGACTAGGGAATTGGTGAGTTGAAAGAAAATTACCCGGGAATTTTTCCAGACTGTGTTGTAACAAGATCCCACTTTCATAAGTTACAGCAGGAAGGAAAAACGAACGAAAAAGACAAATAGGTTGATGCTCAGTGAACTGACACCCTGTTTGATATAACGGTGCAGGATAAACCTCAACAAGCAGAGGATCAGGCAGAGGTGTTTAATCCAGAAAGGCTAATGGACTTACAGCAGATATATACACACACATACATACACAGATATACATGCACACACACACAGAAAAGGAATCAGAATATATTGTCGAACGCTATTAACTTAAAGATAGAATCCAAAAATTAAAATGGAGACCCCGATAGGTTACTGCAGAAGGGAAATGGGCCGAAGTGCACCAGATTGTGTTACTGGTAGAATACAGTGTTATGGGTAGCACATAAACTAATTGCACGCTGTCAGCTAGATGTACAGAAGACTCAGGCTAAGGTACAGAAGTATTTCTAGTGGCCTGGAATGCGCAAGGACGTAGTTAATTTTTTTTATTACATGACATACATACCAAATGGCAGACAAGTCACAGGTAGAAATAAAACCAGCACTTTTGTTGCCAATTCCTGCATTCAAAGAACACTTCACGTGGCTTATAATTAATTGTGTAGCTCTCGTTTCTAAAATAGAAGTGGAAACCAATATTTGCTAACCATAATGGATGTGTCTATCAGATTTCCAGAGGCAATTCCATTACGGAATGTTAAGGCAAAACTGGAGGTGGAGGGGTTGGTAGCTTTCTTTACTCGCTGCGGCCAACACAGAGAGATTCAGTCAGACCAAGGGTCTCATTTTATCGCTCAGCTGTTTAAGGACGTTATGGATACCTTCTGCATACAGCACCTCAAATCAAGGGCGTCCCATCCTGAATCCCAGGGAGCCTTGGAAAGTTGGCATCAGACGCTGAAGACCATGTTAACAGCGTACTGTTATCATTACCCGAATGATTGGAATAAAGGTGTCCCATTAAATTGTTTGCCATTAGAGATGCCCCAAATAAATCTATTCAGTTTACTTCCTTTGAGATAATATTCGTACATGAAGCGAGAGGTCCTTTGAAATAAATTGAATATAAATTGACAGGACCCAAGCTGGAAATCTCACACTTGGATTATGTCTGTGAGGTGAAGGAGAGTGTAGATGGAGTAGGTGAGTTAGCTGAACAGTATCTAAAGAGCGCAACATAGATTGAAGCAGTTGGCAGATAAAAAAAACTCTGAAACTTTGAAGATTTCCCGTGGCAATGACATCTTAGTAAGTGATAAGAAATGATTTCAATAACAGGTTTAGTTGCCCATTTCAAATTCGGAAAAAAGTGGAGTCAGTTACGCTATCTAGTAAAGATACTGGAGATGACAAAAAAACTTTATCGAGTATTTCATTTGGATGAATAATGCATCAGCCACATTTAAGTCTGAGGAACAGAGATGTGGCCAGATGAACAAATTGTGCAGCTTATCTGTATGATGTAGTGATCTTGAGCAAGTGATTGAAAGCTCACATGTTACAGTTGACAGAGCACGTTGAACGATTACAAGAAGCAAACTTGGTAATAAACTTAAAGAAAACAGATTTCGCGAAGGCAGAGGGGATGTTCTTGAGACATTACATTGGGCATGGAAGGTTGACCCCATGGAACACAAGGACGAAGGGCTTTGAGGAATTTCCACGACCATCCTCGAAGAGGTGCATTGATCTTTGGAACTGAGTGGATTCTATCGGAAGTTTGTTGCAAACTTCAGCAGCGAATTAGCACCACTGATGGATTTATTAAAGATGAACACAGAATTGTGGTGGACAGAACAATGCCAGGATGTATTTGAGAATTTTCAAGCAGGTTTAGTCACCGCACCAGCTTTAGCTGCAACAAATATTTTGAAACCCTTTGAAAATTGTGTCTGATGCTCGGGATATAGGGATCGGAGATGTATTGATGCAGAAAAATGATGATGGAATTGAGTGGCCAATTGGCTACTTGTCGAAAAATCTCAATGCCCACCAGAAATAAATTCAACATCCCCATTATTGAAATAGAATAACTGAGTTTTGTACTGGCCTGACAATATTGTAATGTTTACATGATGAATAAATTGTCAGAGACAGTTGTGGAAAACAATGACAATCCTCTCGCATTTTTTGGATATTTAAAGATCAAAATATGAGACTATTCCATTGTAGTCTTATGTTACCGATTTTAAACTTAGAAAATTGATATGTTGTGGGCCGTAAAAATGTTATAGCAGATGTGTTATCATGACTTTAAAGGAAGAAGATTAGATAAAATTTGACTTATTCCAGTGTTATATATGTGTGCAGAAATAATATGAATGGTATAACTGAGATTAATACTTCAGTATTTCATAAAAATGGGATTAAGAATTAGAGAAAAAGAAATGAAGCCTTATTTTCATTCTGGTGGTTCAAATTTGTTTTCCTGAAGTGGGGAGGTGTTATGAAGACGAACGCATGTCTGGACACTTTAAGACAGAACGGGTCTTGCTGAATAGAAAGTACAACCACAGATGCCAGCTAAAGGTCAGGCTGTTCCACATGACACCATTAGCTGGGAAATGGATAGCTGAGTTTTGGTTGCTGTTTTGACAGCAATTCAAATGCAAGGAGTTTAAATAACACTCAGGATGCCAGAAGCCAACGGAATTCGATTATTATTGTTTGGACACCTGGAAAGCAATCAAATGATGACAATTATTGTATCATGAAAAGTATATAAAATCAGCATTTTGAACACTCGAGGGAGAGCTACTGCCATCTAACAGCAGAGTAACTGCTGTAGAGCAGGAGTGCAAACTGACCATCTCAAACACTTTATCAAAGATACATGTTCATATCAAACCTACTTGCAGTAAAAAAAAAGACCCAGGGAGATCAGCAGCTGGAAGAGTGAACACAGCGGGGAAGATAGAGACTGTGTTGTCTTGAGACTGTAATGTTTAATATGTGGGTTGTTGGAACAGCATATCTTTACAGAATTTGAGTCAGATAGTAAATAGTTCAGAAAAGAGGGGCTTGTATTTGTCGTTGGTTAGTGTTCACTATTAAAGTTAAGAACCTAACTTGATATTTTTGTTTAAATAGTGGAATGTAGGAGAACTGTGTCACTCAGATTTTAACAGATTACGAGGTGAGGCGAGCTTTTCTTGGTGTTTGCTTTTAATTAATAGAGGGGTTCGACACAACCTTGTAAATGTCCATCCACACTAACCCCATTTCCCTGCAGTTGGCCCATATCCTTCTAGTCCTTTCCAATCTACATATTTATCCAAACGTGTTTAAAATGTTGTTAAAGTACCCCCCTCAGCCACATCTGCTGGCAGCACATCCACATACCATCCCTCTGTGTAAAGAAATGGCCCCTCAGTCTCCCTTTTATTCCATCCCCTCTAACCTTAAACTGATCCCCACTTGTCCTCGATTCTCTACACCTTGGAGAAAGAATGAGAGCATTAACCCTATCCATATCCCTCATGATCTTATACAGCTCTATAAGTTCCCCACTCAGTCTCCTACGCGCTAAAGAAAAGTTCCTAGCTTGTCCTACGTCTCCCTATAACTCAGACCACTGGGTCCTGGTAACGTCCTTGTAAATTTCTTCTGCACTCTTTCTAATTTAATAACATCCTCCCTATAACAAGGTGACAAAACTGAACACAATACTCCAAGTGCGGCCTTACCAAAGTCCTGTGTAACTGCAACATAAATTCCCAACTTCTGTACTCAATATCCTGACTGATGAAGGCCAATGTGCCAAAAGCCTTCTCCACTGCCCTGTCTAACTATGACCCCACTCTTAGAGAAGGGTTTGCACCTGAACACCAACGTCTCTCTGCCCACTGCACCCTTTAAGGCCCTCTCATTCACCATAAAATTCCTACCTTGATTTGAGTTTCCAAAATGCAAGACCTTACGCATCTATATTAAATTCCATTGCCATTTCTCGGCCCACTTCCCCACCTGCTTAAGGTCCTGCTGCAATTTCTGATAAACTTCTTCACTGATCACGCTCCCTATTACTTTAGTGTCATCTGCAAAATTACTAATTATGCCTTGTGCATTCTCAACCAAATCATAGACAACAAGCAGCAATGGACCCATGCTCCAGTCTGACAAGCTTCCTTCCACAAAACCCTTTGTTTCCTACCATCAACCCAACAGTGCATCCAATTGACCAGTTCCTCCAGCATTCCAAGTAGTGTATCCTTCTAGAGCAGCTTGCCATTTGGAACCTTATCAAAGGCCTTACTGAAATCCATGCAGACTACGTTTACCGCTCTGCCCTCGTCAACTATCTTGGTCACTTCATCAAAGAACTCTAACAAATTTGGGAAGCATGATCTCCCACTCACAAGATTATGCTGAACGGTCTGAATCAAACCCTGTGTAAGTAATGGGTGCAGTCAATGGTATGCTGTCCTTCATTGTAAGATGATTCGAGTACATAAATAAAGCCATCTTCCTGCAGTTGCAGAGCCTTGTGGAGAGAACATTCGGAGCACTCTTTAAGGATTTGATCTCGTTTTGAGGAATGATCTCCTTAACACAGACACGGATGCTGGTAACATGGGGATAGAGTAAAGAAGGTGAGTGTTGAATCTGTAGAGCTGTGAGAGACGAAGAAATGGTGATACTGAACCACGAGGAGTGGCAGCGATCATTTATTTCCAAAAGAGCCATTGATAGGGTGAGAAAGTCCATACTTTACCCAGGATTGATTGGTTTGACTTATTGTCACGTGTACCTTAGTACAGGGAAACACTTTATTTATGAGCAGTGGAGGCAGATCATAGCAAACATGGACAGGCAGATCATAGGGTGGAAATAGACTTGTGCAGAGTAAAGCATACAGGTTACACTGCACAGGACGTGCACTAGACAAGATCAACATGAACAAGATCAGCATCATTTGAACGTAGAGAGCCCGTTCGTCAGTCTACCGTGGCTTTCTAATACTTTATATGTCTTAATTAACTCTCCCCACGTTATTGTGCAGTCGGTGTGTGAACACGTACTGAACGTCAGGTTATTCACAATCACCAACAGCAGCCACAATACCTTTCATCTGAAACAGGTAGCCATTCCCACCTGCTCCCGTCCTACATAGAGAACACCACGCTGTCTTCTCAGAGATGCAAGGTGCCTTCTTGTGTCATCACACAAGACATATGGCTTCTCTCCTCACCACTGCAAAACCAGGTTAAAGTCCCATGTATGTATCATAAGCAACGGATCCGCGAGGAACCACGTGGAGCAGTCTGTGCAGCTTCTGCTCCACTTGGTCATCATGTTAGAGCATCAATTAGGAGACAGTGAGGACTATCGATGCTGGGCATCAGAGTAGAGAGTCGATTGCTGGAAAAGCACAGCAGGTCAGTCAGCATCCGAGAATCAGGAGATTCGACGTTTCAGGAATAAGCAGTTCATCAGGAATCAGCATCAACTACCTCATTCTGTCCCTGTGTAAGTGCGTTCGTGGGGGGCGTGGGGTGGGAATTAACTCGTACTGTTGCTAGCTAAGTGGCTCAAGGGGATGAATGGCCTCCCCGTGTTCCTGTGGGAGTGACGCAAGGGACTGAATGGCCTCATCCTGTTGCCGTCTAATTGACTGAAGGGACTGGATGGCTTCTTGCTCGTCCGATTGGATAGGGCCAAGGGTCTGACTGGGTTACCCTTGGTTCCTGTTTGACAGCTCGATGTGCTGACAAGTGTGACAATGCTGCAGCTTTAACAGGTTATTTTGTCCTGGTTTCTTTTCAGAGAGAGATTGAATGATCATTACCAAGCTGGATAGTTAGAACCACTTGAGTAAACAGCGAGGGAGGCCTTGGGTTTATTTTAATGCAACCTGAACGGGTGTGGCCAGCTCTCACAGATTAGGATATCTGAGTTTTAGTTTCTCAACAACATCAGAATCTATTGGGGTCTCCACAGACTTGGAAGCTTCAGTGAATGTCTCCTGGCTGCAACCCTCTCTGAAATTTCTCTTGATGCTGTTTTTAATTCCTGGATTGGAGAAATGTTTGTGACATTCTGTGTCTGAACATTTCTTTTTGCCAAGGGCTGTGTTTATAGGATTTGCCTATATAGTGACAGTTCATTAGTAATGGTCCCTAGATCTATTATTCTGTTAACTTGTCCAATAGAATAATGTTATTCTAAATTCCCCTTTCTTTGGTTTCATTTCATCTTCCGTGTTTAAGTAGATGGTGTTTTGCTTCACACGGAGTAGTCTGACCAGTCACATTATATCTGGGGCAGACAGTTTACATTTCCTTTAAAATATGAAAACATTAGAGGCTCGGCTACTGCCTTCAAATATTCTCGAGGGGCTCTGGTGTGGTCCATCACAATAGACTCCTTCTCTTCCTGAGTAATAGGCTGGAGGCACTGAATGGGCTGTCCCTGTTCTTCTCCTATACTGTCAACGGGCTGAATGACTTCCTCGTTTTCCTGTGAAACCAGCGTTAGGCGCTGAATGAACTCTTGTTTTACTGTGGCAATGTGCAGTGTCAGGCAGTGCTGTTACGTGAATGTTACAGACCCTTGAACAGTACAAGCCTCAATGGAGTCCGGGTCTTGAGGCACATGGACACAGATCAGTTCAGGAGCTGACGGGGACAAGACGTTCTGAACATTGTAGAATCTTCAGTGACCATCCCCACATTCTGATCTTATGGTGGGGAGGGTGGGAGCGGGGAGACATTGATGAAGCAGCTGAAGATGTTTGTGAAGAGAAAGCCACCCTGAGGGCCTCCCACAGAGTTAACCCAGGAATGAGATGATGAACATCTCCCTTTGTGCCATGTTTGACACCAAACGCTGGAGAGTTTACTCGGATTCCCATTAAGTCCAGTTTTGTTAAGCACTTTGATGTCAACAGAAGGAAACCACTGCCTTGATATCAGGGCCAGTCATTTTTTACCTGAACCCTTGAGTCAAACTCTTTTGTTCACATCAATAGGGCATGATATAGGCGCAACAAGTGTTTTCATCAAACAAGTAGTATTGAATGTCAGGGGGTGGTAGAATCGGGCTGGTATTGAATGACAGGGACACCATGGGGTGGAGTGGGTAGTTAATGAGGTGAGTTCGATCCGACAGCACTAGGAAACTAGCTCAGCCTCCTACAGACAATCCCTCAGTCACACTCACTGAAAATGTCACTGAGACAAATTATTGTCAGATTCAGCTGACTGAATCATATATTCTGTTGAAACTATTTCCATTTACAAAGATTCAAAACAAATGCCCATCTGACTTCACACCAATATCCCTTTTTCCCATCTTTCCTGGGAAGACTGGCTCAAGTTCCAGGATGTTATCGAAGTGTCAACATTTCATCATTCTGCAACCCAGGAATACATCCTTTCATTAGACTGTCTCTCAGTCTCCCCCTCTCTGTCTACACCCCAAACCCCTCCCATGTGGTGTTATTTAAACTGATTCCCAACAATCACACTCTGGCAAAGTTGTTCACACCCACCGCACTCCCTTGTCAAGGTAAAGTGGAGATATGGAGCTATAAATGGATGGGAGACGCACATCCTGTCACTTCCAGCATGGGCTGCTAGTTTCCCTATGTTGGGCAGTGATCTACCACAGTGTAACTGAGCAATGCACTGGGATGGTGGACACAGTCCTCCATGCTGGGAGGGTAACTACTCCTGGTTTACAGATCAATGCACTGGGGTGGTGTACACAGACCTACATGCTGGGAGGAGAAAGTGAGGTCTGCAGATGCTGGAGATCAGAGCTGAAAATGTGATGCTGGAAAAGTGCAGCAGGGCAGGCAGCATCCAAGGAGCAGGAGATTCGACATTTCGGGCATAAGCCTTTCTTCAGGAATGAGGAAAGTGTGTCCAGCAGGCTAAGATAAAAGATAGGGAGGAGGGACTTGAGGGAGGGGCGATGGAGATGCGATCGGTGGAAGGGGGTCCAGGTGAAGGTGATAGGCCGGAGTGGGGTGGGGGCGGAGAGGTCAGGAAGAAAATTGCAGGTTAGGAAGGCGGTGCTGAGTTCGAGGGACATGCTGGGAGGGGAACTGCTCCTGGTTTATAGATCAATGCACTGGGGTGGGGTACATTGTCCTACATTCTGGGAGGGTCGCTGCTCCTGGTTTACCGATTAATTCACGGGTGATCACTGCACAGGTCGCTGAGCTGGTCAGATTAACTGGTTGAGATTTATATATACTGCAATGATGTGTGTTTTGCAGCTCCCCATGCTGGATGGATGTTTGTTCCAGGTTCACACATTATTGCCCTGCTGTGGTCTTCACAGCTCCCCGTGCTGGACAGACATCCACTCAGGGATTATAGATCAATGCACCGCTGTGGTCTGCACAGTTTTTCACTCTGGATAGATTGCTGGATTGTATTGACAAGTGAAATAGATGAATCTGGACAGATTGCTGGGTTGTAATGAGCAGCACACTGGCTTGGTCTACACAGTGCTCCACGGCGAACAGATATCTCCTCTGGGTTAATGGTGTCGGGGCTGGTTCTGGGAGGTGGATTGAGAATGTTGTGCAACTAACCATTTTAGCTGATCGGGCAATGCCTTTACTTCCCATTCCTGTGATTGGACTCTCCGTCTCTCACTCCATTAATGTTACATTGTGCCCAGGCAGAGTACATCATGTTGGTGGGGTGGGTAGGGGGGAAAGGTGATGGACAGATGAAGGAGTTCCCCGTAACATTCTGTCCCCAACATTCTATAACTGACACTCCACGGAACGTTCTGTCCCCAACATTCCATCACTGTCATTACCCGGAAAGTTCTGTTCCCGACATTCTAAAACTGCCTTTCCCCGGAACATTCTGTACCCGACATTCTATAACTGACATTCCCCGGAACGTTCTGCCTTGGACATTTTATAACTGACATTCCCCGGAACGTTCTGTCCCTAGCATTCTTTAACTGTCATTCCCTGGAACGTTCTGTCCCCGATGTTCTATAACTGACATTCCCTGGAATGTTCTGTCTCCAACATTCTATATCTGCCATTGCCCGGACAGTTCTGTCCCCGACATCCTATAAATGACATTCCCCGGAACGTTCTGTCACTGACATTGTTTGGGAACGGACAGACGTCAGTGAATCGAACAAACGATAAGATCCCGAAGGAAGCGATCCCGTTACAGTGAGAAGGAGACACTGTTCCGAAGGCCCCTCGGGCAGTTAAAGAGGTGAATACATTTTACCTGCATTTACATTTCTTCACGACACAGGATCGAACACAATTTAGTTCAAAACACAGAAATTTCCAAACTCCGTTTGTCTTCAGGTAACTGGGAGAGAATCCTTCAGGACAGCAACGTTTCAACCCTCGGTATTAGAAACTGAGAAGGAGCGACCTATGTCTACTCTCGAGTGGTCGAGTGTGTGGGAATGTTCGAGAAACCATCTGTCATTATGAATGTGTCTCTGTGTGTTTGGGGAGGGAGGGTTTCTTTTGGTTTATGTCACATTTTTGTCGTAATTCAGACCTTCCCATTTGTTATTCCAGCTCCAATTATATTATTAAATCCCTGAATACAGGGACACATTTGAAAATATCACTGGGCCCCCAATCAAACGGTTCCCTTTGCCTCTAGGCTGATGGATAATGAGTTTGTTTTCCTTCCTCACAGTTAATGTAGTAACCATCTACGTCCAGCTTTATAAAGATTGTGGATTGTCTCCATGTGTCAGACGTTACCTGGGGGCCAAGGCAGCGGCGGATCTCCTGTTCATTATCCACGACCTGACACTGAGACACATTCCCATTGTTTATCGGGAACAGTTTTACTTCCTGTGCTCCGTCCCCGTGTGTAATATCGACGCCCTCCTGCTGTATGCAGCCACTGACGACTCGGTCTGGTTCACCGTCACTTTCACCTTTGATCGGTTTGTGGCCATTCGTTGCTAGAAGCTGAAAAGTAAATATTGCAGTGAGAAAACGGCGGCTGTGGTTCTGGGAGCAATGACTGTGCTGAGCTGTTTAAAGAACATTTTCTGGTATTTTATGCTCCAGACTCAGTATTCACTGATGAACCGCCTCTGGTTTTGTGATGTAACAGTTGCTGTTCGATTCTCCTGTGTCTGGGGCACAACCAAGTTCCTCCACCACATTCTAACCCCGTCTGTCCCATTTCTCCCGATTCTGCTGCTCAATGTTCTCACCTTCAGACACATTTTATTGACCAGCAGAGCCCGCATGAGACTCCGCGGTCACACCAATGGGGACGGTCAGTCTGACGCAGAAATGGGAAACCGAAAAAAAATCCATCATTTTACTGTTTGTGATCTCGGCCAATTTCATCCTGTTATGGTCAACGTTCATGCTGTATTCTATATGGAGACGGATGTGGTGGATTGGGTATCAGTCTGTAAATCTTCATTGGTTTGTGCAGGAATTGGGCTTCATGCTGCAGCTCCTCAGTTGCTGCACAAACACCGTGATTTATGCCGTGACCCAGAGTAAGTTCAGGCAGCAGCTGAAGAATGTGCTGAAATATCCTTACACCCAAATCCATCCATCCATCTAATTCCCTCATTAATGTATCCATCCGGGATTTTGACATTTAGTTCAGTGTTTCAACGATGGAGCAGCCTGTAACAGACTGAGGGTAGCGCTGGTTTGTCAATCCTTGTCCCACAGAGGGGTTACAGGGAAACTTTTCAATGTTTGTCACAACTCAGGGGCCAGTGAGAAAAGGCACCATCGCACTGACTGTATCCATCACTTCCATTTGTAACCAATAAAAATGTCCATTGAAGCGTGCCGAGCAGCAGAGTGACCGATGTTGTTGTGTGTAGTTGTGTTGGAGAAGCTGAGCTGGAGAGAGACGGACTCAGCCCCACGTCCTGGTCCTCATTGAAGTGGAGGGCACTGCGCCCTGAGCTCAGGAGCTGGGTTTAACTCCCTCTATGCTTACTTTTACCTCTTGTTCTCCCACTCCAACTTGGCTCTCAGCAGAATTCACCTTATTTCCTTTGTCCCTCTCCCTCCATATATCCCTCCCACTCTCACACTGCACTGCTACTCCTCTCTCCTTTTCCCATTTACACACTCAATTCAACTGTCGTTGCCTTCCCCAATCTCATTCACGCTCTCTCCATCTTGTGATCATTACCTCCCAATGTTACTGTCTTCCTGGAATCCTTCGGTGCTGGGGGAACAGAAGAGGGTTGTCGATCTTCAGGGCAATGTTAGGGAACAGAGATTGGGACGGCACGTCAGGCCATTGCCAGGGCAACAGTATGGGCCTTGGGCCAAAGGCCATTCCTTGCGGACATAGTGGGTGTGAGAACATGAGCCGTTGCTAAGGGGGAATAGGTGGAGTGTCACCGTAGGCTGTGGCTGAGACTGGGACAACAGGATGACAGAAACAGAACACATTGGGCGGGACATACAGTGTGTTACTCAGGGAATAGAATGGGGATGGGGTTAAAGGCCATTTAAAGGGGATCAACTGGGTCGGTGTTCACAGGCAGGAGCTCAGTTTAAGGTGTGTGAGGAGTGTGATGGTGGAAGACTGCGAGGGCGTTTGAGCTTGAGGCTGGGGAGAGTGTGAGGGAGTGAGCATGATGTTGGGGGATTGTGTGGTAGAGTGGGTGTGATGCTGGGAGAGTGTACAAGGGAGTGAGACTGATGATGGGGGAATGTGTGGGTGAGAGAGCGTGACAATGGGAGAGAGTGTGGGGAAGTGAGAGTGACAATGGGGGCATGTGCAGGGGAGTGAACAGGACAATGGGAGTGTGCGGGAGAGTGAGCGTGATGGTAGGGCAGTGCACGGGGTCTGAGCGTCAGGGTGGGGCAGTGTGTTGAGGGGTGAGCAATACAGTGTGGCAGAGTGTGCTTGAGTGAGTCTGATGGTGAGGCCTTGTGCAGGATGAATGAGCATGACAGTGGGATTATGTGTGGTGGAGGGTGTGTGATGGTGTGCGACTTTACAGGGCAGTGAACATGACGGTAGGGGAGTTTGTGAGGGTGAGCGTGACAGTGGGGGTTGTGTGGGCAGTGTGTGTGAGTGCGGTGGAGTTTGTGGTGGTGAGAGTGACGGGGAGGGTGGTGTGTGGCGGCATGTGTGATGGTTGTGGATTGTTTGTGGGTGAGTATGATGTTGAGGGTGGTGCGAGACAGTGTATGTGAGGGTGGTGGAGTATGTGGGGGTGAGCGTGACGGTGGGGGTGGTGTGGGCAGTGTGTGTGGAGGGTGGTGAATGTGTGGGGGTGAGCTTGTCGGTGGGGTGGTATGGGGCAGTGGTTGCGAGGGTGGTGGAGGGTGGGTGTGAACACGACGGCGGGGGTCATGTGGGACAGTGTGTGTGATGGCCGTGGAGTTTGTCTAAGTGAGAGTGACGGTGGAAGTTGTGAGGGGAAGTGTAGGACGTAGTGAGTTTGAGGGGGTCAGTGCGTTGGTGATGGAGTGACTGTGAGGGGGTCAGGGTGACGGTGATAGAGTGAGTGTGAGAGGCCAGGGTGACCGTGAGTGAGTGTGAGGGGGTCAGGATTACCGTGATGGAGTCAGTGTGAGGGGGTCAATTTGACGTTGACGGAGTCAGTTTAATGGGGTCAGTGTGACAGATATGGAGTAGTGTGAGGGAGTCAGGGTGACGGTGAAGGAGTGACGGTGAGGGGGTCAGGGTGACGGCGATTGAGTGAGTGTGAGGGGGTCAAAGTCATGGACAGAAAGTGAGTATGTTGGGGTCCGGATGATGGTGATCGAGTGAGTGTGAGGAGGTCAGTGTGACAGTGATGGAGTAAGTGAGAGGGGGCAAGGGTGACGTACATGGAATGAGTGTGAGGGGGTCAGTTTGACGGAGATGGAATGACTGTGAAGGGGTCAGAATGATGGTGACAGAGTGAGTTTAATGGGGTCAGGGTGACGGTGATGGAGTGAGTGTGAGGGGGTCATGTTGGAGGTGATGGTGTGAGCGTGAGGGGGTTAGTGAGACGGAGATGGCGTGATTGTGAGGGTGTCAGGGTGAAGGTAATGAATTGAGTGTGAGGGGGTCAGGCTGATGGCGATGGAGTGAGTGTGGGATTGTCAGTGTAACGGTGATGGAGTGCGTGTGTGGGGGTCACGGTGACGGTGATGGAGCGAGTGTGAGGATGTCAGAGTGACGGTGATGGAGTGAGTGTGAGGGGGTCACGGTGACGGTGATGGAGCGAGTGTGAGGATGTCAGGGTGACGGTGATGGAGTGAGTGTGAAGTTGGAAGGGGGACGGTGATGGACTGAGCGTGAGGGGATCAGTGTGAAGTTGATGGAGTGAGTGCAAGAGGGTCAGGACGACGGTGATGTAGTGAGTGTGAGGGGGTCATGGTGACGGTGATGGTGTGAGTGTGAGGGGGTTAGTGAGACGTAGATGGCGTGAGTGCGAGGGTGTCAGGGTGAAGGCAATGGATTGAGTGTGAGAGGGTCAGGGTGATGGTGAGGGAGTGAGTGTGGGATTGTCAGTGTGATGGTGATGGAGTGACTGTGAGGGGGTCAGGTTGACGGTGATGGAGTGAGTGTGAGGGGATCAGTGTGACGGTGATAGACTGAATGTGAGGGGGTCAGGATGACTGTGATGGAGTGAGTGTGAGAAGGTCAGGGTGACGGTGATGGAGTGAGTCTGAGGGGATCAGTGTGAATTTGATGGAGTGAGTGTGAGAGAGGGTCGGGATTATGGTGATGCGATGAGTGTGAGGGGGTTAGTGAGACGGAGATGACGTGAGTCTGAGGATATCAGGGTGACGGTAATGGTTTGAGTGTGAGGGGGTCAGGGAGTTGGTGATTGAGTGAGTGTGAGGAGGTCAGGGTGACGGTGAAGAAATAAGTGTGAGGGGATCAGGGTGACCGTGATGCAATGAGTTTAATGGAGTCAGTGTGACAGAGATGGAGTGAGTGCGAGAGGTCAGTGTGACGATGATGGAGTGAGCGTGAGGGGTTCAGGGAGACGGTAATGGAGTGAGTGTAAGGGACTCAAGGTGACGTTAACTGAGTGAGTGTGAGGGGGTCATTGTGACTGTGTTCGCATGAATGTGAGGGGGTCATCGGGACGGGGTTTGAGTGAGTGTGAGGGCGTCATGGTGAGGGTGATGGAGCGAGTGTGACGTTGTCAGGGTGACGGTGATGGAGTGAGTGCGAGGGGATCAGTGTGAAGTGGATAGAGTGAGTGCGAGAGGGTCAGGATGATCGTGATGCAGTGAGTGTGAGGGCGTTAGTGAGACGTAGATGACGTGAGTGTGAGGGGATCAGGGAGACCGTGATAGAGTGAGAGTGAGGGTGTCAAAATGGCGGAGAAGGAGAGAGTGTGTCGGTGTCAGGGTGACAGTGATGGAATGAGCATGAGTGTGTCAGGGTGGCGGTGATGGAGAAAGTGTGTGGCAGTAAGCTTGAAGGTGATGGAGTGAGTGTAAGATGTTCAGTGTGACGGTGATGGAGTGAGTGTGAGATTGTTAGGTTGACTGTGATGGAGTGAGTGTGACGGGGTCAGTTTTACGGTGATGGAGTGAGTGTGATGGGGTCAGTTTTACGGTGATGGTGTGAGAGAGAGGAAGTCAGGATGACGTTGAGGGAATTAGTATGAGGGTGTCAGGATGGTGGGCATGGAGTGAGTGTGGAGAGATGAGTGTGAGTGTGATGGAATGAGTCTGAGGAGGTCAGGGTGACAGCGAAGGAATGAGTTTGAGGGGGTCAGTGTGACGGTGAGGGAACGGAAGTGAGAGGATCAGTATGGTGATGGAGAGAGTGTGAGGGCGTCAGGGTGACCGTGATGGAGTGAGTACGAGGCGGTCAGGGTGACGGTGATGCAGAGAGTGTGAGGGTTTCAATGTGATGGTGAAGGTGGTAGCGTATGGGGGTCAGAGTGGTAGTGCTGGTGTGAGTGTGAGAGGGTCATGGTGACGGTGATGGAGCGAGTGTGAGGGGGTCAGTGTGATGGTGATGTAGTGAGTGTGTAGGGGCCAGGTTGACTTTGAAGGAGCCAGTGTGAGGGGTTCAGTGTGACGGTGCTGGAGCGAGTGTGAGAGCATCAGTGTGACGGTGATGGTGTGAGTGTGATTGAGTCAGAGTGAGGGTGAAGGAGTGAGTCTGAGGGTGTTACTTTGATGGGGAAGTAGTGAGTGAGAGGGGGTTCAGAGGGAGGGGAATGGAGTGAGTGTGGGGGGGTCAATGTGATACTCATGGAGTGAGTGTGAGGGGGTCAGTGTGACGTAGATGGAGTGAGTGTGAGAGGGTCAGACTGACGATGATGGAGTGAGTGTGAGGGGTTCAGTTTGATGGTGATGGAGTGAGTGTGAGGTGGTCAGGGTGACGGTGATGCAGTGAGTGGGAGTGAGTCAGGGAAACGGTGATGAAGGGAGTGTGAGGGGGTCAGTGTGACGCTGATGGAGGGCGTTTAATGGAGTCAGTGTGACGGTGATGGAGTGTGTGTGATGGGGTCAAGTTGACGGTGAATGAATAAGTGTGAGGGGGTCATGGTGACAGTGATGGAGTGAGCGGGAGGGGGTCAGGGAAACGGTGATAGAGTGAGTGTGTGGCTGTAAGTGTGAAGGCGATGGAATGAGTGTGAAGGAGTCATGGTGACGATGATGGAATGAGTGTGAGAATGTCAGACTGACGGTGATGGAGCGAGTGTGAGGGGTTCAGTTTGAAGGTGATGGAGTGAGTGTAAGGGGATCAGGGTGACATTGATGGAGTGAGTGTGAGGGAGGCAGGATGATGGTGATGGTGGGAGTGTGGCGGTGTCAGGGTGACGGTGATGGAGTGAGTGGGAGAGGGTCAGGCTGCCGATGGTGCAGTGAGTGTGACGAGCTCATGGTGACGATGATGGAGTGAGTGTGAGGGGGTCAGTGCGATGAAGATGGAGTGAGTGTGACGTGATCAGTGTGATGGTGTTGGAGTGAATGTGAGGCGATCAGTGTGATGGTGATGGAGTGAGTGTGAGGGGATCACAGTGTGACGGTGATGAAGTGAGTATGTAGGAGTCAGTCTGACGGAGATGGAGTGAGAATGAGAGGGTCAGCATGATCGTGATGGAGTGAGTGCGTTTGGGTAAGTGTGACGGTGAGAGAGTGAGTGTGAGGGGGTCTGGTTGACGGTCAGGGAATGAATGTGAGGGGGTCAGGCTGACGGCGATGGTTTGAGTGTGAGGGGTCTGGGTGACGGTGATGGAGTGAGTGTGATGGGGACAATGTGACAGTGATGTAGTGCATCTGAGGGGGTCAGTGTGAGGGTGATGGAGTGAGTGTGAGGCGGTCGGTGTCACGCTGATAGAGTGAGTTTAATGTAGTCAGTGTGACGGAGATGGAGTGGGTGTTAAGGGGTCAGGGTGAAGGTGAAGGAATGAATGTGAGGTGGTCAGGATGACGGTGATGAAGTGAGTGTGAGGTGGTCATGATGACGGTGATGCAGTGAGTGTGAGGGGGTCACAGTGACGGTGATGGAGTGAGCGTGTAGGGTTCAGGGTGACAGTGATGAGTGAGGGTGTGGGGGTCAGGGTGACGGTGATGAGTGAGTGTGATGGGGTCAGGGTGGCGGTGATGAAGTGAGTATGAGCGAGTCAGGGTGACAGTGATGGAGGGAGGGTGAGGGAGTTAGGGTGAGGGTGGATGGTGTGATATGAGGTGGTCATGGTGACGGTTTTGGTGCAAGAGTGAGCGAGTCAGGGTTACGATGATGGAATGAGTATGAGGGGTCCCGGGTGACGGTGATGAAGTGAGTGTGGGAGTCAGGGTAACGGTGATGGAGCAAGTGTGATTGAGGCAGGATGAGGGTGATAGACTGAGTGTGAGGGGGTCAGGTTGATGGTGATGGAGCGAGTGTGAGTGGGTCATGTTGACGGTGATGGAGTGAGTGTCAGGAGGTGTGGGTGACAGTGATGGAGTGAGTGACGGGTCAGGGTTACGGTGATGGAGAGAGTGTGAGCTGGTCAGGATGATAGTGATGAAGTGAGTGTCAGGGTGTCAGTGTGATGGTGAAGGAGTGAGTGTGAGGCTGTCAAAGTGACGGAGAAGGAGTGAGTGTGCCGGGGTCAGGGTAACAGTGATGGAATGAGTGTGAGCGTGTCAGGGTGACGATGATGGATTGAGTGTGATGACATCAGGGTGACGGTGATGGAGTGATTGCGAGCGGGACAGGCTGATGATGATGGAATGAGTGTGAGGGTGTCAGTGTGACGCTGACCGATTGAGTTTAATGGGGCAGTGTGAAGGAGATTGAGTGAGTGTGAGTGGGCCAGGGTGATGGTGATGGAGTGAGTGTGTGGCGGTCAGTGTGATGGTGATGAGTGAGTGTGTGGCGGTCAGGGTGATGGTGATGAGTGAGTGTGAGGGGTCAGGGTTACGGTGATGAAATGAGTGTGAGGATGTCAGGTTAACGGTGTTGGCGTGAGTGTGAGGGGATCAGAGTGACAGAGAAGGACTGAGTGTGAGCGGGTCAGGGTGACAGTGATGGTATGAGTGTGTGCGGGTCAGTGTCACAGTGATGGATTGAGTGTGAGGAGGGTCAGTGTCACTGTGATAGAGAGAGTGTCGGTTGGTCAGTGTGTCGGTAATGGAGTGAGTATGAAGTGGTCAGTTTGACAGTGATGGAGGGAGCATGAGGGGGTTAGGGTGAGGATGATGGTGCGAGTGTGAGGAGGTCATGGTGACGGTGATGTAGCGAGCGTGAGGGGGATAATGTGAGGGTGATAGAGTGAGTATGAGAGAGTCAGGGTGAGGGAGATGGAGTGAGATTGAGGGGGTCAAAGTGATGGAGAAGGAGTGAGTCTGTCGTGGTCAGGGTGACAGTGATAGAATGAATGTGAGCGGGTCAGGGTGATGGTGTTGGAGCAAGTGTGATTGAGTCAGGGTTACGGTGATGGAGAGAGTGTGAGGTAGTCAGGATGATTGTGATGAAGTGAGTGTGAGGGGTTCAGTGTGAAGGAGATGGAGAGACTGTGAGGGGATTAGTGTGACGGTGAAGGAGTGAGTGTGAAGGGGTCATGGTGACGGTGATGGAGTGAGTGTGAGGGGGTCCACGTGATGGAGAAGGAGTTAGTGTGTCGGGGTCAGGTTGACAGTGATGGAATGAATGTGAGCGGGTCAGGGTTATGGTGATGATGTGGCTGTGACGGGGTCAGTGTGACGCAGATGGCGGAGTGTGAGGCGGTCAGGGTGACGATGATGGAGTGAGTGTGAGGAAATCAGTGTTACGATGATGGAGTGAGTGCTGGGGTCAGGGTGACTTTGATGGAGTGAGTCTGAGGGTTTCAGTGTGATGGTGATGGAGTGAGTGTGTGGGGTTCAGGGTAACAGTGATGAGTGAGTGTGACGGGGTCAGTTTTACGGTGATGGAATGAGGCTGAGGGGGTCAGTGTGACGTTGATGGAGTGAGTGTGAGGGGGACAGGGTGGGGATTATGGAGTGAGTGTGCGGGTGTCAGAGTGAGAGTGCTGGAGTGAGTGTGAGAGGGTCAAGATGACGGTGATGGAGTCAGTGTGAGGGGGTCAGTTTGATGGTGATGGAGTGAGTGAGAGGTGGCCAGGTTGACGGTGATGCCGTGATTGTGAGTGGGTCAGAGTGAGGGTCATGGAGTGAGTTTAGTAGGGTCAGTGTGAAGGTGATTGAGTGAGTGTGAGGGGGTCAGGGTGACGGGGATGGAGTGAGTATGAGGGTTCAGACCGACGGCGATGGAGTGAGTGTGAGGGGGTCAGGGTGAGGGTGAAGGAGTTTGTGTGTGTTGTACAGTGTAACGGTGGTGGGGTGAGTGTGAGGAGGTCAATGTGACAGTAATGTAATGTATCTGAGGGGTCAGTGTGAGGGTGAAGGAGTGAGTGTGACGGGGTCAGTTTTACGGTGATGGAATGAGGCTGAGGGGGTCAGTGTGACGTTGGTGGAGTGAGTGTGAGGGGGATAGGGTGGGGATTATTGAGTGAGTGGGATGGGATCAGTGTGACAGTGTTAGTGTGACGATGATGGAGTGAGTGTGAGGGGGTATGTGTGATTGTGATGGAGTGAGGGTGAGGGTCTCAGTGTGACGGTGATGGACGGAGTGTGAGGGGGTCAATATGACAGTGATGTAGTGCATCTGAGGGGGACGGGTGAGGGTGATGTAGTGAGTGTGAGGGGGTCAATATGACAGTGATGTAGTGCATCTGAGGGGGTCAGGATTACGCTGATGGAGTGAGTGTGAGGTGGTCAAGCTGACGGTGATGGAATGAATCAGAGTGGGTGAGGCTGATGGTGATGGAGTGAGTGTGAGGGGGTCTGTGTGACGATGATGGAGTGAGTGTGAGGTGTTCGGTTTGACGCTGATGGAGTGAGTGTGAGTACGTCAGAGTGACGCTGATGCATTGAGTTTAATGGGGTCAGTGTGAAGGAGATTGAGTGAGTGTGAGGGGGACTGGGTGGTGATTATGGAGTCAGAGGGAGGGGTTCAGGATGACAGTGATAGAGGGTGTGAGGGGGTCCGGGTGACGGTGATGCAGTGAGTGTGTGGGGGGGTCAGTGTGATGGTGATGCAGTGAGTGTGAGGGGGTCAGGGTGACGGTGCTGGAGTGACTGTGATGGGGTCAGGGTGACGGTGATGGAGCGAGTGTGAGGGGGTAACGCTGACGGCGATGGAGTGAGTGTGAGAGGGTCAGTGTGAGGGCGATGGAGTGCGTGTGAGAGGGTCTGTGTGACTGTGATGGAGTGAGTGTGAGGGGGTCAATATGACAGTGATGTAATGCATCTGAGGGGGTCAATGTGACAGAGATGGAGTGAGTTTTAAGGGGTCAGGGTGAAGGTGAAGGAGTGAGGTTGAGGGGGGGTCATGGTAACGCTAATGGAGTGAGTGTGAGTTGGTCAGGGTGCCAGTGATGGAGTGAGTGTGTGGGGTTTAGGGTGACGGTGATAAATGAGTGTGTGGGGGTCAGGGTGACGGTGATGAGTGAGTGTGATGGGGTCAGGGTGGCGGTGTTGGAGTGAGTGTGACTGGGTCAGGATGACGGAAAAGGATTGAGTGACTGGGGGTCGGGGTGACGGTGATGGAGTGAGTGCGTGAGGGTCAGGGTGACAGTGATGAGTGAGTGTGAGGGGGTCAGCGTGACGGAGAAGAAGTGAGTGTGAGCGGGTCAGGATGACGGTGATAGGATGAGTGTGAGCAGGTCAGGGTGACGGTGGTGGAGTGACTGTGAGGGGATCAGAGTGATGGAGATGGCGTGAGTGTGAGGGAGTCAGAATGATGATGATGGAGTGAGTGTGTGGTGTTCAGGGTGACGGTGATGAGTGAGTGTGTGGGGGTCGGTTTGACAGTGATGGAGTGAGTGTGAGAATGTCAGTGTGACGTTGATGAAGGGAGTATAGTGGGGTCAGTTAGATGGAGATAGAGTGAGTGTGACGGGGTCAGTGTGACTGTGATCGCGTGAGTGTGGGGGTGTCAGTGTGACGGAGATGGAGTGAGTGTGAGAGGATCCAGGTGATGGTGATGTGTGAGTGTGAGTGGGTCAGGGTGAGGTTGATGGAGTGAGTGTGAGGAGGTCATGGAAAGGATAATGGTGTGAGTGTGAGGCGTTCAGTGAGATTGAGATAGAGTAAGTGTGAGAGGGTCAGGGTGACGGTGATGATGTGAGCGTGAGGGGATAAGTGTGATGGTAATGGAGTGATTGTGAGGGGATCAGGAAGACGGTGTTGGAGTGAGTGTGATGGGGTTCAGCAGACGGTGATGGAGTGATTGTGAGGGGGTCAGTGTCACGGTGATGGAGTGAGTGTGAGGGGGTCAGTGTTACATTGACCGAGTGAGTGTGAGGGTTCTATGTGACTGGGATCGATTGAGTTTCAGGGGGTCAGTGTCACGGTGGCCGAGTGAGTATGAGGGTTCAGTGTGACTGGGATCGATTAAGTTTGAGGGGTTTAGGATGATTGTGATGGATTGAGTATGAATGGGTCTGGGGGACGGAGAAGGAGTGAGTGTGTGGGGGTCAGGGTGGTGGTGTTGGAGTGAGTGTGTGGGGGTAAGGGTGATGGAGAAGAAGTGAGTGTGAGTGGGTCAGTGTGACGGTGATGGTTTGAGTGTGAGGGGGTCAGGGTGACGCTGATGGAGTGAGTGTGAGGGGGTCAGGGTGATGGAGATGAAGTGAATGTGAGATTGTCAGTGTAAGGGTGATGGAGTGAGTGTGAGGGAGTCGGGGTGGCTGTAATGGAGTGAGAGTGAGATTGTCAGGGTGACTGTGATGGAGTGAGTGTGACGGGATCAGTTTTACGCTGATGGAGTGAGTGTGTTGAGGTCAGTTATACGGTGATGTAGTGAGTATGAGGGGGTCAGCGTGGCGGTGATGGAATTAGTATGAGGATGTCTGGATGGTGGGCATGGAGTGAGTGTGGGGAGATGAGTGTGACGGTGATGGAATGAGACTGAGGAGGACAGGGTGACGGCGAAGGAATGAGTTTGAGGGGGTCAGTGTGACGGTGAGGGAATGAAAGTGAGAGGATCAGTGTGGTGATGTAGAGAGTGTGAGGGCGTCAGGGTGACGATGATGGAGTGAGTGTGAGAACATCAGGGTGACGGTGATGGAATAAGTGTGTGTAGGTCAGTGCGACGGTGATAGAGTGAGTGTGAGGGGATCTGGGTGACGGTGATGGATTGAATGTGAGGGTGTTAGGCTGATGGCGATGGAGTGACTGTGAGGGGGTCAGTGTGAGGGTGATGGAGTGCGTGTGACGGGTTCAGTGTGATGCTGATGAAGTGCGTTCAATGTGTTAGTGTGACGGAGATGGAATGGGTGTTCAGGGGTCAGGGTGAATGTGAAGGAGTGAGTGTGAGGTGGTCAGGATGACGGTGATGGCGTGAGCGTGTGGGGTTCAGGGTGACGGTGATGGAGTGAGTATGTGGGGGTCGGGGTGCCGGTGACGGAGTGAGTGAGGGGGTCAGGGTGATAATGCTGAAGCGAGCGTGTTTAAGTCAGGGTGAGGGAGATGGAGTGAGTGTGAGGGGGTCAAATTGATGGAGAAGGAGTGAGTGTGCCGTGGTTAGGAATGAATGTGGACGGGTCAAGTTGAAGGTGCTGGAACGAGTATGATTGATTCAGGGTTACGGTGATGGAGAGAGTGTGAGGTGGTGAGGATGATTGTGATGAAGTGATTGTGAGGGGTTCAGTGTGACGGAGATGGAGTGAATGTGAGGGGATTAGTGTGACGGTGAAGGAGTGAGTGTGAGGGGGTCATGGTGACGGTGATGGAGTGAGTTTGAGGGGGTCAAAGTGACGGAGAACGAGTTGGTGTGTTGGGATTTTGGTGACAGTGATGGAATGAATGTGAGCGGGTCAGGGTTACGGTATGAAGTGGCTGTGACGGGGTCAGTGCGACACAGATGGCAGAGTGTGAGGGGGTCAGGATGACGATGATGGAGTGAGTGTGAGGACATCAGGTTGACGGTGATTGAGTGAGTGTGTGTGGGTCAGTGTGAAGGTGTAGAGGGAGTGCGAGGGGGTCTGGGTGACGGTGATGAAATTAGTGAGGGGGTCAGGGTGACGGTGCTGGAGAGAGTGTGAGAGAGTCAGGTTGACGATGATGGAGTAAGTTTGAGGGGGCCAGAGTGAATGTGGTGGAATGAGTGTGAGGGGTTCAGGGTGATGGTGATAGAGTGGGTGTGATGGGTTCAAGGTGATGAAGATGAACTGAGTGTGAGGGGGTCAGGATGACGGAGATGGAGTCAGTGTGAGTGGTTCAGTGTGATGGAGGTGGTGTGAGTGTGAGGGGGTCAGGGTAACGGTGATGGAATGAGTCAGGGAGAGAGTGATGGAGTGAGTGTGAGGGGGTCAGACTGACGGTGATGGAGCGAATGTGAGGGGCTCAGGGAGACAGTGATGGAGTGAGTGTGAGGGAGTCAGGGAGACGGTGATGGAGTGAATGTGAGGAGGTCAGGGAGACCGTGATGGAGCGAGCGTGAGGGGTTCAGGGTGACGGTGATGGAGTGAATGTCTGGGGGTCAGGGCGACGGTGATGGAGTGAGTGTGCGTGTTTCAGGCTGACGGTAATGGAGTGAGTGTGAGGGGTTCAGGGTGATGGTGATGGAGTGAGTGTGAGGGGGTCAGGGTGACAGTGATGCAGTGAGTGTGATGGTTTCACGGTGACGAAGATTGACTGAGTGTGAGGGGGTCAGGGTGACGGAGATGGAGTGAGTGTGAGGGGTTCAGGGTGATGGTCATGAATTGAGTGTGAGGGTGTCAGGGTGATGGAGATTGAGTGAATGTGAGGGGTTTATTGAGACGGCGATGGAGTGAGTGTGAGAGAGTCAGGGTGACGGTGATGGGGTGAGTGTGACAGCATCAGGGTGACAGTGATGGAGTTAGTGTGAGAAGGTCAGGGTGACGGTGATGCAGCGAGTGTGAGAGCATCAGGGTGACAGTGATGGAGTGAATGTGACGGGTTCAGGATGACAGTGATGGAATGAATGTGAGGGGGTCAGGGAAAAGGTGATGGAGCAAGTGTGAGGGTTACAGGATGTCAGAGATGGAGTGAGTGAGAGTGGGTCAGGGAGACTGCGATGGAGTGAGTGTGAGGGGATCAGTGTGACGGTGATGGAGTGAGTGTGAGAGCATCAGGGTGACCGTGATGGAGTGAATGTAAGGAAGTCAGGGAGACCGTGATGGAGTGAGTGTGAGGGATTCAGGGCGACTGTGATGGACAGAGTGTGAGGGGTTCAGGGTGACGGAGATGGAGTGTATGTGTGTGTTTCAGGCTGACGGTGATGGAGTGAGCGTGAGAGGGTCCGTGTGACGGTGATGGAGTGAGCGTGAGGGTTTCAGGGTGACAGTGATGGAGTGAGCGTGAGAGGGTCAAGGTGACGGTGATGGAGTGAGTGTGAGGGTTTCAGGGTGATGGTGATGGAGTGAGTGTGACATGTTCATGATGACGGTGATGGAGTGAATGTGAGGGGGTCAGGGCGATGGTGTTGGAGCAAGTGTGAGGGTTACAGGATCACAGAGATGGAGTGAGTGTGAGGGGGTCAGGGAGAAGGCGATGGAGCAAGTGTGAGGGGGTCAGCGAGACCGTGATGGAGTTCGTGTGAGAGGGTCAGGGTGACGGTGATGCAGTGAGTGTGCGGGGGTCAGGGTGACAGTGATGGAGTGAGTGTGACGGGTTCAGGATGACGTTGATGGAGTGCATGTGAGGGGTCAGGGTGACAGAGATGGAGTGTGTGCGAGAGGATGAGGGTGACGGTGATGAAGTGAGTGTGAGACGGTCAGGTTGATGGAGATGGAGTGAGAGTGAGAGCATCAGGATGGCAGCGAAGGCTTGAATGTGAGGGGTTCAGTGTGACGGTGATGGAGTGACTGTGAGGGGTTCCGGGTGACGGAGATGGAGTGAGTAGGGGGTCATGGTGACAGTGATGGTGTGAGTGTGAGTGGGCCAGGGTGATGGTGCTGGAGTGAGTTTGAGGGCGTCAGGGTGAAAGTGATGGAGTGGGTGTGAGGAGGTCAGGGTGATGGAGATGGAGTGAGTGTGATTGGGCCAGGGTGAAGGTGATGGAGTGAGTGTGAGAGCATCAGGATGGCAGCGAAGGCGGGAATGTGTGCGGTTCAGTGTGACGGTGATGGAGTGAGTGTGAAGGGTTCAGGGTGACGGAGATGGAGTGAGTAGCGGGTCATGGTGACAGTGATGGTGTGAGTGTGAGTGGGCCGGGGGATGGTGCTGGAGTGAGTTTGAGGGTGTCAGGGTGAAGGTGATGGAGTGGGTGTGAGGACGTCAGGCTGACGGTGATGGAGTGAGTGTGAGGGAGTCAGGGTGACAGAGATGGAGTGAGTGTGAGTGGGCCAGGGTGAAGGTAATGGAGTGATTGTGAGGGTGTCAGGGTGATGGAAATGGAGTGAGTTTGAGGTGTTCAGGGTGACATAGGTGGAGTGAGTGTGCGTGTTTCAGGGTGTTGGTGATGGAGTGAGTGTGAGGGCTCAGGGTGATGGTGATGAAGTGAGTGTGATGGGTTCAGGATGTCGGTGATTTCGTGAGTGTGAAGGGTTCAGGGTGATGGAATGAGTGCGAGGGGGTCAGAGTGACAGTGATGGAGTGAGTGTGAGGGGGCCAGGGTGGTGGAGAT
This sequence comes from Hemiscyllium ocellatum, assembly GCF_020745735.1. Lineage (NCBI taxonomy): Eukaryota > Metazoa > Chordata > Chondrichthyes > Orectolobiformes > Hemiscylliidae > Hemiscyllium > Hemiscyllium ocellatum. Next base: position 19,790,496 of record NC_083446.1, read on the forward strand.
GGAGTGAGTGTGAGAGGGTCAGGTTGGCAGTGATGGAGTGAGTGTGAGGGTGACAGAGGTGGAGCGAGTGTGCGTGTTTCTGGGTGGTGGTGATAGAGTGATTGTGAGGGGGTCAGGTGACGGTGATGTTGTGAGTGTAAAAGTGTTAGGGCGATGGTGTTGGAGTGATTGTGAGAGGGTCAGGGTGAAAGAGGTGGAGCAAGTGTGAGGATGTCAGGGCGACAGTGTTGGAGTGAGTGCGAGAGGTTCAGGGTGATGGAGGTGGAGCGAATGTGAGGGGGTCAGATTTACAGAGGTGGAGTGATTGTGAGGGGTTCAGGGTTACGGTAATTGAGTGAGTGTGAGGGGGTCAGCGTGACGTAGATGGAGTCAGTTTGAGGGATTCAGGTTGACGGAGGTGGAGTGAGTGTGAGGGGTTCAGGGTGACAGTGATGGAGTGAGTGTGAGGGGTTCAGGGTGACGGTGCTGGAGTGAGTGTGAGGTGGTCAGGGTGACAGTGATGGAGTGAGTGTAAGGTGGTCAGGATGACATGATGGGGTGAGTGTGAGCATTTCAGTGACACTGTGATGGAGTGAGTGTGAGGGGTTCAGTGTAACAGTGATTGAGGGATTCTGAGAGTGTCAGGATGATGGAGGTGGGGTGAATGTGAGAGTTTTACTGTGACAGTGATGGAGTGATTCTGAAAGGGTCAGGGTGACGGTGCTGGAATGAGCGTGACGGGGCCAGGGTGACAGTGATGGAGTGAGTGTGAGGGGATCAGGATGATGGTGATGGTATGACTGAGAGAGGTTCAGTGTGATGGTGATGGAGCAAGTGTGATGTTGCCAGGATGACGGAGATCAAGTGAGTGTCAGGGTTTCAGAGTGCTGGTGATGGAGTGAGTGTGAGGGGATCAGGGTGAAAGAGGTGGAGCGAGTGTAAGGTGGTCAGGATGACGGAGATCAAGTGCGTGTTAGGGGTTCAGTATGACGGTGATGGACCGAGTGTAAGTGCGTCAGCCTGACGGTGATGGTTTGAGTGCGAGAGGGTCAGGGTGATGGGTGATGGAGTGAGTGTGAGGGAGACAGTGATGGAGTGAGAGTAAGGGTTTCAGGGAGATAGTGATGGAGTGAATGTGAGTAGTTCAGTGTGCTGGTGATGGAGTGAGTGTGAGGGGATCAGGGTGAAAGAGGTGGAGCGAGTGTAAGGTGGTCAGGATGATGGAGATCAAGTGAGTGTGAGGGGATCAGTGTGACTGTGATGGAGTGAGTGTGAGGGCGTCAGGGCGACGGTGATGCAGTAGGTGTGAGAGGGGCCAGCGTGACGGTGATGGCGTGAGGCACTGCTTCAGAAATTGGAAGCTTCCAAGTGAAGCTGTGTTGGCGATTATCTTCGCTGCTTGCTCACCTTTTTAATTCTGATTCCGTGATAATCAATCACATTACATATCGACATGCTGCCAGCGTGTGATGCATCGTTTGGGCCAGTGGCGTAATGGATAACGCGTCTGACTTCGGACCAGAAGATTGTAGATTCGAGTCCTACCTGGCTCGTGGGGGAACGTCTCACTTTAACCGTGGTCCGTGTTGACGCTCCCCAATGAAGTCCTTGTCGGGATGGCGTTTCTGCATTTAGAACTTGTGTTTGTTCTATTGTCCATTTCAAATTTCACCTCACCACAACGGACACTTCTGTCAGTCTCGGGTGTCTCCCTCTGTGGGTGGAAATGAGCATGAGCTCCTCAAAAGAGTTACAATTCGTTGTGAAAATGTCATACTTCTGCCCCATTATTGTGCCATTTAAGAACACAGGATAACCTCATTGACATTTGCCCTGGAAACATTAGAATACACAAGACTTTGAGCCAAAGTTGGAAACTGCGACTTGAATAGATGGCTCTCTGATTAGCCGCAATGCACAATGGGCAGAATGGCCTTTTCCCACTTTGTAAATCTTCGAAGACAAGTTGAAAATAATCTGCAACGAAAATGTTCAGAAAGGGGCTTTTATTTCGAAAAAATACGATAGTACCTATCGCCTTGTCTTGTTATTTACTTGTGAGGTTTCGTTACTCTAAGCACCGTGGCCCGGATCCTATTCCCGCTCACGGAACGGTTGTCTTGTTCAGCAAACATATTGGTGTACCAGTACTTCTGCGGATTTTCCGATGCAAACAGGTCATTGGTTTTGTCCAAAACATTATGAAGGTTAACATAAAACAAACAGCTGCAGTTGCTGGAAATCTGAGCCAAAAACAAAAATAGTTTGCGGAACACATCAAGCCTGGCAACAGAAACGTCGACTTTCCTGCTCCTCGGATGCTGCCTTACCGACTGTGCTTTTCCAGCATCACTCTGATCTAAAATCTCGTTTCCAGCATCTGCAGTCCTCACTTTTACTTAGTTTCTTCAGTGTCGCTGGTTCCCAACTCAACAACTCCATCTCTAGCGGTTTCATGTCTGTTCCTCCATGCTCAGGAGCTGAAGAGTGAAGAAAAGTAACTCACCCCATCCATCTCTGGGGTAATTGGGGATGGAAAGAGAATCTTATCACATTGAAATATATCTACATGCGACTTAATCTCTGTATTTTATTGGCAAAAATCTCTTTCATTGTAACCATGAGGAAAGACCATTTCGTTCACCAGAATACGTCACAACTTTTGATTGTTTCACGTCCAAGAACACTCAGATCAATAGCGCCCTTGATAAGCTCTGTTGGTCATGTTCTCAAAGAGATCTAGCAAATTACCAAGTGCGATTTTCCTTTCAATAAATAATTTTGACTAAGTTTGGCTGTAAATATCTTTTCCGAACTTTGTGCTTTTGTTCTTTTACATTGGTGTCTAGCAGCTTCCAAATGACAGCAAAGGTATGAAAGGAGATGGAAGCCTTGAGCCCATCACGTCAGCTACAGCTTTCAGTGAGGTGACCAGGCTCGTCTGTAGTCATGGCCGAGTGGTTAAGGCGATGGATTAAAAACCCATTGGGGTTTCCCCACGTAGGTTCGAAATGTGCTGACTACGTTCTGAATGCCTCCCTATTGGAGCAATTTTCGGTCAAAGTTCAGGAAACCTGCTTTGAAAACCAGGCCGGTCATTTGATGAGACTTGGGAAACTCGCGTTCTTCATCAGAAATGTTCCACATTTAAAACGTTATCTCTGTTTCTCTTTCCAGATACCCTGCTCGTCACATCGGGTTTCTGCAGTTGTTATTGAACGTCCTGAGCGGAATTGCTGCTTTTCATTTGATTCCTTTAATCCCAGTCCTCTGTTCACTGACTCTGATCAGTGGCAACACCTCTTCCTGCACGTCAAAGTGCTCGTTCCCCACCGCTCCCTCTCCCATCATTACAAACAATCGCAGGAAATTGCCACTTAACCGCCTTTGTTCCAAAGTGAAACTCACCAGCCTCGGGAATCTCTCCACCAAACGGGACTTCTCATGCCTGGACATGGTGCAAGCCAGAGAGTTGTGAAGAGATACTGTGAAAATATTGTCAATTGGCAGTTGGAAATATGTTTAGGAAGCAAACCATATAATCTAGGATCCAGCTTTGGAAATCTTGAGAAACTCTTTGGGAAGTAGAATCAGAGGAGAATGAAGAAGTGTGAAATCTCGGAGCGAGTAGAGGACGGGACATTGACTCTGATGTTCTCGGGACAGGAACTCATCTGAGACATTGAAAGAATTCTCGCTCCCGTACGTGAGGAATACAAACTTCATCTGGATTCTGGGACAATGAAAAACTCTGGAACACTCAAGACAATATCCAAATATTGACTGGGATCACTGCAGTACGACTACTATAGATGGGTCACTTTTTGTCCAGTGTGTGCAGGAGGGCTTCCTGACACAGTATGTAGACAGGCCTTCAAGGGACGAAGCCACTTTAGATTTAATAGTGGGTAACGAGCCTGGCCAGGTTTTAGATTTGGAAGTAGGTGAGCACTTTGCAATGAGGTTTCGTTACTCTAAGCACCGTGGCCCGGATCCTATTGTCTTGTTCAGCAAACATATTGGTGCACCAGTACTTCTGCGGATTTTCCGATGCAAGCAGGTCATTGGTCAGGTAGAATGGGATTGAGTGAGTGTGTGGGAGTCAGGGTGACTGTGATGGAGTGAGTATAAGCGGTTCAGGGTGACGGTGGTGGATTGAATGCGTGGGATGCAGCGTGACGTTGTGGAGTGAGTGTGAGGGATTCAGGGCGACTCTGATGAAGTAAGTGTGAGGGGTTCAGGATGATGGTGGAGGTGCGAGTGTGAGGGGTTCAGGGTGACGTTGATGGAGCGAGTGTGAGGGTGTCAGGATGACCGTGATGGATGGTGTGACAGAGTCAGAGTGAAGGAAATGGAGTGAGAGTAAGAGCGCCAGGGTGACAGTGATTGACTGAATGAGGGGGTCTGGGAGACGGTATTGGAGCAAGTGTGAGGTGGTCACGGTGACAGGGACGGATTGTGTGTGGGGGTCAGGTTGACGGAAATTGAGTGAATGTGAGGTGTTTATTGAGACAGTGATGGAGTGAGTGTGAGGCGGTCAGGATGACTGTGATGAAGTGAGTGTGAGGGAGTCAGGATGAGGGTGATGGAATGAGAGCGAGTGGGTCAGAGAGACTGTGATTGCGTGAGTGTGAGGGTATCAGAGTGACAGTGATGGAGCGAGTGCGAGAAGGTCAGAGAAAAGGTGATGGAGCTAGTGTGAGGTGGTCAGGGTGTCAGTGATGGAGCGAGTGTGAGGGGATCAGGGTGGCGATGATGTAGTGAGTGTGAGGGTGTCAGCGTGATGGTGATGGAGTGAGTATGATGGGGCTAGAATGACGGCGATGGAGTGAGTGTGAGTGGGCCAGTGTGACGGTGATGGAGTGAGTGTGAGTGCGTCAGTGTGACGGAGATGGAGTGTGTGAGGGGTTCAGGTTGACAATCATCTAGCGAGGGTGTGGGGGTGAGGGTGGCGATGATGTAGTGAGTGTGAGGGTGTCAGCGTGATGGTGATGGAGTGAGTATGATGGGGCTAGAATGACGGCGATGGAGCGAGTGTGAGGGGGTCAGAGAGACGGTGATGGAGCGTGTGTGAGGGTGTCAGGGTGATGGTGATGGAGTGAATGCGAGGGATTCAGCGTGACGGTGATTGAGTGAGTGAGAGTGGGTCAGAGTGACATTGATGGAGTGATTGTGAGAGGGTCAGGGTGATGGAGATGGAGTGAATGTGAGGGGTTCATTGTGACGGTGCTGGAGCGAGTGTGAGGGAGTCATGGTGACGGTGATGGAGTGAGTGTGAGGGAGTCAGGGTGACGGTGATAGAGCGAGTGTGAGTGAGTCAGGATGACGGAGATGGAGTGAATGTGAGGGGTTCAGGTTGACAATCATCTAGCGAGGGTGTGGGGGTGAGGGTGACGGTGATGGAGTGAATGTGAAAGGGTCAGGGTGACTGTAATGGAGCAAGTGTAAGGGGGTCAGGGTGAGGGTGGTGTAGTGAAAGCGAGGGATGCAGCGTGACGGTGATGGAGTGAGTGAGAGTGGGTCAGGGAGACTGTGATGGAGTGAATGTGAGAGGGTTAGGGTGACGGAAATGGAGTGAGTGTGAGGGGGCCAGAGTGACTGCGATGGAGTGAGTGTGAGTGGGCCAGGGTGATGGTGATGGAGTTGGTGTGAGGTTGTCGGTGTGATGGAGATGGAGTGTGTGAGGGGTTCAGAGTCACGGTGATGAAGCGAGTGTGAGGGGGTCAGGGAAACAGTGATGGAGTGAGTGAGAGGGAGTCAGGGTTACAGTGATGGCGTGAATGTGCGAGGGTCTGGGTGACAGTGATGGAGCGAGTGTGAGGGGGTCAGGGTGACGGTGATGGATTTACTTTGAGGGGGTCAGGGTGATCGGGGTGGAGCGAGTGTGAGGCGTTCAGGGTGACGGTGATTTAGTGAGTGTGAGGGTGTCAGGGAGACAGTGATGGAGTGAGTGTGAGCATGTCAGGGTGATGGTGATGGAGTAAGCGGAAGGGGGTATGGGTGACGGTGATGGAGTGAGTGTGAGGGGGTCAGGGAGACGGTGATGGAGCAAGTGTGAGGGTGTCAGGGTGACAGTGATTGAGTGAGTGTGAGGTTGTCTGTGTGACGGTGATGGAGTGAGTGTGAGAGGTTCAGGGTAATGGAGGTGGAGCGAGTATGAGGGGTCAGGGTGACAGTATTGGTGTGAGTGTAAGGGGTCAGGGTGGACTGTGATTGAGTGAGTGTGTGGGAGTCAGGGTGACGGTGATGGAGAGAGTGTAAGGGGGTCAGGGAGATGGTGGTGGAGTGAATGAGAGGTATGCAGCATGATGGTGATGGAGTGAGCGTGAGGGGGTCAGGGCGACTGTGACGGAGTAAGTGAGAGGGGTTCAGGGTGATGGAGGTGGAGCGAGTGTGAGGGGGACAGGGAGATGGTGATGGAGCGAGTGTGAGGGTGTTAGGGTGACGGTGATGGAGGGTGTGACCGAGTAAGGGTGATGGAGATGTAGTGAGCGTGAGAGCGCCAGCGTGACAGTGATTGACTGAGTGAGGGGGTCAGGGAGACGGTGATGGAGCAGATGTGAGGGGGTCAGTTTGACAGTGATGGAGTGAGTGTGAGGGTGTCAGGTTGACGGCGATTGAGTGAATTGAGGGATTTATTGAGACAGCAATGGAGTGAGTGTGAGTCGGTCAGGACGACGGTGATGGACTGAGTGTGAGGGAGTCAGGATGAGGGTGATGGAATGAGAGAGATTGGTCAGAGAGACTCTCATTGAGTGAGTGTGATGGGGTCAGGGTGACAGTGATGGATTTTGAGGGGGTCAGGGTGATGGAGGTGGAGCAAGTGTGAGGGGGTCAGGGTGATGGAGGTGGAGCAAGTGTGAGGGGGTCAGGGTGACGGAGATGGAGTGAATGTTAGAATGTCAGGGTGACGGTGATGGAGCGAGTGTGAGGTTGTCAGGGGGACGGTGATGGAGTATGTGTAAGGGGTTCAGGGTGACGGTGATGGAGTGAATGCGAAGGATTCAGGGTGACGGTGATTGAGTGAGTGAGAGTCGGACAGGGAGAATGTGATGGAGTGAGTGTGAGGGAACAGTGTGATGGAGATGGAGTGTGTGAGGGGTTCAGAGTGACGGTGATGGAGCGAGTGTGAGGGGTTCAGGATGACGGTAATGGAGTGAGTCAGGGAGACAGTGATGGAGTGAGTGTGAGAGGGTCAGGGAGACGGAGATGGAGTGAATGTGAGGGGTTCACTGAGACGTTGATGGAGCGAGTGTGATGGTGTAAGGGTGATGGTGATGGAGGGTGTGACAGAGTCAGGGTGACGGAGATGTAGTGAGAGCGAGAGCGCCAGAGTGACAGTGATCGACTGAGTGAGGGGGTCAGGGAGACGGTGATGGAGCAAGTGTGAGGGGGTCAGGGTGACAGTGATGGAGTAAGTGTGAGGGGGTCAGGTTGACGGAGATTGAGTGAATATGAGGCTGTTTATTGAGACCGCAATGAAGTGAGTGCGAGACGGTCAGGATGATGGTGATGGAGTGAGTGTGAGGAAGTCAGGATGAGGGTGATGGAATGAGAGAGAGTGGGTCAGAGAGACTCGGATTGAGTGAGTGTGAGGGGGTCAGGGTGACAGTGATGGAGTGAGTGCGAGAAGTTCAGAGAGAAGGTGATGGAGCAAGTGTGAGGGGATCAGCTTGACGGTGATGGCGTGAGTGTGAGGGGTTTTGGGTGGCAGTGATGATGCGAGTGTCAGGGGGTCAGGGTGACGGTGATGGAGTGAGTGTGAGGTGTTCAGGGTGAAGGTGATGGAGTGAGTGTGAGGTTGTGGGTGTGAGGGTGTGGGGGTCAGGGTGACGGTGATGGAGTGAATGTGAAAGGGTCAGCTTGACAATGATGGAACGAGTGTGAGGGTGGCAGGGTGACAATGATGGAAAAGAGTGTAAGGGGGTCAGGGTGATGGTGGTGGAGTGTATGCGAGGGATGCAGCGTGACGGTGATGGAGTGAGTGAGAGTGGGTCAGGGAGACTGAGATGGAGTGAATGTGAGAGGGTCATTTTGACGGTGATGGAGTGAGTGTGAGAGCGCCAGGGTGACGGTGATTGATTGAGTGAGGGGGTCAGAGTGACAGTGATGGAGTGAGTGTGAGGGGGTCAGGGTGACGGTGATGGATTTAGTTTGAGGGAGTCAGGGTGATGGAGGCGGAGCGAGTGTGAGGGGGTCAGGGTGACGATGATGGAGTGAGTGTATTGGGGTCAGGGTGACAGTGATGGAGTGAGTGTAAGTGGGTCAGGGTGACAGTGATGGAGTGAATGTGAGGGTCAGGGCGACTGTGATGGAGTGAGTTTGAAGGGTTGGTGTGACGGTGATGGAGTGATTGTAAGAGGGATCAGGGTGACGTGATGGAGGGTGTGACCTAGTCAGGGTGTCAGTGATGGAGAGAGTGTGATGGATTCAGGGCGATGGAGGTGGAGCAAGTATGAAGCGGTCAGGGAGACAGTGATGGAGTGAGTGTGAGGGGTCAGGGTGAAGGTGCTGGAGTGAGTGTGAGGGGGTCAGGGCGTGGTTAATGGAGTGAGTATGAGGGGGTCAGGTTGACAAAAATTAAGTGAATTTGAGGGGTTCAGGTTGATGGAGGTGGAGTGAGTGTGCGTGTTTCAGGCTGACGGTGATGGAGTGAGTGCGAGAGTGTCAGAGAGAAGGTGATGGGCAAGTGTGAGGGGCTCAGTAGGACAGTGATGGACGAGTGTGAGGGGGTCAGGGTGACGGTGATGGAGCGAGTGTGAGGGAGTCAGGGTGACGGTGATGGAGTGAATGTGAAAGGGTCAGCTTGACAATGATGGAACGAGTGTGAGGGTGGCAGGGTGACGATGATGGAGAAGAGTGTAAGGGGGTCAGGGTGACGGTGGTGGAGTGTATGCGAGGGATGCAGCGTGATGGTGATGATGTGAGTGAGAGTGGGTCAGGGAGACTGAGATGGAGTGAATGTGAGAGGGTCATTTTGACGGTGATGGAGTGAGTGTGAGAGCGCCAGGGTGACAGTGATTGATTGAGTGAGGGGGTCAGAGTGACAGTGATGGAGTGAGTGTGAGGGGGTCAGGGTGACGGTGATAGATCTAGTTTGAGGGAGTCAGGGTGATGGAGGCGGAGCGAGTGTGAGGGGGTCAGGGTGACGATGATGGAGTGAGTGTATTGGGGTCAGGGTGACAGTGATGGAGTGAGTGTAAGTGGGTCAGGGTGACAGTGATGGAGTGAATGTGAGGGTCAGGGCGACTGTGATGGAGTGAGTTTGAAGGGTTGGTGTGACGGTGATGGAGTGATTGTAAGAGGGATCAGGGTGACGTGATGGAGGGTGTGACCTAGTCAGGGTGTCAGTGATGGAGAGAGTGTGATGGATTCAGGGTGATGGAGGTGGAGCAAGTATGAAGCGGTCAGGGAGACAGTGATGGAGTGAGTGTGAGGGGTCAGGGTGAAGGTGCTGGAGTGAGTGTGAGGGGGTCAGGGCGTGGTTAATGGAGTGAGTATGAGGGGGTCAGGTTGACAAAAATTAAGTGAATTTGAGGGGTTCAGGTTGACGGAGGTGGAGTGAGTGTGCGTGTTTCAGGCTGACGGTGATGGAGTGAGTGCGAGAGTGTCAGAGAGAAGGTGATGGGCAAGCGTGAGGGGCTCAGTAGGACAGTGTTGGACGAGTGTGAGGGGGTCAGGGTGACGGTGATGGAGCGAGTGTGAGGGAGTCAGGGTGATGGTGATGGAGTGAGTGTAAGGGGGTCAGGGTGACGGTGGTGGAGTGAATGCGAGGGATGAAGCATGACGGTGATTGAGTGAGTGAGAGTGGGTCAGGGAGACTGTGATGGACTGAATGTGAGAGGGTCAGGGTGAAGGTGAAGGATCGAGTGTGAGGGTATCAGGGTGACGGTGATGGAGGGTGTGACCATGTCAGGGTGACGGAGATTGAGCGAGTGTGAGGGGGTCTGCATTATGGTGATCGAGTGAATGTAAGCGTTTCAGTGTGACAGTGATGGAGTGAGTGTGAGAGGGTCAGGGCGACGGAGATTGAGCGAGTGTGATGGGGTCAGGGTGACAGTGATGGATTTTGAGGGGGTCAGGGAGAAATAGGTGGAGCAAGTGTGAGGGGGTCAGGGTGATGGAGGTGGAGCAAGTGTGAGGGGTTCAGAGTGATGGAGGTGGAGCAAATGTGAGGGGGTCAGGGTGACGGAGATGGAGCGAGTGTGAGGTTGTCAGGGTGACGGTGATGGAGTATGTGTAAGGGGTTCAGGGTGACGGTGATGGAGTGAATGCGAAGGATTCAGGGTGACGGTGATTGAGTGAGTGAGAGTGGGACAGGGAGAATGTGATGGAGTGAGTGTGAGGGAACAGTGTGATGGAGATGGAGTGTGTGAGGGGTTCAGAGTGACGGTGATGGAGTGAGTGTGAGAGGGTCAGGGAGACGGAGATGGAGTGAATGTGAGGGGTTCACTGAGACGTTGATGGAGCGAGTGTGATGGTGTAAGGGTGATGGTGATGGAGGGTGTGACCGAGTCAGGGTGACGGAGATGTAGTGAGAGTGAGAGCACCAGGGTGACAGTGATTGACTGAGTGAGGGGGTCAGGGAGACGGTGATGGAGCAAGTGTGAGGGGGTCAGGGTGACAGTGATGGAGTAAGTGTGAGGGGGTCAGGTTGACAGAGATTGAGTGAATATGAGGCTGTTTATTGAGACCGCAATGAAGTGAGTGTGAGACGGTCAGGATGACGGTGATGGAGTGAGTGTGAGGAAGTCAGGATGAGGGTGATGGAATGAGAGAGAGTGGGTCAGAGAGACTAGGATTGAGTGAGTGTGAGGGGGTCAGGGTGACAGTGATGGAGTGAGTGCGAGAAGGTCAGAGAGAAGGTGATGGAGCAAGTGTGAGGGGATCAGCGTGACGGTGATGGAGTGAGTGTGAGGGGGTCAGGGTGGCAGTGATGACGCGAGTGTGAGGGGGTCAGGGTGACGGTGATGGAGTGTGTGTGAGGTGTTCAGGGTGAAGGTGATGGAGTGAGTGTGAGGTTGTCAGTGTGATGGAGATGGAGTGTGTGAGGGGTTCGGAGTGACGGTGATGGAGTGAGTGTGCGGGTGTCAGGGAGAGAGTGATGGAGTGAATGTGAGAGGGTCAGGGTGATGGAGATGGAGTGAATGTGAGGGGTTCAGGGTGACGGAGATGGTGCGAGTGTGAGGGGTTCAGGGTGACAATGATGGAGCGAGGGTGTGGGGATCAGGGTGACGGTGATGGAGTGAATGTGAAAGGGTCAGGTTGACAATGATGGAACGAGTGTGAGGGTGGCAGGGTGACAATGATGGAAAAGAGTGTAAGGGGGTCAGGGTGATGGTGGTGGAGTGTATGCGAGGGATGCAGCGTGACGGTGATGGAGTGAGTGAGAGTGGGTCAGGGAGACTGAGATGGAGTGAATGTGAGAGGGTCATGGTGACGGTAATGGAGCGAGTGTGAGAGCGCCAGGGTGACGGTGATTGATTGAGTGAGGGGGTCAGGGTGACAGTGATGGAGTGAGTGTGAGGGTGTCAGGGTGACGGTGATGGATTTAGCTTGAGGGGGTCAGGGTGAAGGAGGTGGAGCGAGTGTGAGGGGGTCCGGGTGACGGTGATGGTGTGAGTGTATTGGGGTCAGGGTGACGGTGATGGAGTGAGTGTAAGTGGTTCAGGTTAACGGTGATGGAGTGAGTTTGAAGGGTCGGTGTGACGGTGATGGAGTGAGTGTAAGGGGGATCAGGGTGACGTGATGGAGGGTGTGACCTAGTCAGGGTGTCAGTGATGGAGCGAGTGTGATGGATTCAGGGTGATGGCGGTGGAGCGAGTGTGAAGCGGTCAGGGAGACAGTGATGGAGTGAGCGTGAGGGGGTCAGGGTGAAAGTGCTGGACTGAGTGTGAGGGGGTCAGGGCGTGGTTGATGGGGTGAGTATGAGGGGGTCAGGTTGACGGAAATGGAGCGAGTGTGAGAGCGCCAGGGTGACGGTGATTGATTGAGTGAGGGGGTCAGGGTGACAGTGATGGAGTGAGTGTGAGGGGGTCAGGGTGACGGTGATGGATTTATCTTGAGGGGATCAGGTTGATGGAGGTGGCATGAGTGTGCGTGTTCCAGGCTGACGGTGATGGAGTGAGTGCGAGAGGGTCAGAGAGAAGGCGATGGGCAAGTGTGAGGGTGTCAGGGTGACAGTGATGGATGAGTGTGAGGGGGTCAGGGAGACTGTGATGTAGTGAATGTGAGGGGTTTATTGTGATGGTGATGGAGTGAGTGTGAGAGAGTCAGGATGACATTGATGGAGTGAGTGTGAGGGGATCAGTGAAATGGTGATGGTGCGAGTGTGAGGGACGTCAGGGTGTGGTGATGGAGTGAGTGTGAGGGGGTGAGGGTGACAGTGATGGAGTGAATGTGAGGTGTTCAGTGTGACAGTGATGGAGTGAGTGTGAGGGTGTCAGGGGGTCGGAGATGGAGTGAGTGTGAGGGGGTCAGGGTGACGGTGCTGGAGCGAGTATGAGGGGTTCCGGTTGGCGGAGGTGGAGTGAGTGCGCATGGTTCAGGGTGAATGAGGTGGACCGAGTGTGACAGGGTCAGGGTGACGGTGATGGAGTGAATGTGAGGGGTTTATTGTGATGGTGATGGAGTGTGTGTGAGAGAGTCATGATGATATTGATGGAGTGAGTGTGAGGGGAACAGTGAAATTATGATGGTGCGAGTGTGAGGGGATCAGGATGATGGTGATGGAGTGTTTGTGAGGGGGTCAGAGAGACAGTGATGGACTGAGTGTGAGGGCGTCAGGGCGACGGTGATAGAGTGAGTGTGAGGGGGCATGCGTGACGGTGATGGAGCGATTGTGAGGGGTTCCGGGTGACTGTGATGGAGTGAGTGTGAGGGGGTCAGGGTGACAGAGATGGACTGAGTGGAAGGGGGTCAGGTTGATGCTGATGGAGCGAATGTGAGTGGGTCAGGATGACGGTGATGGAGTGAGTTTGAGGGGGTCAGGGTGACAGTGATAGAATGAGTGTAACGGGGGTCAGGGTGACGGTGATGGAGGACGTGATCGAGTCAGGGAGACGATGATGGAGAGAGTGTAAGAGGGTCGGAATGACGGTGATGGAATGAGCGTGAGGGGGTCAGTGTGACGGAGATGGAGTGAGTGTGAGAGCGTCAGGGCGATGATGATGAAGTGATTGTGAGGGGTTCAGGACGACTGTGATGGAGTGAGTGTGAGGGGTTCGGTGTGATGGAGGTGGAGCTAGTGTGAGGGGATCAGGGTGACAGCGATGGAGTGAGTGGAAGGGGGTCATGGTGACGGTGAAGGAGTGAATGCGAGAGGGTCAGGGTGACAGTGATGGAGCGAGTGTGAGGTTGTCAGGGTGCCGATGATGGAGTGAGTGTGAGAGGTTAAAGGGTGATGGAGGTGGAGCGAGTGTGAGGGGGTCAGGGTGATGGAGGTGGAGCGAGTGTGAGGGGATCAGGGTGACAGTGATGGAGTGAGTGTGAAGTGTTCAGGGAGACTGTGATTGAATGAGTGTGAGGGTGGTCCGGGTGACGGTGATGGCAAGAGTGCGAGGGAGTCAGGGTTATGTTGATGGAGTGAGTGTGAGATGGTCAGGGTGACGGGGATGGAGTGAGTGTGAAGTGTTCAGGGTGACTGCGATGGAGAGAGTGTGAGGTTGTCAGGGTGACAGTGATGGAGTGAGTGTGAGAGGTTCAGAGTGATGGAGGTGGAGCGAGTGTGAGGAGGTCAGAGTGACTGTGATGGAGTGAGTGTGAGGGGGTCATGGTGACGGTGAAGGAGTGAATGCGAGAGGGTCAGGGTGACAGTGATGGAGAGAGTGTGAGGTTATCAGGGTGCCGATGATGGAGTGAGTGTGAGAGGTTAAAGGGTGATGGAGGTGGAGCGAGTGTGAGAGGTTCAGGGTGATGGAGATGGAGCGAGAGTGAGAGGGTCAGGGTGACAGTAATGGAGTGAGTGTAAGGTGACAGGGAGACTGTGATTGAGTGAGTGTGTGGGAGTCAGGGTGACGGTGATGGAGTGAGTGTGAGGGAGTCAGGGTTATGTTGATGGAGTGAGTGTGAGGGGGTGAGGGTGACAGTGATGGAGATGAATGTAAGGTCGTCAGTGTAATGGGGATTGAGTGTGTGAGGGGTTCAGAGTGACGGTGATGGAGCGAGTGTGAATAGGTCAGGGAGACAGTGATGGAGCGAGTGTGAGGGGGTCAGGGTGACAGTAATGGAGTGAGTGTAAGGTGACAGGGAGACTGTGATTGAGTGAGTGTGTGGGAGTCAGGGTGACGGTGATGGAGTGAGTGTGAGGGAGTCAGGGTTATGTTGATGGAGTGAGTGTGAGGGGGTGAGGGTGACAGTGATGGAGATGAATGTAAGGTCGTCAGTGTAATGGGGATTGAGTGTGTGAGGGGTTCAGAGTGACGGTGATGGAGCGAGTGTGAATAGGTCAGGGAGACAGTGATGGAGCGAGTGTGAGGGGGTCAATGTGACGGTGATGGAGTGAGTTTGAGGGGGTCAGGCTAATGGAGGTGGAGCGAGTGTGAGGGGGTCAGGGTGACGGTGACAGAGTGAGTTTGTGGGGTTCAGGGTGAAGGAGATGGAGTCAATGTGAGGTGTTCATTGTGACGGTGATGGAGCGAGTGTGAGGGTGTCAGGGTAATGGAGATGGAGTGAGTGTGAGAGGGTTATTGTGACAGTGATGGAGTGAGTGTGAGTTTGTGAGTGTGACGGTGATGGAGTGAGTGTGAGAGGTTCAGGGTGATGGAGATGAAGCGAGAGTGAGCGGGTCAGGGTGACAGTAATGGAGTGAGTGTACAGTGTCAGGGAGACTGTGATTGAGTGAGTGTTTGGGAGTCAGGGTGAGTGTAATGGCGAGAGTGCGGGGGAGTCAGGGTTATGGTAATGGAGTGAGTGTGAGGGAGTCAGGGTGACGGTGATGAGTGAGTGTGAGGGTGTCAGGGTGACGGTGGTGGAGGGTGTGACCGAGTCAGGTTGACCGAGATGGAGTGAGAGTGAGACCGCCAGGGTGACAGTGATTGACCTAGTGAGGGGGTCAGGGAGATGGTGTTGGAGCAAGTGTGAGGGGGTCAGAGTGACAGTGATGGAGTAAGTGTGAGGGGGTCAGATTGACGGAGATTGAGTGAATATGAGGGGTTTATTGAGACAGCGAGTTAGTGAGTGTGAAACGGTCAGGATGACGGTGATGGAGTGAGTTTGAGGGGGTCAGGGTGACAGTGATAGAATGAGTGTAACGGGGGTCAGGGTGACGGTGATGGAGGACGTGATCGAGTCAGGGAGACGATGATGGAGAGAGTGTAAGAGGGTCGGAATGACGGTGATGGAATGAGCGTGAGGGGGTCAGTGTGACGGAGATGGAGTGAGTGTGAGAGCGTCAGGGCGATGATGATGAAGTGATTGTGAGGGGTTCAGGACGACTGTGATGGAGTGAGTGTGAGGGGTTCGGTGTGATGGAGGTGGAGCTAGTGTGAGGGGATCAGGGTGACAGCGATGGAGTGAGTGGAAGGGGGTCATGGTGACGGTGAAGGAGTGAATGCGAGAGGGTCAGGGTGACAGTGATGGAGCGAGTGTGAGGTTGTCAGGGTGCCGATGATGGAGTGAGTGTGAGAGGTTAAAGGGTGATGGAGGTGGAGCGAGTGTGAGGGGGTCAGGGTGATGGAGGTGGAGCGAGTGTGAGGGGATCAGGGTGACAGTGATGGAGTGAGTGTGAAGTGTTCAGGGAGACTGTGATTGAATGAGTGTGAGGGTGGTCCGGGTGACGGTGATGGCAAGAGTGCGAGGGAGTCAGGGTTATGTTGATGGAGTGAGTGTGAGATGGTCAGGGTGACGGGGATGGAGTGAATGTAAGGTTGTCAGTGTAATGGGGATGTAGTGTGTGATGGGTTCAGGGTGACGGTGATGGAGCGAGTGTGAAGAGGTCAGGGAGACTGTGATGGAGTGAGTGTGAGGGGGTCAGTGAAATGGTGATGGAGGGATTCTGAGGGTGTCAGGCTGACGGTGATGGAGCGAGTGTGAGGTTGTCAGTATGATGGAGATGGAGTGTGTGAGGGGTTCAGAGTGACAGTGATGGAGTGAGTGTGAGGGGGGTCAGGGTGACGGTGATGGTGTGAGTGTGAGAGGGTCAGTGTGACGGAGATGGAGTGAGTGTGAGGGGCTCAGGGATACGGTGATTTAATGAGTGTGAGGTGGTCAGGGAGACAGTGATGAAGTGAGTGTGACGGGTTCAGAATGACGGAAATGCAGTGAGTTAGGGAGACCGTGATGGAGTGAGTGTGAGGGTAAAAAGTGATGTCTGCAGATGCTGGAGATCAGAGCTGAAAATGTGTTGCTGGTTAAAGCACAGCAGGTCAGGCAGCATCCAAGGAATAGGAAATTCCACGTTTCGGGATAAAGCCCTTCATCAGGAATGAGGAAAGTGTGTGAGGGTGTCAGGGTGAAGGTGATGGAGCGAGTGTGAGGGTGTCAGGGTGACGGTGATGGAGTGAGTGGAAGGGGGTCTGGGCGACGGTGCTGGAGTGAGTGGGAGCGGCCCAGGGTGACCGTGATGGATTGAGTGTGAGAGGGCCAGTTTGACGGTGATGGAGTGAGTGTGAGGGGGTCAGGGTGGCGGAGATGGACTGAGTGTGAGAGGGTGAGGGTGACAGTGATTGAGTGAGGGTGATGGGGTCAGGGAGAAGGTGATGAAGCAAGTGTAAGAGGGTCAGGGTGACAGTGATGAAGTGATTGTGAGGGGATCAGGGCGACTGCGATGGAGTGAGTGTGAGGGGTCAGGGTAATGGAGTTGGAGCGAGTGTGAGGGGGTCAGGGAGACAGTAATGGAGTGAGTGTAAGGTGTCAGGGAGACTGTGATTGAGTGAGTGTGTGGGAGTCAGGGTGACGGTGATGGAGTGAGTGTGAGGGCGTCAGGGTTATGGTGATGGAGTGAGTGTGAGGGGGTGAGGGTAACAGTGATGGAGTGAGTGTGAGGGGGTCAGTGTGACGGTGATGGAGCGAGTGTGAGGGTGTCAGTGTGACGGAGATGGAGTGAGTGTGAGGGGCTCAGGGTTACGGTGATTTAATGAGTGTGAGGTGGTCAGGGAGACAGTGATGAAGTGAGTGTGAGGCGTTCAGGCTGACGGTAATGCAGTGATTTAGGGAGACCGTGATGGAGTGAGTGTGAGGGTAAAAAGTGATGTCTGCAGATGCTGGAGATCAGAGCTGAAAATGTGTTGAGGGTTAAAGCACAGCAGGTCAGGCAGCATCCAAGGAACAGGAAATTCGACGTTTCGGGCTAAAGCCCATAATCAGGAATGAGGAAAGTGTGTGAGGGTGTCAGGGTGACGGTGATGGAGTGAGTGGAAGGGGGTCTGGGCGACGGTGCTGCAGTGAGTGTGAGTGGCCCAGGGTGACCGTGATGGATTGAGTGTGAGAGGGCCAGGTTGACAATGATGGAGTGATTGTGAGAGGTCAGGGTGACGGAGTTGGAGTGAGTGTGAGAGGGTGAGGGTGACAGTGATTGAGTGAGTGTGAGGGTGTCAGGGGAAAGGTGATGAAGCAACAGTGAGCGGGTCAGGGTGACAGTGATGAAGTGATTGTGAGGGGTTCAGGGCGACTGTGATGGAGTGAGTGTGAGGGGTCAGGGTAATGGAGGTGGAGCGAGTGTGAGGGGGTCAGGGTGACAGTGATGGAGTGAGTGGAAGGGCGTCAGGATGACGGTGATGTAGTGAATGTGAGAGGGTCAGGTTGATGGTGATGGAGCGAGTGTGAATTTTTCAGAGTGACGGTGATGGAATGAGTGTGAGGAGGTCAGTCTGATGGAGATGGAGCAAGTGTGAGGGGGTCAGGGAGACGGTGATGAAGTGAGTGTGAGGGAGTCAGGGTTATGGTGATGGAGTGAGTGTGTGGGGTGAGGGTGACAGTGATGGAGTGAATGTAAGGTTGTCAGTGTAATGGGGATGGAGTGTGTGAGGGGTTCAGAGTGATGGTGATGGAGCAGTGTGAAGAGGTCAGGGAGACAGTGATGGAGCGAGTGTGAGGGAGTGATGGTTACGTTGATGGAGTGAATGTAAGGGGGTCAGAGTGACGGTGGTGGAGTGTATGCGAGGGATGCAGCATGACATTGGTGGAGTGAGTGAGAGTGGGTCAGGGAGACTGTGATGGAGTGAATGTGAGAGGGTCAGGGTGACGGTGATGGAGCGAGTCTGTGAGCGCCAGGGTGACAGTGATTGATTGAGTGTGATGGGGTCAGGGTGGCGGTGATGTATTTTGTTTGAGGGGGTCAGGGTGATGGAGGTGGAGTGAGTGTGAGGGGGTCAGGGAGACGGTGATGGAGCAAGTGTGAGGTGATCAGGGTAACAGTGATGGAGTGAGTTTGAGGGGGTCAGGCTAATGGAGGTGGCGCGAGTGTGAGAGGGTTATTGTGACAGTGATGGAGTGAGTGTGAGTTTGTCAGGGTGACAGTGATGGAGTGAGTGTGAGAGGTTCAGTGTGATGGAGATGGAGCGAGAGTGAGGCGGTCAGGGTGACAGTAATGAAGTGAGTGTACGGTGTCAGGGAGACTGTTATTGAGTGAGTGTTTGGGAGTCAGGGTGACGGTGATGGCGAGCGTGCGAGGGAGTCAGGGTTATGGTGATGAAGTGAGTGTGAGGGAGTCAGGGTGACAGTGACGGAGCGAGTGTGAGGGTATCAGGGTGACGGAGGTGGAGTGAGTTTGATGGAGTCAGGGTGACGGTGATGGAGAGAGTGTGTGGGGGTCAGGGTGACCGTGATGGAGTGAGTGTGAGGGTTTCAGGGTGACGGTGATGGAGTGAGTGTAAGGAGGGTCTCGGTGACGGTGATGGAGTGAGTGTAAGTGGGGTCTGGGTGACGGTGATGGAGGGTGTTACCAAGTCAGGCTTACGGTGATGGAGTGAGTGATAGAGCGTTGGAGTGACGGTGATGGAGTGAGTGTGAGGGAGTCAGGGTGACAGTGATGGAGTGAATGTGAGTTGGTCAGGGTGACGGTGCTGGAGTGAGTGAGAGTGGGTCACGGAGACTGCGATGGAGTGAGTGCGAGAGGGTGAGGGAGAAGGTGATGGAGCAAGTGTGGGGGGGTCAGGGTGACAGTGATGTAGTGAGTGCGAGGGGTTCAGGGTGATGGAGGTGGAACGAGTGAGAGTGGGTCAGGGTGATGGTGGTGGAGCGAGTATAATGGATCACGGTGACTGTGATGGAGTGAGCGTGAGAGGGTCAGGGAGATGGTGATGGAGTGAATTTGAGGGGGTCAGGGTGATGGTGATGGAGTGAGTGTGAGGGGGGTCATGTTAACGGTGAGGGAGGGTGCAAAGGATTCAGGGTGACGGTGATGGATTGAGTGTGAGGGGGTCAGAGTGACGGTGATGGAATGAATGTGAGGGGGTCAGGGTAGCGGTGATGGAGTGAATGTAATGGGGGTCAGGGTGACGGTGATGGAGTGAGTGTGAGGGAGTCAGGGTGACGGTCATGGAGTAAGTGTGAGGGGTTCAGGGTGATGGAGGTGGAGCAAGTGTGAGGGGATCAGGGTGATGGTGATGTAGTGAGTGTGAGGGGTTCAGGATGACGGTAATGCAGTGGGTCAGGGAGACAGTGATGGAGTGAGTGTGAGAGGGTCAGCGAGACACTGATAGAATGAATGTTTATGGTTCAGTGTGACGGAGATTGTGTGAGTGTGTGAGTGTCAGGGTGACAGTAATGGAGTGGGTGTGAGGGGGTCAGGGTGACAGTGATGGAGTGAGTGTGAGAGGGTTAGGGCGTGTTTGATGGAGGCAGTGTGAGGGAGTCAGGTGGACGGAGGTGGAGTGAGTGTGAGGGGTTCATGGTGACGGTGATGGAGTGAGTGTGATGGGTTCACGGTGATGAAGATGGAGTGAGTGTGAGGGGTTCAGGGTGATGGTGATGGAACGAATGTGAGGGGGTCAGGGTAGCGGTGATGGAGTGAATTTAATGGGGGTCAAGGTGACAGTGAAGGAATGAGAGTGAGGGAGTCAGGGTAACCGTGATGGAGTGAGTGCGAGGGGGTCACGGTGACAGTGATGGAGGGAGTGTGAGGGGAACAGGGTGACGGTGTTGGAATGAGTGTGAGGGAGTCAGGGTGACGGTGTTGGAGCGGATGTGAGGTTGTCAGTGTGATGGAGATGGATTGTGTGAGCGGTTCAGAGTGACAGGGATGGAGCGAGTGTGAGGAGGTCAGGGAGACAGTGATGGAGTGAGTGTGAGGGGTTCAGGATGATGGTGATGGAGTGAGTCAGGGAGACAGTGATGGAGTGAATGTGACAGGGTCAGGGTGACGGTGATGGAGTGAGTGTGAGAGGTTCAGGATGACGGTGGTGGAGTGAGTCAGAGGGACAGTGATGGAGTGAGAGTGAAGGGGTCAGAGTGATAGAGATGGAGTGAGTGTGAGAGGGTGAGGGTGACGGTGGTGGACTGAGTGTAAGTGGGGTCTGGGTGACGGTGATGGAGGGTGTTACCAAGTCAGGCTTACTGTGATGGAGTGAGTGATAGAGCGTTGGAGTGACGGTGATGGAGTGAGTGTGAGGGAGTCAGGGTGACAGTGATGGAGTGAATGTGAGTTGGTCAGGATGACGGTGCCGGAGTGAGTGAGAGTGGGTCACGGAGACTGCGATGGAGTGAGTGCGAGAGGGTGAGGGAGAAGGTGATGGAGCAAGTGTGGCGGGGGTCAGGGTGACAGTGATGTAGTGAGTGTGAGGGGTTCAGGGTGATGGAGGTGGAACGAGTGAGAGTGGGTCAGGGTGATGGTGGTGGAGCGAGCATAATGGATCACGGTGACTGTGATGGAGTGAGTGTGAGAGGGTCAGGGCGATGGTGATGGAGTGAATTTGAGGGGGTCAGGGTGATGGTGATGGAGTGAGTGTGAGGGGGTCATGTTAACGGTGAGGGAGGGTGTGAATGATTCAGGGTGACGGTGTAGGATTGAGTGTGAGAGGGTCAGAGTGACGGTGATGGAATGAATGTGAGGGGGTCAGGGAGGCGGTGATGGAGTGAATGTAATGGGGGTCAGGGTGACGGTGATGGAGTGAGTGTGAGGGAGTCAGGGTGACGGTCATGGAGTAAGTGTGAGGGGTTCAGGGTGATGGAGGTGGAGCGAGTGTGAGGGGATCAGGGTGATGGTGATGTAGTGAGTGTGAGGGGTTCAGGATGACGGTGATGCAGTGGGTCAGGGAGACAGCGATGGAGTGAGTGTGAGAGGGTCATCGAGACACTGATAGAATGAATGTTTATGGTTCAGTGTGACAGAGATTGTGTGAGTGTGTGGGTGTCAGGGTGACAGTAATGGAGTGGGTGTGGGGGGTCAGGATGACAGTGATGGAGTGAGTGTGAGAGGGTCAGGGCGTGGTTGATGGAGGCAGTGTGAGGGGGTCAGGTTGACGGAGGTGGAGTGAGTGTGAGGGGTTCATGGTGACGGTGATGGAGTGAGTGTGATGGGTTCACGGTGATAAAGATGGAGTGAGTGTGAGGGGTTCAGGGTGATGGTGATGGAACGAATGTGAGGGGGTCAGGGTAGCGGTGATGGAGTGAATTTAATGGGGGTCAGGGTGACAGTGAAGGAATGAGAGTGAGGGAGTCAGGGTAACCGTGATGGAGTGAGTGCGAGGGGGTCTCGGTGACAGTGATGGAGGGAGTGTGAGGGGAACAGGGTGACGGTGTTGGAATGAGTGTGAGGGAGTCAGGGTGACGGTGTTGGAGCGGATGTGAGGTTGTCAGTGTGATGGAGATGGATTGTGTGAGCGGTTCAGAGTGACAGGGATGGAGCGAGTGTGAGGAGGTCAGGGAGACAGTGATGGAGTGAGTGTGAGGGGTTCAGGATGATGGTGATGGAGTGAGTCAGGGAGACAGTGATGGAGTGAATGTGACAGGGTCAGGGTGACGGTGATGGAGTGAGTTTGAGAGGTTCAGGATGACGGTGGTGGAGTGAGTCAGAGGGACAGTGATGGAGTGAGAGTGAAGGGGTCAGAGTGATAGAGATGGAGTGAGTGTGAGAGGGTGAGGATGACGGTGGTGGAGTGAGTGTGAGGGTGTCAGGCTGACAGAGATGTAGTGAGTGTGAGAGTGTCAGAATGGCAGCGAAGGTGTGAGTGTGAGGGGGTCTGGGTGCTGGAGCTGGAGTGAGTGTGAGTGGGCCAGGGTGAATGTGATGGAGTCAGTGTGAGGAAGTCAGGCTGGCGGTGATGGAGTGAGTGTGAGTGTTTCGGGGTGGCGGAGATGGATTTAGTAGCTGGTCATGGTGACAGTGATGGAGTGAGTGTGAGGGTGTCAGGGTGATTGTGCTGGAGTGAGTTTGAGGTGGTCAGGGTGACAGAGGAGTGAGTATGCGTGTTTCAGGGTGGCGGTGATCGAGTGAGTGTGAGGGATTCATGGTGATGGTGATGAAGTGAGTTTGAGGGGTTCAGGATGACGGTGATTTCGTGAGTGTGAAGTGTTTAGGGTGATGGAATGAGTGTGAGAGGGTCAGCGTGACAGTGATGGAGTGAGTGTGAGGGGGTCAGGGTGGTGGAGATGGAGTGAGTGTGAGAGGGTCAGGGTGACAGTGATGGAGTGAGTATGAGAGTGTCAGGGTGATGTTGATGGAGTGAATGTGAGGGGTTCAGGGTAACGGTGATGGAGCGATTGTGGGGGATTCAGGGTGATGAAGGTGGAGAGAGTGTGAGGGGATCAGGGTAATGGAGGTGGAGTGAGTGTGAGGGGGTCAGTGTGACAGTGATGGAGTGAGTGGAAGGGGGTCAGGATGACGGTGATGGAGTGAATGTGAGAGGGTTAGATTGATGGTGATTGAGCCAGTGTGAATTTTTCAGGGTGACGGTGATGGAGTGAGTGTGAGAGGTTCAGGGTGATGGAGATGGAGCGAGTTTGAGGGGGTCAGGGTGACAGTAATGGAGTGAGTGTAAGGTGTCAGGGAGACTGTGATTGAGTGAGTGTGTGGGAGTCAGGGTGACGGTGATGGAGTGAGTGTGAGGAAGTCAGGGTAATGGAGGTGGAACGAGTGTGAGGGGGTCAGGGTGACAGTGATGGAGTGAGTGGAAGGGGGTCAGGATGACGGTGATGGAGTGAATGTGAGAGGGTCAGATTGATGGTGATTGAGCCAGTGTGAATTTTTCAGGGTGATGGTGATGGAGTGAGTGTGAGAGGTTCAGTGTGATGGAGATGGAGCGAGTTTGAGGGGGTCAGGGTGTCAGTAATGGAGTGAGTGTAAGGTGTCAGGGAGACTGTGATTGAGTGAGTGTGGGGGAGTCAGGGTGACGGTGATGGAGTGAGTGTGAGGAAGTCAGGGTTATGGTGATGGAGTGAGTGTGAAGGGGTGAGGGTGACAGTGATGGAGTGAATGTAAGGTTGTCAGTGTAATGGGGATGGAGTGTGTGAGGGGTTCAGAGTGACGGTGAAGGAGCGAGTGTGAAGAGGTCAGGGAGACAGTGATGGAGTGAGTGTGAGGGGGACAGTGCAATGGTGATGGAGGGATTCTGAGGGTGTCAGGATGACGGGGATGGGGTGAACGTGATTGGTTCATTATGACAGTGATGGAGTGAGTGTGAGGGGGGTCAGGGTGATGGTGATTGTGCGAGTGTGAGGTTGTCAGTGTGATGGAGATGGAGTGTATGAAGGGTGTGAGCGAGTGTGAAGAGGTCAGGGAGACAGTGATGGAGTGAGTGTGAGGGGGACAGTGCAATGGTGATGGAGGGATTCTGAGGGTGTCAGGATGACGGGGATGGGGTGAACGTGAGTGGTTCATTCTGACAGTGATGGAGTGAGTGTGAGGGAATCAGGGTTAAGGTGATGGAGTGAGTGTGAGGGGTGAGGGTGACAGTGATGGAGTGAATGTAAGGTTGTCATTGTAAGGTGGATGGAGTGTGTGAGGGGTTCAGAGTGACGGTGATGGAGCGAGTGTGAAGAGGTCAGGGAGACAGTGATGGAGTGAGTGTGAGGGGGCCAGTGCAATAGTGATGGAGGGATTCTGAGGGTGGCAGGATGACGGAGATGGGGTGAATGTGAGTGGTTCACTGTGGCGTGGATGGAGTGTGTGAGGGGATCAGGGTAACAGTGATGGAGTGAGTGTGAGGGGGTCAGGCTAACGGTGATGGAGCGAGTGTGAAGGGGGTCAGGGAGACAGTGATGGAGTGAGTGTGTGGGGGTCAGTGGACGGTGATGGAGCGAGTGTGAGAGGGTCAGAGTGACAGAGATGGAGTGAGTGTGAGGGGCTCAGTGTTTCGGTGATTTAATGATTTTGAGGTGGTCAGGGAGACAGTGATGAAGTGAGTGTAAGGGGATCAGGATGACGGTAATGCAGTGAGTCAGGGAGACAGTGATGGAGTGAGTGTTTGTGTAAAAAGTGATGTCTCCAGATGCTGGAGATCAGAGCTGAAAATGTGTTGCTGGTTAAAGCACAGCAGGTCAGGCAGCATCCAAGGAACAGGAAATTGGACGTTTCAGGCTGAAGCCATTCATCAGGAATGAGGAAAGTGTGTGAGGGTGTCATGATGACGGAGGTGGAGAGAGTGTGCGTGGTTCAGGGTGGCGGTGATGGAGTGATTGTGAGGGGCTCAGGGAGACGGTGCTGGAGTGACTGTGAGGAACCTAGAGCGACCGTGATGGATTGAGTGTGAGAGGTTCCGGGTGACGGAGATGGAGTGAGTGTAAGAGGGTGAGGGTGACAGCGATTGAGTGAGTGTGAGGGTGTCAGGGAGAAGGTGATGAAGCAAGCGTGAGGGGGTCAGGGTGACAGTGATGAAGTGATTGTGAGGGGTTCAGGGCGACTGCAATGGAGTGAGTGTGAGGGGTCATGGTAATGGAGGTGCAGCGAGTGTGAGGGGGTCAGGGTGACAGTGATAGAGTGAGTGGAAGGGGGTCAGGATGACGGTGATGGAGTGAAAGTGAGAGGGTCAGGTTGATGGTGATGGAGCGAGTGTGAATTTTTCAGGGTGACGGTGATGGAGTGAGTGTGAGAAGTTCAGGGTGATGGAGATGGAGCGAGTGTGAGGGGGTCAGGGTGACAGTAATGGAGTGAGTGTAAGGTGTCAGGGAGACTGTGATTGAGTGAGTGTGTGGGAGTCAGGGTGACGGTGATGGAGTGAGTGTGAGGGAGTCAGGGTTATGGTGATGGAGTGAGTGTGAGGGGGTGAGGGTGACTGTGATGGAGTGATTGTGAGCCGGTCAGGGTGACGATGACGGAGTGAGTGTGAGTGGGCCAGGGTGACGGTGATGGAGTGAATGTAAGGTTGTCAGTGTAATGGGGATGGAGTGTGTGAGGGGTTCAGAGTGACGGTGATGGAGCGAGTGTGAAGAGGTCAGGGAGACAGTGATGGAGTGAGTGTGAGTGGGTCAGTGCAATGGTGATGGAGGGATTCTGAGGGTGTCAGGATGACGGAGATGGGGTGAATGTGAGTGGTTCACTGTGACATGGATGGAGTGTGTGAGGGGGTCAGGTTAACAGTGATGGAGTGAGTGTGAGGGGGTCAGGGAGACAATGATGGAGTGAATGTGAGCGGGTCAGGAAGATGCTGATGAAGTGAGTGTGATAGAGTCTGGGTGACGGTGATGCAGTGAGTATGAAAGGGTCAGTGCGATGGTATTGGAGTGATTGTGAGGGGGTCATGGTGACATTGATGGAGTGAGTGTGAGGTGGTCAGGGTGATGGTAATGGAGTGAGCGTGAGGGGGTCAGGGTGATGGTGATGGAGTGAGCGTGAGGGGTTCAGGGTGATGGAGGTGGAGCGAGTGAGTGGGGTCAGGGTGACAGTGATGGAGTGAGTTTGAGAGGGTTAGGATAACGGTGATGGAGTGAGTGTGAGGGGTGTCAGGGTGACGGTGATGGAGAGAGTGTAAAAGTGTTAGGGCGATGGTGTTGGAGCGAGTATGACGGGGTCAGGGCGACAGTGATGGAGTGAGTGTGTGGGGTTCAGGGTGATGGAGGTGGAGCGAATGTGTGGGGCCAGAGTGAAGGTGCTGGAACGAAAGTGAGGGGGTCAGGGAGATGGTGATGGAGTGAGTGAGAGGGGGGTCAGGGTGACGGTGATGGAGTGAGTGCTTGAGGGTCAGGGAGAGAGTTTTGGAGCGATTGTGAGGAGGTCAGGGAGACAGTGATGGAGTGAGTGTGAGGGTGTCAGTGCAACGGTGATGGAGGGATTCTGAGGGTGTCAGGATGACGGAGATGGGTGAATGTGAGTGGTTCACTGTGACCTGGATGGAGTGTGTGAGGGAGTCAGGGTGACGGTGTTGGAGTGAGTGTGAGAGCGTCAGTGAGACACTGAAGGAATGAATGTTTGTGGTTCAGTGTGACGGAGATTGAGTGACTGTGAGGGTGTCAGGGTGACAGTAATGGAGTGAGTGTGAGGGGGTCAGTGTGACGGTGATGGAGTGAGTGTGAGGGGGTCAGGATGATGGCAATGTCGTGAGTGAGAGTGGGCCAGGGAGACTGTGACGGAGTGAGTGCGAGAAGGGGAGGGAGAAGGTGATGGAGCAAGTGTGAGGAGATCAGCGTGACGGTGATGGAGCAAGTGTGAGGGGGTCAGGGAGACAGTGATGGAGAGAGTGTGAGTGGTTCAGGGCGATGGAGGAGGTGCGAGTGAGAGTGGGTCAGGATGATGGAGATGGAGCGAGTGTGAGGGATCAGAGTGACTGTCATGGAGTGAGTGTGAGGGGGGTCAGAATGACGGTGATGTAGTGAGTGTGAGGGAATCAGGATGATGGTGATGGAGTGAGGGAGAGTGGGTCATTGAGACTGTGATTGAGTGAGTGTGTGGGGTCAGAGTGACAGTGATGGAGTGAGTGCGAGAGGGTCAGAGAGAAGGTGATGGAGCAAGTGTGAGGGGGTCAGTGTGACGGTGATGGAGTGAGTGTGAGGGGGTGAGGGTGAAAGTGATGGAGTGAGTGTGAGAGGGTCAGCATAATGGTGATGGAGCGAGAATGAGGGGGCCAGAGCGACGTCGATGGAGTGAGTCTGAGTGGGCCAGGGTGACGGTGATGGAGTGGGTGTGAGTGGGTAAGGGTGACGGTGATGGAGTGAGTGTGAGTATGTCAGGGTGACGGTGATGGAGTGAGTGTGAGCGGGCCAGTATGATGGTGGTGGCGTGAGTGTGAGAGGGTCAGGGTGATGGAGATGGAGTGAGTGTGTGGGAGTCAGGGTGACGGTGTTGGAGCGAATGTGAGGTTGTCAGTGTGATGGAGATGGAGTGTGTGAGGGGTTCTGAGTGAAGATGATGGATCGAGTATGAGGAGGTCAGTGAGACAGTGATGGCGTGAGTGTGAGGGGTTCAGGAAGACGGTGATGGATTGAGTCAGGGAGACAGTGAAGGAGTGAGTGTGAAAGGGTCAGGGTGATGGTGATGGGGAGGGTTTGAGGGGGTCAGGTTGATTGATGTGGAGCGAGAGTGAGGGGGTCAGGGTGACTGTGATGGAGGGAATATGAGGTGGTCAGGGTGACGGGGATGGAGTGAATGTGAGCGGTTCAGTGAGACGGTGATGGAGTGAGTGTGAGAGGTTCAGGGTGATGGAGGTGGAGTGAGTAGCGGGTCATGGTGAAAGTGATGGAGTGAGTGTGAGGGGGTCAGGTTGACGGTGGTGGAGTGATTGTTACAGGGTCAGGGTGACGGTGATGGTGTGAGAGTAAAAGTGTACGGGCGATGGTGTTGGATTGATTGTGAGGGCGTCAGTGTGAAAGAGGTGGAGCGAGAGAGAGGGTGTCAGGGCAACAGTAATGGAGGAGTGCGAGGGGTTCAGGGTGATGGAGATGGAGCGAGTGTGAAGGGGTCAGTGTGACGTTGATGGAGCGAGTGTGAGGGGTCAGGATGAGGGTGATGGAGTGAGTGAGAGTCATTCAGGTAGACTGTGATTGAGTGAGTGTGAGGGGGTCATGGTGACGGTGATGGAGTGAGTGTGAGGGGCTCAGGGTGACGGTGATGGAGTGAGTGTGAGTGGTTTAGGTTGACAGTGATGGATTGAGTGTGAGGCGGTCAGGGTGACGGAGATTGAGTGAATGTGAGGGGTTTAGGGTGACGAAGATGGAGTGAGTGTGAGAGAGTCAGGGTGACAGTGAATGATTGAGTTTGAGGGAGTCAGGGTGACCGTGATGGTGTGAGTGCGAGCGGGTCACAGAGACGGTGATGGAGGAAGTGTGTGGGGATCATTCTGTCGGTGATGGAGTGGATGTGTGGGGGTCAGGCTGGCGGTGATGGATTGAGTGTGAGGGAGTCAGCGTGATGTTGTTGGAGCGAATGTGAGGTTGTCAGTGTGATGGAGATGGAGTGTGTAAGGGGTTCAGAGTGACGGAGATGGAGCGAGTGTGAGGAGGCGTGGGAGACAGTGATAGAGTGAGTGTGAGGGGTTCAGGATGACGGTGATGGAGTGAGTCACGGAGACAGTGATGGAGTGAGTGTGAAGGGGTAAGGCTGACGGAGATGGAGTGAGTGTGAGGGGGCCAGAGTGTAGGTGATGGAGTGAGTGTGAGAGGGTCAGGGTGACAGTAATGGAGTGGGTGTGAGGAGGTCAGGCTGACGGTGATGGAGTGAGTGTGAGGGAGTCAGGGTGATGGAGATGGAGTGAGTTTGAGGGGTTCAGGGTGACAGAGGTGGAGTGAGTGTGCGTGTTTCAGTGTGGCAGTGATGGAGTGAGTGTGAAGGGTTCAGGGTGATGGAATGAGTGTGAGGGGGTCAGAGTGACAGTGATGGAGTGTGTGAGGGGGTCAGGTTGGTGGGGATGAAGTGAGTGTGAGACGGTCAGGGAGGCGCGGATGGAGTGAGTGTGAGGGGTTCAGTGCAACGGTGATGGAGGGATTCTGCGGGTGTCAGGATGTCGGAGATGGGGTGAATGTGAGTGGTTCACTGTGACAGTGATGGAGTGAGTGTGAGGGGGTTCGGATGACGGTGATGAAGTGAGTGCGAGGAAGTCCGTGTGACGGTGACGGAATGAGTGTGATGGCGTCAGGGCGTGAGTGATGGAGTGAGTGTGAGCGGGACAGCGTGACGGTGATGGCGTAAGTGTGAGGGGGTCAGGGTGACGGAGATGGAGTGAGTGCGAGTGGGTCATGCTGACAGTGTTGGAGTGAGCGTGAGGGGGTCATTGTGATGGAGATGGAGTGAGTTTGAGGGGTTCAGGTTGACGGAGATGGAGTGAGTGTGAGGTGGTCAGGGAGACAGTGATGGAGAGAGCGTGAGGGGTTCATGATGACGGTAATGCAGTGAGTCAGAGAGACAGTGATGGAGTGAGAGTGAGGGTGTCAGGGTGACGGTGATGGAGTGAGTGTGCATGTTTCAGGGTGACGGAAATGCAGTGAATCAGAGAGACAGTGATGGTGTGAGAGTGACGGTGTCAGGGTGACGGTGATGGAGTGAGTGTGAGAGTGTCTGGGTGACGGAGGTGGCGTGAGTGTGCGTGTTTCAGGGTGGCGGTGATGGAATGATTGTGAGGGGTCAGGGAGACGGTACTGGAGTGACTGTGAGGGGCCCAGGCTGACCGTGATGGATTGAGTGTGAGAGGGTCCGGGCCACGGTGATGGGGTGAGTGTGAGGGGGTCAGGGTGACGGAGATGGAGTGAGTGCGAGAGGGTGAGGGTGACGCCAATGGAGTGATTGTGAGACCGTCAGGGTGACGGTGATGGAATGAGTGTAGGAGGTCGGGCTGACAGTGATGGAGTGAGTGTGAGGGAGTCAGGGTGAGGGTGATTGAGCGAATGTGAGGTTGTCAGTGTGATGGAGATGAAGTGTGTGAGGGGTTCAGAGTGACGGTGATGGAGCGAGTGTGAAGGAGTCAGAGAGACAGTGATGGAGTGAATGTGAGGGGTTCAGTGTGACAGCGATGGACTGAGTGTGAGGTGTTCAGGGTAATGGTGATGAAGTGATTGTGAGGGGTTCAGTGTGACGAAGATGGAGTGAGTGTGAGGGGTTCACGATGACGTTGATTTCGTGAGTGTGAAGAGTTCAGGGTGATGCAATGACTGTGAGAGGGTCAAGGTGACACTGATGGAGTGAGTGTGAGGGGGTGAGGATGAAATGATGGAGTGAATGTCAGCATTTCAGTGTGAAGGTGATGGAGTGAATGTGCGGGGGTCAGAGTGACGGTGCTAGAGTGAGTATGAGGGGCTAGGGTCAGGGCAATGGAGTGAGCATGAGGGTGCCAGGGTGACAGTGATGGAGTGAGTGTGAGGGAGTCAGGGTGACGGTGATGGAGTGAGTGTGAGGGCATCTGGGTGACGGTGATGGAGTGAGTGTGAGCGGGCCAGTATGATGGTGATGGAGTGAGTGTGAGAGGGCCAGGGTGACGGTGATCCAGTGAGTATAAAAGGGTCAGGTCGATGGTGATGGAATCAGTGGGAGGGAGTCAGGGTGACAGCGATGTAGTGAGTGTGAGAGGGTCAGGGTAATGGTGATGTAGTTGTGCGAGAGGGTCAGGTTGACAGTGATGGAGTGAGAGTGAGAGGATCAGGACGACGGTGATGGAGGGTGAGAAGGGGTCAGGGTGACGGTGATGGAGTGAGTTTGAGTGGTTCAGTGTGATGGAGGTGGACTGAGTCAGGGTGACGGTGATGGAGTGAGTGTAAGAGGGTTGGAGTGACTGTGATGGAACGAGTGTGAGGGGGCCAGGGTGATGGAGGTGGAGCGAGTGTGAGGGGGTCAGGGTGACTGTGATGGAGTGAGTGTGTGGGGCTCAGGGTGATGGTGATGGAGTGAGTCAAAGTGGGTCAGGGAGACTGTGACCGAGTGAGTGCGAGAGGGTGAGGGAGAAGGTGATGGAGTGAGTGTTAGAGTGTTGGAGTGATGGTGATGGAAAGATTGTGAGGGGGTCAGAGTGGCGGTGATGGAGTGAGTGTGAGGGTGTCAGGGTGACGGAGATGGAGTGAGTGTGAGTGGGTCATGCTGACAGTGTTGGAGTGAGTGTGAGGGGGTCATTGTGATGGAGATAGAGTTGTGCGAGAGGGTCAGGGTGACAGTGATGGAGTAAGAGTGAGAGGATCAGGGCGACGGTGATGGAGCGTGAGAAGGGGTCAGGGTGACGGTGATGGAGTGAGTTTGAGGGGGTCAGGTTGACGGAAATGGAGTGAGTGTGAGGTGGTCAGGGAGACAGTGATGGAGTGAGTGTGAGGGGTTCAGGATGACGTAATGCAGTGAGTCAGAGAGAGAGTGATGGAGTGAGTGTGAGGGTCAGGGTGACGGTGATGGAGTAGTTGTGAGGAGGTCAGGCTGACAGTGATGGATTGAGTGTGAGGGTCAGGGTGACGGTGATGGATTGAGTGTGATGGAGTCAGGGTGACGGTGATGGAGCGAATGTGAGTTTGTCAGGGTAATGGGGATGGAGTGTGTGAGGGGTTCAGAGTATCGGTGATGAAGCGAGTGTGAAGGGGTCAGGGAGACAGTGATGGAGTGAATGTGAGGGGTTCAGTGTGACAGGGATGGTCTGAGTGTGAAGGGTTCAGGGTAATAGTGATGGAGTGATTGTGAGGGGTTTAGTGTGACGAAGATGGAGTGAGTGTGAGGGGTTCACGATGACATTGATTTCGTGAGTGTGAAGAGTTCAG
The DNA here is from genome assembly GCF_020745735.1 of Hemiscyllium ocellatum. NCBI lineage: Eukaryota > Metazoa > Chordata > Chondrichthyes > Orectolobiformes > Hemiscylliidae > Hemiscyllium > Hemiscyllium ocellatum. The sequence goes on from NC_083446.1 coordinate 19,822,002, forward strand.
GGTGATGCAATGAGTGCGAGAGGGTCAGGGTGACACTGATGGAGTGAGTGTGAGGGGGTGAGGATGAAATGATGGAATGAATGTGAGCATTTCAGTGTGAAGGTGATGGAGTGAATGTGAAGGGTTCAGTGTGACGGTGATGGAGTGAGTGTGCGGAGGTCAGGGTGACGGTGCTAGAGTGAGTATGAGGGGCCAAGGCCAGGGCAATGGAGTGAGCATGAGGGGGCCAGAATGACAGTGATGGAGTGAGTGTGAGGGAGTCAGGGTGACGGTGATGGAGTGACTGTGAGGGCATCTGGGTGATGGTGATGGAGTGAGTGTGAGCGGGCCAGTATGATAGTGATGGCGTGAGTCTGAGAGTGTCAGGGTGACGGTGATGCAGTGAGTATAAAAGGGTCAGGTCGATGGTGATGGAATCAGTGTGAGGGCGTCAGGGTGACATTGATGGAGTAGTGCGAGAGGGTCAGGGTGACAGTGATGGCGTGAGTGTGAGAGGGTCAGGGTGACGGAGATAGAGTTGTGCAAGAGGGTCAAGGTGACAGTGATGGAGTAAGAGTGAGCGGATCAGGGCGACGGTGATGGAGGGTGAGAAGGAGTCAGGGTGACGGTGATGGAGTGAGTTTGAGGGGTTCAGTGTGATGGAGGTGGACTGAGTCATGGTGACGGAGATTGAGTGAGTGCAAGAGTGTTGGAGTGACTGTGATGGAACGAGTGTGAGGGTGCCAGGGTGATGGAGGTGGAGAGAGTGTGAGGTGTCAGGGTGACGGTGATGGAGTGAGTTTGAGTGGTTCAGTGTGATAGAGGTGGACTGAGTCAGGGTGACAGTGATGGAGTGAGTGTGAAAGGGTCAGTGTAATGGTGATGGAGAAGGTTTGAGGGGGTCAGGATGATTGAGGTGGAGCGAGTGTGAGGGGGGCCAGGGAGACAGTGATGGAGTGAGTGTGAAAGGGTCAGTGTAATGGTGATGGAGAAGGTTTGAGGGGGTCAGGGTGATTGAGGTGGAGCGAGTGTGAGGGGGGGCCAGGGTGACAGTGATGGAGGGAGTGTGAGGCGGTCAGGATGACGGTGATGGAGTGAATGTGAGTGGTTCAGGGTGACAGTGATGGAGTGAGTGTGAGGGGTTCAGTCTGACGGAGGTGGAGTGAGTAGCGGGTCATGGTGTCAGTGATGGAGTGAGTGTGAGGGGATCAGGGTGACGGTGATGGAGTGATTGTTAGAGGGTCAGGGTGACGGTGATGGTGTGAGAGTAAAAGTGTTCGGGCGATGGTGTTGGAGTGATTGTGAGGGCGTCAGGGTGAAAGAGGTGGAGCGAGAGAGAGGGTGTCAGGGCGACAGTGATGGAGGAGTGCGAGGGGTTCAGGGTGATGGAGATGGAGCGAGTGTGAAGGGGTCAGTGTGACGGTGATGGAGCGAGTGTGAGGGGTCAGGATGAAGGTGATGGAGTGAGTGAGAGTCATTCAGGTAGACTGTGATTGAGTGAGTGTGAGGGGGTCAGGGTGACGGTGATGGAGTGAGTGTGAGGGGCTCAGGGTGACGGTGATGGAGTGAGTGTGAGGGGGTCAGTGTGAAAGGGATGGTCTGAGTGTGAGGGGTTCAGGATAATGGTGATGGAGTGATTGTGAGGGGTTTAGTGTGACGAAGATGGAGTGAGTGTGAGGGGTTCACGATGACGTTGATTTCGTGAGTGTGAAGAGTTCAGGGTGATGCAATGAGTGCGAGAGGGTCAGGGTGACACTGATGGAGTGAGTGTGAGGGGGTGAGGATGAAATACTGGAATGAATGTGAGCATTTCAGTGTGAAGGTGATGGAGTGAATGTGAGGGGTTCAGTGTGACGGTGATGGAGTGAGTGTGCGGGGGTCAGGATGACGGTGCTAGAGAGAGTATGAGGGGCCAGGGCCAGGGCAATGGAGTGAGCATGAGGGGGCCAGAATGACAGTGATGGAGTGAGTGTGAGGGCATCTGGGTGATTGTGATGGAGTGAGTGTGAGCGGGCCAGTATGATGGTGTTGGCGTGAGTCTGAGAGGGTCAGGGTGACGGTGATGCAGTGAGTGTGAGGGGCTCAGGGTGATCGTGATGGACTGAGTGTGAGGGCATCAGGGAGACTGTGCTTGAGGGCGATGGAGGAGGTGCGAGTGAGAGTGGGTCAGGATGATGGAGATGGAGTGAATGTGAGGGGTTCAGTGTGAAAGGGATGGTCTGAGTGTGAGGGATTCAGGGTAATGGTGATGGAGTGATTGTGAGGGGTTTAGTGTGACGAAGATGGAGTGAGTGTGAGGGGTTCACGATGACGTTGATTTCGTGAGTGTGAAGAGTTCAGGGTGATGCAATGAGTGCGAGAGGGTCAGGGTGACACTGATGGAGTGAGTGTGAGGGGGTGAGGATGAAATGCTGGAATGAATGTGAGCATTTCAGTGTGAAGGTGATGGAGTGAATGTGAGGGGTTCAGTGTGACGGTGATGGAGTGAGTGTGCGGGGGTCAGGGTGACGGTGCTAGAGAGAGTATGAGGGGCCAGGGCCAGGGCAATGGAGTGAGCATGACGGGGCCAGAATGACAGTGATGGAGTGAGTGTGAGGGCATCTGGGTGATGGTGATGGAGTGAGTGTGAGCGGGCCAGTATGATGGTGATGGCGTGAGTCTGAGAGGGTCAGGGTGACGGTGATGCAGTGAGTGTGAGGGGCTCAGGGTGATCGTGATGGACTGAGTGTGAGGGCATCAGGGAGACTGTGCTTGAGGGCGATGGAGGAGGTGCGAGTGAGAGTGGGTCAGGATGATGGAGATGGAGCGAGTGTGAAGGGGTCAGTGTGACGGTGATGGAGCGAGTGTGAGGGGTCAGGATGAGGGTGATGGAGTGAGTGAGAGTCATTCAGGTAGACTATGATTGAGTGAGTGTGAGGGGTCAGGGTGACGGTGATGGAGTGAGTGTGAAGGGCTCAGGGTGATAGTGATGGAGTGAGTGTGAGGGCATCAGGGAGACTGTGTTTGAGGGCGATGGAGGAGCTGCGAGTGAGAGTGGGTCAGGATGATGGAGATGGAGCGAGTGTGAAGGGATCAGTGTGATGGTGATGGAGCGAGTGTGAGGGGTCAGGATGAGGGTGATGGAGTGAGTGAGAGTCATTCAGGTAGACTGTGATTGAGTGAGTGTGAGGGGGTCAAGGTGACGGTGATGGAGTGAGTGTGAGGGGCTCAGGGTGATGGTGATGGAGTGAGTGTGAGGGCATCAGGGAGACTGTGTTTGAGTGAGAGTGAGGGGGGCAGGGTGACGGTGATGGAGTGAGTGTGAGGGGCTCAGGGTGACGGTGATGGAGTGAGTGTTAGAGAGTGAGAGCGACGGTGATGGAGTGAGTGTGTGGGCGTCAGGGTGATGAAGATGGAGTGGGTTTGAGGGATTCAGGTTGACGGAAGTGGAGTGAGTGTGAGGGGTTCAGGGTGACGGTAATGGAGTGATTGTGAGGGGTTAAGGGCGTGGTTGATGGAGTGAGTGTGAGGGGGTCAGGGCGAAGGAGGTGGAGTGAGTGTGAGGGGTTCAGGGTGACAGTGATGGAGTGAGTGTTAGGTGCTCAGGGTGACGGTGATGGAGTGAGTGTTAGGTGCTCAGTGTGACAATGATGGAGTGAGTGTAAGGGGATCTGGGTGACGGTGATGGAGTGAATGTGAGGGGGTCAAGCTGATGGTGATGGAGTGAGTTTGAGGTGTTCAGGGTGATTGAGATGGACCAAGTCATGGTGACAGTGACGGAGTGAGTGTTACAGGGTTGGAGTGAATGTGATGGAACGAGTTTGAGGGGTTCAGGGTGATAGTGACCGAGTGAGTGTGAGGGGGTCAGGATGATGGTGATGTCGGGAGTGAGAGTGGGTCAGGGAGACTGTGACGGAGTGAGTGCGAGGGGGGAGGGAGAAAGTGATGGAGCAAGTGTGAGGGGGTCAGGGAGACAGTGATGGAGGGAGTGTGAGTGTTTCAGGGCGATGGAGGAGGTGCGAGTGAGAGTGGGTCAGGATGATGGAGATGGAGCGAGTGTGAGGGATCAGGGTGACTGTCGTGGAGTGAGTGTGAGGGGGGTCAGGATGACGGTGATTTAGTGAGTGTGAGGGATTCAGGATGATGGTGATGGAGTGAGGGAGAGTGGGTCATTGAGACTGTGATTGAGTGAGTGTGTGGGGTCAGGGTGACAGTGATGGAGTGAGTGCGAGAGGGTCAGAGAGAAGGTGATGGAGCAAGTGTGAGGGGGTCAGTGTGACGGTGATGGAGTGAGTGTGAGGGGGTGAGGGTGACGGTGATGGAGTGAGTGTGATTTGGCCAGTATGATGGTGGTGGCGTGAATGTGAGAGGGTCAGGGTGACGGTGATGCAGTGAGTATGAAAGGGTCAGGGCGATGGTGATGGAGTGAGTGTCAGGGGGTCAGGGTGATGGTGATAGAGTGAGTGTGAGGGAGTCAGGGTGACGGTGATGGAATGAATGTGAAGGGGTCAGGGTGAAAGTGATGGAGTGAGTGTAAGGGTAGTCAGGGTGACGGTGATGGAGGGTGTGACAGAGTCAGGGTGACTGTGATGGAGTGAGTGTGAGGGGTCAGGGTGATGGTGATGGAAAGGGTTTGATGTGGTCAGGGTGATGGAGGTGGACTGAGTCAGAATGACGGTGATGGAGTGAGTGTGAGGGGGTCAGGGTGACTGTGATTGAACAAGTGTGAGGGGGCCAGGGTGATGGAGGTGGAGCGAGTGTGAGGGGGTGAGGGTGACGGTGATGGAGTGAGTGCGAGAGGGTCAGGGTGACGGCAATGGAGAGAGTGTGAGGGGTTCAGGCTGACAGTGATGGAGCGAGTGTGAGGACGTCAGGGTGATGGTGACGGAGTGAGTGTGAGGGAGTCAGTGTAACGGTGATGGAGTGAATGTGAGGGGGTCAAGCTGATGGTGATGGAGTGAGTTTGAGGTGTTCAGGGTGATTGAGATGGACCAAGTCATGGTGACAGTGACGGAGTGAGTGTTACAGGGTTGGAGTGAATGTGATGGAACGAGTTTGAGGGTTTCAGGGTGATAGTGACCGAGTGAGTGTGAGGGGGTCAGGATGATGGTGATGTCGGGAGTGAGAGTGGGTCAGGGAGACTGTGACGGAGTGAGTGCGAGGGGGGAGGGAGAAAGTGATGGAGCAAGTGTGAGGGGGTCAGGGAGACAGTGATGGAGGGAGTGTGAGTGTTTCAGGGCGATGGAGGAGGTGCGAGTGAGAGTGGGTCAGGATGATGGAGATGGAGCGAGTGTGAGGGATCAGGGTGACTGTCGTGGAGTGAGTGTGAGGGGGGTCAGGATGACGGTGATTTAGTGAGTGTGAGGGATTCAGGATGATGGTGATGGAGTGAGGGAGAGTGGGTCATTGAGACTGTGATTGAGTGAGTGTGTGGGGTCAGGGTGACAGTGATGGAGTGAGTGCGAGAGGGTCAGAGAGAAGGTGATGGAGCAAGTGTGAGGGGGTCAGTGTGACGGTGATGGAGTGAGTGTGAGGGGGTGAGGGTGACGGTGATGGAGTGAGTGTGATTTGGCCAGTATGATGGTGGTGGCGTGAATGTGAGAGGGTCAGGGTGACGGTGATGCAGTGAGTATGAAAGGGTCAGGGCGATGGTGATGGAGTGAGTGTCAGGGGGTCAGGGTGATGGTGATAGAGTGAGTGTGAGGGAGTCAGGGTGACGGTGATGGAATGAATGTGAAGGGGTCAGGGTGAAAGTGATGGAGTGAGTGTAAGGGTAGTCAGGGTGACGGTGATGGAGGGTGTGACAGAGTCAGGGTGACTGTGATGGAGTGAGTGTGAGGGGTCAGGGTGATGGTGATGGAAAGGGTTTGATGTGGTCAGGGTGATGGAGGTGGACTGAGTCAGAATGACGGTGATGGAGTGAGTGTGAGGGGGTCAGGGTGACTGTGATTGAACAAGTGTGAGGGGGCCAGGGTGATGGAGGTGGAGCGAGTGTGAGGGGGTGAGGGTGACGGTGATGGAGTGAGTGCGAGAGGGTCAGGGTGACGGCGATGGAGAGAGTGTGAGGGGTTCAGGCTGACAGTGATGGAGCGAGTGTGAGGACGTCAGGGTGATGGTGACGGAGTGAGTGTGAGGGAGTCAGTGTAACGGTGATGGAGTGAGTGTGAGGAGGTCAGAGTGACGGTGATGGAGTGAGTGAGAGTGGGTCAGGGAGACTGTGATGAAGTGAGTGCAAGAGGGTGAGGGAGAACGTGATGGAGCAACTGTGAGGCGATCAGCGTGACGGTGATGGAGCAAGTGTGCGGGGGTCAGGGAGATAGTGATGAAGTGAGTGTGAGTGGTTCAGGGTGATGGAGGTGGAGCGAGTGAGAGTGTGTCTGGGTGATGGAGGTGGAGCGAGTGTGAGCGGTCAGGGTGATTGTGATGGAGTGACTGAGAGGGTCAGGTCGACGGTGATGGAGTGAATTTGATAGGCTCAGGGTGACGGTGATGGAGGGTGTGAAGGAATCAGGGTGATGGTTATGGAGTGAGTGAGAGACGGTCAGAGTGACGGTGATGGAATGAATGTGAGGGGGTCAGGCTTACGGTGATGGAGTGAATGTAAGGGGGGTCAGGGTGTCGGTGATGGAGTGAGTATTAGAGTGTTGGAGTGACGGTGATGGAAAGAGTATGAAGGTGTCAGGGTGATGGTGATGGCGTGAGTGCGTTGGGTTCAGGGTGACGGTGATGGAGTGAGTGCGAGATGGTCAGGGTGACGGTGATGGAGAGAGTGTGAGGGGCTCAGGATGACGGTGATGGAGTGAGTCAGGGAGACAGTGATGGAGTGAATGTTTGTGGTTCAGTGTGACGGAGATTGTGTGAATGTGTGGGTGTCAGGGTGACAGTAATGCAGTGAGTGTGAGGGGGTCAGAGTGACAGTGATGGAGTGAGTGTGAGGGGATCAGTGCATGGTTGATGGAGGCAGAGTGAGGGGGTCAGGGTGACGGAGATGGAGTGAGTGTGAGGGTTTCAGGGTGATGAAGAAGGAATGAGTGTGAGAGTGTCAGTGTGACTGTGAATGAGTGTGTGTGAGGGAGTTAGGGTGACGGTGATGGAGTGAGTGCGAGCGTGTCAGGGTGCCGGTGATGGAGTGAGTGTGCGGGAGTCAGGGTGACAGAGATGGAGTGAGAGTGAGGGAGTCAGGGTGACTGTGTTGGCGCGAATGTGTGGTTGTCAGTGTGATGGAGATGGAGGATGTGAGGTGTTCAGAGTGATGGTGGTGGAGTGAGTGTGAGGAGGTAAAGGAGACAGTGATGGTTTGAGTGTGAGGGGTTCAGGATGACGGTGATGCAGTGACCTAGGGAGACAGTGATGGAGTGAGTGTGAAAGGGTCAGGGTGACGGTGATGGAGTGAGCGTGAGACGGTCAGGCTGACGGAGATGGAGTGAGTGTGAGAGCGTCAGGATGGCAGCGAAGGCGTGAGTGTGACGGGGTCAGGGTGATGGAGGTGGAGCGAGTGTGAGGGGTCAGGTGACTGTGATGGAGTGAGTGTGAGAGGGTCAGACCGACGGTGATTGAATGAATTTGAGGGGTCAGGGTGATGGAGCTGGACTGAGGTTGAGGACGTCAGGGTGAAGGTGATGGAGTGGGTGTGAGGAGGTCAGCTGACGGTGATGGAGTGAGTGTAAGGGAGTCAGGGTGATGGAAATGGAGTGAGTGTGCGTGGGCCAGGGTGAAGGTGATGGAGTGATTGTGAGGGTATCAGGGTGATGGAAATGGAGTGAGTTTGAGGTGTTCAGGGTGACAGAGGTGGAGTGAGTGTGCGTGTTTCAGGGTGGCGGTGATGGAGTGTATGTGAGGGGTTCAGGGTGATGGTGATGAAGTGAGTGTGATGGGTTCAGGATGACGGTGATTTCGTGAGTGTGAAGGGTTCAGGGTGATGGAATGAGTGTGAGGGGGTCAGAGTGACAGTGATGGAGTGAGTGTGGGGGGTCAGGGTGGTGGAGATGGAGTGAGTGTGAGAGGGTCAGGGTGACAGTAATGGAGTAAGTGTGAAGGGTCAGGGTGACAATGACGGAGCGAATGTGAGGTTGTCAGTGTGATGGAGATGGAGTGTGTGAGGGGTTCAGAATGACGGTGATGGAGCGAGTGTGAAGGGGTCAGGGAGACAGTGATGGAGTGGGTGTGAGAGGGTCAGGGTAACAATGATGGAGTGTATGTGAGGGGTTCAGGGTGATGGTGATGAAGTGAGTGTGATGGGTTCAGGATGACGGTGATTTCGTGAGTGTGAAGGGTTCAGGGTGATGGAATGAGTGTGAGGGGGTCAGAGTGACAGTGATGGAGTGAGTGTGAGAGGGTCAGGGTGACAGTAATGGAGTAAGTGTGAAGGGTCAGGGTGACAGTGACGGAGCGAATGTGAGGTTGTCAGTGTGATGGAGATGGAGTGTGTGAGGGGTTCAGAATGACGGTGATGGTGCGAGTGTGAAGGGGTCAGGGAGATAGTGATGGAGTGAGTGTGAGGGGTTCAGAATGATGGTGATGGAGTGAGTCAGGGTGGCGGTGATTGAGTGAGTGTGAACGGTTAAGGGTGATGGAATGAGTGTGAGGGGGTCAGAGTGACAGTTATGGAGTGGGTGTGAGAGGGTCAGGGTAACAATGATGGAGTGAGTGTGAGGGTATCAGGGTGATGGAAATGGAGTGAGTTTGAATTGTTCAGGGTGACAGAGATGAAGTGAGTGTGCGATTTTCAGGGTGGCGGTGATGGAGTGAGTGTGTGTGGTTCAGTGTGATGGTGATGAAGTGAGTGTGAGGGGTTCAGGATGAAGGTGATGAAGTGAGTATGAAGGGTTCACGGTGATGGAATGAGCGTGAGAGTGTGAAAGTGACAGTGATGGAGTGAGTTTGAGGTGTTCAGTTCAACGGTGATGGAGGGATTAAGCGGGTGTCAGGATGACGGAGATGGGGTGAATGGAAGTGTTTCACTGCGACAGTGATGGAGTGAGTGTGAGCGGGCCAGCATGACGGTGATGGCGTAAGTGTGAGGGAGTCAGGGTGATGGTGATGGAGTGATTGTGAGGGGGTCAGGGTGAAAGAGGTGGAGCGAGTGTGAGGATGTCAGGGCGACAGTGATGGAGTGAGTGTGAGAGGTTCAGGGTGATGGAGGTGGAGAGAGTGTGAGGGGGTCAGGGTGACAGTGATGGAGTGAGTGTGAGGGGGTCAGGATGACATGATGGAGTGAATTGAGCATTTCAGCGGGGACGGAGATGGAGTGAATGTGAGAGTTTTACTGTGACGGTGATGGAGTGATTCTGAGAGGGTGCTGGAGTGAGCGTGAGGTGGCCAGGGTGACGGTGATGGAGTGAGTGTGAGGGGATCAGGATGATGTTGAAGGAATGATTGAGAGAGGTTCAGTGTGATGGTGATGGAGCAAGTGTGAGGTTGTCAGGATGACGGAGATCAAGTGAGTGTGAGGGGTTCAGAGTGATGGTGATGGAGTGAATGTGAGGGGTTCAGGGTGAAAGAGGTGGAGCGAGTGTGAGGTGGTCAGGATGACGGAGATCAAGTGCGTGTGAGGGGTTCAGTGTGACGGTGATGGACCTAGTGTAAGTGTGTCAGCGTGACAGTGGTGGATTGAGTGTGAGAGGGTCAGAGTGAGGGTGATGGAGTGAGTGTGTGGGAGTCAGGATGACAGTGATGGAGTGAGTGTGAGCGGGTAAGGGAGGTGGTGATGGAGCAAGTGTGGGGCGTGCATGGTGACTGAGTTAGAGTGAGTGTGAGGGGGTCAGGATAACATGATGGAGTGAATGTGAGCATTTCAGTGTGACGGTGATGGAGTGAGTGCGAGGGTTTAAGTGTAACAGTGATCGAGGGATTCTGAGGGTGTCAGGATGACGGAGATGGAATGAATGTGAGAGTTTGTCTGTGACGGTGATGGAGTGATTCATAGAAGGTCAGGGTGACGGTGCTGGAGTGAACGTGAGGAGGCCAGAGTGACGGTGATGGAGTGAGTGTGAAGGGATCAAGATGATGGTGATGGAATGATTGAGAGAGGTTCAGTGTGACGTTGATGGAGCAAGTGTGAGGTTGTCAGAATTACAGAGATCCAGTGAGGGTGAGGGTTTCAGAGTGATGTTGATGGAGTGAGTGTGAGGGGATCAGGGTGAAATAGGTAGAGCGAGTGTGAGGTGGTCAGGATGATGGAGATCAAGTGAGTGTGAGGAGTTGAGTGTGATGGTGATGGAACGAGTGTGAGGTTGTCAGGGCGACGGCGATGGAGGGAGTGTGAGGGGGTAAGGGTGATGATGATGGAGAGAGTGTGATTAGGTCAGGGTGATGATGATGGAGCGAGTGTGAGGGAGACAGGGTGACGAAGACGGAGTGAGTGTGAGAGCGCCAGGGTGACGGTGCTGGTGTGAGTGTTAGGGGTTCAGGGCGTTGTTGATGGAGTTAGCGTGAGGGGACCGAGTGTGAGGTGGTCAGGATGACGGAGATCAAGTGAGTGTGAGGGGTTCAGTGTGACGGTGATGGAGTGAGTGTGAGGAGGTCAGGATGACAGTGATGGAGTAAGTGTGAGAGCGTCAGGGCAACGGTGATGGAGGAGTTGTGAGGGGGCCAGCGTGACGGTGATAGCGTGAGTGTGAGTGGGTGAAGGTGACAGTGATGGAGCGAGTGTGAGGGAGTCAAGGTGATGGTACTGGAGTGAGTGTGACAGGGTCAGGGTAACGGTGATGGAGTGATTGTGAGGGGTTCAGGGTGAAAGAGATGGAGTGAGTGTGAGGGATTCAAGGTGATGAAGATCAAGTGAGTGTGAGGGGTTCAGGGTGATGGAGATCAACTGAGTGTGAGGGATTCAGGGTGATGGAGGTGGAGCGAGTGTGAGGGGTTCAGGGTGATGGAGATCAAGTGAGTGTGAGGGGTTCAGTGTAACGGCAATGGAGGGATTCTGAGGATGTCAGGATGATGGAGATGTGGTGAATGTGAGTGGTTCACTGTGACGGCGAAGGAGTGAGTGTGCGGGGTTCAGCGTGATGGAGGTGGAGCGAGTGTGAGGGGTTCACGATAAGGGTGATGGAGTGAGAGAGAGTGGGTCAGGGAGACTGTGATTGAGTGAGTGTGAGGGGGTCAGGGTGACGGTGATGGAGTGAGTGTGAGGGAGTCAGGGTGACGGTGATGGAGTGAATGTGAGAGGGACAGGGTGATGGTGATGGAGTGAGTTTGTGGGTCAGAGTGACGGTGATGGAGTGAGTGTGAGGGGTTCCGGGTGATGGAGGTGGAGCGAGTGTGAGGGGATCACGGTGACAGTGATGGAGTGAGTGTGAGGAGCCAGGGTGACGGTGATGGAGAGAGTTTGAGAGGGTCAGGGTGACGAAGACGGACTGAGTGTGAGAGCGTCAGTGTGATGGAGATGGACAGAATGTGAGGGAGCCAGGGTGATGGCGGTGGAGAGTGTGGGAGAGGGTCAGGGTGACGGAGACGAAGTGAGTGCGAGAGCGTCAGGGTGACGGTGCTGGTGTGAGTGTGAGGGGGTTAGGGCGTGGTTGATGGAGTGAGTGTGAGGGGTCAGGGTGACGGTGATGGCGTGAGTATGAGGGGATGAGACTGATGGTGATGGAGCGAGTGTGAGGGGGTAAGGGTGATGGTGATGGAGTGAGTGTGAGACGGTCAGGGTGATGGTGATGGATTGATTGTGAGGGGTTCAGGGTGTAAGACATGGAGCGAGTGTGACGGGGTCAGGGCGAAAGTGACGAAGATGGAGTGAGTGTGAGGGGTTCTGGTTGGTGGAGATCAAGTGAGTGTGAGGGGTTCAGTATAACGGTGATGGAGAGATTCTGAGGGTGTCAGGATGACTGAGATGGGATGAATGTGAGTGGTTCACTGTGACGGTGATGGAGTGAGTGTGTGGGGGTCAGGGTGACGGTGCTGGAGTGAGTGTGAGGGGGTCAGGATGACGGTGATGGGGTGAGTGTGAGGGGGTCAGGGTGATGGTGATGGAGTGAGAGTGAGGGGTTTAGGGTGATGGAGGTGGATCGAGTGTGAGGGGGTCAGGTAGACAGTGTTGGAGTGAAAGTGAGAGGTTCAGGATGACGGTGATGGAGTGAGTGTGAAAGGGTCAGGGCGATGGTGATGAAGTGATTGTGAGGGTGTCAGGGTGAAAGAGGTGGAGTGAGTATGAGCGGTCCAGGGTGACAGTTATGCAGGGAGTGGAGGGGGATCAGGGTGACGGTGAAGGAGTGAATGTGAGAGGGTCAGAGAGACGGTGATGGAATGAGTGTTAGAGGGTCGGAGTGACGGTGCTGGAACGAGTGCGAGGGGATCAGTGTGATGGTGATGGAGTGAATGTGAGAGTGTCAGGGTGACGGAGATGGAGTGAGTGTGAGAGCGTCAGGGTGACAGTGATTGACTGAGTGTGAGGAGTCATGGAGATGGCGATTGAGTGAGTGTGAGGGGGTCAGGGTGACAGTTATGGAGTGAGTGTGAGGGACTCAGGGTGACGGTGATGGCGTGAATGTGAGAGGGTCAGGGCGAATGTGATGGAGTGAGTTTGAGGGCCAGGGTGACGGTGATGGAATGAGTGTGAGGGGGGTCAGGGTGACGGTGACAGAGGGTGTGAGGGAGTCAGGGTGACGATGATGGAGTGAGTGTGAGAAGGTCAGAGTGACGGTGATGGAACGAGTGTGAGGGGTTCAGTGTGATGGAGGTAGAGTGAGTGTGAGGGAGTCAGGGTGACGGTGATGGAGAGTGTGTGAGAGGGTCAGGATGACAAAGAAAGACTGAGTGTGACAGCGTCAGGGTGACGGTGATGGAGAGAATGTGCGGGACCCAGGGTGACGGTGATGGAGAGTGTGTGAGAGGATCAGGGTGACAGAGACTAAGTGAATGCGAGAGCGTGAGGTTGACAGTGCTGGTGTGAGTGTGAGGGGGTGAGGGCATGGTTGATGGAGTGAGCGTGAGTGGCTAGGGTGACGGTGATGCCGTGAGTGTGAGGGGGTGAGGGTGATGGTGATGGAGCGAGTGTGAGGGAGTCAGGGTGACGGTGATGGAGTGTGTGTGAGGGAGTTAGGGTGACAGTGATGAAGTGAATCAAACTTAACTCATTTATTTAGTGAAACAAACTGCATTCATTCATTCAATGAAACAGACTGCGCCTGTTCATCCAATGAGTAGAATCTTTACAATTCATTCAATGAAATAAACTGCACGCATTCATTCAGTGCAACAAACTGCATTCATTCATTCAATGAAATACTCTGGACGTGACAACGTGTATGCATTCATTGAATGAAACATTTATTCAATGTCTCGAGCTTCACGCTTTCATTCAATCAAACAACGTGCATTCATTCAATCATCGAATCGAACTACAATGATTGAATCAATAAATCAAACTTATTCGTAGATTCAACGAAAGAAACTTAAGTCATTTATTTAGTCAAACCAATTGCATGCGGCAATTCAATGAATGAAACTGCGCTCATTCATTCAATGAAATACACTGCTCGTGTCAAATCAATGAATATAGCTTCTCTCATTCATTCAATGTTTCAAGCTTAACTCGTTCTTTCAATGTAGCAAAGTGCACGTGTTAATCAAATGAGTCGTGTTTCTCTCATTTATTCAGTGCCTTCAGTTTCACGAATTCATTTAAAGAAACTAACTGCATGCATTCATTCAAATAAACAGACTGCACATATTCTTCGTGAGAGGACATTCTCTCATGTATTCAATGTCAGGAGCATAACGCTTTAATTAAATGAGACTAACTGCTTCATTTAATCAATGAAATCAAACTTCAAACATTTATTCAATGAATCAAACATAACACATTCTCTCATTCATGCTTCTCTCGTTCATTCATTGCCATCAGATCCACGTATTGACTAATTGAAACAAACTGCACATAAGCATTCAATGAAACAAACTACGTTTGTTAATTCAATGAGTAGTGCTTCTCTCATTCATTCATTGTGTTTAAACGAAAGAAACTGCATGCTTTCATTAAATGAAACATAATGCATTCATTTAATCATTGAAATCAAACTTCAATCATTGATTCAATCAAACAAACTTAACTCATTTATTTAGTGAAACAAACTGCATTCATTCATTCAATGAAATACTCTGAACGTGACAACCAAACATTCATTCAGTGCAACAAACTGCATACTGCAGTTCAATGTATCATACTGCACGTGTTAATGTAATCCAACGAGTAGAGCTTTTGACATACAAGCAAAGATTTAGAAGTGAGGATCGAGCCTGGCCAGGTTTTAGATTTGGAAGTCGGTGAGCTGAGAAGAGCCAGGAGGAGACATGAGAAGTTGTTGGCGGACAGGATCAGGGTTAACCTAAGGCTTTCCATAGGTATGTCAGGAATAAAAGAATTACGAGAGTTAGCTTTGGGACAGTCAAGGATAATAGTGGGAAGTTGTGTGTGGAGTCAGAGGAGATAGGGGAAGCACTAAGTAAACAGTTTTCGACAGTATTTGCTACAGAAAATGAAAATGTTGGCGAGGATGATACAGAGATAACTGCGTCTAGACTGAGAAGAGATTGAGGTTCACAAGGAAGAGTTATTAGAAATACTGCAGAGTGTGAAAATAGAGTGTGAAAAAATCCCTGCGCCGGATGGGATCTATCTGATATTGTTTAGCAAATGCACTGCAGGAAGGTACAAATCAAGCTGATGCTCACAACGGCTCGTTTTGAGCCGCTAATTGGCAGTGAAGTGGCGGCGTCAATAAAAGCTGTCACGCATCTTGTCTTATTCCACACCCTGAGCTCGAAATGACCCGAGGTCCCTCGCTGAGTTTCTGCAGGGTCTTGCTTGGAGGACACCATGACACTTTTTCACTGGAGTGGATCATGAAATCGCGTCGTGACTGTGAATAAAACGATGGAAACTTCCAGCAGAGAAGGAGCCGACCCTGAAGCAGGCAGCTGAGGACAAATGTTTCTCCTTTGCCAGTGAAAGGCACTGCTTCACAAATTGGAAGCTTCCAAGTGAAGCTGTGTTGGCGATTATCTTCGCTCCTTGTTCACCTTTTTAACTCTGATACTGTGATAGTCAATGACATTACATATCGACATGCTGCCTGCCCTTGGCATGCTGTTTAGGCCAGTGGCGTAGTGGATAACCAGTCTAACATCGCATCAGATGCTTGCACGTTCGAGTCCTACCTGGCTCGTGGAGGATGTCTCAATTTAGCCGTGGTCCGTGTTAACGCTCCCTGATGAAATCCTTGTCGGGATGGCGCTTCTGCATTTAGAACTTGTGTTTGTTCTATTGTCCATTTCAAATTTCAGATCACCACAACGGGCACTTATGTCAGTCTCGGGTGTCTCCCTCTGTGGGTGGAAATGAGCATGAGCTCCTCAAAAGGGTTGTAATTGGTTGTGAAAATGTCGTACTTCTGCCGCATTATGGTGCCATTTGAGAACACAGGATAACCTCATTGAGATTTGCCCTGGAACCATTAGAACACACAAAACTTTGAACCAAAGTTGGAAACTGCGACTTGAATAGATGGCTCTCTGATTAGCCGCAATGCACAATGGGCAGAATGGCATTTTTCCCACTTTGCAAATCTTCGAAGACAAGTTGAAAATAATCTGCAACGAAAATGTTCAGAAAGGGGGTTTTATTTCGACCAAATACGATAGTATCTATCGCCTTGTCTTGTTATTTACTTGTGAGGATTCGTTACTCTAAGCACCGTGGCCCGGATCCTATTCCCGCTCACGGAACGGTTGTCTTGTTCAGCAAACATATCCGGTAACCAGTACTTCTGCGGATTTTCCGATGCAAGCAGGTCATTGGTTTTGTCCAAAACATTATGAAGGTTAACATAAAACAAACAGTTGCAGTTGCTGGAAATCTGAGCCAAAAACAAAAATTGTTTGCGGAACACATCAAGCCTGGCAACAGAAACGTCCACTTTCCTGCTCCTCGGATGCTGGCTGATCGACTGTGCTTTTCCTGCATCACTCTGATCTAAAATCTGGTTTCCAGCATCAACACTCATCACTTTTACCTAGTTTCTTCAGCGTCGCTGGTTCCCAACTCAACAACTCCATCTCTAGCTGTTTCATGTCTGTTCCTCCATGCTGAGGAGTTGAAGAGTGAAGAAAAGTAACTCACCCCATCCATCTCTGGGGTAATTGGGGACAGAAAGAGAATCTTTTCAGATTGAAATATATCTACATGCGACTTAATCTCGTTCTTTTATTGGGAACCATCTCTTTCATTGTAACCATGAGGAAAGACCATTTCGTTCGCCAGAATATGTCACTAACTTTTGATTGTTTCACGTCCAAGAACACTCAGATCAAGCTCTGATAAGCTCTGTTGGTAATGTTTGCAAAGAGATCTAGCAAATTGCCAAGTGCGATTTTCCTTTCAATAAATAATTTTGACTAAGTTTGGCTGCAAATATCTTTTCCTAACTTTGTGCGTTTGTTCTTTTACATTGGTGTCTAGCACCATCCAAATGATAGCAAAGGTATGAAAGGAGATGGAAGCCTTGAGCCCATTACATCAGCGACAGCTTTCCATGAAAGCGCAGGGCTCGTCTGTGGTCATGGCCGAGTGGTTAAGGCGATGAATTAACAAATCCCTTGGGGTCTTCCCAAGCAGGTTCGAATCCTACTAACTACGTTCTGAGCGCCTTCTTGCTGGAGCAAGTGTTGTTCAAAGTTTAGAAAACCGACTTTACAAACCAGGCCGGTCATTTGATTAGACGTGGCAAACTCGAGTTCTTTATCAGAAGTGTTCTACATTTAAAACGTTATCTCTGTTGCTCTTTCCAGATACACTGCTCGTCACACCGGTTTTCTGCAGCTGTTATTGAACTTCCTGAGCGCAATTGCTGCTTTTCATTTGATTCCTTTAATCCCAGTACTCTGTTCACTGACTCTGATCAGTGGCAACACCTCTTCCTGCACGTCAAAGTGCTCGTTCCCCACCGCTCCCTCTCCCATCATTACAAACAACCGCAGGAAATTGCCACTTAACCATCTTTGTTCCAAAGTGAAACTCACCAGCCTCGGGAATCTCTCCACCAAACGGGACTTCTCATGCCTGGACATGGTGCAAGCCAGAGAGTTGTGAAGAGATACTGTGAAAATATTGTCAGTTGGAAGTTGGAAATATGTTTAGGAAGCAAACCATATAATCTAGGATCCAGCTTTGGAAATCTTGAGAAACTCTTTGGGAAATGGAATCAGAGGAGAATGAAGAAGTGTGAAATCTCGGACCGAGTAGAGGACGGGACATTGACTCTGATGTTCTCGGGACAGGAACTCATCTGAGACATTGAAAGAATTCTCGCTCCCGTACGTGAGGAATACAACCTTCACCTCAATTCTGGTACAATGAAAAATTCTGGAACACTCAAGACAATATCCAAATATTGACTGGGATCACTGCAGTACGACTATTATAGATGGGCCAGGTTTTGTCCATTGTGTGCAGGAGGGCTTCCTGACACAGTATGTAGACAGGCCTTCAAGGGACTAAGCCACTTTAGATTTAGTAGTGGGTAACGAGCATGGCCAGGTTTTAGATTTGGAAGTAGGTGAGCACTTTGCAATGAGGAGCTTATTACGATGCAATGAGGTAGGATTTAGGAAGCGTAGAATGGTGTAGGAAACTGCAGGGGCTGAGCACATTAAAAATGTGGAGCTTATTCAAGGAAAAGCTCCTGTGTGTCCTAGATAAGTATGTACCTGTCAGGCAGGGAGGAAGATATAGAATGCGTGAGCCGTGGTTTACTAAGGAAGTGGAATCCCTGGTCAAGAAGAACAAGAAGTCTTATGTTAGCACAAAATGTGAAAACTCAGTTAGAGCGCTCGAGGGTTGCAACGATGTCAGAAAAGACCTAAAAAGAGAGCTGAGAAGAGCCAGGAAGAGACATGAGAAGTTGTTGGCGGATAGGATCAGGGTTAACCCTAAGGCTTTCCATAGGTTAGACTCAGGCTTTCCATAGGTATGTCAGGAATAAAAGAATGACGAGAGTTAACTTTGGGACAGTCAGGGATAATAGTTAGAAGTTTGTAATTCTTTGTAAATCTTCGAAGACATGGTTAAAATAATCTGCAAAGAAAATTTTCAGCAAGGTTATTTTATTTAGACCAAAAACGATAGTATCCTGTCAAATGTCCCGCTGCAGCCGATAACAGCCCTCTATACCGTCCACGACACCTCCAACCTTTGTGTCATCTGCATACTTGCTGACCATCCTTCAATCCCCTCATCTAAGAATTAATAAAAATTACAAACAACAGATGCCCAAGTAAAGAGCCCCGTGGAACATGACCCACCACAGACATCCAGACAGAAGATTTTCCTTCTACTACCACTCGCTGTCTTCTGTTGGCCAGCCAATTCTGAATCCATACAGCTATGTTCCTCTGAATCCCATTCCTCCTGACCTGCTCAATGAGCCTGCCATGGTGAACCTTATCAAATGCCTTGCTGAAGTCCACATACACTACATCCATAGTTCGACCCTCATCAACTTTTCTAGTCATATCCTCATAGAACTTGATAATGTTTGTGAGGCATGACCTGCCCTCAAAAAGCCGTGTGGACTGCATTTAATCAAGTCATACTCTTCCAGATGGTCATAAATCGTATCCCTCAAAATCCTTTCTAACACCATGCAGACGATCAGTTTGGGACGGCGTGATTGCAGTGCTGGGCAGGGATCCGTCAGGGAGGAGGAGATTTCAGTGTTGGGGAGGGGCCAGTCTGACAGGGGATGATTGCAGTGTTGGGTAGGTATCAGTCAGAAAGGAGGTGATTGTAGTGATGGGTAGGGATCAGTCAGAGAGCGGGTGAGTGCAGTGTTGGGAAGATATTAGTCAGGGAGGGGGAGATTGCAGTGTCGGGTAGGGTCAGTCAGAGAGAGGTTGAGTGCAGTATTGGGTAGTGATCAGGCAGGGAGGAGTGATCACATTATTTGGTACAGGTCAGTCAGGGAGGGGTGAGTGCAGCGTTGTTTAGGAATCAGTCAGGGAGTGTATCAGTGCAGTGTTGGGTAGCGATCAGTCAGAGAGGGTGAGATCCCAGTGGTGTCTCGGGATCAGATAGAGAGAGGGAGATTGCAGAGTGAGGCAAGGATCAGTCAGAGAGAGCGAGATTGCAGTGTTGTTAGGGATCAGTCAGGGAAGGGGTGAGATTGCAGTGTTGTGTCGAGATCAGTCAGAGGGGGAAGATTGCAGTGTTGTGTAGGGATCAGTCAGGGAGCGGGAGATTGCAGTGTTGGGTAGGGATCAGTCAGGGAGGGGGTGATTGTAGTGTTGGGTAGGGATCAGTCAGAGAGGGGTGAGTGCATTGTTGGGTAGGGATCAGTCAGAGTGGGGTTGAGTGCGGTTTTGGATAGGGATCAGTCAGAGAAGGTGAGATTGCAGTGTTGGGTATGGATCAGTCAGAGACGGGGAAATTGCAGAATTGGGTAGGGATCAGTCAGGGAGGGGGAGATTGCAGATTTGGGTAGGGATCAGTCAGAGAGTAGGAGATTGCAGAGTTGTGTAGGGATCACACAGGGAGGGGGAGATTGCAGAGAATAGTAGGATTCTGTCAGGGACTGTGTGGGTGCAGTGTTGTGCAGGAATCCATCAGGGAGGGGGTGATTGAAGTGTTAGGTAGGGATCAGTCATAGAGAGGGAGATTGCAGTTTTGGGTAGGGATTAGTCAGTGAGGGGGAGATTGCAGTGATGGGTAGGGATCTGTCAGGGAGCGGGTGATTGCAAAGTTGGGTAGAGATCAGTCAGAGAGGGGGTGAGTGCAGTATTGTGTAGTGATCAGGCAGGGATGAATGATTACAGTATTGGATACAGATCAGTCAGGGTGGGGTGAGTGCAGTGTTGGGAAGGGAGCAGTCAGAGAGGGTGAGATTGTAGTGTTGTGTAGGGATCTGTCAGGGAGCGGGTGATTGCAAAGTTGGGTAGAGATCAGTCAGAGAGGGGGTGAGTGCAGTATTGTGTAGTGATCAGGCAGGGATGAATGATTACAGTATTGGATACAGATCAGTCAGGGTGGGGTGAGTGCAGTGTTGGGAAGGGAGCAGTCAGAGAGGGTGAGATTGTAGTGTTGTGTAGGGATCAGATAGAGAGATGAAGTTTGCAGAGTTGGGCACGGATCAGTCAGTGACAGGGAGATTGCAGTGTTGTTAGGGATCAGTCACGGAAGGGTGAGTTCGGTGTTGGGTAGACATCAGTCGGGGGGGTGAGTGCACTGTTGGGCAGGGATCACTCTGGAAGGGGGCGAATGCAGTGTTGGGTAGGAATCAGTCAGGGAGCGGGAGATTGCAGTGTTGGGTAGGAAGCAGTCCGGGAGGGAGTGAGTGCAGTGTTGGGTAGGGTTCAATCGGGGAGGGAAAGATTGCAGTGTTGGTCAGGGAACAGTCAGGGAGGGGGTGATTGCAGTTTGGGGTAGTGATCCGTCAGACAGGTGTGATTGCCGTGTTGGGTAGGGTGGGTCAGTAAGGGTGGGTGTGAGTGCGTGTTGGGTAGGGATCAATCAGGGATGGGGAGATTGCAATTTTGGATATGGATCAGTCAGAGAGGGGTAGATTGCAGATTTGAGTAGAATCAATCAGAGAGAGGGAGACTGCAGTGTAGTTAGGGATCAGTAGAGAGGGGGAGATTGCAGAGTTGGGTAAGGATCAGTCAGAGATGGGGAGATTGCAGAGTTGGGTAGGGATCACTCAGGGAGCGGGACATTGCAGAGATGGGTAGGGATCAGTCAGAGAAGGTGTGTGGCAGTGTTGGGCAGGGATCAGTCAGGGAGGAGGTAATTGTAGTGTTGGGTAGGGATCAGTCAGAGAGAGGGAGATTGCATTGTTGGGTAAGTATCAGTCAGGGAGGGGGAGATTGCAGTTTTCAGTGTGGATTAGTCAGATAGGGGGAGATTGCAGTGTTCGGTAGGGGTCCATCAGGGAGAGGGAGATTGCATGTTGGGGAGGGGTCAGTCAGGGAGGGGGTAATTACAGTGTTAAATTTGATTCCCTACAGTATGGAAACAGGCTCATCATCCCCGCAAGTCATGTTGACCCTCTGTAGTGTAACCCAGCCAGAATCATTTTACTCCCGTATATTTACCCGTGACGAATTCACCAAAACTCCAGGCAATTTAGCACAGCCAATTCACCTGACCTGCACATCTTTGGATTCTGGGAGAAAATCCACAGAGACAGTGGGACATTGTGCAACTCCACATAGATAGTCAACTGAGATGGGAATTGAAGGATAGGAATCAGTCAGGAAGGGTTGATTGCAGTGTGGGTTGGAGATCAGTTAGGGAGGAGCAGATTACCATGTTGAGTCTGGATTAATCAGGAAGGGTGTGATTACAGTGTTGTGGAGGGATCTGTCTGGGAGGGGGAGATTACAGTGATGGGTAGGGCTCAGCCAGGGTGGATATTCCTTTATTGTGCAGGGTTCAGTCAAGGTGTGGTTGATTGTGGTGTTGTGTCAGGATCAGTCAAAGGGGGGTGTGATTGCAGTGTTGTGTAGGTATCACGAAGGGAGGGTGATTGCAGTGCTATGTGTGGATGAGTCAGGGAGGGGGTGATTACTTTATTGTATCCAGATCAGTCAAAGATCAGTTGATTCAGTGATGTGTCCGTATCAGTCAGTGAGGGGGTGAATGTAGTATGGGGTAGGGATCACTCAGGAAGGCTGAGATTGCAGTGTTGGGTTGGGATCAGTCAGGAAGGGGGAGATTACATTATTGTGAAGGGATCAGGCTGTGAGGGGGAAATTACTTTATTGTGTAGGCATCAGTCATAGAGCTTTAGAATCAAAGAGATGTGCAGCATGGAAACAGACCCTTCGGTACAATCCGTCCATGCCGACCAGATATCCCAACCCAATCTAGTCCCAACTTCCAGCACCCGGCCCATATCCCTCCAAACCCTTCCTATTCATATAACTATCCAAATGCCTCTTAAATGTTGCAATTGTACCAGCCTCCACCACTTCCTCTGGCAGCTCATTCCATACACGTGTACCACCCTCTGCGTGAAAACATTGCCCCTTAGGTCTCTTTTATATCTTTCGTGTCTCACCCTAAAACTATGCCCTCCAGTTCTGGACTCCCTGACCCCAGGGAAAAGACTTTGCCTATTTATCCTAAGTTTGGGAGAAGATTTGTAGCTCGGGTGCTCGTTGTTGTAGTTTGGTTCGCCGAGCTGGGAATTTGTGTTACAGACGTTTCGTCCCCTGTCTAGATGACATCCTCAGTGCTTGGGAGCCTCTTATGAAGCGCTTCTGTGATCTTTCCTCTGGCATTTGTAGTGTTTCTGTCTGAACCATGCCCCTCATAATTTTGTAAACCTCTCTAAGGTCACCCCTCAGCCTCCAATTCTCCAGGGAAAACAGCCCCAGCCTGTTCAGCCTCTCTGTATATCTCAAATCCGTCAACCCAGGCAACATCCTTGTCAATCTTTTCTGAACACTTTCAAGTTTTTCCAATAGGAAATAGACCAGAATTGCACACAATATTCCCACGGTGGCCTAACAAACGTCCTGTAAAGGCGCAACATGACCTCCCATCTCTTGCACTCAATACACTGGACCAATAAAGGAAAGCATACCAAACCCCTTCTTCACTATCCTACCTACCTGCACTCCAAGGACTCTTTGTTCAGCAACACTCTCTAGGACCTTATCATTAAGTGTATAAGTCCTGCTAAGATTTGCTTTTCCAAAATGCAGCACCTCACATTTATCTGAATTAAACTCCATCTGACACTTCCCAGCCCATTGGCCCGTCTGGTCCAGATACTAATTTGAGGTAACTATCTTTGCTGTCCACTACACCTCCAATTTTGGTATCATCTGCAAGCTTACTTACTGTACCTGTTATGCTCACATCCAAATCATTTACGCAAATGTCAAAAAGTAGAGGATCCAGCACCGATCATTGTGGCATTCCGATGGTCACAGGCCTCCAGTCTGAAAACCAACCCTCCACCACCACCCTCTGTCTTCTACCTTTGAGCCACTTCTGTAACCAAATGGCTAGTTCTCCCTGTATTCCATGAGATCTAACCTTGCTAACCAGTCTCCCATGGGGAATCTTGTCGAACACCTTACTGAAGTCCATATTGATCATATCTACGACTCTGCCCTCATCAATCCACTTTGTTACTTCTTCAAAAAACTCAATCCTAAGTTTGTGAGGCATGATTTCCCATGCACAACGCCATGTTGACGATCCCTAATCAGTCCTTGCCTTCCCAAAAACTTGTACATTCTGTCCTACTGTATTCCCTCCAACAACTTGCCCACCACCGAGGTCTGGCTCACTGGTCTATAGTTTCCTGGCTTGTCTTTACCGCCCCTCTCAAACAGTGGCACCATGTTTGCCAACCTCCAGTGTTCTGGCACCTCACCTGTGATTATCGATGATACAAATATTTCAGCAAGAGGCCCAGCAATCACTTCTCTGGTTTCCCACAGAGTTCTCGGGTACACCTGATCAGGTCATGGGGATTTATCCACCTTTACCCATTTCAAGACATTCTGCACTTCCTCCTCCGTAATCTGGACATTTTCAAGATGTCACCATCTATTTCCCGATAGTCTATATCTTCCATATCCTGTTCCACAGTAAATACTGATGCAAAATATTCATTTAGTATCTCCCCCATTTTCTGTGGCTCCACACAAAGGCCACCTTACTGATCTTTGAGGAGCCCTATTCTCTCCCCAGTTACCCTTTTGTCCTTAATGTATTTGGAAAAACCCTTCGCATTCTCCTTAATTCTATTTGCCAAAGCTATTTCATGTCACCTTTTTGCCCTCCTGAATTCCCTCTTAAGTATACTCCTACTTCCTTTATACTCGTCTAAGGATTCGCTCGATCTATCCTGTCTATACCTGACGTATGCTTCCTTCGTTTTCTTAACCAAATCCTCAATTTCTTTAGTTATCCAGTATTCCCTATAACTCCCAGCCTTCCCTTTCACCCTGACAGGAATATATTTTTTCTGGATTCTTGTTATCTAATTTCTGAAGGCTTCCAATTTTCCAACCATCCCTTTACCTACGAATGTCTGCCTTCAATCAGCTTTCGAAAGTTCTTGCCTAATACCATCAAAATTGGCCTTTCTCCAATTTCGAACTTCAACTTTTAGATCTGTTCTATCCTTTCCCAACACTATTTTAAATCTAATAGAATTATGGTCGTTGGCCCCAAAGCGCTGCCCCACTGACAACTCAGTTTCCTGCACTGCCTTATTTCCCAAGAGTAGGTCTAGTTTTGCACCTTCTCTAGTAGATACATCCATATAGTGAATCAGAAAATTATCTTGTATGCACTTAAGAAATTCCTCTCCATCTAAACCTTTAACACTATGACAGTCCCAGTCAATGTTAGGTTAAGTTAAAGTCCCTTACCATAACTACTCTACTATTCTTACAGATAATTTAAATCTCCAGATGTTGTTTCTCAAAGTCCCTCTGACAATCCCAATAAGGTGATCATCCCTTTCTTATTTCTCAGTTCCACCCAAATAACTTCCCTGAATGTATTTCCGGGAATATCCTCCCTCAGCACAGCTGTAATGCTCTCCCTTATCAAAATTGCCACTCCCCTCCTCTCTTGCCTCCCTTTTCATCCTTCCTGTAGCATTTGTATCCTGGAACATTAAGCTGCCAGTTCTGCCCATCCCTGAGCCATGTTTCTGTAATTGCTATGATATCCCAGTCCCATGTTCCTAACCATGCCTTCTTTGTGACCCCCTTGCATTGAAATAAATGCAGTTTAATTTATTAGTCCTATCTTGTCCCTGCCTGGCGTGACTGTTTAACTCACTTCTGTTCTCAATTGTACCAGTCTCAGATTGATCTCTTTCCTCACTATGTCCCTGGGTTCCCCCCTCACCACTGCCCACCCCCCCCATCTTACTAGTTTAAATCCTCTCGAGCAGCTCTAGCAAATTTCCCTGCCAGTATGTTAGTCACCTTCCACTTTAGGTGCAATACGTTCATCTTGTACAGGTCACTTCTACCCCGAAAGAGATTCCAATGATGCAGAAATGGGAATCCTTCTCCCATACACCAGCACGTCAGCCATGCATTTTTCTGCTCTATCCCCCTATTCCTGCCCTCACTAGCTCGTAGCACTGGGAGTAATCCAGATATTGCTAGCCTTGAGGACCTCCTTTTTTAAATTACTGCCTTAAGCTCTGAGAT
Organism: Hemiscyllium ocellatum; assembly: GCF_020745735.1. NCBI lineage: Eukaryota > Metazoa > Chordata > Chondrichthyes > Orectolobiformes > Hemiscylliidae > Hemiscyllium > Hemiscyllium ocellatum. The sequence goes on from NC_083446.1 coordinate 19,847,142, forward strand.
CTCCCTTCAGAATCTCAACCTTTTCCCTTCTTATATAGTTCGGTCCAATGTGGACAATGACCTCTTGCAGGCTCCCCTCCCCCGTGAGAACATTCTGCACTCTCTCTGATACATCTTTGATCCTGGCACCAGGGAAACAACACACCATTCCGCTTTTTCTCTGCTGGCCACAGAAATGTCTGTCTTTACTTCAGACTACAGAATCGCCTAACACAATTGATCTCTTGGAAGCCGAACTACCCCGTGTTGAATTAGAGCCAGTCTCAATACCAGAAACTTGACTGTTCACGCCACATTCCCCTGAGAATCCATCACCCCCTACATTTTCCAAAACATCATACATGTTTGAAATGGGTATATCCACAAAAGACTAGCTGCCTACCTCTCTTACCTTTCCTGGAGTTAACCCATCTATGTGACTGTATCTGAGACTTTCCCCCCTTCGCATAACTGCCATCAATCGCATACCATTGCTGTTACAAATTCCTCATCGTTTCTAACTGTCTCTCCAACCAATCCATTCGATCTGGTATTGAGTGTCGTGACGGGTATGGATCAGTAAGTGAGGTGAGTGGGTGATTATATTGTTGGGTAAGGATCAGTTACGGAGGGGATGATTGTAATTTTGTGTCGGGATCAGTAAGGGACGGGGTGATTACAGTGTTGGTAGGGAACTCTGAGGGAGTGGTTGATTGCAGTATTGTGCAGAGATCTGTCAGGAAGGTGCAGATATCATAATTGGTTTGGGATCAGTCATGGAGAGGGAGATTACACAGTGGGTAGACATCAGTCAGGGAGGAGCAGATTACCATGTTGGGTCTGGATTAATCAGGAAGGGCATGATTGTAGTGTTTGGGAGGGATCAGTCAGGGCGGGTGTGAGTGCAGTATTGGGTATAGATCAGTCAGGGAGGGGAGATTGCAGCGTTGGGTAGGAATCATTCAGGGTGGGGAAGATTGCAGTGTTGTATAGGGGTTAGTCAGGGAGGGATTGTTTGCAATCTTGGGGAGAGATTAGTCAGGGAGGGGATGATTACAGTTTTGGGTCGGCTTCAGTCATGGATTTGGTGATTGCGATGTTGAGGAGGGATTAGTCAACGAGCGGTCATTGCAGTGATGTTGCATTTTTTTTGGTGGCAGTACTGATGCATATACAGGCTGTATCTGGAACTGTAACTAACGAATCTATATTGTTTCAAAGTCAACAGAGTGTATGTTCACTGCAAGACAGAAAGTGCTTTTTGAATTTAAATTGCAGCAACTGCTGCCAGCTGAGAGATGAGCTTTTTCCAAAATAGATACATGTTGCTATAACCTGAGGTTTGACTGCTGTTTTGACCACAATTCCAATTTACCCAATTAGTTTAAATTATGCCCAGGATACCAGAAACCAATGGCATTTGATTTGATTATTTTGACACCTTGAAACTGATTATAAGAATTTAATGAGTCGTCGGTGTTATATTAACCCGGTATTTTGAACGTATGAGGGAGAACAACTGCCATCGAATAGTGAGCAACTGCTGTCGAGCCCGTGAGCTAAATGCTCTTCTCGCATCTTCCTCTCAAAGAAATTAGAAAGCAATTTCTACCAAAGGTACCTTTTCATGTAAAAGCTTCTCACAGCTAAAGAAAAAAGAAACAAGACAGCCCAGCGAGATCAGCAGCTAGAGGATTGAAAACAGAGGAGCCTGTTTGGTCTTAAAATTAAGTTAATGCAATGTGTAATAAGTGTCCAGTTTAATAATTTGAACAGTGTATTTTTCTGGAGTTGGGGTCAGATACTAAGGAGGTAAAAAAAAAGGTAGATTTGGATTTGTGAACAGCTGTTGTTTAGTGTTCACTATTAGAGTTAAGAAAATAATTGTTATTTTCTTGAAGTAATGGAATTTTGGAGCTCTCTGTCCCTCATATTTTAACAGATTACAGAGTGAACGAAGACTCTCTGGGTGTTTGGTTTTATTAACAGAGGTTCGACCTCTGCGTCGTAACCAATGGCAGGAAATTTCTGATAAGACTGCACTGGATAAGCAGCCAAAGAAACTGGAAGCTTGACGAGGTGAAAAATAGAGGCCAGCCATTTGTTTGGTGAGTGGGTTCTGATAATATCATGTAATAACCTGCCACAAATCCTCCCTTCAAAACAGCTCATAGTTAGCTATTTTGGGCATTAGTGTAGGGTCGGTTGAAATGGAATATTTGAAGATTAACTGGTCTGTTTAATGGCAACAGAACCCGATGAAGAATTTGATTTTTGATGGACACTTAGAGGTTCCAAGCTGATAGGACTTACCTCGTTGGAAATTCCATTTTCTTGGACAATTCCTTTGGATTGTGCTAAGATGGGGAATCTGCAGGTTCCCAGCTGAAACTTTTCCCTGCACCGGGATAAGAACTGTCTGTAGGATGTGATGGAATATGCTCAACTTGCTTGGATGAGTTCAGCTCCAATAAACACTCTCGAAACTTGACACCAACCAGGACAAAGCAACCCGCTTGATTGACACCCCGCCCACAAATATCCATTCCCTCCACCACAGATGCTCAATAGCAGCAATGTGTACCACCTACAAATGCAGTGCAGATATTCACCAAAGATTCTCAGACAGCATCTTCCAAACCTACAACCACTTCCATTTAGGCCAATGGAAACAAATACATTGGAGCACTACCCAATACAAGTTGCCTTACAAACTTCTCACCATCTTGAAGTGGAAATATACCCCTGTTTTAAATTCCCGGAATTCCTTCCCGAACAACATTATGGGTCGACCTACATGGACAATAATGGTTCAAGAAAGCAGTTCACCATCAACTTCTCAAGGGGCAACTAGGGATGGGTAATCAATGCTGGGTCTGGGCAGTGACGCCAACATCCCAGGAATTAATTTGAAAAATGGTTTCATGTCTGGAACAACAGGATCCTCCTGTGGCTTCACTAAGGTGTTTTATTTATTCATTATGCAAGGAATTTGTTTAACGTGCTGCTTTGCTGTGTTACTGATCTTCACTCTGAACCGAGTTAATGTTGCTGCATAAATAAATTTGTTTGTGCACCAACTTAGGGTCTGCAGCATATAACCAAGTTTTGTGAAGTTATGCAGGAAAGGTGAGTTATCTTCAGGATGGACTCCTTGAATAACATAATGTAATAAACTTAAAAACATAGGTGAAGAACAGGATGATAAAGCTCCAAGAGATGGCGAAGAACAAAATCACAGACTTCCTTCTGCTCTCCATCTCTGAGTCTCTGTGCTGTAGACACTGCACAGTATGCAGTTTTGTTGACCACCTTCATTACCGCTGGGACTCCCTGTGCAGTATCTACAGGAACAGGATGAGGGAGGAGTTCAGCCAGGCCAGTCAAAGGAAGGTCCAATAGCAAATTTGTGACAAGCAGCGTAAACATTTGTTCCAGAAGAAGACCCACACAAATATCTCTGAATGTCAGTTTAAATTACATTTTCTACAATATTAGAGCAGGCTCTTCAGCCCAAAAAGTCCATACCGACCTTCTGAAGAGTAACCCATTCCCTTTACATATTTTACCCCTGACAATGCACCTAACACTATGGACAATTTAGGATGGCCAATTCACCTAACCTGCACATCTTTGGTCTGTGGTAGGAAACCCATGCAGCCACTGGGAGAATGTGCAAACTTCACACAGACAGTCACCCAAGGCTGGAAATGAAACGGTGTCCCTGGCACTGTGAGGCAACAATGCTGACCACTGAGCCATCGTCCACTCCCATTACAACAGCTCACCACAGTCTGGTTTAATGGCAACAGCAAAGACACTGTCAGTGCTAGAGATTCCACTTATCCCAAGTGATAAAGTTAGGATGGCGTCCAAATTATCGGAATTATATCGAAGTGTATTCAGATGGCTTATCATATCTTCCTCCCGTATGCTGTGAAGATACAGTGAACATATGCCCTCCAATTTGGGACTCACTCACCCCAGGGAAAAGATTTTGAACGATCCATGCCCCTCATGATTTTATGAAACTTGAGAAGTCTCCGACGCTCCAGAGAAAACAGCCCCAGCCTATTTCAGCCTCTCCCTACAGCTCAAATCCTCCACCCTGGCAATATCTTTGTAAATCTTTACGGAACCGTTTCAAGATTCTCAACATTCTTCCGATAGGAAGGAGACCAGAATTGCACATAGATAAGCTGCAGAGCTGGCAAATGGAGTTTAATGAGGATAAGTGTGAGGTGATTCACTTTGGTCGGAGTAACTGGAATGCAAACTAATGGGCTAATGGTAAGATTCTTGGTAGTGTAGATGAGCAGAGAGATCTCGGTGTCCAGGTACACAGATCCTTGAAAGTTACCACCCAGGTTGACAGGGTTGTTAAGAAGGCATACAGTTTTTTTTTTAGCTTTTATTAATAGGAGGATCGAGTTCTGGAAGCATGATGTTATGCTACATCTGTACGAAACTCTAGTGCGGCCGCACTTGGAGTATTGTGTACAGTTCTGGTCACCACATTATAATAAAAATGTGGAAGCTTTGGAAAAGATGCAGAGGAAATTTACTTGGATGTTGCCTGGTATGGAGGGAAGGTCTTATGTGGAAAGGCTGAGGGACTTGAGGCTGTTTTCGGTAGAGAGAAGAAGGCTGAGAGGTGACTTAATAGAGACATTTAAAATAATCAGAGGGTTAGATAGGGTGGATAGGGAGAGCCTTTTTCCAAGTATAGTGACAGCGAGCATGCGGGGGCCCAGCTTTGAATTGAGGGGTGATAGTGGACAGATGTCAGAGGTAGTTTCTTTACTCAGAGAGTATGGAATGCTTTGCCTGCAATAGTAGTAGATTCGCCAACTTTAATACATTTAAGCCACCATTGGACTGCATATGAATATACATGGAATAGTGTAGGTGGAATGGGCTTCAGATTGGTATGACAGGTTGGAGCAACATCAAGGTCCGAAGGGCCTGTACTGCGCTGCAATGTTCTATGTTCTACGCACGTGGCCTAACCATTGTCGTGTACAGCCACAACATGACCCTCAAATTCCTATACTCAATACTCTGAACAATAAAGGAAAGCATACCAAATGCCTTCTTCACTATCCTATCTGCCTGCAACTCTACTTTCAAAGAACTATGAACCTGTACTCCAATGCCTCTTTGTTCAGCAACACACCCTGACCACTAAGTGGATATGTCCTGCTCTGATTTGCTTTTCCAAAATGCAGCACCTCACATTTATCTAAATTAAACTCCAACTGCCACTCCTCAGCCCATTGGCCAACTTAATCAGGATCCCATTGTAATCTGAGGTTACCTTCTTCACTATCCACTGCACCTCCAATTTTGTTGCCATCTGCAAACTTACTAACTATATCTCCTATGTTTGCATCCAAATCATTTATATAAATGATGAAAAGCAATGGACTAAACACTGATCCTTGTAGCACATCACTGGCCTTCACTCTGAAAAGTAACCTTACACCTTCACCGCTCGCCTTCGAGCCAATTCTAATGGCTAATTCTCCTTGTATTCTATATGACCTAATCTTGCTAACCAGTATCCCATGGGGAACCTTGTCAAACGCATTACTGAAGTCCATATAGATCCTGTTCACTGCTCTGCCCTCATCAATCCTCTTTGTTACTTCTTCAAAAACAATCAGTCAAGTTCGTGTGACATGATTTCCCACAAAACAAAACCATTGCTACTTTAAAATTAATCGAACTTTGGTCACTGGCCCCAAAGAGCTCCCCCACTGACACCTCAGTCACCTGTCCTCAGTCTGTTACCATTGTGATAGGCTGTTTCATTGCTGTGAATTTGAATTACAATGAGAAAATCCTGGACTGACTGAACGCTGCTCCTCCATCAAGTAGCTAGTGGGGTAGGATCACAGGACACCGAATTTATAGTAAATTCTGTGTTCCATGATCTTGCCTCAGTAGCTACCCGACGAAGCTCTCGAAAGCTCATGTTTCCAAATAAACCTGTTGGACTATAACCAGGTGTTGTGTGATTTTTAACTTTGGACACCGCCAGTCCAACACTGACGCATCTATGTCCTCATAGAATCCCTACAGTGTGGAATCAGGCTGTTCGGCCCAACAAGTAAATACCAAGTGAATCTGATTGATTCATTCATTGATTAGAGTAAAAGGATATTTCAGCACCTTCTTCAATTGTTGCCTGAACTTTGTCAGGGTCATGGCAAAAATGCCATAAGCAACTGAGAAACGGCAGCACGAAACCCAATTCCAGCACAATTCATGCAGATATGTAGACCAGTAGCCTATCACAAGCATTTGGCTCCATATCGAATGCATTGTTAACACTGACAGTAACAAGATGAATTTACTTTAGCCTTTGCATTTCAGTGTCCCTGTGAGACTCTCCACTGGTCTCCTGTGTGCTCTGCTTGTCATTAAAATGTGTCTGATGATGAAAATATTGAGGAGCAGAATGAGGTGAAATCGGAAAGTCGGGATAGAATGTGGTGAAGTAACTCAATTACGATCCAGACTCAAGAGTAATAAACACCGATTATTACATCACAAAACCAGGGGGCATTATCCAGCCAATACCGAGCTAGGAGCAAAAAAAACCAGAAAATGTTCTTCAAACAGCTCAGCACAGTCGCTGTTCCCAGAACAGTTTTCTAACTGCAATATTTAATTTTCAGCTTCTGGCAACAAATGGCCACAAATTGATCGAAGGTGAAAGATACGGCAAACCACACAGAACCATCCAACCGATATAAAGCAGTACGGCATAGATATTACATAAGGGGATGCCCAATAGGAAATTGTGGTGCTCTCGATAAACAATAGGAATGTGCCTCAATATCAGGTTGAGGATAACTACCAGTAGACCTGCCACTACCATGGCCACCATGTAATGAGTGTCACATGGAGACTATCCACAATCTTTATCAAGCAGCATGAAGATCATCACTACATTAACTGTGAAGAAGACAAGCAAACAAATTATACATTAATTTGGAGGTAAGGTTACAGTACCTTAATAGTTAGTACTGCTGCCTCACAGCGCCAGGGAAATGGGACTGATTCCAGTCTGGGTCAACAGTCTGTGCGGACTTTGCACCCTGTGTCTGCATGGGTTTCTACTCAGTACTCCAGTCCAAAAATGTGCAGGTTAGATGATTGGCCATGATACATTTGCACCAGAGTGACCAGGATTGTGCAGGTTCATTGGATTAGCTCTGGGAAATGCAGGGATAGTGTTGGGGTACTGGGCCTATGGTCAGTGCAGACTTGAGGGGCTACATGGCACAGTGTAAGGATTCTTTTCTGTAATTCTATGTCCCACAGCACTCTGAAAAAAGGAGAAATGTCACAAATAGCAGGTGATTTAGTGCAATGACAATCGCTTTAAATGGAAGGGTACTCCCATTTTAGATTGAGATAATGATGCTCATTTGGCCTGAGGGGTGTGCTAACTCTGGCATTCTCATCTGCAGGGAGCAGTGAAGATATTCAAGGCTGAGCTCAGTAGTTCCTTGAGGGTCAAAGAAGTCCATGTTTATTGGGTACAGAAAGAAAGGGATGTTTAGTCACATTCACATCAACAATGCGCATTCTGAATGGTGCGGCAAGCACGAGGGGCTGAATGGCCAGCTGCTGCCCATAATTCATATGTTGTTCTCTGAACCACTCAGTAATGTTACAGAGGTCAAGAAAGATCCCATTCAGCCAGTCAACATCCTTATAATGAGACAGGCGGAGACCATTCTTCCCTCTAAGAATTTATACAGGAATAGATTGAAGTCATTCAGCCCGCTAAGTATATTACACAGTGTAGGATGAGGCCATCCTACCTTTCTAGCCTGATGCCCAGCAACAGGGGAAACCTGGTAAACTATAAGGGAATAAACATTCAGGATAAATGTTTATATTCAGGTCATAAAGTTTTAACTTGGTGGAATGCCTCAAGGATCAGTGTGACATTATCAACAATTTACAATCTATACCAATGACCTGGATGAGGTGAATGATTGGATTGGACCTCAATTAGTTCATTTACCAAGATCATCATTTCACACCATATGCAGACTCTGCAATGGGATACCGGCAGTTCGTGTGCAGATTTGGCAGAAAACAGTATAACAAGGGCAAAGGGGAGTCAGTGCTCTGTTGAACAGATAAAATAACAGTTACCTACTGAAATGAAGAGAACATCACAGAATGCATTGGTACGGAGGGATGTGTGTGTCTCGGTACATGAGCCATATAAACCGAGACAGCAGATTCAGAAAGGGATTAGGGAAATGTATTGAATGATGCTGTTTCAGCAAAGGCTATCGGGTATAATCACGGGATGATTTACTGCATTTGTACACGACAATGCTGAGACTACATCGAATGTATTGTATGCAGTAATGAACCCTGAAATTGAAACAAAAATATGCAATTCTTTTAGGAGCTTTTCACACATGTTTCACTTTACTCCTTGTTAGAATGAAGGCCTGATAGAATCATAGTGTCATACGGCACGGAAACAGACCTTTCAGTCCAGCTCATTTGCACTGACCAGATATTCCAATCTGATGTAAAACCATTTGCAAACATTAGACCCATAACACTCTCAACCCTTCTTATTCATATATCCATCCATTGCCTCTTAAATGTTGTAACTGTACTAGCCTCCACCACTTTCGCTGCCACCTCGCTCCATACACGCACTACTCTCTGTGTGATAAAGTTACCACTCAGGTATCTTTTTAATTTTCCCCTCTCACTTTAAATCTTTGCCCTTTGGCTTGGACTTCTCCAGCCTTGGAAAATAACCTTAGCTGATTCCGCCCCCGTGCTCCTCATGGCCTTTACAATGTCAGAGTACTTCAGGCCTGAGATTGAGAGCTGTTCATATTGAACCATATAAGACCCTGACGAGAGTGTATTGGGACGGAGCTGAGGATTGGAGAATAAAACTAAGGATTTAATTTTAGCAAACAACATACTCATTTTAACACAGGTACTATGAAAAATTCAATATGTTGTACAAAAATTATGCAGACACATATAAATATACCTTCACATTATAAATTACAAATCATTCTAAATGGAGCAGGTAAAAGGGATAGAGTCATTCAATCAGGAAATGTTCAACCAGACCTTAACTCATCCAGGTTGGTGTTTGGGTGAAATTATTGCATGTTTCAGATCAAAGAGGGAGAAAATGCAATCTGTAGTAGATGCAACGGCCATTGCTCAGTCTCTACTTGTACTTCTCTACAGCAACATATGAGAGCTGAAAACCAATCAGTCATCTTTAGCACTCTTTGAAGATTCCTGTTGAGGATTTATTAGAATCTCTCGACTGCCTGCAGCAAATGGAATTCAGTCAAATCCAACTGTTCCGGGAAGAAACCCCCATGCTAGCAGCTTCTGTGAGGCAGAATAACTTCAGTGGCCGAATAACAATTGAAAGAATCTCAATTTTGCTTTTGTCATGAAATTAATTGTTACTTGGACAAACTCTTTCGAATTAATATTCTGCAGAGTTTCGTGTGTGTGTGTGTGTGTGTGTGTGTATGTGTGTGTGTGTGTGTGTGTGTGTGTGTGTATGATTCTGTGTCTCAGATTTATAGAAAAATAAATGTTGATGTACTTATTGTCAGTGTTCAAACTATATATCATTTATGAATCCACTGTATTTCGACTAACTTTGCTTTGGTTTTACATTAGTTATTTTTTACAAATTTAAGAAACCTGTCTGACTTATTCCTAACACTGAAACTGACCCAGTCTGAGACGGATATAATATACCATATCACACATTGAGTTATACTGACAAGTTGTCGTGACGTCGAGAGGAGAGGGAATAGAAAAAGAGGCAATGACTCTCTAACCTCGGTAGGAACAGGGATAAGGAGAAATTATCAAAAAGGCCATTGGAGTGGGAATTTCTCCTCCCCACAGGTTTGTGGTACCTGTCTGTTTGCATTTGTTCAAAGTTGTGTTAGTTAAATACTTCATGGGAAAGTGACTCAAGGATAATGAACTGCAGATCAGAACGTGAGGCTGAGACCACAATCTAATCAGCCACAACCTTAGTGCCTGGCGGGACAGCGACCGACTGTTGTTCCTCTGTCCTACGTTGCCCCATTCTATTGAGCCCCTCAATTGGCTACTCACGAGCAGTTGGAGTTCTACGACCTGGTGAACAGAAACGGAGAAGACCATTCAGCCCCTGAACGCAGTCAAGTGTGATTTGGTGTTGATTGGAAAACGTTCTTGGGAAAAGAGTGGGTGTTAATGTGAAACAGTCCCCTCCTCTCCCTTTATAGAAGTTCCCCTGTCTCTATTTATTAGTCATGTTGTTGACCCCGATTCACAGTGTTTACATTCCCCATACTGTACCCAGATATTGCTCACAAAATCCTCTGGCCTCTTTGATTACAGCATTCCTTCACCGAACATTCATGAAAATAACAACGATGAAACTTCCAAAAACAGAATGCAAGAACATAAGAAGCAGGAGTAGGTCATTCAGCTCCTACAGCCTGCCTTTCACTTCAATAAGATCATGACTGATCTGATGTAGGCCCCACCTCCCGCAGTGCCTGCCGTGTAAAACATCCATCCGTCCCTGTGTTCCAACAATCTCAATGATCTATCTCCTCAACCACTCTCGGAGAGAGAAATCCCGATGCTCACTCCCCTCTTTGAGAAGGAAACACACCGCACACATTCACTGTGACCTTTTGGCATCAATAAAATATATGAACACCTGGTAAGCTTGACTGGCCTAGATAACAAGGCTGTGTTTGAGTGATGATGGTATCAACGAACCTGAAGTAAATGGAATATAATGGAGATGTAAGGGAGCTAATGTGAAGGAGATTTTTAAAATTACCTACCGGTAGTGGCCAGCGGTGTTTTTCCTCCAGAGTAGGAGCCAGAGGAGTGGCAGAAGTGACGCGGACCAGAGGGGCTGCTGGGAAGGAAAGTAAGTGACCATACATATTAGCAAGGCCCTATGACCCCGAAGGGAAGGGGGCAGAATAGAAAAGCGCTAGTGGTAGGAGACTCGATTGTTAGGAGAATTGATAGGAGATTTTGTCGTCAGGATCGGGATTCCCGAAAGGTATGTTGCCTCCCTGGTGCCAGGGTCCGGCACGTCTCTGATCGGATATACAAGATACGAAAAGGGAAGGGCGAACAGCCAGACATCGTGTTACATATTAGCACCAATGATATAGCCAGGAAAAAGATGGAGAATGTAAAAAGTGATTTCAGGGAGTTAGGGTGGAAGCTGCAGAGCAGGACGAACAGAGCAGTGTTCTCAGGTTTACTCACAGTGCCACGAGATAGCGAGGCGAGGAACAGGGAGAGAGCGCTGCTTGACACATGGCTGTGCATCTGGTGTAGGAGGGAGGGCTTCAGATATGTGGATAATTGGGATGCTTTCTGGGGAAGGTGGGACATGTACATGAAGGACAGGTTCCACCTGAACTGGAAGGGGACCAACGCCCTGGGTGGATGGTTTGCTCGAGTGGTTCAGGAGGGTTTAAATTGTTTGCAGTGGTGTGGGAACTTGAGCTATATACTGGTGGTGAGAGTTGATGGATATGAGGCAATAGCAAGAGGTAGAGCAGCCAGTGGGACAAAATTTCCTGGGGATAGGTTAAAGTGTGTTTGCTTCAATGCAAGGAGTACCAGGAATATAAGTGATGAGCTTAGAGCATGGATCAGTACCTGGTATATGATGTTGTGGCCATAACAGAGGCGTGGGTTTCTCAGAGGCAGGAACGGTTGCTGGATATTCCAGAGTTTAGAACATTTTTTTAAAAAATAGGGAGGGGGTAAAGAAGACGGGGTGCAGCACGGCTAATCAGAGAGGTAATCACAGCTACAAGGGTTACCATTGTCATGGAGGATCTGCCTACTGAGTCAGTATGGGTGGAAAGTAGGAACAGTAAGGGAGCAGGCACCTCACTACGGGTTTACTACAGCCCCCCAATAGCAACAGGGAGATTGAATAAAACAGAGGTCGACAGATTTTGGAAGAGTGTGAATGTATTGGGTTGTTGTAATGGGTGACTTTAACTTTCCCAATATTGATTGGAACCTCCTTCGAGCAGATGGTTTGGAAGGAGCTGTTTTTGTAAGGTGTGTTCAGGAGGTTTTCCTAACTCAGTACGTTGACAAACCAACAAGGGGAGAGGTCATTTTGGATTTGGTGCTCCGCAATGAGCCGAAGCAGGTGTCAGATCTTACTGTGGGAGAGCATTTTGGTGATACAAACGACAACTGCCTCACATTCTACATAAGAGAAAGTGAGGACTGCAGATGCTGGGGATCAGAGCTTAAAAATATGTTGCTGGAAAAGCAGAGCAGGTCAGGCAGCATCAAAGGAGAAGGAGAATCGACGTTTCAGGAATAAGCCCTTCTTCAGGAATGAGGAGGGTGTGCCAAGCAGTCTAAGACAAAACGTAGGGAGGAGTGACTTGGGGGAGGGGCATTGGGAATGCGATAGGTGGAAGGAAGTTAAGGTGAGGGTGATAGGCCGGAGTGGGGGTGGGGGTGGGGGCGAAGAGGTTGGGAAGAACATTGCAGGTCAAGAAGGCGGTGCTGAGTCTGAGGGTTGGGACTGAGAAAAGGTGGGGGGAGGGGAAATCAGGAAGCTGGAGAAATCTGAATTCATCCCTTGTGGTTGGAAGGTTCCTAGGCGGAAGATGAGTCGCTCTTCCTCCAGGTGTCGTGTTGCCATGGTCTGGCAATGGAGGAGTCCAAGGACATGCATGTCCTTGGCTGAGTGGGTGGGAGAATGTTGTGGATGTTGTGTATCTGGACTTCAGCAAGGCATTTGATAAGGTTCCCCATTGTAGTCTCGTTCAGAAGGTCAGGAGGAATGGGATACAGGGATATTTAGCTGTCTGGATACAGAATTGGCCGGTCGACAGAAGACGGCGAGTGGTAGTGGAAGGAATGTATTCTGCCTGGAAGTCAGTGGTGAGTGGTGTTCCACAGGGCTCTGTTCTGGGAACTCTACTCTTTTTAATTTTTATTAATGACTTGGATGAGGAGATTGAAGGATGGGTTAGCAAATTTGCAGATGACACAAAAGTTGGAGGTGTCGTTGACAGTACAGAGAGCTGTTGGAGGCTGCAGCAGGACATTGACATGATGAATAGATAGGCTGAGAGGTGGCAGATGGAGTTCAACCTGGATAACTGTGAGATGATTCATTTTGGAAGGTCAACCTTGAAAGTTGAGGACAGGCTTAAATACAAGATTCTTGGCAGTGTGGAGGAACAGCGCTACCTTGGTGTGCTCGAACATCGGTCCGATAAAATTGCCACCCAAGTGGACAGGGTTGTTAAGCAAGCATATGGTGTTTTGGCTTTCATTAACAGGGGAATTGAGTTTAAGAGCCATGAGATCTTGTTGCAGTTCTATAAAACTTTGGTGAGACCGCACTTGGAACACCGTGTCCAGTTCTGGTCGCCCTATTATAGAAAAGATGTGGATGCTTTGGAGACGGTTCAGAGGAGGTTTGCCAGGATGCTGCCTGGAATGGAGGGCTTATCTAATGAAGAGAGGTTGACTGAGCTCGGACATGTTTTATTGGAAAAAAGAGGGATGAGAGGGGACCTAATTGAGGTGTACAAGATAATGAGAGGCATAGATAGTGTTGATAGTCAGAGACTTTTTTCCCAGGGCAAAAAATTGTTAACACGAGGGGTCATAGTTTTAAGGTGTTTGGTGGAAAGTATAGAGGGGATGTCAGAGGCAGGTTCTTTACACAGAGAATTGTGAGAGCATGGAATGGGTTGCCAGCAGCAGTTGTGGAAGCGAGACCATTGGGGATATTTAAGAGACTGCTGGACATGCATATGGTCACAGATATTTGAAGGTTCGTACATAAAGTTTGCCTTACATGAGGATCAATGATCGGCACAACATCGTGGGCTGAATGGCCTATTCTATGCTGTACTGTTCTATGTTCTATGTTGTATGGTTGGAGTGATTCAACACAAAGAAGATGGCTCTGGTTCTTGGACATCCACCACCTCAGTCCCAGAACATTTCTGCGGGAGATCCACAGCTGAAGCATCTTCAGTTGATCCACAATGTCTTTCCCCCCATCATAAGCTCAGAAGTGGGGAAGGTCAATGAAGATGACACAATGTTCAGAATAACATGTCCTCCCTCAGCTCCTGTAGCAGTCTATGTCCATGTGCAGCAAGACCCGAGCAGCATTCAGGCTTGTGCTATTAAAAGGGCACTGTGCATTACCACAGTAAAGAGAAGAGTTCATTCAGCACCTCAAGCTCACTTCACAGGAATGTAAGGAGCTCATTCAGCCCATCAACACTATTGGATAAGAATAGGGATAGCCCATTCAATCCATCCTGCCTGTTACACAGGAAGTGAAGGAACCCAGTCAAACACATTGAACTGTTAAATAGGAACGAGGGATTGCTTAAATCAAGCCCTTGAGCTTCTCCCTTGACATCAGGAGGCGGCCATTGAGGCCTTCAAGCCCCTTGTACAGAAATAGGAGGATGTTATCGAAGCCCCAACATGACAAACCAATGAAGAGGAGAGACTGCACGGATACACTGCTCCATGTTGTTCCTCCTGCCTCCATTGCTAATGGTACACAATTGATACATCAACGTGGTTTGATGACAGTGAAGAGGGAAGACAAATGTTTCCTGTTAAGTCTCAAAGAAGCATCTTCCATCTCTGAGAAGGTAGACTTGTGTTCTCGATGGAGGGCAGAAGCTATTGGGAATGGCTAACTCTTTCAGATTAAGGCATTGTAGCTGCTGATAGATTTGTGATTAATGTGACGCTCAGTGCAGCACATTGCACATTGAGGTGGTGAGAGTGCAGTCAGAGCCTGAAGCACTCTCTCAACCAACATGGGAGCTCCACAGAGCTACATAAACTACCAAGAAGCACACATCATGGGGAAAATGCCACCAATGTCTTTCAATGAAAATAATGTGTATTCGTCCATGGTCTTCAGGTTTCAATGCAGTCAACTCTTATTCTCTCACCATGCAACAAATTAAACATCCATCATTTCACACCCTCTTCATGTTACCATCATCCCAAAGATTATTGTGATAAAATAGCTTTGCACTGCCTCTGTGACAAGGATTTATAAAGGAGAGAGAGTCTGTCCACAAGAGCCCAAATGCTGCCTCAACAACACTCCACAACTCCTACACATGATTTATTTTGTAATGAAGGCTGCCATTTCATTTCCTGGATGCCCTGCATGAATCCTGTCGTGACTTATGACCAAGGACATCCAGATCCTTTTTGCCAAAAGCATTTCCCAACCTCTCACCTTCTAATAATTACAACTTGTAAAGGACTGTATGAGTTGTTCACTTTCAAATCACTTTTTTGTGTTGCAAATAGTAGTGTTCGAAGCACTGATGATTGTGATACCGAATCAATCATGGCCTTCTCTCCAAAGGAGGACCCTCGTCTCTGTGTTCACTGCAACATACAATTCTCAATCCATGTAGGACATCTCCCCCTTACCCAGGGTTTGTAACTTGTTTCACTATGCGCAACCATGTCAACCTTCTTCTGAAAATCCAAACACACCATTCACCCCAGTTCTCACTCGTCGATGTCATAACCAACATCCTCCATAAACTCCAGTACGTTTTTCAAAGATAGTTTTCCTGTCCTGAATCTAGGTTGACACTGCTCAATCATATCATTGTTCTCCAATGATCTATTTATCGTTAATTACAAAAAATGCTCATAGTTTCCTCACTTCTGACATAATCTTACCCCCAGTTGGTTTACTGTTTTCACCCTCCGTCCTGTTGGAAATATGTATGGTCGTAGTAGTCGCTTTCCAGTCTGCAGGATCCTTTACAGAATCTAAAGAGCTTTGACCACCCTCATATAATTAAGGAATAAGCAGGAGAGAAGGACGCTAAGGACCCATTCTGTCTGCACAAGCTCCGAAAAGAGTTAACCAGCAAGCTCAATTCTCCAACCCTATCGCTGTAGCCCTCTAAATGCATCACTCATCTGTTCCCGCAGCTTACCAACCTTCAACACAATGAGTTTTTCCAGAATTTCAACTTTACTAATTCTAAATTTCCTGAAGTTCCTCGCTTTCGCAGTCACCCTGTTCTCTAATATTTCCAAAACGATTTTTTGTTGCTTCTTCTGTTTGGACAGAACAAATGTATTCTCCTCACCGGACAGAGATGGTCTCTGTCACCTCGTGAATACGTGAGAGGATGGGGCTCTAGCATAATGGATAGGTCCACCATCCCTGTCTGGCAAGTTCCTGAATCAAAATGGTTGATGGGCATTTTGAATGCAGTCCTCTCCCTGGTGAGAGACTGCACAGCTCTGTGACCTCCTCATTGTTGAAATAAACTGGCTTCCCTCTTTGCACCTGGGAAAGTTATACCATTGGGAAATAGTTGTAGAAATCTCAGTAAGGACAGTGCAGTGCCCTGCTCCTCCCTCACAGACTCCGCAGAACCAGATACACTGTAAAATATATCCTCATATCTTGCACAGAATAGGCACACCAGGCCCTCTAGTCTCCCTGAATGAATGCAGCAGCTGACAACAAAAACTCGAGAAAACCATCCAGAGAACCTACACTGACTTTCCAATGTCAGGAGCAAGCCAATATTACATATTTGGCACCCCCACTCAGTGTAGAAGATGCCTACCTCTCATCTTTTTCTATTCCTGGTTGATAAACTTACATTTCAGTGCAGCCCCTGAAATATGAGTAGTTCTGCTCTCCATAGAAATAGTTGACAATGTAACTGCGCAATTTTCTGTACTTCAATCACAATAACAACAACACTGCTATTGATGGGGGGATGCGAGGGGTGGTGATGGTTTAACGGCATTTTCTCTAGACTATAAATTCTGAGGTCTCCAGAAATATTTCCCAATGGTACACCTTTACCAGGTGTTGACCCAAACCCGGACTTCAATTCCGCCACAGCAGATGGTGGGATTTGATTTCAATAAAATATTTGGAATTAACCATGTAATGAAATATTGACATTGTCAAAACTAAGAACATCTGGCTCACTAGTGTCGTTCAGTGAAGGGAATTTCACTGGTCTGGCGTACATGTGATTCCAGACCGTCAGCAGTGGTAGACTCTCAAATGCTCTTTGCAATGGCCAAGTCTGATATTCAGTTATACACGACAAGGTCTCAAAGAAGTGAAACCAGACAGACCTGAGCGCGGCCAGTCTACAGCACGTGGATGTGCAGTGGTTCAGAGAAACAGTTCCCCAGCAGTTTCTGAAATGAACTTGGAAAGAGCAATAAATGCTGGCCCAGCCAACAACACCTATGTCCCATTAATAAAGAAAAGATGACCACACTCAGCATGAAGAGATAGAGGGGACACAACTCCCCTGAAACAGGGACTTGGGATTTATATCTACATGGGCATGATACTCAGGAATATGGGAAAAGTTGAAAAGTAAGTGAAAATGACCTCCCAATTTATTTCCATTTCAGCTGAATATCCACTGTTACTCTGTTTATTTTTTCTGTCTCTATTTCTACATGTATTCACCTCAATCCACCAACACATATTACACTGTTTCCCAGCTGCTTTCATGTCTGATGCATGGTGAGTGAACTCAAAATGCTAACTATGTTTTTCTCTAGACAGAAGCTGCCAAACTTACTCCATTTCCCCAGCACTATGTTTCCTTTTGGTTCAGAACCCCAGTATCTTTCCTTGTTTGATTTAACCTTTTTTTGTTATTGTTTGGGACATTGGCCCATCAAGTCCACATTGACCCTCTGCAGATCCTTGCACCCAGTCCAACCTCATACCCAATCCCTGCATTTCCCATGGGTCACCAGACTCCTACCCTGTCCCTGCGTTTCCCACAGCTAACAAACCTAGCTGCGCATGATGGGTAATTTAGCATGGTAAATCTACTGAACCTGTGTGTACTGTGCGAGGAAACTGAACCTGACAGAGGTGTATAAGAGAATGAGAGGTATGAGCAGAAAGAACAGACAGCAGCTGTTCCCCTGAATCAAAGGATCAAAAACAAGGGAGAGCACGTTTAAAATGAAAGACAAGACATGAAGAGAGGATTTGTGGAATCTGTTTTGAACCCAAACGATGGTTTGTGTCTAGAATACATTGCCTGAGAGGTTGGATAAGGAAGGAAACCTCACAAACATTATGAAGCACTTGTATCAGCACTGGATGGTGCAGACTCGATGGGCCTTGTCTTTAATACATGATTTCATGTGATGGCAGCCATGAAAGCTCTGATACATTCTGAAGCAGCAACCAAAGAGACTTGTTGGTTTGTTCCATCGAACTGTGCTCAGTAAGTGACGAGTTTACAAACAATTATCATCCCATGGAGTATCAGTACTTACTCAATCTAGGACAGGCCATAAATCTCTGAAAACATCCATGTTAATTCACACGTTCAGTGCAAGAATCGTCCAACGACAGCAACAGCATTATTTCAGCTGCTTGACACCATTATTTTCAGGACACCAATAACATAGAAACAGACTTCGCTTCATTATTATATAGACTTCGCCTGTAAAGTTGTTATTTCTCTGAGGAATAATAAAGTTCTTCTCATATATTCGCATTGACAAAGAGTTCATTTTCCTGCGAGCTATTCATCGCAATATGGCAGCTTGTGTAACAGTCCATCCACCAGCAGTAATATATACTCCCAGCTAAACCGGCACATAAGATGCACAGCTGGCACTACCTCTCAATAGCCACTTGGATGGACCAACACCAACTGGACTGGAACATCTCAAGGGCAATTAATGCTGGTCTAGCTCCATTAAAATCTCAAACGAACTAAAAAGACAAATCGATTTTTGATAATTATTAAACAATGAGGACATCGTTTTGATCCGATGAGTTTGTCGCTGTCGTTGAAGTTATGTGATCTATTTCTGTGAAACCGTTTCGTGCATATATTGAAAAAAAACAAAAGCTCAGGTCACAGATACAAGGTAACGCAGCATTTAAACACAAAATGCCAGGGAATAGTCTGCTATAGATTTACAGGTAACTGGGAATAAGGTAGTTTGGTGTTTTCTGGCTGGCATAGATGTATTGGGCTGTAATGCCTGTTTGTATGCCGTATGAGTCTACCACTTTAATTGCTGGAAACAGAGAATGAAGACTCATTATTTCCATAGCTTGTGAGCATCAAATAGTGAGAAATACAATCTCCAAGGACACACAGGATGTGAAGCTATATCATTCTCCCATCGCTATCAAAGTGTTAAGAACTCCGTTTCTCTCTTTGTACCACAACTGTTAGTGTTCCCGCACCTCAAGAACCCCGAGGGCCAATCACCATATTCTGAATAGAAATTAAACACAGGCAACAGAATGCCTTGGTAATGAAACGCACCTCACAAAAAAACAACGGAAAGGAATCTGCTGCATTCAAGTTATCCATTCGACGTAATCTGATTCCTAAAGTAGTTTCAGACGAGGCTTTCCCTTTGTCCTGTGCTCCTGACCTCGTTACAACATCATGAATCTTTCCCAATTGCTTTTGGATGCCGTTCAAAGGTCACACATGGAAAGCTGTGCCCAATAATCTGAAAGGAAAAGTCTTCGTGTTCATGACAATTGTGTTAATTTTTTCAGTACCTAAACACGACAGAAATGTAGAAACAAGCATCAGGAGTAAGGAATAAAAACAGCTCCATCATGTGATAAGATCGTGGATGATCTGATTGTGACCTCAATCACACATTCCTCCTTTGCCTTTACAATGTTAGTGCATCACTCTTTGTCAAGAATCTGTTGTTCGCCTAAATCCTAGCAGATCAAGAGCCAGTCATTTCAAGATTTCAGGAGAAAATAAACGCTCCTCTCAGGAGTCAACTGAGTGAATCTTCTATGGATTGCATTTCATATCATTGTGGCCATCGCTCTCTCGATGTGGTTACACCGCTACATTGTAAATCTTTTAAATGTATTCTGTTTCAGAACGTTTCAACACTTATCTTACCTCCCCAAGAATTTGATGTATACGTAAGATTTTGCTTTGTAATCCAGGTGCCCGGTTCCTCTGTGCCTAAAGCCAATCTCTCCACTGAAATAATACACTACATTTCCATTCAACCCGCCAATATCTTTTAGCACAGACACATTTTTCCTACTATGTTCCATGCACCAATATTTGTCTGTTCACTTGACCCACCTTAATCTCCTTATAGACTCATGTCCTCTTCATATCTTCCTTCTCGAACAGTTTCAAGTTTCTATTCTTCGGTACTACAGACAGAATATTTGGCCCAAGAAATTCACTGTGGCCATATTGCAAAGTAGTTGACAATAGAATATTATTACTCCATGTCTAAACTATAAATTTGAGACAATGCTGAAGTGTTTTGCAGTCGCATCACTCAATTCCATTGCTTAAAATAGAGTCAGATGGTTTGAAATGTGTGTGGGTAGAATTGAGGAACAGTAAAGGTGAAAAACCGCAGTTGGAGTTATATACAGGTCTACAAATTGTAATCAGAAGCTGGGGCGCATGATAGACATAGAACATAGAACATAGAAGGATACAGCGCAGTACAGGCCCTTCGGCCCTCGATGTTGCGCCGACCGAATCCTACCTAACCTATACTAGCCCAATAACTTCCAAATGCCTATCCAGTGCCCGCTTAAATGACCATAAAGAAGGAGAGTTCACCACTGATACGGGCAGGGCGTTCCATGAACTCACAACCCGCTGTGTGAAGAATCTACCCCTAACATCTGTCCTATACCTACCACCCCTTAATTTAAAGCTATGTCCCCTAGTAACACCTGACGAGGAGATAGAAACAATATGTAAGAAAGGCAAATTTACAGTGACTGGTGGGATTTCAATAGGCAGGTGGACTGGGAAAATGAGTTGTAGTGGTTTGCAAGAAAAGGAATTTGTGGAATATCTACGAGATAGCTTTTTTGGAGCAGCTTATAGTGAAGCCAATGAGGGAACGGGCAATACTGGACTTGGAGCTGTGCAGTGAGGCAGACTTGATAAGGAAGCTTAAGGCGAAGGAATCTTCGGAGGCAGTGATCAGAATATGATTGAATGTATTGTTCAATTTGAGAGGGAGAAAGTAGAATCGGAGTTAATATTACAGCTGAATAAAGGCACCTTCAAAGACACAAGGGAGGAACTGGGTAGAATTGACTGGGAGAGGGGCCGAGCAGGAAAGACAGGGGAACAATAATGGCGGGATTTTCGCGGAGCAATTTCGGAGTCACAGCAGAGATTTATCCCGAGGCAAAAGATGCATTGTAAAGCAAGGATGAGGCAACCATGGATGACTGGGACAGTCATGGCTAGGGTAAGAGAAAAATAGAAAGCAGATAACAGCAAAAGTAAATGGGAAACCAGAAGATTTGGAAGTTTTCAAAGACGAACAGATAGCAAGAAATAAGAAATAAGGACGGACAAGATTAAATATGAGGTTAAGCAATCCATTGATATGAAGGACAACTGTAAGAGTTTCATTGGACTTATAAAAGGCAAAAGAGAAGCAGAAGTGGATATTGGGACACTGGAAAATGACACTGGAGAGATAGTCGTGTGGAACAAATAATAGATGAGAAACTAAATAACTATTAAGAGAGTTGGCAAAGAAGTGGCAGATGGAGTACAACTTGGGAAAGTGCGAGGTGATGCACATTATTAAGAACAAGACAGGCATGGACTACTTTATAAGTGGAGAGAATAATCAGAAGTCTGAAGTGCAAATAGAGTTGAGAGTTTCAGTCCCGGATTGTCTCTAGATAAACTTGCAGGTTGAGTCAGCAATTAGGAAGGTGTTATATCTAGTGCACAATATTCTTGAAATCTTATATTCAGCAAAAGAACTGAGTTAACTCTTTCAAACAATATTTGTTTATTGAACACCATTAATATTATAACGATAAAATGTATTATTACGCAATGATAAAAGCTACAAATTATCTTATGCTTTAACTTAACTTTGGATGATCACAAACACCCCACTAGAGGTTGACCTTGTGATATTTTCTTGTTCTTCTGATGATCTTAGAGGTGTCTTCTCTTTCCCTGGTTATTCTCGAGTTACTGCACTGTGTGGGGCTATGTGGTGATTTTAAGCTTCGAAGTCTTCACGACATTTAGGGAAGGTAAGGAGGATCTGTCAATGGAATGATCAGGTTCATTTACCTTGAACAATCAGCCTCAATCCTGGGTTGGCTCAATGGCAACATTCACTTATCCCATTCAGGACCAACTTCAGGTGAGTATGACAGCATCTGGAGCTGTCAGGTTTGTTTGCAAACTATCTGTGGGTAGCTGCAGCCTGTCTGGATTCTGCAGCATGTGGATTAGCACAGAGAATTTAGTCAAGGTTGGGATCACTTTCCCAGCATGCATTAATCATTGTTCATCTTTGTAACTCCATGCTAAATTCATTATTGCACATCCTAAGATATTCTTTCAGGTGGCCCGCCCGGTGAGAAACGCAAATACAGTGATGGCATTTATTTTGAGAGGACTTGAATATTAAAGTATGGATGGATTTCTCAGGCACTATGAGACTCTGGTCAGACCACATTTGGTGGATAGTGCGCCCTTTATGGGCCCATATCTCAGCAAGAATGTCCGGCCCCTGCAGCGCGTTCAGAGGAGCTTCACAAGAATGGTCCCAGGAAAGAAAAGCTTAACGTATGTGGTCTCTGCGTCTATATTCGTTGGAGTTTGTTTAAGGGTGAAGGGGGATCTAATTGAAGCATACAAAATACCGAATGTCAGGTCAGAGTAGATGTTGGGAGGATGTTTTCGTGGTTAGGAGAGAAATGACTCAAGAACATAGTCATAGATAAAGAAAAGATATTTTAGAACAGAGATATGGAGAAATGCCTTCAGCATGAGAGTGGTGAATCTACATTAAGAATGGCAGTTTCCTTACCGAAAGGACATTAGTGAACCAGGTGGGTTTTTCTTGGCAAACAATTCATAACCACCATCAGTCTCTTAATTCCAGATTTGAATTCAAGCTCCCCTACTAGCTGTGGCAGGATTGGAACCCAGATCACCATAACATTACCTGGGTTTATCACATAAGAATTCAGTTATAACACCACGAGGCTACTGACTTGGCCAGTCCTTCACAGTGTGACTAACGTGGAGTATGATATGCACTGGGATTTGCCTTCATGTTGTCCGTGACTTCCTTATCAAGATATGGATGATTTCTTTCCCGTAATGCAACTCCTGCTCGGTCTTCAGTATCTCCCTAATTATTTGCCACATTTCTTCATCTGCCCTGCATTTGACTTTTCTTTTCTCCCACCGCCATCCATCCCCCAGTCCACCCAGGCCAAATTCTTCCTTCGGCCAGTGTAATTATCATTGCCTATCACTAAAACTCTCATGCATGACTCAGTCTTTACTCCTTCGATCTGAATGTGAAACTCCAGCATGTTGCGGTAACTTCTTCCAAGACAAAGCTCATCCACCAACCCTCCCTTGTTGCATAATATCAAATCTAAATGAGTCCATTCTCTGGTTGTTTCCATAACATCCTGCTCTCAGAAACAATCTCTCATACACTCCATGAATCTTTGTTCGAGGATATCACTGTCAAGTTGATTAATTGCGTCATTTGCATGTTCAAACCACTCAGTTAAACTTGTGCCCCCTGTTACAAGCCATCACTATTTTCTACCTCAGAAGTACTTTGGAGGGAAAATGGCTGAAAATTACTCTTCCAAAGAGGTTTCGTCTCTTGCTTTTTATTTGCACGAAGACGGATTTCAAATATGTTTTGGCACAAAACACTGAAATGGTATGAGTTCTCACTCGCACGAACAAATGTTTATTTTCTTTACACTAACCACGTTTCACAGTAAATATCGAGGAATTAAGAGGGCTAAAAGTGCTCATGATATATCTTTAGCAAACAGGGTTGAGGAAAATCCCATAGACTACGTTTCATATATAAGGAGCGAGAGGGTAAGTAGAGAACTGTTGGGCCCACACAGGACAAAGGAAGAAAGTTATGCGTGGACTCAGAGAAAATTGGTGAGATTCTTAACGAGTACTTTGCATCTGGATTCACCAAGGAGAGGGACATGACGGATGTTGAGGTTAGGGATAGATCTTTGCATACTCTGGGTCAGGTCGACATAAAGAGGGAGGAAGTTTTGAATATTCTAAAAGCTAGAAATGTAGACAATTTCCAGGTCTGGATGGGATCTACCACAGATTACGAGGTATGTGAGTGAGGAAATAACTGGGATTTTAACAAATATCTTTGCAGAATACTTGTTCAGGGGTGAGGTCCAGGAGAACTGGAGCGTTGCTAATATTGCCCCCTTCTTTAAAAAGGACAGCGGGAATTATCCAGGTAATTATAGACCGGCGAATCTGACATCAGTGGTAACGAAGCTGCTGGAGTAGATACTGAAGGACTTGAGTAAGGTGTTTTATTAGTTTCCCCATTGTAGGTTGATGGAGAAGGTGATGTTGCATGGGGTCCAGCGTGTTTTATATAGATGAATAGAGAACTAGCTGGGCAACAGGAGACAAAGAGTAGTAGTGGAAGGGTATTTCTCAAAATGGAGACCTATGACCAGTGGTGTGCAACAGCGATCCATGCTGGGTCCACTGTTGTTTGTGATTTATAACAATGATTTGGAAGAAGATATCGGTTGCCTGATTTGCAAGATTGCAGATGACACTCAGATTGGTGGAGTAGCAGATCGTGAAGGGAACTGTCAGAGAATGCAGCAGAATACACTATAGATAGATTGGAGAGATGAGCACAGAAATGGTAGATGGAGTTCAATCTATGCAAATGTGATGTGATGCATTTTGGAAGATCCATTTCAAGAGGGAATAATACAGTAAATGCAAAAGTCCTGGGGAAAATTGACATAGAGCGAGACCTGGGTCTATTGTTTCCTGAAGGTGGCAACGCAGGTCAGTAAACTGGTTAAGGCAGCATATGGCATGCTTTCCTTCATTGGAACAGGTGTTGAGTACAAGCGTTGGCAGGTCATGTTACAGTTGCATCGGACTTTGGTTTCGCTGCTTTTGAAATGCTGCATATAGTTCTGGTCACCACATTATCAAAAGGATGTGGATGCTTTGACTAGAGTGCAGAGTAGGTTCACCAGGATGTTGCGTGGTATGGAGGGTGCTGGTTATAAAGAAAGGTTGAGTAATTATGATTATTTTAATTATACAGGCAAAGATTGGGGGGGGCGGGGGAGACCTGATTGAGGTCTACAAAGTCAAGAGAGATATAGACAGGGTGGATAGCAAGAAGCATTTTCCCCAGATTGTGGAACTCAGTTACTCGGGGTCATGAGTTCAAAGTGAGAGGGGAAAGGTTTAGGATAGATATGTGTGGGAAGTTATTTACATATATAGTGGCAGCCTGGAAGGTGTTGCCAGTGGAAGAGATAGGGGCAGGAACAATAGAGTTATCTAAGATGTATCTGACAAATACACGAATGGGCAGGGAGCAGACGGATCCAGATTCTTAGAAAATAAGTGGAGGTTTAGAAAATAGGAAGATCTTAATCAGCACAGGCTAGGAGGGCCAAAGGGTCTGTTCCTGTGTTGGAACGTTCTTTGTTCTTAACTTTCATCCTAAAAATGGTAAGATTTCAACTTAATGTATGCTCCAATTTAATGATATAAACCATTTATTTGACAATGCATGTAAAATTATTGTCATTTCTAAATTACAGTCAGAGAGTCAAAGAGATGCCCAGCAAGGAAACAATCCTTCGGTCCAAACCGTCCATACGGACCAAATATCCCAACCCAATCTAGTCCCACCTGCCAGCACTCAGCCCATATCCCTGTAAACGTTTTCTATTCATAAACCTATCCGGACGCCATCTAAATGTTGCAATTGTACTAATTTGCACCACTTCCTCTGGCAACTCCACACACTAACCACCCCCTGTGTGGAAAAAGTTGCCCCTTACGTCTCTTTTATATTTTTTCTTCCCAACTTAAACCGATGCTATCTAGTTCTGGACTCCCTCACACCAGGGAAAATACCTTGTCCATTTCCACATTCATGGCCCTCATGATTTTATAAACCTCTTTAAAGTCATCCCTCAGTCTCCAAACGTTCCAGGGCAAAGAGCCATAGCCCATCCTTGTAAATCTTCGCAGAACACTTTCAAGTTTCACAGCATCCTACCGATAGGAAGGGGAACAAAATTGTATGCAATATTCCAAAAGTGGCCTAATCAATGTCCTGTACAGCCGCAACATTACCTTGCAACTACTTTACTCAATGCTCTGAACAATAAAGGGAAGCATACCAAATGCCTTATTCACTAACCTATCTACCTGTGACTCTACTTTCAAGGAACAATGAACCTGCACTCCAAGGTCTCTTTGTTCAGCAACACTCCATTGGACCTCACCATTCAGAGTATTAGTCCTGAGAAGATTTGTTTTCCCAAAATGCAGCATCTCACTTTTATCTAAATTAAACTCCATCTGCCACTCCTCAGCCCATTCGCCCATATGATCAAGATCCTCTTGTAATCTGAAGTAACCTTCTTCGTTGTCCACTACACCTCCAATTTTGGTGTCATCAGCAAATTTACTAACTATACCTCTTATACTCATATACAAATCATTTATATAAATGACAAAAAGTAGAGGACCCAGCACCGATCCTTGTGACACTCCATTGGTCACATGCCTCCAATCTGAAAAACAAACCTCCACCACCACACTCTGTCTTCCAGCTTTAGGTAGTTCTGTATACAACTGACTAGTTATTCCTGCACTCCACTGAGATCTAACCTTGCTAACCATTCTCCCATGGTGAACCTTATCGAATGCCTTACTGAAGTCCATATAGACCACGTCCACCGCTCTGCTCTCATCAATCCTCTTTGTCACTTCAGCAAAAAGCTCAATCAAGTTTGTGAGACATGATTTTCCACACACAAAGCCATGTTGACTATTCCTAATCAGTCCTGGCCGTTCAAAATACATGTACATCCTGTCGACTCGGGATTCCCTGCAACAACATGTACTCCACTGACGTCAGGCTCACTGGTCTATAGTTCCCTGGCTTGTCCTTAACACTTTTCTTAAACAGTGGCACCACGTTCGCCAACCTCCAGTCTTATGGCACCTCACTTGTGGCTATAAATGTTACAAATATCTCAGTAAGAGGCCCAGCAATCAGTTCCCTACCTTCCTACAGAGTTCTAGGCTACACCTGATCGATCAGGTCCTGGGGATTTATCCACTTTTATGCATTTCAAGACATCCAACACTTCCTCCTCTGCAATGTGGACATTTTTTAAGATGTCACCATCTATTTCTCTGTAAATCTACAACTCCCATGTCCTTCGCCTGAGTAAACACTGACAAAATACTCGTTTAGTATCTTTCCATCTCCTGCAGCTCCACACAAAGGCCGCCTTGCTGATCTTTGAGGATCTTCTCTTCCTATTTACACTTTTGTCCTCAATTTATTTGTAAACTCCTTTTGGATTCTCCCTAATTCAATTTGCCAAAGCTACCTCATGTCCCCTTTTTGATTTCGTTATTTCTCTGTCTAGTATACTCCTCTTGCCTTTATACTCTTCGAAGGATCCACTCGACCTATCCTGCCTGTACCTGTCATATGCATCCTTCTTTTTCTTAACCAGACTCTCAATTTCTCTAGTCATTCAGCACTCTCTATACCTACCAGCCTTTCCTTTCACCCTAACAGGAACATACTGTCTCTGGACTCTCGTAATGTCATTTCTGAAGGCTTTCCATTTTCAAACCATACCTTTCTCTGCGAACATCTGCTGCCATCAGCTTTTGAAAGTTCTTGCCTAATACCGTTGAAATTGGCATTTCTCCAATTTAGAACATTAACTTTTTCAGCTAGTCTATCCTTTTCCATCATTATTTTAAATCTAATAGATTTTTTGGCAAATAGCTGGAGGTCACACATTTCAGTGAGAAATTAAATCGATCGATTACACTTAAATGTACAAGAATGATAGTCGATTTGATTGTTCAATCTTTGCTCACTTTGAATATGCAGTTAGAGGTCAACCACTTTACAAATGATAGAGCAACAATGTATGCATTTAAATACTGAGTTTCAATGTGTAATTGTGATCACCAAAATAGTCAACAACGTGTTATTTTTCGATACAAGACAAAATGTGCATTCTTTATTTTTATATTATAAAAGGTTGTTCGGTGTTTATAATTTAATTCCATCAATATAGAATCAACTAAATTGTTTTCAGAGATGATGCAGTTATTGTTCAGTTGAATAATTGTAGCACATATCTTATTATTGCCCAATTCACAAACATGGCAAAATCCTTATCATGGTTCAGGTCAGTAAACCCATCACTTTACGTCATGACCGACATTAAAAGTGGATTCCAAAAGGCCTGAATTTGGGTACAATGATAATGGATCTTACAGCTGCCTGTGCCACTGAGTGAGACACTGGCTTGCTCCTGAATTTGTCCAGAGAGTTTCCAACAATTGTCAGGGCAGTCATTCAAATATTCCCTCACAGGGAATAATTTGGAATCCCCCATCAGCAGCAGAAAACTAGCCAACAGGCTATCACTGCTCTCAGTGTAGGTACAAATGCTGTCTAAATTAGATACCAGCGACTGACCCGGAACCCAGTCTTACAAATTTATCCTCAGTCGGAGCCTGGCCCATGGAGCAGAAGTATGGACATGGAATCTCAGAATCACATCGCACAAGTTATTTATGGTGATGACATCTTCCATGTGCCCCAGACTCCATAACATCTGCCCACTGGACCAGACTCTGAGTGAAAACATTCACAATTGATAGTCTATTGCAGCATTTTGTATCTCACAGTGAACCCTCTGAAACTATATCCAATCAATGAACCTTCATATTCACCAGTATCAAAATAAAATTGTACATGCCTGTGGATGTTCAGATACTAATTCATAGGTCATCCAACAGAATGTATCTTAAGAAACCAGGAGCAAACAGCAAGCCAAGATTCGTTTTAATAACTGAACCTGGTGGATTTTGTCTGGTCTAGGTAACCACGTATATTGTGCTGGCATTTAGTTGAATGTAACAATACACATCAAAACTGAAAGTCTTGGTCTAACGTCCCACCCCGGCTTCCTGACATCACACACCGCACTCCCTTGCACACCTCTCTCCCTCGCACACCTCACTCCCTCAAACAATTACCAATTAATGAGAACCCACAAACTGAGTGAAACCTGGAACACAGAACAGTACAGCACAGTAAGAGCCCTTAAGTCCTTAATGTTTTGCTGGCCTTTTATCCTAATCTTAGATCAGTCTAACCTACATACACTTCAACGTACTAACTTTCATGTTCCTATCCAATAGTCTTCTTAACTATCCCTAATGTATCTGATCCTGCTACCACCGCTGGGGGTGCATTCCGCCAACCCACCACTCTCTGAATAAAGAACCTACCACTGACATCTCCTCTAAACCTTCCTCCAATCAGCTTAAAGTTATGCCCCTTGTCGATAGCCAATTCTGTCCTGGGAAAAGGCTCTGGCTATCCACTCTATCTATTCTCTCAACATCTTGTACACTTCTATTATATCACCTGTCATCCTTGTTCGCTCCAGTGAGAAATGTCCTAGCTCTCCCAACCTTTCTTCCTAAGACATGTCCTCCATCAAGGCAGCATCCTGCTAGATATGCTCTGCAAACTTTCTGAGGCTTCCACATGTTTCCTATAATGAGGCAATCAGGACTGAACCCAATATTCCAAGTGTGGTTGAACCACAGCTTTATAGAGCTAAGCATTAACCTGGCCGCTCTTAATCTCAACCCCCCGTCAATGAAAGCCAACACACCATACACCTTCTGAACAACCCTGCCAACTTGGGTGGCAACTTTGTTGGATCTATGGGCATGGAGCCAAAGATCCCTCTGTCACTCCACACTGCCAAGAATTTTGCCTTTAACTCTGTGTGGTGTGTGCAAATACAATCTTCCAAAATAAATCGCTTCGCAATTTTTAGACTTCAACTGTATCTGCTACTTAGCAGCCCAGCTCTGCATTCTGTCAATGCCCTCTTGTAACCTATACCAACCCTCTACACTATCCACAACTCCACCAGAGTTCATGTCATTGGCAAACTTATTAACCCACCATTCCACTTACTCATCAAAGTTATCTATAAAAATCACAAAGAATACAGGTCCCAGAGCGGATCCCTGTGGAATACGATTGGTCACTGATACCCAGGCTGAATACTTTCCATCTGCTACTACCCTCTGTCCTCTATGGGCCAGCCAAATCCATATGCAGACATCCACATTTCCCTGTGTCCCATGCCTCCTTACCTTCTGAATGTGCCTACAATGGGGAACCTTATCAAACGCCTTGCTAAAATTGTTGTTCACCACATCTACTAGTCTACCTTCACATCTTCAAAGAATTGAATAAGGTTTCTGAGGGTAACCTGCTCCTCACAAAGCCATGCTGAATATCTCTGATAAAAACATAGTTTTCTTAGTAATTGTATATCCTGCCTCTCAGAAGGATCTCCAATAATCTGCCAATCACTGTAAGACTCACAGTTCTGTCATTCCCAGGGTTATCCCTATTTCCCTTTCCTGAACAAAGGAATAATGGTTACCATCCTCCAATCATCTGTCACTACTCCAGTGGAAAATGACGATGCAAAGGTTATCACCAAAGGCGCACATATCTCTCCCATCACTTACTGCAGTAACCTCGGGTATTCCCCATCTGATCCAGGTCATTTATCTATCCTTATGTTTGTACTTCAATCAGTCTGTACCTCTTATCAACTTTTCTACACCCTGTCCAACCAACTGATTCACTGTTTCCATTTCAATGTTATATAGAGTGCTGCCTGCCTGAGTAAGTACGGTTCCCAATGTCCTGTGAATCACAGAATGAAAAAAAGGAATATACCAATGCCTTCCTGATGACGGGCTTATGCTCGAAAAATCAACTCTCCTACTCCTCGGATGCTGCCTGACCTGCTGTACTTTTCCAGCACCACACGTTTCGACTCTGATCTCTATCAACTGCAGTCCTCACTTTCTCCATTACTGAGGGCTGTCCCCTTTTCACTCGGAGCAGGGAATTAACCATCAGAACTTTATTGTATGTGGAGCTGACTGCTCAGTTCTGGAAAGTTGTACTTGATTAATATATTTTTTTTAGAAAAAGAAATTATAGTTCAACAAATGTTCATTCAGTGCCAGAATTACAATTTTGGTTCATGGTTTGAGCAGCATGATAAGAAATCGTGAATGACTGAAGAACTCCGAGGTACAGAGTATTCCAGATGTTATATTCCAGCTTACGTTAATGCTGGGAATATTATCAGACAGACTGATGTGATAATTGGAGGTGTGACATTTTTGCCATCACAGAGACGTGTTTGAGGGAGGTCACAGCCAAGAACTCAATATGCTGTTATACTGTCAAATATGGGCAGGACATGAGAGGGTGTTGAATAGAAGGTGGTGTTGTATTATTAATTAAGGAGTCAGTTACTGCAGGAAGGAGCGACAATACCTTGGAAGTGTCTTCAAATGAGGCTTTATGGTCCGAGGTTAGGATCAAAACGATGATAGAACACACTGCTGGGGATATTTTACAAGGCCCCAGAAAGATGAAAATACAGGAGAAGATATATAACCAATTCACTGAGGTGTGTAGGAAAGCAAGGCTGGAGATGTTACAGAGATAGGAAAGCAAGCTAGAGATGTTACAGCGATAGGAAAACAAGGCCAGAGATTTAACAGAGAAAGGAAAGCAAGGCTGGAGATGTTGCAGAGATAGGAAGGCAAGGCCGGAGATGTTAAAGAGATAGGAAAGCAAGGCTGGAGATGTTACAGTGATAGGAAAGCAAACTGCAGATGTTTCATAGATAGGAAAACGTGGCTGGAGATGGCCGAGAGTTAGCGTGGCCTGTGCATGCGAGAACAGGTTAATGAGGTATTTTTAAATTCAGTCACAGGATACAGGGAGAGATGAATCAGCTGGAAGTGATAGAGATAGGGAGAGATGTAGGGGCTGGCAGAATTTACAGCGATAGATGAGTCTGGAGTTTGCGATAAAGATTGTGGAGATATGGAGGGTTACTGAGATACAGATGGATGCAACAGGAGGAGGAGATGACAGGGAAAGATACAGATATACACGTAGATAGTTTAAAAATGGAATTGAGCGATGTCTTAATAGAGAAAATATTATAGAAATCTTTGGAATAGACAAGGCACTGGGAGGAACTGAAGGAATGAGACCTTGGATTGTCCAATCACGAGAGAAATAGAGTCAGTGTCATACAGCAAAGGACAGGCCATTCGGTTGATAGCGACACAAATAAAAAGCCCTGCAGACCCTGGAAACCCCTCCTTCCTAACGTCTGGGGTCAAAAGCTAGATTTGGAAGAGGTGTCCTATAGACTGATCAAACAACAATGTGACATAACAACACCTCATTGTGTCAGATCAAACACTGACACGGAAAACTCCTGCTGACGCCCTTCCCTCAGCCTCATGGGGTCAGATCAAATACTGACACAGAAACCTCCTTCTGACTCCCCTCCCTCAGCTGAATGGATCAGTGTCCCTCCACATTGAACAACACGCGGAGGACGCACTGAGAGGGTGACAGAGCTGGAGAATGTATACTTGGTTGGCCATTTCAAACCCCACCAAAAGGGGATCTGCAGCAGAACTGCTGATCAAGATGGTCAAGTCCAAAAGGACATAGCTGTGAGACTGCGTCTGCACCGGGGCAGGGGGGAACGACTGAGAGGGAGAAACACACTTGACCTCATCTTCACCAACCTACTGCTGCAGACACATTGATGATGACCATATTGGGAATGGTGACTACCACACACAGTATTCCGGGAGAGAAAGTCACACATACATTCATGCACATGTGAGAGATACGATCACCATGCTCAACGGGACAGATTTCGAATAGGTCCAGAACTCATGATTGGCCTTTGTGAGGTGATTCGAGTCATGACCAACAGCAGCAGAATTCTATCCCAGAACAATTTCCACTGTCACCACCTGGCATATGTCCACTTTACCCTGCCCATCTGGACAGGGATAACCCCTTGTTCAATGTAGAATACAGGAGGGCCTGCCAAGAGCAGCACCAGCTACACCTCACAATGAGGTGACATTACCAATCAAGACCACTTACTGACCAAATAGCATAAATAGCCAGTGACAGACAGATCTAACCAACAAATCAGATCTAATCTCTGCAATCCTGTCACATGCAATCAGGGTGAATCGTGTGGTCAATCAAACAAATCACTGGAAGAGGAGGGTCCACAAATATCACCTTCCTCAGTGATGGAAGAGGCAAGCACAATAGAAAAGATAAGGATGAAACATTCACGACAATCAGCGTGTTGTGCTGGCTAGACTCCTTATCGTCCTGTGTAATAATAGACAAACAGGAGGCTGGAAGCACACAACTAGCCAGGCAGCAGCAGGAGGTGGAGAAGTCAATATTTCCGGTATAACCGTTCATTTGGATTGGGGTTGGGCTAGGGGTTGCTGCAGATAAAAAACAGAAGGCAGTGGTCGGAGTGGGGAGAGTAGGGGAAGGGAAATTGAAATGGTTGTTGAATGGGAGCTCACGTCGGTCGCTTTGGGCCCGGCTGTGATGGTTGGGAAAATGTGTCCTTAGTTTATGTTTGGTCTCCCCAGTGTACAGAAGACCATATCGGAAGAACCTGATGCAGTACAGTTGGTTGGAAGGGGGGGGGGGGGGGGCAGGTGAATCTCTGTTTCACCTGGAAGGACAGTTTGGGGCGCAGGATAGAGGTGAGGGAGACTGTGTGCCAGCAGGTGATGCACCTTTTCCGTTTGCAGGCGCAGTTGTCAGTGGGGATTGGAGGGTTTGGTGAGTAGTGTGGCATGCACCAAAGATTAGCGAAGGGAATATTCCTTGTGGAAAATGTGCCAGGTCTTGGGATCCAACCTAGTTTACTGTATCTGTTGCTCCCAATGTTGTCTTCTCTACATCGGTGATCCCAAGCGTAAATTAAGGGGATGTTTTTCTAAGCTTCCCAGCTGGGCCCATAAGGGCTGAGCTGACCTCCCAATAGCTGCCTACTTCAATTTCCCCTCCCACACACACCCTTTCCAAAGTGGCCATCCTTGACTTCCTCCATTGCCACTATGAAATAAACCACAAATTGGAGGAACAACATTTCATCTTCTGCCTGTGCAGCCTACAATACGGGTGACTCAACAATGAGTTCTCTAATTTCAAATAACCTCCCTCCAATCCGCCAAATACATTCCCAGTCCCTCCTCCTCCGTCCATTTCTCTGATCAACCCGGCTTCCATCTCCCAACTGGATTAATTCCTCCTTTCGACCAACCCGGGCATAATCTCTACTTTTGTTCACCTATCCCCACCTCACCATCCTGTTTCCAACACCCCCCACCACGTATCTTTAACTGTAGACCTCCTTAAACCCCCCTCCACACACACCCAGTCTTGAAAAACGCTTTGACTCAAATCGTTGTCTTCTCACCTCCTGATGCCGCTTCTCTTGTGGTGTTGTTCTGGCATCCTGACTGTCTACTTTGAATTCAGATTTTTTTTAAAAAGCTCTTCATGAGTAAGAAACAGAGAGTGAATGGGCTGTGTCTCTTCTTATCGAATACTTTCGATGGGCTGAATGGCTTTCTCACATTCCAATGAAACCAGCTTGAAATGCTGAATGAGCTCCTCTTTCTATACTGTGGAAATGTTCAGGGTCCAGCAGTGCTGACACACGAATTTTACCTGCACGTTAACAGCATGAGCTTGAATATTGTGCAGGTTTTGATGCTTTCTGTGATCTTCACTGAACATCTTCACTTCTGATTGAATGACGGAAGGAAAGACATTGATGAAGCAGCTGGAGATATTTGTCTAAGGAAGCTACCCTGAGGATCACCTACGGAAATATCCAGGGACTGAGAGGATTGATGTCCACCAGCTACATTGTGTTCTGAATGACACAACGAATGGGGAGTTTACAATTGATTCCTATTAATTTCAGTCTTGTTCTGACCCTTTGAAACCTTGCTCATTCAAATCTTGATGTAATGTCAGGGCCAGTCACTCTGATGCTGTGTTCATATGTTTTGATCATGTACGTAGGCCAAGGTATATGTTTGAGGGTTCTTTCCTTCTCTCAGAGGATAGTGATTGTTGGGGCCTTTCTATCCCAGACATTTGCATCCCTGAAATGATTGGGAGGAGTTGAGGAGGGTATCAATTAATTTTGTGAAAGCCGAGGTCTACAAAGATTTGGGCATAAAAGAGAAATTGCTGGCAAGAGGAGGTCATCCCTGACCTTACTGAAGGGAAGGGCAGATTTCAGGAGCTAAATAGCCTCGTGTTATTCCAACATTCCCCAGAGTCCAGTCAGTTTGTGGCCTCTCCAATTTCCTGTGTTACTGACCTGAAGTAACTGAATAGACTGATCCTGTCGCTGCATAACAGGATACTGGTGCTGCATGAGAAAATCTCGGTACAATTGTATAGGTTCGATGGGCTGATTGGCCTCCTCCTGTAACTGTATATCAGGCTCCTGGGTTTGAAAAGCCTTATCTTGTCCTGGTGTAACTGAAATCCATATTGACTAAATCTATCACCCTAGCAGGAAGTGAGCAATGCAGATGCTGGAAATCAGCGTCCACAAGTGTGCTATTGGAAAAGCATGGTAGGTCATGCAACGTCTGAGGAACAAGATAGTCGATGCTTTGGATATTCCTGATGAAATGCTTATGCCCGAAATATTGATTCTCTTGTTCCTGCTGACCTGCTGTGTCCCATCCAGTGCCACATTTTCCGACGTCTACTGCCCCGACCTAGTCAACCTTCCTGATCACATCATCAAATAACTTAAAGAAATTTTTGAAGCATGATCTCCCACGCACAAAGCCATTCTCAATGTTCCTAATCAAACCTTGTCTTTCCAAATTAATGCGCATCTTATCCTTCAGAATTTTGTCAATTTTAACAGATGTTAAACTCACTGTTCACAGTTTCAAGGCTTTGATTTCAGTCATTCTTAAGTAAGGGATCAATGTTTGATATCCTCCAGCCTTCCAGGATCTAAACTCTGGTTAATGTGATCAAAATCATCATTCATTTCCCACGCAAATGCTTCTTTAGCTTCTTACAGTGTTCTTGGATGTATCTGGTAAGGAACGTGAGATTTATCCAACCTCAAGCATTTTACTACGTCGAATTCCTCCCCTCCTGTGATATGGGCTGTCCCGAAGAAATCATCATGAACTTCGCCAAGTTCCTAAGTATTCATGCCTTTCTCCATGTTAAACACAGAGGAGGAATATCCGTTGATGGTCTCGCCCATCTCTTATGGTTCCACACATACATGCCACTTTGGTCTTTGAGTGGTCGTATTTTCTAAATAGTTATTGTTTTTCCTTTAATATACTGAAAGTACCATTTTGGATTCATCTTAATCTTCGCAGCCAAGGCTCTTTCATGTCCCCTTTTCGCACTACTGATTTCCTTCTTCAGTAAATTCCTGTATCCCTTATATATCTCCAGGGATTCACTTGATCCCAGCTGCCCGTAACGGAACTGTTTTTTTCCGGTCAAAGCCTAAATATCTCTTGTCATCCAGTGTTACCCATTCCTGCCAACTTTCCATTCACCTCCACAGTAACAAATAGACATTGAACCTCAGTATCTCACGTTCAATGGAGTCCCACCTGCCAGACGTCCCTTTGCTGGCAACGAAATATTCCAGCAAACTTCTGCAAACTCTTACTTAATTCCATCTAAATTCGTCATGCCCCATTTTATAAATTGAAGCTATGTACCAGTACTGTCTCTGACCATAAATAAGTGAAAAATTAATAGAACTATGGCCGTTGGTTCCAAAGTGCTCCCACACTGTCTCGTCCGTCACCTGTTCTGTCTTATTTCCTAAGAGCAGGTCGAATATTGCCCCTTCCCGAGAAGGCCAAGCTACATACTGCTTGAGTGAATTTACCTGGCGCAATTAAGGGATTCCACCCCATCAAATCCCTTAATGCGCTGGCAGTCCCAGTCAATGTTATAAAAATTAAAATCCCTAATTATGACAATCCTTTTGCTTTTGCAGGTCCCACCTCTCTATCAGTATATTAATTACTCTAATTCCTGGTGACTATTTCAGGGCCAAAGGTACAGCCCCTATAACATCATCATACCCCTTCCTTTTTATTAGTCCCATCCACAAATTCTCGCTGTTTGATCTTTAAGTTATTTGATCTCTGATTACTGCTGTGATACTCCCCTTAATCAGAAATGCAACCCCACCCCCACCCCTTTCCACCATCTCTGTCCTGCCTAATGCTATACCCTGGCACATCAAGCTGCCAGTCCTGTCCCTTCCTTAGCTATGTTTCTGTAATGCCTGTAATATCCCAGTCCCACATAGCTATCAATGCTCTGAGTTCTTCAGTCTTACCAGTCAGTCCTCTTGCATTGAAATAAATGCAATTTAATAAAAACAGACATTCTCGCTGCCTGTTGTGTTCCAGCCTGACCTGCCTTTTCATTTTACTGTTTCTGATTACTGTATCTCCTTCCAGCCTCGCACTTGCCTCCCTGCTCTTGAGGATCTCACCCCAGCCAATCACGTTTAAACTCTCCATTGGAGCACCAGCAAACCTGTCTGCCAGGATATTCGTCCCCCCTCCAGTGCATGTGACACTTGGCCCTCTTGAACAGGTCAACTGTCACAGCGAAGACACCAATGATCTAAAACTCTGAGTGCCTTCCCCCTGCACCAATTCTTTAGTTATGCATGTATCTGACATAACCTTCTATTCTTACTTTCATGAGCTAATGAAATAGGAAGTGCTCAGGGGATTACCACTTCGAGGTCTTGGTTTTTAGCTTTTCTCCTAGCTCTCTGTAATAACTCTGGAGGACCTCATTCCTATATCTACGTGTATCATTTGTGATACCAACGTGCACAATGACTTCTGGCTGCTCTCCCTCCCCCTTGACAACGTTCTGCAGCCGCGCAGAGGGTTCCTGCAACCTGGCACCTGCGACGTAGCACAACTAGTTGGATTTCCGTTTGAGGCCCCAGAATCTCCAAAGTGTCCCTCCAACAATCGACTCTCTTATCTCTAAGACCCTGTTTAAATTTACCCTTTCCTGCTATGCTCCAAAACCAGTGGTAGTACCACCAATTTGGCCTACCACTGCTTTCCCTGGAAAGGTCGTTCCCTCCAACAGTATCAGAAGTAGTATGCTTCTTTTCGTGGGGAATGGCCACAGGGGATAGCTGAACTCTCTGCCTACTACGTTTGCAATTCCAAACCTGCTCTTTGCCTGGAACGCGATAGGGAGAAATGACTGGCTGTTGGATTAAATTTGTATTTATTTAAATGCAACAGGGCAGACGAGTAAGACTGATGAACTCAGGGCATGGATGTTTATGTGGGACTGTAAAATTATAGTCATTACAGAATCATTGTCAGGGTGGGTCTTGGGCGTGACCACCACACTAAAGCACTTACGTATGAAATTCGCAGCAACTCCGATAATCTTGAGTTCATCCAGCTCCAGCTCGCAAACATGGTCTCCCAGGAGCTGCAGCTGGGTGCACTTTCCACACGTGTTGTCAATAGGGACAGTGGAAATCTCTCTGAATTCCCACATCCCACAGGATGAACGTGCAACTGGCCTAACTGCCATCTCGACTGCTGTAAATAATAAATTAAAAGGACTTTATTTGAGCTTGCCTGTACATTTTTCTGACCTGCTGCTGTCTGAAGCCTCTCTAACCAATGACTTACTACTTCATCTGCTACCAACTGCATTTTCTCCACTCCTCCACCTTTACTTTTGTTTAGGGAAGAAAGGAGACACTACAGTAATGCAATGTTTGTGCCTTAGACATTAAGTGACACCAAGACCATATCGACCTACTCTCCAGAGCACGTCATTACTTGTACTTGGAGGGTGTCTTGCTGAGTCTTCCTCCTGCTGGTGGTGACTGCGCTGAGCCAAATATTAACCCCAACAGCCAATCCACGTTGTCGCAGTTCCCTGGTCCTTTGTGTCTATTAAGAGTGCATTTATGAAATCCTTGAATCCGTCGATTGCATTCCAAACTGTGTCTCACTCCAAAGGGAGAGACGTTATGGTCCGGTGAATACAGGGCTGTTGGAAAAAAGAATGGCATTAGACACTGGAGCAACATTCTGGCCATCCGCACCCTGAGTCTGCTTTTCTGTTCAATTTCGTTATATTTACTCTGGTAATATCCCATTCTGCTAGACTACATTATCCCTATAACCAACCCTTGTTTAATAATCAGTCTGCCTAAGCCTTCAAGATGTTTAAGGAAATAACCTCAACAGACCTCAGAATTTTCTGCAACTATTTCCCTCTCACTGTTGGGAGACTTAGTGATCTTTAGTCCCATGCCTTATTTCTAGCCCTCTGTGCGAGAGTTGTGCCATCGTTAGATGTTATCATGTCCCATCACACCTTCGCTGTGGCCAGAGACAAGAGGAAAAATAAAAATGTCAGAGCCTGTGCTGTTCTACCCCATCTTCCACAACAGCCTAAAATACAACTCACCAGGATCTGAGAATTTGCCCACTCTTTACCCGACATAAACTTTAAATTCTCCCTTGGCTTTCGTATCAATTCATTCAAGGGGCATTCTCCCTGATCAAAGAACTGCTTCTCCCAACTGAAGACCGATATGAAGCCCATGTTTAACATATCCTGTGGCTCCGTGCACAGGCTGCCCCCTTGGTCTCTAATGCTCCCCCTCCTTTCTGCTGTTACCCTCTTCCTCTGAATAAACTGATATACTGTCTTTGATTCTTGTTAATCTTACCCACTAATGCTTTATCACGATGCCCCTTCTGTTTTTCTACTGACTTTTTAAGATTAGCCTGACACTTTGAATATTCATTTCGTGCATCCATTGGCCTGCTCACTTTGTACCTGATTTAAGCTTATCTTTAATTTTAATTCTGTTTTGAATTTCTTTTGTTAACATCCGAGGTTCTCTAGGCTTGTTTTCCAAATTTTCATCTTTCGTGTAACACGGTCGGACACTCTCATTAATTCCATTTTAATCAAGCGATTCCCCCAAACACCCCTCCTGACACAGGGTTTTCTGCTACAGTTTTACCCAGAAGCCATTGCAATTTGGCCAGATCCCGTCATATTATTTCATAAAATCGGTCTCCCTAATCCAAAACACCTTTTATTTACCAGATAGTGCGTTTTTTTAAAAAAAATATTTCCCTTACCAAACATAAAATGCTTGATGTCATGGTCACTGGCCTTATACTGCCTGCAATATCCTTACTGGTTTCATTCCCCACAGTGAGGTACATCACTGCCCCACCCATTGTTGTATCTGCTTCATGAGATACAAGGAGCTTTATGGAATAAATTTCAAGGCATCTGTACCCTCTTAAAAAGTTATCACTGTCCTAATTAGTGCTTGGAAATGAAATGCCTGTGTATAATAAACCTTTTTTTTGACATCTCAGTATATCTGCTCCTGTACTTTCTTTTATCTAGGGGTCTATAATATATCCCCATCAGTGCCTCTGCCATGGGTTTGATCCTGAGCTCTAACCAACAAGCCTCATTAGAAGATCTTTCCAAGATATCGTCCCTCCTGACAGTAGTAACTGACTCCATAACTAATAATGCAACACCACCTCCTCTTTTACCCCTTTTCTGTCCTGGCTACAGTTCTTGTATCACAAGATATTGAGTTGTCAGCCCTGACCTTCCTCAAACGCATCTCTGTATTGGCAACAATGTCACATTTCCACATGTCACCTTGTTCCCTTATCACATCTCTCTGTCCGATGATATTCCCAGCATGAAAGTCAAGCTCATCCACCCTGGAACATAACACATGGAAGACTTTGTACCTCGGAGTTCTTCAGTTTTTCACTGTTCCTTATCACGTTGCCCAATTCATGAACCAAAACTGGGACCGAATTAGTATTTTTTCAAATCCAATTTCGTTTTTAATGAATGTATTAACCTAATGCAATTTTCCAGAATTGAACAGTCTGCTCCAGATGCAATGGGTTTCTGCTGATTAATTCCCTGTCAGGTATGCAGAGGTGACAGCCGTCAGTAATAGGGAAAATGAGGATGGAAGATTCTGGAGATCAGAGTCGAAACGTGTGGCACTGAAAACGAACAGCCAGTCAGGCAACATCTGAGGAGCAGGAGAGTCAAAGATTTCGGCAACACCTCTTCATCATGAAAATTCCCATACTTTTCATTCCATGGTTCACAGGATATTGGGAACCATACACGCTCAGTGAAGCAGCACGGTATATAGCCCTGAAATAGAAAACAGACAATCAGTTGGTTGGACAGGGAGTAGACAATTTCAGGTGAAGTACAGACTAATTGAAGTACAAACATATGAATAGATAAATCCCCGGACCAGAGGAGAAATATCCTAGGTTACTACAGGAAGAGAGGGAAGTGATTTCTGCGCCTTTTGCGATGATCATTGCGTCTTCACTCTCCATTGGAGTAATGCCAGATGATTGAGGGTGGCAAATGTTCCTCCTTTATTCAGGAAATGGAATTGGGATAATCCTGAGAATAACAGTCCAGTCAGTGTTACCATCAGTATTGGGCAAAGTAGTGGAGAGGATTCTAACAGACAGATTTTATGATTACATGGAAAATCATAGCTTGATTAAAAATAATCAGCATGGCTTTGTGAGGGGCAAGGCATGCCTCACAAACAATCTGGAGGTCTTTGAGGATGCGATTAATCACATTGAAGAAGGTAGATCAGTGGATGCGGTGTTCATGGATTTCAACATGGCATTTGATCACGTTCCCCATCGTAGATTCATTCAGAAAGTAAGGAGACTTGTGATACGGAGAAACCTGTCTGTCTGGATACAGAATTGACTGGCCCATAGAGACACAAAGTGGTAGTAAATGGGAAGTATTCAGTCTGCAGCTCGGTGAAAAATAGTGTTCTGCAGGATTCACTTCTGGGAACTCTGCTGTTTGTGGTTTCCATGAATGATTTGGATGAGGAAGCGGAAGGGTGGGATATTACATTTGTCGATGGTAAAAAGGTCGATAGGATTGTGGAAAAGTGTGGAGAGCTGTTGTTTGCACTGGACCTTGACAGGATGAAGCTTGGAACTGATAAGTGGCAGGTAAATTTCAACTCAGTAAAGTGTGAAGCGATTCATTCTGGACAATCACATTTGAATGCAGAATACAGGATAAAAGATAGGTAGTGCTCGTCAGATTCCCAACAATTCACCCTCCTGTCTAGGCACCTTCTCCTGCCACCAAAGGAAAGCAAGACTTTTGCCCGTACCTCCCCTCCCCCACCCCCAGACCCTAAAATTCCTTCTACATCCATCAAAGTTTCACCTGCAGTTGCACGCATCTCAGCTACTGTATCCATTGCCCACAATATGATATTCTATACGTTGGGGAGATACGATCTCTACTCGCAAAGCACTTCAGAGAACATCTCTGGGACACCCGCCCCGACCAACTCGACTGCCCCGTGGCCGAACGCTTCGACTCCCCCTCCCACTCTGCTGAGTACATGCAGGTCCAGGGCTTCATCCATCGCCACTCCTTCACCACCTCATCTTCGATCTCTGGACACTCCAACCCCATGCATCAATGTGGATTTCACCAGTCTCCACATTTCCCCTCCTCCCACCTTATCACAGTTCCAAACTTCCAGCTTAGCCCCGCCCTCATGACCCGTCCCATCGTTTTATACAAAGTGGGGAAGGGTTTTTTTTAGATTTTCCACAGAGTGGAAGCAGGCCCTTTCGCCCAACAAGTCCGTACCCAAACTTCGAAGAGTAACCCATTTCTCTCTGACGCACCTAATGCACCTATTATTATGGGCAATTTAACATTTCCAATTCACCGGGCATGGACATCTTTGAACTGTGGGAGAAAACCGGAACACCCGGAGGTAACCCATGCAGACACGTGGGAGAATGTGCAAACTCCACACAGAGAGTCGCCTGAGGGTGGAATCGAAATTGGTGCCTGGCACTGTGAGGCAGCAGTGCTTACCACTGAGCCACCGTGCTCACCTTTTCATCTTCCTTCCCACCTAACCGCTCCATCCTCCCCTCCAATGTATTATCATTACCCACACCTCCATCCAACTATCGCACTCTCAGTTAACTTTCCCCAGCCCCAAACCCTCCCATTTATCACTGCACACTGATGGATTCCATTCTTATTGCTGACGAAGGGCTTTTGCACGAAACGTCGATTTTCCTGCTCCTTGGATGGTGGTTCTCCAGCACCAGCCTCATGACTCTAACTTCCAGCATCTGCTGTCTTCGCTTCAGCCTTGTTAACATCTCCAATCAGTGTCTGCCCAGGTTGCAGATGTATGGAGTCTGGGAGGTAGGCCAGATGTCATCACCGTAAGTAATTTGTGTGGTGTGCTTCTGACACTCCATGCCCGCACATCTGCTCTCTGGCCCAGGGTCTGACTGAAAATGATTTTGTAATGCATGGTTGCTAGCCAGTCAATGATGTCCAATTTGGACACCGTTTGTACTTACATAGAGACGAATGACAGCTTTGTGGCGAGTTTCCCCCGGCCCAAAGTGGATTCCAAACGATTTGTTGTGAAATAATGCTGGAATGGCTGCCATGGGTCACGTGGTCGTGCTCTGGATACATTCAGGTGCAGGCCAGGATCTCATAAAGTGCCACAGGCAGCTATGTGGTTCAGGAATACTCTACTTGAATGCAGATTCTTTTAAATCTATTTTCAACGAAGGTTATGATTGCCAGGTGATGGGTTCAGTGATCCAAAAAATGATCCGATATTTGCCATGTTTCATAAATTGCACAAAAATAAGATGTGAAGTCTGATTATTCAACCAAACAATAATGACGCTATCTCTGAAAACAATGAGGTTGATGTTATATTTTTGGAACAAAAATACAAACTCCTGTCAACATTAAATGATTCAAAAATAAAGAATGCACATTTTACTTTATTTCGAACAAAGAATATGCTATCTGACTATAGACGTGATTACAATTACATACTCATTGTCGGTATTCAAATAAATACATTGTCACACCAACATTTGGAAAGTGCTTGGCAACTGACCGATTTTATATTCAGATTGAGAAAATAATTGAACAATCATATCGAAAAAATTGTTGTTATTTATTTAAATAACAATTAGTTCAAATTTTCGTTTAAAAGCACGAACCTTCAGCTATTTTCCAACAATTGAGAAATGACAATAATTCTACATGCACTGTGAATCTTAACTTAAATAATTGATTTATAAAATTACGTTGTAGCGAACAATAATTTTAAATCTTGCATTTTTTAAAAGAATGAATGGCATTTAATGCGACATTTGGTTAGAGATAAAAAATGATGAACATATTTCCGTATGAGAGAAAAGTCAAACATTTACAAAGTGATTTGTGCCAAACCAAAGAAATATTTGTTTTAGTA
The DNA here is from genome assembly GCF_020745735.1 of Hemiscyllium ocellatum. Lineage (NCBI taxonomy): Eukaryota > Metazoa > Chordata > Chondrichthyes > Orectolobiformes > Hemiscylliidae > Hemiscyllium > Hemiscyllium ocellatum. The sequence goes on from NC_083446.1 coordinate 19,891,687, forward strand.
ATTGGGATACAAGATTTAAAATATTTATGTGCTGAGTAATAATTAGACTCCATCATCAAGCTGACATTGTAATACTTGCGTTTTAAATGGAAATGCTGCAGCAAATATGATCAGATATTTGCCGGTATTTACAACAGAAAATATTCAGATACTGACATTGACTTGCATCTGTACATGATAGAGGAGAGAACTTTAATGGACAGAAGGAGGTTATTGGGCCATTGTGTATGCATCAGTTCTGGAAATGCCTCCCAAACTCCACCCATTTGCCACCCGGTCTCTGCAGCCCTTTACATTCGTAACTTACAAATATATATCCAGTTCCCTTTTGAATCTTCATTCGCAACTCTCCGAGTTGCTTATGTCACTCCTAGCTCTTGTGCTGACAATCTTGAAACTAAGACTTCTAGACCTGTAATGCCAACGAACAGAAACAGAGTATTCGTATTTTAAGCTGTCATATTTTCCATAATTTTGAGCCCTGCAATAATTTCACTGCTTTGTCCGTTCTGCTTAATGCAGCGTAATCCTAATTGTTCGCGTAATACCTTAAACTAGTTCGTTCATTCCAGTTGTCATTCTGATTATTTATAAGGTTACTGGGTATACTTTACAAAGAAATGTGGTGTGTGTTTGTCTGTGTGTCTGTGTGTGTTCATGTGTGCATTTGTGTGTATATGTCTGTCTGTGTGCGCACGTGTGCATGCGTGTGTGTGTGAGAGAGAGAGCGAGAGAGAGAAAACAATCAGCTGGAATGTCTGAATTACTCCCGGTGCCACGTGTAAAAGAGGTAATGATTCGGCAGGTGGTATAGGTTAACATGTGCTTAAAGAACTATACAGGGGAGAGGGTTTCACGTTTTGGATCATTAGGTTCTCTTCCAGGGCAAGTGAGAGCTTTTAAAAGTGGACAGATTGCATCTTAACTGGAGGAACACCAACATCCTTATGTGGAGGTTTGCTCATGGAAATTGGGTGGATTGAAACGAATAAACCAGGAGCCTGGGAACCAAAGTAGCAGGTCAGAAACTGAGCAGATGACAAAGGTGAATATTACAGCACGTATGGCCAGGCTCATGACCATGATGAAGGACGGAACATGTCAATTCAAAATGTGAGTTGGAGATTGGAATAAATGATAGAGATGAGGCGCTAAGTTATCAGGGATAAACAAATAAGGTTGGACAGTGTGGTGGATATGGAGGGAGCGAAGTGTGTGAGATAAGGAAGCTAAAGTATGAGAAGGGAAAGACAAACCAATAAAACCTATTTAAATACTTTGTACCTAAAAGCTGAAAGTATTCGGAAAAATACTGATGAGCTGACAATAGGTACAGAAACAAATGTGTATACCTGGTACAGATTGCTGAAACATGATTACAGGGAGATCAAGACAGGGAATTGACATGTCCAAGGGGTATCACTTTTCCGGAATGTTAGACAAGGAGGAGCAAGAGGTGGAATTGATGTATTGGTCAAGTATGATATCAAGGCTGCATTAGGAAATGATATTGGCAGGAGGGAACGGCATGTAAATCAGTCCAGGCATAAATAAAAAGCAAGAGAAGAAATCTCTTGGGAATAGTAGTGTTCTGCTACTGTCCCCCCCCCCCCCCCCCCCCCCCGCCACCCCCCGAAGTATTTCTGAGATCAGGAATAATGACGGCTGGTGACAACGGCATAACAGTGGGATGGACATGCATATTGACTCGAAGAACAATTCGTAGACTGCATGAAGGATAGTTTTTGAGAGCAACATGTCATGGATTCAAACAGAGAACGGGTTACTTCAGATTTGATACTATGTGACAAGGAAGGATTAATAAATGATCTTGCAGTTAACGATGCACTTGGAAGCAATGACCGCTACATGTTGTAGTTTCAAACTCAGATTGACTGTAAAAGCCAAGAGTCTCATATGATGGTTATAGTGTTGAGCAATGATAATTATATTGGGCTAAGGAAGGAGTTGGCTTGGGTGGAATGGCCAGGAACAAAAAGCAAAACTATCAAGGGTAGAACAGATAAAAAAAAGGTAAAGACACAAAGAGATACTAAATAACCTCTCAATTAAACGATATTGGTGAGAGGAAGATGAATTGCGTAATGGAGAAAAATCATCCATGATTTGACACGGAAATCAATAATAGCTTGAGGGAAAAGTCTCGGGCAAATGATATTACACAAGTTAGTCACACTGTGGAGGACTGGGCAAGGCAGTGGCTTGCTGGTGTTATCGCTGAACTGTTAGGCAAGAGACCCAGCTAACGTTCTGATGACCTGGATTTGAATTCTGCCATGGGAGATGGTGGAGCTTGAATTTAATTGTGGAATTAAGAGACTCATGGTGATCATGAATCGATTATAAAGGAAAGCTCATCTGGTTCACTAACGTCCTTTAAGGAAGGAAAATTCCATCCTTACCATAGATTCATCACTCTCTGACTGAAGACGTTTCTTCTAATCTCCAATATAAAAGGTCCTCCATTAACTATGAGACTATGCCTTTGTGTCCATTCCCTCCGAACAATGGAACCACCTTTCTGACATCTACTCTGGCCAGGTATCTAGTATTTTGTATGATTCAATTAGATCCCCTCATCATTCTCAACTTCAGAGAGTTTAATCCCAGAGATCTCATATGTTCGGCTTTTCATTCCTGAGGCCATTCCTGTGAACTGCCTCTGAATACGGTCCAGGCGCAGTATATCTTTCCTGAGACGTGCGGACCAAAACATCACATAATAATCCAAATGTAGTCTGATTAGAGCATTATAGAGTATCGGAAGTACATCCATGCTTTTATATTAAAGAGATCTCAAAATAAATGTCATCATTGTATTTGCCTTTGTGACCAGTCGTGCCACCTGAAATAATGGACTTATGATGGACAATAACAAATTTCCATGGAGTTACAAAAATGAACAATGATTAAAGCACGCTGGGAAATGAATCCCGGCCTTGAGTAAACTCTCTGTGCTTATCCATATGCTGCAGAATCCAGACAGTCTTCAGATACACGCAGACGGTTTGTAAACAGACTTGACAACTACAGACCACGGAATACAAACCTGGAATTGAACTTGAATGGGACAACGGAATGCCGCCCTTGGGCCATATATGCGCCAACCCTCGGTTGGGTCTGATTGATCAGAGTTCTCCAATATGGTCATTCTGTTGACAGATCATTGCATATCCTCTCAAAATGAGGTGGAGTCTCTGAAGAATGAGAATCACCACAAACCCTACTTGGCACAGTAAATCGAGAATAACCACCAAAGCAGAAGATACCTCCAAATCCATCGTAAGAAAGAGAAATCAGCACGTGGAACAAGGCAATATTCTGTTGGAGTGGTATATGATCATACAGAGTGAGGTTAAAGCATGTGGTAGTTGGTAGTGTGTTTCGCCATGTTATAGCACAATTTATTGGAGTAATAGTATTGAGATCAATAAACAAATGTTGTTGTTTATGAGTCGACTCACAGTTCTTCTGGTGAATGTAAGATTTTAAAATACACTGTGTCGTGATAGAAAAGTTTCCTAACAATTGGTTCGCCTGTAAATTTACCTTGAGAAAACCTTGGTCGAGAACTCTCAAGTCTGTTTGCAATTCAGGCTGAAGAATTTTCCCGAATTTAGAAAATAGTCCATTCCTATATTCTTCTTACCAAATTGTATGACCTCACACTTAACCCGATTGTACTCCATCTGCCACTCATTTGCCCACACTCCAAACGTGTATAAACACTTCTGCAGACTCTCCACTTCCGCAATGCTGCCTGTCTCTCCATCTAACTTTATATCATCTGAAATGTTAACCAGAATGCCCTTAGAACATTCATTTAGCCCATTAATTTACAAAGTAAAAAGTCGTCGACCCAACACTGAGCCTTGTGGAATATCACATGTTACTGGCAACCATACTGACATGATCATTTTTTATCCTCACTCGCTGTTTTCTGCCATTTTAACCTTTGTTATTTCTCAATTCCACCCATACAGATTCTACACCATCTGTCCATGTTTCAGTGACGGAAACTGAGTGATGGGACTGGAAAACACTTTAGCATTGTCGCTAATTTATAGCTTGGACATTGACTAAATATATGACATTCTCGACTCCACTGAATTGTGGCGACTACCGATGTCTTTGACGAACTTTTCTGTTCACATTATGAAAGAATATAAACATGTGAACTTGCTTGAGAGGACACAGACAATTCAAATGTTTGTATTCTTCCATAATACAGACAGAATATTTGGTCAAAGACATAGGCTGTCGCAACATTCGAATGGAATTGACAATGTCATATTTTTATTTTTTTATTGTTTTTTATTTGTATATGAAGAATACACGAGTTAATAAAAAGATACAAGTTGGTCAAATCGACAAATATTGCTGTATGGAGATAGAATGGAAAATGTGTCTGTGTTCAAATATGTTGGAAGTTTAATGGAAACGCACGAATTATTTAAACGAAGAGATTGGATTGAGGCACAGATGAATCAGGCGCCTGGATCACACAAAAAAGTAGTATACATCAATGTTTTACAGAGGCCAGACAAATGCTGAAACTGTTTTGAAACAGAATTCATTCCGAAGTAGCAAGAATTTTCTACAGTTTTACAGGGTACTGGTGGAACCACATCGAACGAGCTATGGTCATAATGACATGCAAAGCAGACCAAAGAAGATTCACTCAACTGACTCCTGTGAAGAATTGTATTTCAGGAGGAAATATTGACCAGACTGGCCCTGGATCTCCTGGTTTTCAGCTGGACAATATGTGATATTATTAAACCTCAGAATATTCCGAATAGTCTTTTTTAAGTTGAATTCTGAAATAATACTTCACTTTGTATGAGAGATTACAATAAGAGGTGGAAAGTAAATCTGAAGAATATCTCATTTCATAAGATGTGTGTTTTTTCAGCACTCTCAAAGTGTTGTGTATTTGTGAAACTCTCTTCCAAGAGAGCGATGAAGGCTAGGACATTTAATATTCCTAAGGCAGAGGCAGGCAGACCCTTGACTAAGATTGACACACTAACGTTGTAAGTGCAAAGAAGGAACACTGAAGCCTGATGCTAGCTTCTACTTTTTTGTTGTCTTCAGCTACCGAAAATTAGGAGATCATTCTCATCAACATGAAGACTTTTCCTTTCAGATTGATGGGCACAACTTTCCAAATGTGTTTTTTTTAAACAAGAGAAAATCTCTTTTGAAACTGCTTTAGAAATTAAATAATGCGGAATAGATGTCTTAATAGTGCAGCTTCCTTTCAGTTGTTTTTGTGAGGAGGCGTTTCGTTAGCACAGTCACCGATCCATTGCCTATGTTTAATTTCCACTCATAGTGTGTTAGTGAACCCCAGTGATACTCGTGGAGCAGGAACACTAACATTTTTGTTTCAGAAAGAGTGACAGGATTCTGAACAAGTGACAGTGAAGGGACAATGGTTTCTGTTCAAGTCAGAATGCAATGTGACCTTGGAGATTATATTCTTCACCAATTGATGCTCACAAGCTATGGAAATAGTGAGACTATTTTTTTTTCAAGAATTAAAGTGATTGAGTCTTATGGCACACAAACAGGCCATTCAGCGCAAAATGTCTACACCAGCCAGAAAACACCAATCTGCATGAATGAAAGTTACTTCAAGGCGCATGACGCACTCTGCTCTGGCATTTTGTGCTCATTCAGCTGTTGTTTCAATGCTGCATTAACTTGTGGTTATTCGTGACCTGAGCTGTCATTTGCACTTTTATTTCAATGTATTCACGAAATGGTGTCTGTAAATACATCACACTACTTCAATGTCCGCAACAAGCTCATCAGATCAATAAACATGGTTACATTGTTCAATTATTATTAGTAAATTGGATTTTTCAAAAATTCACTAGAGATTTTAATGGAGCTAGTCCAGCATTAATTGCCGTTGAGAAGTTCCATTCCAGTTGGTATTGGTCCAACCAAAGTGGCTGTTGGGAGGGAGTGCCAGCTGTGCTTCTCGTGCCAGTTTAACTGAGAGTAAGTATTACTGGTGCTGGAGGTAATGTTAAACAAGCTGCTGTACTGTGATGAACAGCTGGCAGAGGGTGGTGCTTCACAATATATTATGGAATCGTATAATAAAGAAGATGCCTATCAGATCGGGCACCATCAAGTGCTGATACATTTGCTTTGCCAAGTTTGTACGGTTTCCTTCCTCAACCACCCTCACAGCCAATTCATTCTAGGGGCATATCACCCTCTGGGTTCAAAACAGATTTCACAAATCATCACGCAATCTCTTGTGTTTCACTTTAAACGCGTATCCTCTTGTATTTAACAGTTTGACTAAGGGCAACAGCTGCTGTCTGTTCACTCTGTCTATATCTCTCATGCTATTATGCACCTCTGTCAGGTTCACCCCATAACCTTCTCTGCTCCAAAGTAAAGCAAAAGCAAATCTAGCCTAACTCCATTGTTTGAGTACTCTCTTGTTTTGTTACTTATTTCAAAGTGCAGCATCTCACATATTGCAGTGTTAAGTTTTTGGGTCATTGATGTGGCCATTTGAACAATCCTTTTGTACCCTCCTGTAACCTAACACTTTCGTTCTCACTATGAGCCATAGGACTGATGTTGAAGGTCGTTTCTTGACTCAGCATGTGTGCGGATAGCACTGCCTGCAACAGTAGTAGACTCACAAACTTTAAAACCATTTAAGTGATCATTGCATAGGCACATGGATGAAAAATGGAGTAGTGTAATTTAGATGGGCTTCAGATTGATTTCATAGGTCGGCGCAACATTGAGTGCAGAATGACCTTTACTGCGCTGTAATGTTCTATGTTCTATATGTGCACAACCCTGTCAAACTGTATATCCAGTGATTGAAATACTCATGTAGCATACTATTCTTTCCATTTGATATAGCCCTGTTCACATTCATCGAATGCATGTAGTGTGGGAACAGGTCCTTGGAAGAGTATCCTGACCAGACCTATTCGTCTACCCCTCTCCAGCCGCCCCTGATATTGAGCCCTCACTATTGTGCCTCACCGACACATCCGTGAACACAATGGGAAGTTTAGCTTGGCCAATTCACCTAATCTGAACATCGTTGAACTGTTGGATGAAAAACATGCAGGCCTGGAGAGAATATGCAAACTCCACACAGAGATCCGCCTCAGGCTGGAGTCGAACCCGGCCCTAGCACTGTGAAAGTGTACTGCTAATCCCTGATCCACAGAGCCACATCAGCAATCAACATTCTATCTCCTTTTGGTTGCTTTGCTTTGCATTTCATTCTTTCTGTCAGAAAGCGCAATGGTGAATGGGGGAATATTGTTGCCTTCCTCTCAATTCTCCACAACCACTGCTCCCATTCCTTTCTGTCTCCTAACTAATGTTATTTTCATTCTGTACCTGGTTCATTAATCCAGCGGTTTTATCGAACCAGCTCTTTGTACATTCCGTTTTTTTTCAGTGAAAAAATGTAGATCTCACAGTTTTAAAGTGAATTAAATAGCAATATGATGCTTGTCGATTATAAAAAAATACCTGAAGCGCATTGTGTGTTGACATGACAGTGTTGCCTTCAGAGAGCAGTAAGAGTCATGTCCAGATCTTTCCAAACATTCTCTGTACGTCAACAGCAACTATGCCCAGGGACAATCTTTCGGTTGGCAGTTGTTCCAGCGGAGGAGAGAACAGCACAATAACAACAACTTGATTGTGTGATTTTTGGGGCTGCAAGCCATTACAATATTGTACATGAATAGCACAGCAAAATAATCTAACCTGCAAAACGAAAATATCTATCACTCCCACCCCGCCCTCACCTCACCAATGACTTTGTAAGAGCAATTAGTGTCTGGAGATGTGGCCAATAGCTGGCGATTTCGACATCCAATCCAGTCCAGTTGTTAATGTGAGCTGCAAGTGCAGGAGTGAAAGGGTTAATTGGAACTGTTTGTTCAGTAACTGTGATTGACGTCAGCCTCCATGGATTCAACTGTGTCAATAGAGGCGTTGCCTCTCCTATGAGTAAGGGACTTCTTTCGGTGCCTTATCCCTTGGTAGCAGCAGGTACGCCACCTCCGACACCAACGGACTCAGGAGCAACAGAGACAGGGAGAGGAGAGATCATAATCTGAGAACAACATACTGGAAAGTTCCAGTAATGGATAATACCCTGAGAATATTAGACTGGAATGTTACAACAATGGATCAAAATCTAAGAACGTTAGACTTGAATGTTACAACAATGTATAGGAGTTTCTCCGATGCTCTTCTCTGGCTTTCCTGGTCTCGATCAACATTAGTAGACAAAATATACGGGTTACTGTTGATTATTCAGGCAGGTTATTATCCCATCCTCGCTATTGTTGGTGTTCCTGGTACGTTTTTCCACCTCTATCAATTTATTAATTACATAAACCATGTTCAACTTCATTGAGTTTTTTTTTGTTGTCTATATCTGGTAAAAGAAAAACGAAAATAATGTATGTGCTTTCATTATAAATTCCACTCATTTTCCCCAAATTTCAGACATCTTTCTCACAAACATCTGACACAAAACTGTGAGGAGCCATTTTGCGTTGAACTGATGTATCTCTTGGGATATTGTCTCCATCACCAAATAGCCCACTACAAGCTTCATAATACCCTGAGTCTCCACCACTGTGGCAGTGCTGTTGCTGAATAAACCATTATCTATGACTTGGTAAAGGTCAGACTTTACAGATGCAGTTCCCTTCTAGGCACTGCTCCAGTTACGTATAGATCGATTACAAACTTGTAATGTCTCTGAAGTAAGTTCATGATAGGGACACTATATCAGAGTAGTAATGTCGTTGGATCGGTAATTCAGGGTCCCAGGTCAGAATGCGAAAGATACTTTTTCAAATCCTGCCACATCTGATTGCAGAACTAAAACTCAAATGACAAGAATCGAAATAAAAACAAATGCACAAACTGTAATCATAAAACAAAGAGCATGTTGTCTAAAAATCTACCTGTTTCACTTACATCCTTTTCTAAAGAAATCTAACATCGTTACCGGGTCTGGAGTGAACGTGAGTTCAGACCCACAACAACGTGCTTGGCTCTGGCCTGCCTTGTGGAATGGTCACAATTAAGGGTAATTAGTGATGGTCAACAAATGCTGCCCTTGGCAGTGATGATGACATCCCGTGAAATACCAAAAATAAACATTACATCAAACAAAGAAAGCTGCTGAAGATCTGAAACAAAAAAGACACAAAGTGCTGGGGAAACGGAACTGGTTTGACAGCGTCTGTTCAGAGAAAAACAGAGTTAACATTTGGAGTCCACTCACCGTGCATCAGAACTGAAAGTAGCTGGGAAACAGTGAAATTTGTGTTTCACGAGGGAGGTGAATATATGTAGAAATAGAGAGATAGAGAAAAATAATCAAACAGAGGAATTGATGATAATCAGCTGGGATGGACATAAAATGTGATGTCAATCCCTTTGTTTTCTTTTATCTCTTCCCATATTCCTGAGGATCATGCCTATGTAGATATATATCCAAGTCCCTGCTTAAAACGAGTTATGTACCCTCTGTCTATCTTCCCTGAATGTGGTCATCTTCTTTTATTCAATAACGGGTCATAGGTGTCACTGGCTGGACCAGTATATATTTCACTTTCCGGGTTGCCCATGAGAAGGTGTTGGTGAGCTTCCTGCTTGAACCAATACAGTCCACATGCTGTATGCTGTGAGTGCTCAGATCTGTTTGCTTTCATTTCTTTGAGGCGTAGTATTTTGTATGATTCAATTAGATCTCCTCATTATTCTCAACTTCAACGAGTTTAATCCCAGAGATCTCATATGTTAGGCTTTTCATTCCTGAGGCCATTCCTGTGAGCTGCCTCTGAATATGGTCCAGGCGCAGTATATCCTTCCTGAGACATGCGGACCGAAACATCACATAATAACACAAATGTAGTCTGATTAGAATCTTATACAGACTCAGAAGTACATCCATGCTTTTATATTAAATAGATCTCAAAATAAATGTCATCATTGTACTTGCCTTCGTGAGCAGTCATGCCACCTGAAATTATGAACTTATGATGGACAATAACAAATTTCCATGGAGTTACAAAAATGAACAATGGTGAAAGCAATTTGGGGAATGGATCCCGGCCTTGAGTAAACTCTGTGCTAATCCATATGCTGCAGAATCCAGACAGTCTGCAGCTACGCGCAGACGGTTTGTAAACAAACTTGAAAACTACAGACCACGGAATACAAACCTGGAATTGAACTTGAATGGGACAACGGAATGCCGCCCTTGGGCATCAATGCGCCAACATTCGGTTGGGTCTGATTGATCAGAGTTCTCCAACATGGTCATTCTGTTGACAGATCATTGCATATCCTCTCAAAATGAGGTTAAGCCTCTGAAGAATGAGAATCACCACAAACCCTACTTAGTGCAGTAAATCGAGAATAACCACCAAAGCAGAAGATACCTCCAAGTCCATCGTAAGAAAGAGAAATCAGCACGTGGAGCAAGGCAATATTCTGTTGGAGTGGTATATGATCATTCAGAGTTAGGTTAAAGCATGTGGTAGTTGGTAGTGTGTTTTGTCACGTTATAGCACAATTTATTGGAGTAATATTATTGAGTTCAATAAACAAATGTTGTTGTTTATGAGTCGACTCACAGTTCGTTTGGTGAATGTAAGATATTAAAATACACTGTGTCGTGTTAGAAAAGTTTCCTAACAATTGGTTCGTCTGCAAGTTTACCTTGAGAAAACCTTGGTCGAGAACTTCCAAATCTGTTTGCAATTCAGACTGAAGAATTTTCCCGAATTTAGAAAATAGTCCATTCCTATATTCTTCTTACCAAAGTGCATGACCTCACACTTACCCCTATTGTACTCCATCTGCCACTCCTTTGCCCACTCTCTAACGTTTGTAAACCCTTCTGCAGCCTCTCCACTTCCGCAATGCTACCTGTCTCTCCACCTATCTTTATATCATCTGAATGTTAGAACATTCATCTAGCAAATTAATTTACAAAGTAAATTGTCGTGGTCCCAGCACTGAGCCATGTGGAATATCACATGTCACTGGCCACCATACTGACATGATCATTTTTTATCCTCACTCGCTGTTTTCTGCCTTTTAAAACTTTGTTGTTTCTCAATTCCACCCATACAGATTCTACACCATCTGTCCATGTTTCAGTGATGGGAACTGAGTGATGGGACTGCAAAACACTTCAGCATTGTCGCTAATTTATAGCTTGGACATGGACTGAATATATGACATTGCTGATTCAACTGAATTGTGGCGTCTACCGATGTCCTTGCCGAAATATTCTGTTTACATGATGAAAGAAGATAAACATGTGAACTTGCTTGAGAGGACACAGACAATTCAAATGTTTGTATTCTTCCATAATACAGACAGAATATTTGGTCAAAGACATAGGCTGTCGCAACATTCGAATGGAATTGACAATGTCATATTTTTATTTTTTTTTGTTTTTTATTTGTATATGAAGAATACACGAGTTAATAAAAAGATACAAGTTGGTCAAATCAACAAATATTGCTGTATGGAGATAGAATGGAAAATGTGACTGTGTTCAAATATGTTGGATGTTGAATAGTAAGGCAGGAATTATTTAAATGAAGAGAGCAGATTGAGGCGCAGATGAATCAGGCACCTGGATCACAAAAAAAAGTCGTATACATCAATGTTTTACAGAGGCCAGACAAATGTTGAAACTGTTTTGAAACAGAATTCATTCCGAAGTAGCAAGAATTTTCTACAGTTTTACAGGGTACTGGTGAGACCATATCGAAATAGCTATGGTCATAATGACAAGCAAAGCAGTCCAGAGACGATTCACTCAACTGACTCCTGTGAAGAATTGTATTTCAGGAGGAAATATTGACCAGACTGGCCCTGGATCTCCTGGTTTTCAGCTGGACAATATGTGATATTGTTTAACCTCAGAATATGCCGAAAAGTCTTTTTTAAGTTGAATTCTGAAATAATACTTCAGTTTATATGAGAGATAACAATAAGTGGATGGAAAGTAAATCTGAAGAATATCTCATTTCATAAGATGTGTGCTGTTTAAGCCCTCTCAAAGTGTTGTGTATTTGTGAAACTCTCTTCCCAGAGAGCGATGAAGGCTAGGACATTTAATATTCCTAAGGCAGAGGCAGGCAGACCCTTGACGAAGAATGACACACTAACATTGTAAGGGCAAAGAAGTAACACTTACGCCTGATGCTAGCTTCTACTTTTTTGTTGTCTTCAGCTACCGAAAAATTAGAAGATCATTCTCATCAACATGAAGACTTTTACTTTCAAATTGATCGGCACAACTTTCCAAATGTGTTTTTTAAACAAGAGAAAAATTCCTTTGAAATTGCTTTAGAAATTAGATAATGTCGAATACGTGTCTTAATTTCAGTTTTTGTTGGGTGGAGGCGTTTCGTTAGCAAAGCCACCGATCCGTTGCCTATGTTTAATTTCCACTCATCGTGTGTTAGTGAACCCCAGTGATACTCGTGGAGCAGGAACACTAACATTTTTGTTTCAGAGAGAGTGACAGGATTCTGAACAAGTGACAGTGAAGGGACAATGGTTTCTGATCAAGTCAGGATGCAATGTGACCTTGGAGATTATATTCTTCACCAATTGATGCTCACAAGCTATGGAAATAGTGAGACTATTTTTTTTTCAAGAATTAAAGTGATTGAGTCTTATGGCACACAAACAGGCCATTCAGCGCAAAATGTCTACACCAGCCAGAAAACACCAATCTGCATGAATGAAAGTTACTTCAAGGCGCATGACGCACTCTGCTCTGGCGTTTTGTGCTCATTCAGCTGTTGTTTCAATGCTGCATTAACTTGTGGTTATTCGTGACCTGAGCTGTCATTTGCACTTTTATTTCAATGTATTCACGAAATGGTGTCTGTAAATACATCACACTACTTCAATGTCCGCAACAAGCTCATCAGATCAATAAACATGGTTACATTGTTCAATTATTATTAGTAAATTGGATTTTTCAAAAATTCACTAGAGATTTTAATGGAGCTAGTCCAGCATTAATTGCCGTTGAGAAGTTCCATTCCAGTTGGTATTGGTCCAACCAAAGTGGCTGTTGCGAGGGAGTGCCAGCTGTGCTTCTCGTGCCAGTTTAACTGAGAGTAAGTATTACTGGTGCTGGAGGTAATGTTAAACAAGCTGCTGTACTGTGATGAACAGCTGGCAGAGGGTGGTGCTTCACAATATATTATGGAATCGTATAATAAAGAAGATGCCTATCAGATCGGGCACCATCAAATGCTGATACATTTGCTTTGCCAAGTTTGTACGGTTTCCTTCCTCAACCACCCTCACAGCCAATTCATTCTAGGGGCATATCACCCTCTGGGTTCAAAACAGATTTCACAAATCATCACGCAATCTCTTGTGTTTCACTTTAAACGCGTATCCTCTTGTATTTAACAGTTTGACTAAGGGCAACAGCTGCTGTCTGTTCACTCTGTCTATATCTCTCATGCTATTATGCACCTTTGTCAGGTTCACCCCATAACCTTCTCTGCTCCAAAGCAAAGCAAAAGCAAATCTAGACTATTTCCATGGTTTGAGTACTCTCTTGTTTTGTTACTTATTTCAAAGTGCAACATCTTACATATTGCAGTGTTACGTTTTTGGGTCATTGATGTGGCCATTTGAACACTCTTTTTAAACCCTCCTGTATCCTAACACTTTCGTTCTCACTGTGAGCCCTAGGACAGATTTCTTTAATCAGCGAGCAGCAGGGGTGTGGAAAGCACTGCCTGCAACAGTAGTAGACTCACAAACTTTAAAACCATTTAAGTGATCATTGGATAGGCACATGGATGATCAATGGAGTCGTATAATTTAGATGGGCTTCAGATTGATTTCATAGGTCGGCGCAACATTGAGTGCAGAATGGTCTTTACTGCGCTGTAATGTTCTATGTTCTATATGTGCACAACCCTGTCAAACTGTACATCCAGTGATTGAAATACTCATGTAGCATGCTATTCTCTCCGTTTGATGTAGCCCTGTTCACATTCATCGAATGCATGTTGTGTGGAAACAGGTCTTTGGAAGAGTATCCTGACCAGAAGCATTCGTCTAGCCATCCCCACCCGCCCCCTGATATTGAGCCCTCACTATTTTGCCTAACCTACACATCAGTGAACACAATGAGAATATTAGCTTGGCCATTTCACCTAATCTGCACATTTGTGAACTTTGGGATGAAATACATGCAGACCTGGAGAGAATATGCAAACTCCAAACAGAGAATCGCCTGAGGCTGGAGTCGAACCAGGCCCTAGCACTGTGAAAGTGTAGTGCTAATCCCTGGTCCACAGAGCCACATCAGCAATCAGCATTCTATCTCATTTTGGTTGCTTTGCTTTGCATTTCATTCTGTCTGCCAGAAAGCGTAATGGTGACTGGGGGAATATTGTTGTCTTCCCCTCAAATCTCCACAACCACTTCTCCCATTCCTTTCTGTCTCCTAACTAATGTTATTTTCATTCTGCACCTGGTTCATTAATCCAGGGGTTTTATTGAACCAGGTTTTTGTACATTCCTTTATTTTTCTTTGGACTGGAGTCAAAAAATGTAGATCTCGCAGTTTTAAATTGAATAAAGCAGCAATAAGATGCTTGTCGATTAAAAAAGAAACATGAAGCGCATTGTGTGTTGACATGACAGCGTTGCCTTCAGACAGCAGTAAGAGTCATGTCCAGACTTATCCAAACATTCTCTGTACGTCAACAGCAACTATGCCCAGGGACAATCTTTTGTTTGGCAGTTGATCGAGAGGAGGAGAGAACAGCAACTTGATTGTGTGATTTTTGGGGCTGCAAGCCATTACAATATTGTACATGAATAGCACAGCAAAATAATCTAACCTGCAAAACGAAAATATCTATCACTCCCACCCCGCCCTCACCTCGCCACTGACATTTGTTGGGGAGAATCTGCTATCGGGGTACCTACATTGGGGCTAGGGAGGGGAGCACCATTATTAAAGCAGACACTGTCAGATACCAGCTAAAATACAGCCATGTAAAGTAAACCCAGCCACTGCAGGATTGTCTGCCTGGGGCCACATTCCTGGGGGATTAGAACATGTCCGTCAGTTTCAGATCATCCTGTTACACTCTCATTGTTAATAAAGGAAACCGGTAACTGTCGGATAGTGTAAATCGCACCGATACTACACTTGATTGATAAAGTACTTGCTAATGCCTCCGCTGACGTCAAACTCATTCGGGTCCTATGTTAAATGATAATATCTGTATATTCAACTATGGAGAACTATTGTGAACGCCCAGACAGCCAGACGCATGGCAATGAGGAAACCCTTCCAAACAATAAACTTTTACTTTACAAGATCGGAAACTGCATAACCCAGGATGTCTACTCATTGTTCAGCACAGCAGGAGTTGGACAGGTATCTCGGGGCAGCCAATAGAGACACTAATCCATTCACAGACAGGTGAACAGACCAATGAAAGAGCCGAACAAGGGGAACTTGACCGGGAACTCGAGGAAGCGCGAAGTATAACTGCACCAGATCCGAAGGGAGAGACAGAACGCCTTCTCCAACGAATTTGCATGCTTTTGAATTCGTTGTATAGTTTGCCAGTCTTGATTCTGTAATAAACGGTGTTTTTGCTCCAAACTCTAGCCGGTTTGATCTCTCCTTCCAACGAACACGTGGAGACGAGACCATTCGGTTTCCGTCTCAACAGATGGTGAGCCTGACCGTGGGAAGGGAAAGAGACGACCGCAAATTGGCCACGTTGGCGGACCGGAGGGCAGACAAACTTTCGGCCGAACTTTTAAAAGGTGAGGAAGCGCCTGTTAAAGCAAAGACTTCCAGTAGGTAAATTTTTTAGTTAGTCAGTCTTTGTCTGCTCCCTGATCCTCACCAACACAAACAGTACTTTTAAATCAGTTTGGCAGCAACGTTGCAGAGTCCATACTGGTAAGCTATTTTCTCACTTCTTCACTAATACCTGCCTGTTTTCGCGGTACTGAAGTGACTAATTGATCCATGGCTAACCTTAAGTTAATGCGCAGTTTTTGAGTTGAGTTTTACGCGTGGATTTCGGATCCTGGACGCGGTTTTTGAGTTAAGTTAATGCGTGGATTTCGAATCCTGGACGCAGCTTTTTGAGTTAAGTTAATGCGTGGATTTCGGATCCTGGACGCAGCTATTTGAGTTTGAGTTTTACGCGTGGATTTCGGATCCTGGACGCGGTTTTTGAGTTAAGTTAATGCGTGGATTTCGGATCCTGGACGCAGCTTTTTTTGAGTTTGAGTTTTACGCGTGGATTTCGGATCCTGGACGCGGTTTTTGAGTTAAGTTAATGCGTGGATTTCGGATCCTGGACGCAGCTTTTTGAGTTTGCGTTTTACGCGTGGAGTTCGGATCCTGGACGCGGTTTTTGAGTTAAGTTAATGCGTGGATTTCGGATCCTGGACGCAGCTTTTTGAGTTTGAGTTTTACGCGTGGATTTCGGATCCTGGACGCGGTTTTTGAGTTAAGCTAATGCGTGGATTTCGGATCCTGGACGCAGCTTTCTGAGTTAAGGTAAAAGCGTGGCTTACGGAGCCTGGACGCTTTCTGAAATTAATTAATACAGCGCTGACCGCACTTGACTGATTGGATCCTTTCTTTTTTAATGAGCACTTTAGCTCTGACAACTATCGATAGACACACTCGCTGCTAGCATCCTAAGGGGACAGAGGGCGGATCTCATCTCCTGGATAGGGTTTACCTGCACAGGCGTTTGCCTTAGACCGGTTGTTAAGAGCAGAAATCTGCCACGCGAAGGTCAGGCTTTTGAAAAACGCACTGGTTTTAAAGCGGTACCCACCAGGTGAGATCCGTCATGGGGGACTTGAACTTTGGACCACCAAAAATGACCCACTTTCGACCATTACGCCCCGGAGTGCCCTGGTGGCACCTCACGGTTGGCACAGACGTAACTTGGCATGCCCATTTATTACTGGACAGTGTAACAGTGCACAAGACAGCACTGGATCAAGTGTTTAACCAAGCGCCCGCCCAAAAAGACCTGATATTGACGAGACTAAAAGAGACCTTCACAGATACGGCGCTAATGACCAGAATTTTAAACGGTCTCCTACTCTAGCCGCAGTATTCAGTGCGGCAAACCATAGCCCTAGGGCAAACCCCTACTGATTGGGCACCACCGACCGCCGATAAATCCCTGGGGTGGAAGACGAAACTGTTAGTAACATTCAACCCGCAGTGGCAAGGGGGCCACTGTACCTCCACCACGGCCCCAGTCATTTCAGACGCCCCTGCCCGAAAATTGCACCACCTCACTGATGCTGTTTCCATTCCAGCTGATGCACACGCCACCGAACACACCCCACTCCCGAACACGCCGGCACCTCAACCCCTTATGGGAAAGGTGCTGGACGGGATTCGTGCACAGCTCAGAGAAAACAACACCGCCAAAGAGGCTCAGCGGACACTCCGCTACATCGACAACAACCTCAATTTCTGGTGGCGCAAGGGCTGCTTCCCTGCTGCTGACCAGCCCTTTTTCACACCAGTACATTCTGAAAACTTCCAAACCAGTCTCCACACCTACTTAGATGGGAAAAGAGATGGGAGGAAGAAAGTTCTTTTCAATCTGTCAGAACCTTCTGCTAAGGCAGCTGACGAATCTGTCTCCCTACGGGAGCTCTTAGTAAGGTCTCTGAACCATTTGCCAGCCCCGCCCACAGAGCCGCCGAGTCAAAGCGACCACGACCCCCTCCCAGAGTATGAACCCGAGTGGATTCCCCACCAGAACCCACTTTACCCCCTTCCCCACCACACACCCTCAGTTCTACAACCAGCCCAAGCCGAAGTGCACAACATCAGTCCGCCGCCCCCTTCTCTGGATTCGCTGGGCACCCTCAGGCTAAAGGTCGGGGACGGTGTACATGAATATCTGGTGAGGGCCACGGACCTCTGGGAGACTGGCACAGGGGAAAGGCCCAATGGCTCCCCCTTGCCAATAGCCCGTTTTCAACGGGGGTTAATGGAAGAACTTCCCGCCCCCGTACAGAGCAAATTGAATGACCTTGTGGGGGTACACTCAGTGCCGGAGGACCAGTGCAAAAAACAGATACACCACTATCTATCCAGGTACCGAGCATCAGAAAAGGCGGAAGCCGACAGCCAGGCTTCCACACTGCCTATGCAACTTATAGAGCGACTCGAAAAGGTACTTTTACTGTTGGAGACCAAGTGCGCAGCGCAGGGGCTTATGCCTTCGGCTCCACAGCCGTGCAGTTCCCCTTCGCCCTACGCCCAGGGACTATTGCCCTCGCCCTCCCTTAGCAGGGCAGGCAGTCCTCAGTACCACATGCCTGCCTGCAGTAGACCGACCCGACCGCCCGCTGGGACACGGAAGGGGGGAAGGAGAGATCCATTACCCGGGCGTTGTTGGAAGTGTCGCGAAATTGGACATAATTCTTATAGATGCGATATGGAGACAGATGACTCATGCTGGATTTGTAAAGGGACAGGACATAAAGCCCGCCACTGCGGCAGGGAAAGGGTGCAACAAGCGGGGTCCACACTCCCAGCTGGCTCACCCTCTTATAGACACCCTGAGTATAGACGTGGCAAACCCCGGCAACGGGGGGAAACAACCAAGGGATTATGGAAAAGGGCCCCAGGACGCGGGATAGACAGGAATGGGTGGATGGGTCTTGCCTAAGAATGGAGAACCACAAGGATTACTTGACGGGCCCATGACAAATGGGGACAGCATGGTGAGCTGCGCAACTAGTAAGAGCAGTTTTACTGGGGATCGACTGTGTAAGTTTTCCTCCTTGCACCTCACGGTCCGTGCCTGGTTCAATTGGGACTTCCCTACAATCTCACATTGATTTGTTTCAGGATTGGTAACTTCTGTCCACCCACAACTAAAAAACTGCTTCACTATCAGCCTTTTAGTCAATCTTTTGTCCTTTCACAGCAACAACACACAGGAGATTATATATCATGCTTCCAATTACATCCTTCCCAACAGGTTGAAATCTTTACTTTTTACTGAACACCAAGCAGCGGCATGTTTTTGTAAGGCCGACTTTATTCGGGATTATAGAAACCGGTATTAGGCTACGGTTTCACACAAATTGTCAGTTTCTGTGAGGATGTAATGCCTCGATACATGTCACTAAAACTGTGGACAAGGGACTGCGACAGACTGAGACGAGAGTACTGACATACCGACAGTATGCGTGGGTTGGCATGTATGTGGATGAAAACCAGTGTGGGGCCGGCCCAGTGAGAGAGGGAGTGAGTGAGTGAGTGCACTGATTTTAACAGACGTGGCGAACGGAGGTGTCGCAGCAAATGTTTCATCCCAGGTCTCAGTGTACAGTGAACCGGCGCCGACAGCCTGACTGACGGAGACGGCCCGTGGGAAGCCGCCCGGCAGCCGAAAACAGTTTTACAGGTGTCGGAGTGCGTGAGTGTTGTTCTCTACACTTAGCGGTTTGGGATTGATCACTTAACGGTCTGGGATTTTTCTCCATAGTCTCGTCTTGATTTTTAGGATTAAATACCGCTTGTCCCCCACTATCACTTTTAATTACTCTTATACTTGGAAAGGAATACCTGGATGTAGGGAGGGGGCGCAGGAAGGGATGGTGGAGCTTTTTTATTTTAATAACACTACGGTTGTGGAATCCTAAGACGCTAAATCCCGGGGTGTCCCGTGCTCACCCTAGTTTTGGCGGGTCACCCTTCTCTGGGCGGGTCACCTTAGTTCTTGGCGGGCTTTCTTGCTTTTGGCGCGAAGGCTCAGGTTGGGCGGGGCCAGCTGACTTTTGGCGCGAATGCTCAGTTGGGGCGGTGCCCATTCGCTTTTGGCGCGAATGCTCACTCTTGGCAGGATTGCACAGTCTAGAAGGGCCTGCTCGCCTGCGGACGTTCCACGACCCTATTAGCTCAACTACCGCGCCACCACTACACCGATGGGTCTCTCAAGCGTCATTACCCTACTCCATGGGATTACTCGATGAACAGGTCCTCTTCAGTTACTGGGATGTCGATATGAATCATGCCTCTAACCACATTTTGTTTGACAGGTTGTACCTTTTACTATTAACTATAACGTCCCGACCAACAACATGCGCATTGCCGTATCGCCATACTGTGCGTTTTCATTTACAATGTTTTGTAGGTCCAGTGCTTGGCCGTCCCACTGCCCAAATATCCCCCAACCCACTTATTTTTGTCTCTCTCTCTTTTTCCCTCGCTGGTCACAGGCCTCAGGCCTCCAACTAGGACGTGCTACTCAGCCCACAGCAGGGTGCTTGGCCCATCTCTCTTCCTCGCGGCCGCTCACTCATCTTTTTGTCCACCGACATGGGTGTTTAGGCCATCCCTTTTCCCCTCGTGTTCACAAAAGTGCCAAGAACGAGGGGGGGGCCCACCTACTCCTTCTTCCGTCTATGCCCTCCAAATTTTTCTGCCCCCTCTCACGAACCCATTTTTATCTTTTCTCCCGAGTCCACAGACTTTTTCTTTCGCTAAAGCATTATGGACGCTCATTTTAAAGCAATTTCCTCCTGCTACTAGCACCCCTCCCCCTCAAGTTTGCGGCTAGGGAGGGTTAAGCTACTGCTGCCACAGACACTGCCATTTCCAGTCCCTAAAGCGGGTATTGACAACCATGCGGGGTGAAGATGCCAGCCAGTCTACCTGTCTGACGCTACACTCTCCAATGCGTTTAACATGCAACCTGTAACTGCCAGTCAGTACCAAACCTTCCCATTGAAATCTAGTACAGACTCCTCTTGCCGATTGTACTGCCCTATCCTACACCCCGCTCTGCATTCCCCACGCCGTGGTCACGCCCCTTCATCGTCTCCTCCCAAACCTACACACTTTATGGTCATCGCCGGATCTGAGGTCGTCTCAGCTTTGTCCTTCACTCAGCCTGCATTGAATTCACCTGGTTCTCATTGAATTGAGGATCTGCTGATCCCTACGCTCCATCTCTTTTTAAGGTTTTACGCTCCCTGAGGTTTTCTACCAGGACATAGTAACTCATCTTCTGGCCTCATCTCTCCATTAGGGCATTTCACTCACTATGCTTCCACTGCCGTGCTCTGCGCCCCATCTTTTTTCCAAAGTCTTATGCTCCCTAAGGTTTCCTACCAGGGTTCGTCACGTCGTCTCCAAAAACTAAACGGCTTCTTTCCCCAATCTCACGCTCCCTGAGGTTTCCTACCAGGACTTTCCCCACTCTCATGCTCCCTGAGGTTTGCTACCAGGATTCGTCACGTCATCTTCAAATAATAAATGGTGCCACCGCCACTGCAAACTTGAAGGTTCCCGACCCCTCTGTTGCACTGTGGGCGCTCACGCCTGCCTTTCATTTTACTCTGTTACACTCCTGGCCAACGCTCTCTTTTGTCCTCCACCGCACCTAAAGTATCGGCACCACTTTGCCGTCGCCTTTTGCTTGAAGGCATTATACATACAATCGCCTCCCACAGGGATCAATACTCAGCTCCTGCCCAAATCCTTCAGTCTCTTCAACTGCGAGTAGTCCTCTCCAACTCATCTGTTCGTATCTTTTGCAAGGCGCTGGTTCGCGCTGAGAACAGCAGGGTCACCAGGTTCCTTTATGATTCTTTTCCCGGGGTATCTTTTAAAGGCTGTTACTTCCCTCAAACTGATCAAATCCTCAAGTGTCAAACGGGAGAAAGTGCTACACAGACAATTTCTGTCCTGACCTGTCTGACCATCCTTTTATGATTCTCTCTCTCTCCCTCTCCTTTACACAGGGATGAAGTCCGATATGCCCGCAGCATCTGCGCATTCTCTTTTGTCTATGACACACGGCCCTTCACACACACAGATTCTTGCATACACAAGGATTATACTTGCACCTCTCGTTCTGTATCACGTTTGGGGGGACAAGTCCCCTCAGGCAAACAGTCCAATTTCGTCCCACCGCAAATCTCCTAATTGCCCAGAGTTTTACATTGTCCCCCTCTCCATAATCATCATCATCATATCTTATACTGAGCTGGCTGGAAACACATAGGCCACCGCACGTACCACTTCTCTCATTGCTCCAGGTCAGCAGAACCTAATCCCTCAATGGCTTTCTTTCGAATTTGTCTGATCCTGTTGTACTCATGACTAACTTTTCATCTTCATGTACGCTAAATGAAGTCTGGTTGTCCAAAGAGGCCCCACTTATTTATTTTGCCCGTTTAAATTGAGGATATGTGAATTGATCCTTCCATAACAGCGGGTGGGTGAGATGTACTGTGTGCCCTGGCAATCGAGACACTGCTGCTCTCGCAAGCGGCCTTTGCGGACTGTCCAGTATTCCTGACTGGCTTCAGCCACCCTCGGAGGCCACTGACCATGCTACTGAGCTGTCCACGCCTGTCCTTGGCGTGGTGAAACGGATGTCGGCATCGATTACTCAATGCAGCACGACTGGTTAGCCAATGACGGGTAAGATCCCTCGGGCGAGGGACAACCTAAGACAGGCACAGTCGCGCATTGACATCGGAACGCGTGGCCTCCGTTCGTCTCCATTTGATGAGATTTCTGCCTGCTTGTATCCGTGTCGGACGGTTGAACAGCACTGCTGCTCTCTGGAGCATACTGATCTATGGGACCACCAGGGCACAGTACAGTTTCACACTGGGTTTCACATCTCTAGCGGGTACCTAGCTGCTGGTACCAGGCTGTTCCTACTCCCTTTCCAAACTTACAACACCTACTTACAATTGACGGCTCTTTGGACTCCAGACTTGCGTTTACTAAATGGCTTACTCATTCTAACCCACTCGCGTACATTTCGCCAGCTCTGAATGACTTATTGCAATGCTTGTCTAATCCTGTGCTTTTCGTTATTTCTGCAGACACTGCCTCAATTACTTCAACTATTAGTTTAGCTTAGCATGCAGCTGTGACCATCTATTGCTTAATTGTGTAGCGGCGCGTTTTTCAGGGCACCCTTCATCCCCACATGACTGTCTCCTTAGAACCGGTGAGTCTGGTCGATGCAACACCGGACACCGGTCGCCTCGTGGGGTTGCGTTCCTTACGGGATAAGGGGGTGTGGCCACTTCCGAGGCCAAGGGAGGGAATGTTGGGGAGAATCTGCTATCGGGGTACCTACATTGGGGCTAGGGAGGGGAGCACCATTATTAAAGCAGACACTGTCAGATACCAGCTAAAACACAGCCATGTAAAGTAAACCCAGCCACTGCAGGACTGTCTGCCTGGGGCCACATTCCTGGGGGATTAGAACATGTCCGTCAGTTTCAGATCATCCTGTTACACTCTCATTGTTAATAAAGGAAACCGGTAACTATCGGATAGTGTAAATCGCACCGATACTACACTTGATTGATAAAGTACTTGCTAATGCCTCCGCTGACGTCAAACTCATTCGGGTCCTATGTTAAATGATAATATCTGTATATTCAACTATGGAGAACTATTGTGAACGCCCAGACAGCCAGACGCATGGCAATGAGGAAACCCTCATTTAGGGGCGGCACGGTGGCACAGTGGTTAGCACTGCTGCCTCACAGCGCCAGGGACCTGGGTTCAATTCCCGCCTCAGGCGACTGACTGTGTGGAGTTTGCACGTTCTCCCTGTGTCTGCGTGGGTTTCCTCCGGGTGCTCCGGTTTCCTCCCACAGTCCACAGATGTGCGGGTCAGGTTAATTGGCCATGCTAAATTGCCCGTAGTGTTAGGTAAGGGGTATATGTAGGGGTATGGGTGGGTTGCGCTTCGGCGGGTCGGTGTGGACTTGTTGGGCCGAAGGGCCTGTTTCCACACTGTAAGTAATCTAATCTAATCCTTCCAAACAATAAACTTTTACTTTACAAGATCGGAAACTGCCGAACCCAGGATGTCTACCCATTGTTCAGCACAGCAGGAGTTGGACAGGTATCTCGGGGCAGCCAATAGAGACACTAATCCATTCACAGGCAGGTGAACCGACCAATGAAAGAGCCGAACAAGGGGAACCTGTACGGGAACTCGAGGAAGCGCGAAGTATAACTGCACCAGATCCGAAGGGAGAGACAGAACGCCTTCTCCAACGAATTTGCATGCTTTTGAATTCGTTGTATAGTTTGCCAGTCTTGATTCTGTAATAAACGGTGTTTTTGCTCCAAACTCTAGCCGGTTTGATCTCTCCTTCCAACGAACACGTGGAGACGAAACCATTCGGTTTCCATCTCAACACATTGTAAGAGCAATTAGTGTCTGGAGATGTGGCTAATAGCTAGCGATTTCGACATCCAATCGAGTCCATTTGTTAATATTCCTTGGTAGCAGCAGAGACGCCACCTCCGACATTAACGGAGTCAGGAGCAACAGAGACAGGGAGAGGAGAGATCATAATCTGAGAACAACTGATTGGAAAGTGCAAGTAATGGATAACACCCTGAGAATATTAGACTGGAATGTATCAACAATGGACCAAAATCGAAGAACGTTAGACTTGAATGTTCCAAAAATCGACCAGAATCTGAGACCTTTAGACTGGAATGTTACAACAATGTACAGGACTTTCTTCCATGGTCTTCTCTGGTTTTCCTGGTCTCGATCAACATTAGTAGAGCAAATATAAGGTGTACTGTTGGTTATTCAGGCAGGCTATTATCCCATCCTCGCTATTATTGGTGTTCCTGGTAAGTTTTTCCACCTCTAAATATTTATTAATTACATAAACCATGTTCAACTTCATTGTGTTTTTTTTTGTTTTCGATATCTGGTAAAAACAGAAAATAGTGCATGTGGTTTCAATATAAATTCCATTCATTATCCCCAAATTTCAGACATCATTCTCACAAATATCTGAATCAAAACTGTGAGGAGCCATTTTGCGTTGAACTGATGTGTGTCTTGGCATATTGTCTCCATCACCAAATAGCCCACTACAAGCTTCATAATACCCTGAGTCTCAACCACTGTGTCAGTGCTGTTGATGAATAAACCATTATCTATGACATGGAAAAGGTCAGACTTTACAGATGCAGTTCCCTTCTAGCCACTGCTCCAGTTACGAATAGATCGATTACAAACTTGTAATGTCTCTAAAGTAAGTTTATGATAGGGACAATATATCAGAGTAGTCATGTCGCTGGATGGGTAATTCAGAGTTACAGGTCAGAATACGAAATATACTTTTTCAAATCCTACCACATATGATTGCAGAACTAAAACTCAAATGACAAGAATCGAAATAAAAACAAATGCACAAACTGTAATCATAAAACAAGGAGCATATTGTCTAAAAATCTACCTGTTTCACTTACATCCTTTGCTAAAGAAATCTAACATCGTTACCGGGTCTGGAGTGAACGTGAGTTCAAACCCACAACAACGTGCTTGGCTCTGGACTGTCTTGTGGAATGGTCACAATTAAGGGTAATTAGTGATGGTCAACAAATGCTGTCCTTGGCAGTGATGATGACATCCCATGAAATATCAAAAATGAACATTACATCCAACAAAGAAAGCTCCTGAATATCTAAAACAAAAAAGACACAAAGTGCTGGGGAAATGGAACTGGTTTGACAGCTTCTGTTGAGAGAAAAATAGAGTTAACATTTGGAGTCCACTCACCATGCATCAGAACTGAAAGTAGCTGGGAAATAGTGAAATTTGTGTTAGGCGAGTGTGGCGAATATATGTAGAAATAGAGCGATAGAGAAAAATAATCAAATGAAGGAATTGATGATAATCAGCTGGGATGGACATAAAATGTGATATCAATCCCTTTGTTTTATTTTATCTTTTCCCATATTCCTGAGGATCATGCCTATGTAGATATATATCCAAGTCCCTGTTCAAAACGAGTTATGTCCCCTCTATCTCTTTCCCTGAATGTGGTCATCTTCTTTTATTCAATAACGGGTAATGCGTGTCACTGGCTGGACCAGTATATATTTCACTTTCCGGGTTGCCCATGAGAAGGTGTTGGTGAGCTGCCTGCTTGAACCAATGCAGTCCACATGCTGTAGGCTGGCAGTGCTTAGATCTGTTTGCTTTCATTTCTTTGAGATCTTGTAGTGATATAACATATTGGTTGGCTTGGCCGTTTCAAAGGGCAATTTAGAGTCAATCACTTTGCTTTGGGTCAGGTTGCACTTGTAGGCCTGACCACGTGAACGTAACAGATTTCCTTCCATGAAGGACAGAAGTGGACCAGGTGTTTGTTTTTATTTGCAAATTGACAATCTTCCATTAGATTTTTAACCCAAATACTCCATTGAATTCATATTCCACAATCTGATGAGGGGGGATTCAATTCCAGGTCTGAGTCATTATCTGGGCCTCCGGATTAATAGTCTGGAGGTAATAGCACTAGACCATCGGATCCCCAGCATCTACACTGTTAATGGTAGTGTTGCTGTTATTGTGACTGAGGTACAGAATTTCTTTTCAGTTACATTGTCAACTACTTCCATGGAGAGCAGAACCAGTAATATTTCAGCTCACAGGGACTGTACAGAGCTGCAATGGTTTTTCAACCAGGAATAGAAACTGAGGTTAGGAAGTCATTTCTAAACTCTGAGTGGGTGTGACATGTATACAGAGATTTGACTTGTACCCGTCACGGGAAAGTGAGTGGAGGTTCTCTGGGTTGTTTTCTTGCGTTTGTGATATCAGGGACTGCTATGATTTAGGAAAACCTGAGGGTCTGGTAGCCCCACTCGGGACAAGGTTTGGGCACTGCATTTTGGAGAGAGTATGGGTCTGCAGAGACTGCATAGGAAGGATCAGGACACTACACTATCCTTGCTGAGATTTCCAAAAATATTTCCCAATGTTGTACCTTTCCCATGTGCAAAGTGTGAAGCCAGTTAATTTCAACAATAAGGTCACAGAGCTGTGAAACCTCCATTCGCATAAACTTAGGTCTCACACCAGGGAGAGGTCAGTACTCAAAATGCCCATCAACTGTTTTGATTCTGGAACTTTCCAGGCAGGAGTGGGTGAAGCATCCATTTTGGCAGAGTGCGATCCTCTCATGAACTCACAAAGTGACAGAGGCCATCTCCGTCCGGTGAGGTGAATATGTTGTTTCTGTCTCCACAGAGGAAGGGATAGAGAAATCTTCCCGAAATGTTAGGGAATACGGTGACTGGCCAAAATGTGGAACTGCAGCAAGTTAGGATTATTAAAGAGGAAGTACTGGGGGAAAAAGAACAAAGCTCATTGTATTGAATCTTGGTAAGTTGTTGGACTAAATGAGTTATGAATTTAGAGGGCTACAGATGTGGGGCTGGAGAGTTGTGCTGGCCGAGTAGCTCTTTCGGGAGCAGCTGCAGACACGATGGGTCATTGGCCAAAATCTGCACTGTCAATTCCTTAATTCTATGAGGGAGGGCAAAGTATGTCAAAGCTTTTTATGTTATGGAAAGAATTCTGCAGACTTGGAAGTAGCTACTATGACCACAAATATTTAAAACAGGAGCGAGATACCAGCATACCAACTGATGAATAACTCGATGTCAGTTGTGAGGGAAAATTTTAGAATTTTTTGGTAATTCATAATAACTAGACCTTTGGAGAATAATTATATGTTTCACGGAGTCAGCCTAGATTTTAGAAAGGAAATTTTTTTTTTATAAACCACTTGGATTTTGTGGAGGATGGTGATTGTGACATCGACAAATGAGAACCAATGGGAACAGTGTATTTGAATTTTCAGAAGACTATTGACTGGTGAGTGAAGACCGTTAGATTCCTTTGGTAAGGGGTGACTATACTACATTGATTGAGAATTGGATAATGGACTAAAGGTCATTGCTCATAGGGTATCCCATGTATCAGTGCTTGGAGCACAGCTGTTCGCAAGGCAAAGAAATGATTTGAATGTGAGCAACAAGTACAGTTCTTTTCATTTTGTATTTATTCGAAGATGAGAGGTTGGGAAATGCAGTTATCACTGATACAATTCACACTACCCAGCAAGTAATCAGGACAGTAAATGGTACGTTGTCCTTCATTATAAAATGATTCAAGTGTTGGAGTAAATTTATCTTCCTGCAGTTGTATACAGTTTTCGGCCACTGATTTCAGATTCTCTCTCCTTTATAAGGAATGATTACATTGCGACTGAGATAGTGCAAAATACTTTCACCAAACTTATTCCTGTGATGATGGTACCGTGAGGAGAGTGTGAGGAAAATGAGTATTTAATGAGAGAAAACAACAGGCTTTTACTATTAAAATTGAAGATTAAAGACTAACACTCATTTTGTCAAGAAGAAGACTGATCACGTGAAAAATTACATGTTTCCTCGATATTTGATTCCCAGTAAGTTACATACCTGCTCGGAGCACCCATGTTGGTTAAGAGGCAGTTCCAGCCACTGAATGAACTCTCACTATCTCAATGTGCAGTTGGTGTGAGAACCTGCATTGTTCACAAATCTGTCACCAGCCACAACACCTTATTCCTGAAAGAATTAGCCATTCCCACCAGGCTGTAACCTCCATCGAAATACTAGTCTGTATTCTCGGAGATAGAAGCTTTTCCCTTGAGACTTGGCACAAACCTGTCACTTTCCCTTCTCACCTTCAGTAAACCAAGTTAAAGTAACACGTGTACCACTAGCAATGGATCCAGGAGGAACAACATAGAGCAGTTTATCTGTGTAGTCTCTGCTTCACTATCTGTCATGTTGGAGCATCAATGAAATATTCCTATTGCTGCACATTTCCACTCAAACAACCCTTTGTGAATATCTCCTCATCCCTGTTCAGACAGGGTTTGGAGTGGTGTCTGTTTCATTTTCTATTACAGCTCCTTCATTGGTCATGACACATTTTAAATGTAACGAGGTTGGTGATATGGCCAATGATATAGTTCTCAGAGTAGGTCAGGTTCTTTGCTAGGCACAAGTCAGGTAAATATCTTTAATTTGGCAAAGTAATTTACCAAAACAAACTTACTCAAGCTATGATGGAAAGATACATGGCAAGGAATGTGGACAACTATGTACATTAATACTTACCTTTCAATCTATATTGAGACGCAGTTTGTATACACAGAAACATACACATACACAGATATACACTGAGACAGTCACAGTGTCACACACAGGTGCACACAGACGTCCACATACACATGCATGAAGACTAACAGAAAGAACCTTTGCAGACTATCAACTTGAAAGAGCTTTTCGTAGCAAAAGTTAAATTCAAGGCAAAAGCAAAATGGGGTCCTCTCTAGCATCTTCAGAACTTACTTTTTACTGTAATAAGACCCCCGACGGGCATACAATATGCAAACAGATCTTTTGGTCCAACTCGTCCATGCACCCCTCGTTTCCTAAACTGAATGATTACTATTTTTCTTCTTTGGGCACAGGCCCCTCCAAACTTTTCCTATTCATGTACACATTCAATTGTCATTCAAATGTTGTAACTGTACTCCCCAATGCCACTTCCTCTGACAGCTCGCTGCATATACACATTACCCTCTGTGAGAAACAACAATCCCTTAGATCTCTTTTAAATTACTTCTCTCTCAACTTAAACCTATCCTCTCTGTTTCTGGACACACCCACCCGGAGGACATGATCTTGTCTATTCATCCTATCCATGCCTCTCATGATGAAGTAAAGGTTACCTCTCGGCCTCCAACACAAAAGGAACAAAATCCCAACCTATCGTCATATCTCAAAACCCCGCGGCTCCGTCACATCATTTTAAACATTTTTGACCCCTTTCCAGTTTATAGCATCCTTCCGATAGCAGGGTGACAAGAATTGCTTCAAATGTGGCCTTACCATTCTCTTTTAGAGCCACAACATGATGTGCCAATTCCTGTAATCAATGCTCTGACCGAGGGAAGTCAGCTTGCCTTATGCCTTATTCAGTGCCCTGTCAATCTGCGACTCCACTTTCACAGAACTATGTGTCTGGACACTAGATCTCTCTTTTTGGCAACACTCCTCAGCGCATTACCATTTTCTGAATAAATCCTACACTCGTTTGGCTAACAAAATGCAACATCTCACTTTATCTGCAGGAAGCTCCATCAGCCAATCCTCAGCCCACTTGTCAAGTAGATCAAGATATCTTTGTTCTCTAACATAGCCTTCTTCACTATCCAACATAACTCCAATTTTGGGGATTTCATCTCCAAACTACTATCTACGGTTCCAAAGTTCTCATCAAAACCATTTACAAAAACAATGAACAACAGCAGCCTGGTCCGTATGGCACAACGATGGGCACAGGCATCCACGTGGAATAGCAAATCTCTCCCAGCACCCTCTGTCTCCTACGGTCAAGTCAGTTTTGCATCTAATTGGATAGCTCTCCCTGATCTCCTGTGATCGAACCTTATTAAACAGACTACCATGTGGAACATTGTTGGGCCTCACTATAGTCCACGCAGACAACCTATGCTGCTTTACATTCATCTATCTTCCCGATCACCTCTTCAAAAACTGCAATCTTGTTTGTGGGACACGGATTCCAGAATAAGGCCTTGCTGAATATCCCTAATCAGTCCTTGCCTTTCAAATGCATGTAAACCCTGCCTCTCAGAATCTCCTACAACCAATTAATCTCTCTTGACATCAAACTCATTGTCTGTAGTTCCCTGGGTTTTCCTTGCAGCCAAATTACAAATAATGTAATGGCATCAGCTGT
This sequence comes from Hemiscyllium ocellatum, assembly GCF_020745735.1. Classification (NCBI taxonomy): domain Eukaryota; kingdom Metazoa; phylum Chordata; class Chondrichthyes; order Orectolobiformes; family Hemiscylliidae; genus Hemiscyllium; species Hemiscyllium ocellatum. The sequence goes on from NC_083446.1 coordinate 19,922,445, forward strand.
CTTCCTGTCCTCCAGGACCGCAACCGTGGCTGTCAATGATACATATAAGAAAGTCAAGAGACTGCAGATTGCGTAAACCAGAAACTAAGACAGTAATTTGCTGGAAAACCTCTGCATGTCTGGCAGCATCTGTGCAGTGAAATCCGAGTTAACGTGTTACAACTCGCGGGAAAACCCACCCTACGCTAATTTAAACAAGCAACACAGAAATGATTTAAGCCGTGCTGTAATCTGTAAAAAAAACTCGGAAAGCCAATAAACATCCTGAAGGTCACTATTTAAAATAAAAATTAACAACTTTGGTAAAAAAAAGTCTAACAGATAATAATTAACAAACAGATAGTTGCAACTCCGTTTCCTGACCTTTGTTTTACTTTCCCTTCTACAATACTGGTCTGATAAACACCCCACCCCCACCCCCTTAAGATACAGCAAAACATTCAAAGTTCTGAACCAGCCAGCTGTTGAATCTTCTCTTTGTATCTTCCTCTGTCTTCTTTTCTTCTCCTTCGAGTTTCTGTTTCACAGGTCATTGATAAATAAAGCTACATTTCGGAGAGCTATTCTCCGGGCAGTCTGCAGATGGTGGTGGCGTGGCAGTCCATTTCGTACCCATCGGAGACCTCCCACAGGTAATTCACGTGCTATCCATAACACTTTCTGTCTCTATGCTACCGGCAACACAATCTGGTGCACTTCAGCGCACTACTCCTCTGCACTAACCTGCCGCAGTCTTCATTTCCGTCTTAGGATTCTATATTTCTGATAATATTCCTCAGGAATATCTCTGCCTCACTTTCAGAGTCCGCATCCACATATATATCTTTTATCATCTTGCCTGCCTGTTGCAAATCCCTTTGCCTTTCAGGACTAAACACCTTTGTCTGACCCTCTGTTTGTTCATGTTTTCCCTGCACCATTACATCAAACAGTATGTCAGCTAACTGAACCTTAACTCCTCCTTCTTGTCTTTAGTTTGTGATTCATGTTGTGACTTATGATAGTGGGATCTGGTTACTGTACAGTCTGAGAAAATAGCAGCATATTTCTGTTTTAACTCCTCTGTTTCTTGGGCTTCTTGGGCTTCTGCACAACAAGGGGTATCGCTCCCAACTTGGACCCCGCTAAATCATACTCGAGAACAAACTGGATTTCTGGAACTCACACTCTGTCAGTCACTCCCATGGTTATTTCCCCAGAATTGAGATGGCATTCCAACCTGATCTTATGGAGAGGAAAGCTACATTTCTGTTCATATATCCCACAAATTATGATACTGTCGGGTAACAGATAAGAAATACTGCAAATTGTCTCATCTCCTCCTACTAGAAACTGGTTAGATCCTGTATCTCTCAAAATGATAACTTATTCTCCTTCTCTTCCTGCTGTTTCTGAGTAAATTTTACTTACAGAGGCGAATTATTTATAGAGATCAGGTACTAAGTCCATACCCAGCCTCTGCCTAGGCTGTGCACTTTCCTGCAACTCTTCGGTTCTTGTTGGTGTTTCCTTTAAGACTTTCACTAATGCCACTGGCTTACTTTCTTTTACCACATCTTTTCCCACAGTCCCTTTCTTAACGATCAGCACTGTGACCATACGTACCCCTCCTTATGGCAGTGACAACATCTTTTCCCAATGCCCTTCTGAAACCACGGGCACTGTAGTTTTCTATGTCCCACTCTATTACAGTGAAATCACCCGAGGCCTTTCACCTTGTTTATATCCTCTCGGGCATCTTCTTTAACCTGTGTTAAACTCTTATTCACTACTGTTTCTTTTACAGTGTAGCATCTCCACATCTCCCAAATGCGATCCTTCACAGGACAAAATTCTAGTTGGAAAGTTGTCTTATGCAGCAACATGTATTCATCTGCTAATTTTACTGCCCTTCTCAATTTCTGAACTTTCTGTTTGTCTACATGAATTCTTATCATCTATGGAAGTGAGTTTTTTCAATTCCTTCAGCAGAGTAATCTCCATTAGAGATTATTCATTAGAATGAATAGTAATTCATATCTATCTTTAAAGCAAACATCCATCTATCAAAACGCCTATGTTTAATTATTTCAAACTCAATATAAGTCTGACATGATTACTTCTTTATTTTTTTCTGTACTGCTGTCTTTATGATTCTGGTACCTACTCGTGAGCACTTAAAGGAGCTTGTTTGTCGTCTTGAGAATCTCGTGACACCTCATTTGACAGCGGAGAAAATACTTCACTCGCCCTATCTACCACGTTAGTCCAAACAAGCATTACCTATAAATCCTTGGACCACTCCAAATCCCAAGCCAATTTTTCAGATGAGATAAAGAAGGCATCAACATTTTTCTCATTAAAAAGTTTCAGAGTATTGACATAGTTACATATAACAATACCATCTCTTTTAATCTCCACGTTTTAATTATGACTTTGCTGACGAAATCGCAAATTCTCTCAACTTCAAATTCTCTCTCTCTTTTTGGTCATCTCAGAACCTTCTCTTTTTCTCTCTGTCCGTTCTGTCTTGCTTTCTGTTTCTTCTCTATCTCTTTTTCTCTACCTTTGTGTATCTTTAAACTGTATTTTCTTCAATTGCAATTTCAGATTTTTTGTCACTCTACTGCACTTTTATGTGTTTCTGACACAACTTAGAATGTGAGAAATTCCCGGACAATTTCAGCTTTACTTTTGTCCTTGATTAAATCAAATCTAACGTCCTTGCTAATTCTAAAGGTTTGGCCTTTATCTTTCCTGCTAAGTTTTCGTGGCAAATTTGGGAATCATCTTCAAATCCCTCTTAACTTTTTAATAGCCATTTCTCTCAGTGTTAATTTAAACAAACAGAAGTCATCAGAATTAAACAAGTTGTCTCACTGACGTTTTACTTCGAGATCTCAGAGGCGAACGTGCAAATGTTCAAATATACTTTGTTTTCTTTTAATCCCTCAAATCCATTCAAATCTGCTCAAATCTCAGACTGGGTCTGTCTAAACCTGTTCATATCGTGGATGAAAGCTTCCAAGCTGTTACGACACAGGGTTAACCTCTCCTAATTTAAACAAGCCACACAGAAAAGGTTCACCTCATGCCATAATCTGTTAACTCTCGAGACGCAAAGATCCATTTACAGAGGTCACAATTTAAAGTAAAACTAATAATTTTGCTATTTAAGTACAACAGAGAATAATAAAACAAGCAACTATTTAGAACTCCCTTCGGTTAAAGGTATCTTTTACCTCCCACTCGACAATGCTGGTCAGATAAAACAAAAAAAAGGATTACAAAAAATTGTCACGTTTCAAAACCAGTCCGCTTTGTCGATTCTCCATTGTAGACTTTCCTCGAGTTTTCTCTCGGTTGGCGTCGATGTTCTGCTGTGCATACCTCTTATATACAGGTACCTTTCAGACAGTCCTTCAGCTCGCAGTCTATCTTTCTGGATTCCCTTGGCAGTTCTCCCCATAAATGTTCAAAATGTCCAGTTTTACACCTCTAAACATCGGACCATTTCATTGATTTTGATGTCATCATGTATTTCAAACTCAACTTGATTTCAGAGTGTTGGGACAAATTTTAAACTGGCCTAACTTAAATTGGATTTTGTTTCGTGGCAACTCAGCTGTTGATTTCACAGTCAAATGTTCCATTTACCTTCTTTCAGAACACTTTGTGCCAGCTTCCAGCCTCTCTTAAATGTAACATATATCTCTACATCTTCATAATAATACCTTTTATCTGCCTTGCATAGCTTTACATAAATTTGATCAAATTAGTAAGTTCACATGTTAGTATTTTCTGTCCCAAAAAGACCCATTTTATCTCTTCCTTCCTTTTCCTAAATCCATCTTTCCAGTTATCATTCCAACTACTTACAATGTTACTAGTATTCTTCGACAAATTATTGCATTGTGTGTGTATGTGCATATGTGTGTGTGTGTGTATGTATGTGTATATGTGTGCTTGTGTGTGTTTTTTGTGAATAATTCTTTGTAATTGGACTGGCATGAAAGAATGAGATGTTATTACTTTCCAATATGAAAGAATAAATGTACGAAGTTTCTAAGCTTTCTGATATCAAAAAAGATGTAAAAACCTCCTTTATTCATGATTGGAAAAGTGAACAAATGATGTTCACGGACCGAACATCAGTAAGGTAATGAACCTTTACTGGGATCATTAAACGACCGAATAATTAGTTTTCTCTACGGAGTTTCAATTCAGCTTTTTGTTTTCAATTGTGTGATGCATACGTTTTTATCAATATGCAGTCAACATCGGTGACAAAACCAGAGGTTTCTGGAAATGCTCAGTCGTTCTGTCAGTATCTCTTGTGAGAAAGCTGATTCAACACAATGTAAAGAATGGATCTGGGTTGTGTGTGTTTTGCCAATAGTGGTCAGCGATGTACCGCTTAGGTGCATTAGTCAGGGGTAAATGAAGAGTAACAGAGTAGGAAAATGAGTCGGAATGCATTGCTCTTCAAAGGGTCAGCGGGGACGTGCTGTTTGAAATGGCCTGTTTCATTCGATGATTCTATAGTTTCTTGATAAAAAGGCAGGTCGCTGCCAGGATCAAAAATGTCTCCGAGCATGCTCAGGGCGTATTGAAGTGGGAGGGTAAACAGCCAGCGGTCGTGGTTCTCATTGACACCAATGACATCGGTAAGGGAGTGAAAGGTTGAAAGGCACTGCTAAGGAAGCTCAGGGAGTTAGGAGTGAGTTTAAAAGCAGGATCTCCAGGGTTGAATTCTTGTGATTACTCCCCGGGCATCTGGAAGTGAGTCAACGAAGAGGAAGATAGTCGAGTTGAATATGTGCTGCAAATGTGTTGCTGGTCAAAGCACAGCAGGCCAGGCAGCATCTCAGGAATAGAGAATTCGACGTTTCGAGCATAAGCCCTTCATCACGAATTCTCTATTCCTGAGATGCTGCCTGGCCTGCTGTGCTTTGACCAGCAACACATTTGCAGCTGTGATCTCCAGCATCTGCAGACCTCATTTTTTACTCGAAGAGTTGAATATGTGGCCAGGAGCTAGTTTGGAAGGAGGGTTTCTGATTTTTGGATGATTCCGATCGCGTCCAAGGCAGGTGGGAACTGTACAAAATGGAAAGTGTACAATTTAACTGAAGGGGCGCCAACATCCTGGAAGGGAGGTGCGATCGAGCAGATTTAAGCTAATGATACAGGAGGATGGGAACCAAAGCAGCAGGTCAGAAACTGAGCTGAAAGTAAAGATTTGTCATGATTTGTAGAAGTGAAGGATTTAATGACCATGATGAGGGAACTAATCACAACAATTTTAAAAATGTGAGTTGAAAGTTGGAGTAAATGATAGGCTCAGTATTATCAGGGATCAATAAGTAAGGATGGAGCGCCTATAAACACAAGTATTAAAAGACAAAGATAAGTCGATAGAACTTACGTTAAAACGTTTTCGAACTAAATGTGTGCAGTATTTGGAATAAAATGAATGAGCTGATAGCGCAAACAGGTATGAATAGATACGGCATGGTGAGCATGACTGAAATGTGGTTACATGAAGGTCCGGACTGGGGTGTTAAACGTCCAAAGCTACTCAGTATTCAGACAAGAAGGAACAGCAAGCGGAGTGCCTGTATTCGTTTAGGATCTTGTCAAGGCTGTATTAAGAAATGATATTAGCACGTGGGACAAAACTGATGAATCAATCTGGTTTGAAATAAAACACATTGTAAGAAATCTATTGGTAGGAGCATTTCCAGCCCACAAACTACCCCCGCCCCACCCCAACAAATTACTTTCAAAGTCGGGAATAGCATGAACTAGGAAATAACGGTGGCTTGAGACAACAGCACAAGACTGATTATGGGAATGTGAGTATGCAAATTGACTGGATTAATCAATTTGGCAACAGGAGCCTCAAAGAACGATTCGTCGAATATATGATGGATTATTTCTTTGATTAACATGTAATGGAACCAACAGAGAACTGGCTTTGGTATTTCGTAATGAGGAAGGAGTGATAAATCATATTGTAGTACAGGGTCATCTTCGAAAGTGTGACCACAACATGTTTGAGTTTCATATTCAGACGGTAACAGCGAAGACAGAGTCACATAGGAGAGGGTTAATGTTGGACAATGATAATTTTACTGGACTGGGGAAGGGCTTGGCCTGAATGGATATGTCAAAAAGATGAAAGTGCAAGCCATTTGAAGAACAGTGGTAACTACTTAGAGAGATAGTCAAAACCCCTCAAATAAAGTGTAATCCTGAGTGGAAGATGAATTGCAAAAAGGTGAAAAGCAATCCATGTCTTAACAAGGAAATCAACAATAACATGAAGATTCTTGTCTGGTGGTATTATCGCTGACTGCTAATCCAGATAATGTTCTGGGGACATGGGTTCAAATACCGCCACAGCAAATGGTGGAATTTAAATCCACTATGACTCTGGAATTAAGAGTCTATTGGTGGTAATGAATCCATTGCTCATTGTTGGAAACACCAATATCTTTCATGAATGTCCTTTCGGACCGGAAAACACCATTCTTACCTGGTCTGACCTACATGTGGCTTCCAACCCATACAAATTTGGTTGACGCTTAACTGCCCTCTGGACAATTAGGGACAGACAGTGTGTGCGGTTGATCTGTTCTACTGAACAATCGGTTTATTTCCTCCTGTACCATCACACGTTCCTCCTCACTGTGAAGCACCAGCTCATCGTTGTGTCATCCACAATATTACTTATCATTTCCCCCAAACTCTATCCCTTCCATTCTCATCATCATCGTTTCTGAAGTTCACAACTAAGCCTTGATTTTATCCAGTTCTTCAGATGTTGTTCACAGGAAAAACTTTGAGAATTCCATTCTCTTGCTTTTGCTATTTTGGTGAATTTGCAGAATGATGCAGTTGGGTTTTATTTTACGACGGAGGCACAAATTGTATTTTGGACATGGAGCTTAATTCTCCTTTTATACTATGCGCCTCTGTATGTTTATTAATTAAGCTTGTACGCAATTAATATTGAATTAGGTTTTGGTGGGTTTCACAGCAACATTTGTGTTCTACGTGGTCCTGGATAATTTCCTTTTTGTCATTCCCTGCAATAGGTAGAGCTGAAGAAACTTTCCGTCTATGACAGGCACAAATTCATAATTTTGTTTGTAAGAGCTGAAGTGATGCGATTCAAACAAATTCTACAGATAGACTCACAGCAGGAGTTCAAATCAAATCGGAAAGTTCACCTTGAGTTGGAAACACGTTATTAAAACATACGCCCAGTTTTCTTCATGTTGTAAAAACAGTTTCAAAAATGTTCTTAGATCATCGTGGATCTTACAGCTCTCCTGGGATTACACGCAGTTAAATATTTACTGTAGTACTTTTTGCAGTTGATGTTATAGTTTATTAATTTAACATTTTTTCATATTTTGTTTTATTTACATTCAAAACCAATCAAAAAGCAAAACAAACTCACGATTTTCTTTGAAAAGAATATTTTTAAAAATAACTTTAAAGGCTGGTTTACCAAAAAAAGGAAACAGTCAATTCATGTTTTGAATGGTTACTTTTATTACACTGTGAACGCTTTCTTGTTTTTAAAGAAATAATCAGTTTCCTTCTTAAAAAAATAAAGAGTTATACCTTCCTTCCGAAAAGTCCTACACTTTTTCAGCTCCGGAGGAGACTAATTCCTTCTCGGAGTTTATTTAAAAGGAACATTTTTATTCATTTAATTAGCTAAATTTTTGATTTTGTATAATTTTTCTATATTTGATACGCATATGCATATATTTTTTCAATTTTAACATTACTTTCTGATTTACTCCCAATGCCAAACTAGGCTGGGAAGGAACAAAGGGTTACAGGAGAAAAATCAACAGCTGAAGACCTACTGTGTTGTTGAGATTTTTTAGGAAATTGGAATCTATTTTAGAATATAAATGAAATGTTCAGAATGGATTCGTTTAAAATAAACAGTAAAGCAACGAACATCTTAGCAGGGAGATTTCATCATTCTATGTAATAAGACATTATGTTAATAAAGACGGCAAGGGGGATATTCCAAGTAGCTGTACAAATGGTAGGATGGTTAGAGAAGTTTATGAATATGGGAAGAGTACGTCAATTAGAAAAGAAAACTAGAGAGTAAAGAGTATATTGTCATTCTGAAGCACAAAATTGCATTTATTTCGATATAAGGAAGGGTTGGATGGTGAAGAATTTGTCAAATATGTTCACGAAAACATACTTCATCAATATGCAGATGATTTTAACAGAGAAGACGCAAAACCATGTGCACGAGGCAGGGCAAGTGACTGAAGTAAACGAGGGAATACTTTGGGTATTGCAATCATAACTCTATTCGTTTCATAATGGTTATGGAAACTAAGAAGGCTTTAATTATTTATTTAATTGGCGTACCATAAATGTTAATTGGATGGAACAAGGACTTACCAAGTTTGATTGGAGTAGACTGTTAGCAGGTAAAACGATGTATGACAAGTAGTAGGCGTTCAACAGTCTGATGACGGGAGTTGAGAGGCACGGTGTTCCAGTTCGAGTAAAGGGTAATGCTTGTAACATTAATAAGCAATGGTCAAGGACATTTATTGAACTTTTATTCCAGAGTCAAAGAAAACCTTACTTTAGATATGGACAACTTAATTCAATTTAAACTCTTAGTCAATATAAAGAGTGTGTGGCATTATTTCGAGAGAAATCAGGAAAGCAAGAAGGAGATATGAGATAAGATTAAGGATAATCTAAAGACATTGTGCAACGACATCAACAGCAAGACAATAAGGCATCTGAAAGATCATGAAGGATATCGATGTTTTGAACCCAGGAGATGGGGATTAAAATCATCCCATTCCTAGTGCATCAGACAACAGCAAACACACACATTCATCTGCCTCTCACATTCATCCAGCTTGAACTCTATCTGCTATTTGTCAGTCTATTGACCCATTTCATCAAGATCCTTTTGTATTCTTAGAAACCCTTCTTCACTGTCCACTATGCCACCAGTTTTGGTGTCATCCACAAACTTACGAACCAAGCCTTCGATATTCTCACGCAAATCATTTACGTAAATGGCAAAGAAAATCTAGAACCAACCTCTGTGGAACACTGCTTGGCACAATCATCCAAAAAGCAACTGCCCACCATTACTCTCTATCTCCTGCCATTGCAACAATTGAAAGTGCTGGAGAGAAACCCAGCAGTTCAGGTAGTATTGGAGCAGAAAAAAATGGAATTAACTTTTTTTGAGTCCAACATATCTTGGTCAGGACAGATTCATCTAAGACTTGATACGTTAACTCTGTGTCTCTGCCCAGATCCAGGGTCATCTGCTGCATTTCTCCATCATTTTGCATTTGTATTTCAGATTTCCACTATCTCTAATATTTTGCTTTTTCGTGATTGGTCTGGATGTTGACCCCGGTTATATTTGTGTAATATTCTCATTCCTGTTCCCATCACTTGTGCCAGAGACACATGTATTACACTGTAGTCTGTTTCTACTTTAAGTTCTGAAAATGAATGCAGATCTCATCGAAGTGATTTTGATGCAGAGGGTATTTTTAAGACAGCTACACTTGATGGACAAATAGGAATAAAATATTAATTATGACATTGTCTGCGCATTTTACGTCTAATCTTGTCTCCTCAGTCCCTGAACATTTTCAAGACATTTATCTGAATAATTTCAGCAAAGATGGTTGCCATGTAGCCCATCATCTCTGTACCCGCTCAATATGAGCTGGATCCTCATTGTTACTCTGCTGTAACTCACAGTAACCCAACACATTTTGTTATATGTCTCTGTTTTTATTTCTGAATATCCCGTGCAGATATAAACAATCTTAACAACCTGTGATTAAACAGTCTGTATATATGATATAATTCGGCACATCACATTTAAAATTCTCCTGCTCTATTCACACTGTTGTTCAGCATTCCATGTAACAACGTTCATCTGTTATCTTGCTCTGCAGTACATTTCATTCCATTTGTCAGAAACAGTGATAGCTGAATACTCGTGACTGGGAGATATTACTGTACTCCCCTCAGGTCTCCTCAGTCACTGGCCGCTGTCCTTTCTGTCTCATAGCCATTATCATATTCATTCTGTCACTGACTCATTACTTCACGTCTGTTAATTATCAAGGTTATTGTACGTTGTTATGAACTAGGGCCAACCCCTCAAAACATTCTTAAGCACGTTGCCCAGACCATAATGTTGCCATTTGTTGAAGTTAAGTTTATAGTGGATATTCTCAGAGTGAGTTAGCTGGTCCGACTGCCAACTTTTAACTAAACAGAATTTATTTACAAAAGTAAGGAATGAAATATAACCAACTGAAAACACTTTACCTAAATAATTCAGTCATTGTGGAGATAAAGTCACACTTTCACGTTGAAAATAACCTCCACAATTTTGTGTGGCACTATCACCGTACTAAATAGAACAGACTTCGAACAGATCTAGCAGCTCAAATCTGGGTGTCCATAACGTGTTGTCGGTCATTAATAGCAGCAGAATTGTACTCTAGCGCAACCTCATGGCCTGGCATATCCCCCTTACAACAATTACCATCAAGAAAGAGGTTCAACATTGTTTCAATGGAGTGTGCAGGAGGGCAGAAGCAACACCAGGCATATCAGAAAATGAGGTGTCAGCCTGATGAAACCACCAAACTGGACTGTTTGTGAACCAAACAGCATAAACAGTAAGGGATAGACAGAGCTAAGTGATCCCACAAGCAAAAGATCAGATCTAAGCTCTGCAGTCCTTCCACTTCTATTGAGAATAGTTATGGACAAATAAACAAGTCATTGGAAGAGGAGATTCCACAAGTATCTCCATCCTTAATTATGGAAGACCCCAGCACTTCACTGCAAAAGACAACGTTCATGCATTTGCAATAATCTTCAGTGAGAAGTACTGAGTGGATGATCCACCTCAGCCTCCTCCAGTCGTCCTCAGCAATTCAGTTACCAGTCATCAGCCAATTTGATTCAATCCACACGTTATCCAGATTCAGTTGGAGACACTGGATACACCAGAGGGTACATATCCTGACCACATTCTGGCTATGGTACTAAAAATTGTGCTCCAGAACTTGGCACTGCCCTCGCCAAGCTGTTCCAATACCGATACAACAAACACATTTCCCCGATTACGTGGAAAATTACCCAAGTATTTCCTATACACGAAAAAGCAGAACTCATCCAATCTGGCCAATTAACAAGCCATCAGTCTCCTCTCGAGCAGCAGTAAAGTGATGGAAGGTGTCAGTGCTTTCAAGTAGCTCAGCAATAACCTAGTCAATGACGCCCAGTTCCGGCTCCACCAGGGCCATTCAGCTCCTGATCTCATTACCTTGATTCAAACATGGACAAAAGAGCTGAATTCCAGAGTTGGGGTGAGAGTGACAGCTCTTTGAAACAAGCCTGTCTTCGCCCAAATGCGGCATCAAGGGGCCTTAGCAAAACTGGGATCGATGGGTATCAGGGTCAAACTCCCCACTGGCTAGAAGCATATCTGACACGTAGGAAGATGGTCATGGTTGATGTGGTCATGGTCATGGTCATGGTCATGGTCATGGTGAGACACCGTAGTGCCAGGACAAGTCTGTAGGAGTCACTAGGTCAGTGGCCTAGGCCCAAGCATCTTCAGGGCTGCTTCATCAATGACCTTCTCTCTATTTTCTGGTCTGAAGTGGGGATGTTCGCCAATGATTGCACAATGTTCAGCAACATTAGTGGCTCCTCAGATTCTGAAGCAATCCATGTCCAAATGCGACACGATCTGGACATTATCCAGGCTGACAAGTGGCAAGTAATATTCAGGCCACAGAAATACCAGACCCTGACCATCACCATAAAATACAATCTAAACACTGCCCTCTTTCAACGGTGTTACCATCACTGAATCCACAGTGGACTGCAGAGGTTCAACAAGGAAACTCGCCACAACTTTCTCTAGGGCACCTAGGGACAGGCAATAAATGCTGGCTCAGCCAGTCACACCCAGATTCAGGAATTAAATATGTTTTTTTTAAATTGCCAGAGGAAGGTTGCTTAGTTATCATAGGGATCGGTGCTCGGGCCCGAGCTGTTTACAATACCCATTAACCATTAACAAATACAATATATCCCAACCTGCGACAGAATGAAAGGATGTTCGATTGTGAGTGGGTGAGGAGGTTGTAGAAAAGCATTTCAAGGTGACTAAGACAAGTGGAATGAATGGGCAAACACGTGGCAGATGGAGAGCAAGTTGGGTAGACGTGACAGTGCGTCCTTTCGTGGGAACAAGAGATTCGCAACCTATCGTTGAAAAGGGATTGTTTGAAACATGTTGATCTACAAAGGGGTGCATGCTCCTTTTTGTTGTTTCCTTCTGCGCAGCCCTCCGAGGTCCCTGCAGCTCAGTGAGGTCTGAACCCAGAAGTCAATACTTGAAATGGCATTGGCACGCTGACCAGTGTATGTATACCCACCAAGTGGGGAGCTGTAACATTGCAAAGGATCTGGATCGCCCTGTACACCATTCACTTATAGCGATATTGCAGAAAGCAGTTAGGAAAATCAATTATGTGCTGACCTTCATTTCAGGGGGATTTGAATCCAGGAGCAAGGGTGCCTTACTGCAACTGTACAGGGCCTTGGTGAGACCCCATCTCGAACATTGTGCAATATTGTGTGCAGTTTTGGTCTCCGTACCTAATAAAGGGCAAACCAGACATTAAGGGAGAGCAGCGAAGGATGACCAGATTGATCTCTGGGATGACAGTCTTGTGTTGGGGGCAGTGTTTGGGGCGACTTGGCCTGTATTCCATGCGGTTTAGGAAAATGGGGAGAGATCTCAGTGAGACATACAACACTCTGACTGTGTGAGACAGATTGGAAGCAGGGATGATAATTCCCCAGGCAGGGGTGTCTAAAACAAGGGTCCACAGCATTTGGTACAGGCAGGCCACTCTGTATTAAGATGAGTATAAATGTCTGCATTCAGAGATTGGTGAACTGGAGAATGCACTGGTGATGGTGAGTACGGTGTGGAAATAAAGGGCCAGCCATCATTATATTGAATTGTGTAGCAAACTCGACGGACCAAAGGAACCACTGCACGTCCTATTTTATCGCCTCCCAAGGTTAATCATACTAACGCATATATACATTGTTTGGGATAAGTGCAATGTGGAGATGTTTGAAAATGAACAAAAACGTGGAAGGCTCAAAGTGTCCTTTACCCATGTTTCTGTGCAGTCTGTGGGAAAGCTCTGTAAATGTTGTCACAAGCTATCAGATGTTAGAAAGGTGGTCTTTGCAGGGTCAACAGGACTGTGTTTCCAGTTCCCTTTTCCGATACCGGCTGGCGTAGGGAGTTCTGTCCAGGTTTATCTTTTAAGACCTCGAAGCATTTTGATACAATAGACTGTCTTGCTTGGGCGAAGAGTTTATCACATGTCTGTATGTCTGGAGTCACGTTGAGCCAGACCAGGAAAGCATGGGAGACTCACTTCCTTCAAGTACGTTGGGGAAGGAAATTGGTGTTTACAATTACAATTACAATTGCACCATTACAATGGTGTGACAATCGACATTGGCTTCAAAGTCACTGTGACTGCCGCCAGATTTTGCATCTTAATATTTTATCAATTGTTATTAACTTCCACTAGCTGCCCGAGCATTATCCACGTCTGTATGAGTAATCCAGTGACATTTCCACAACAGCACCATCTCGACATGGAGACCTATTGCCAACCACACTGAGCAGGATATTTCTGTGCTGCTTGACAGATCTGTCAAAAATAACTCCCAACAATTTGACTATCGTGATTGGACTCGGGGGGGGGGGGGGGAGGAATTGGTTAGATTGTGATTATTCTGCTCTTAGGGGACCGGGGACACGGCTTGTTGTGCAAAATAAGTCTTCAATCCTATTGCAGGAATGGTGTCAGGGTCCATTGTCTTTAGCGATCTACTATGTTCAGCTGTTTCTTCATGTCACGGGCAGAAAATCGAATCGGTTGAAGGCTGGCATCTATGATTCTGTGGGCATCATGACGAGAGTGAGGTGGATCATCAACTCAACACTCCTGGCTGAGAATGTTGCAGAGACTGCATCCTTGTGTTTTACACTGGTGTACAGGGCAGTTCTATTATGCAGCATGGGGATATTTATGAAATTCTGTCCTCCAGTCATTTGTTTAATCGTCCATCACCATTTATGACTGAATGTGGCAGGACTGCGGAGCTTCGATCAGATCAGTTCGTCAAGTGAGGTAGCTTTCATGTGTTAACATCAGGTTTAGGTTCACATGGTTCTGACCCTGACATGTTCAGCCTCAGTCATGAATGAAACATGTGTCGTGTTGATGGTAATGGCAGACTGAGGAGATTATCAAAGGGCAAACATGCTACAGGTTGTGGTTAATGCTGTTCTGCTTCTCCTGGTGCAGTGGTCTACAGCACTACATGAATATGCAGTTTTGAGCTGCAATCTCTGCAATGTAATTCTACTCTCTGTCCCTTAGTTCACATCGAGACCCATTCAGCCATCAGCCCTGTTTCAGTGACCTGCTCTGTTTTCTGATGTGGAAATACTTCCATTTTCATATTCTCATTCTGCTGAGGGTCGCTCCCCGGGTCACGCTTCCAATCTGACACATTCTGCAAAACCAATTAACTAATTTTAATTAAATTGTTTAATTAATCTGTATCCTTTTTTCCCCTTGAGTTATACCATCTTCTGTGTTTAATATGAAAGTCTTTCCCTCTGTTTCCCTCCCTGACCGTGATTAAGAACACTGTAGTATCAGTGATTCCAGCCTTATGTAGCTTCAGAGCCAATGAATTCTCTGGATTCCCAAATGATCTTCACCACATTGTATGTTTCCTCTTTTGGTTTGATGCCTTATCACTCATGGCTGCCTTGTCCTCCCATGAGTATGGTTCATCTCCTTTGGGATGAATTTCTGATATCCTCCGAATTATCCCCAGACACTCCTGCCGTTGCTGCTCCATGGTCTTTACTGCTAGGCTCCCCTAACAATTAACTCTGGCCAGCTCCTCCCACATGTGACTGTAGTTACATTGCTCAATTATAATCACATTACATCAAGTAAACAGCAATAGATATAAACCAACAGAAGGAGTTTTGAGAGATGGGACATAAAGAATAATTGTCAAATTTCTTAACTAGGTACAAAGAGAGAACGATAGAGAGGATATAGATGAGGAAATGTGAAAAATGAGAAAACGTGATTATTGAAAGGTTTAGATGTACATCCCTCAATGTTTTGTCAATGCCTGTGCTGTGGTCCTTTGTATAGTGCACGTACAACAGAGCAATGTGTTCAAATTCTGGGTCTGATGGCAGAATGTTTATCTCCAATGATATGACAGACACTAACTTTGGAAAGAACCCAGCAGGCCATTATATTGAATTCCCAGCAGATACGGGATTAACTGAAATAAGTTGGGATACCTGAAGCAAGAATTTATAACACATCCTGATAAGAATGAGAGATTAAAGTAGAGAATTCCAGAAAAGGAGGGAACATTGAGAGAAGGGGAACATATCACTTTAAATGAGGATCAAATACTGTTTGAATGTTTTATAAATTTGATACATCATGTGCATCATTTTTCGTTAACTGTGTCTCCGTTGTTCATTTAGAAAGTGTTGTGCACTTATGAAACATTTACTTATATGCACACACACATTGAATAAACAGTATACATAAAATCATTTTTCCGCCATTGAAATGGTCCTGTTGTCGTGTTACCAGGATACATGAACACCAACTGGCCACCAAAAGACACGACCCACTATCACTATGTTCCATGCATACAGACAAAATAAGGCACTAACTTGATTGGGATAGCGCGCGCGCGGACACACACACACACACACTAAGACACGCAAGGACATCATTAGAGGAATGGCATTCTAACGAGAAGACCATCATTTAACACATTAATTTAGACCCAACTACCTTCTCTTGTAAAACAAAAGAACTGGAAATGACCCACCCACCTGAAGACCTATAAATACAGAGGCGGGACATACCACCAGCGCTTCAGCGGAGACTCTCATTGATATTACCTAGTGATAGTGTCGAAACATCTTGAAACAAACCTTCAAGCACAACGAGCTAACTTGCATACCTATAAACTTATTTTACTTTTATTAGTGGAATTTGGGATTTCTCATGTTTTAACAGATTATGATGTGAGGTGAGCTTTTCTGAGTGTGTGGTTTTAATTAACAGAGGGGTTCGACATCGATGCCATAACAATTTGGGGTCTTGCCATATGGGATTTGGACAGTCTTGAATAGATTTGAGGTGCAAAAGGTCACAGCAGATTCCAACAGGTGGCAACTGGTGACCTAGATCTGCAAATAAAACTGGTAGGAAAATTCGTTTAATCTTGTTGACCTGTAGTTGATTAAATTTCAAGTGAGAGAAATGGCTTTTAACATTACTAAAGAGATTCCCAAATTTGCCAAGGCAGTTTACAAAGACAGAAGTACATTTTTTAGAATTAGCAAATAGGTTGGAACTGGGTGTAACCAGCGACGAAAGAAAAACTGAAGCTGTGATGGAGTTGGTCAAGCACTTTGGTGTATCAGAGAAACAGACAAACGCAGTAGACTTTAAAAAAAACTCAAAATGCAAATATGGCAACTGGAGTTAGAAGATAAAAAAAGAGATGGAAACAGAGACCGAAGAAAGAGAAAGAGAGGATAAAGAAAGCGAGAGAGAATTTGAAATTCAGAAGTTGAGAATTAAACAAGAAAGTTAAATTAACAGGATGGAGGAGACGGGAGAACGTAGGGATGTATACAACGATGTTAATACCTTGCATATTTCGGTGAAAAAACATATCAAAATCTCTTTTGTTTTGTATGAAAAAATGGCTCAGTGGATGGCGTATCCAGTGAACTTGTGGGTAATGCTAATTCAGACTAAGCTGCTGTGCACAATTAGTGAGGTATGTGCAGCGCTGTCAGAGAACCAGGTCAGGCTTCTGTTGAGTTTGAAAGAATTAAACACAGTCATTTTGATAGATGGGTGCGGGGCATAAAAATGGATAATTCCTGTGAGGCTCGAAGGGAGATTATTCTATTGGAGGAGTTTAAAGACTCACTTCCAGAGATGGTAAGAATTCATGTGAATGAACAGAAAGTTCAAGAAGTGAGAAACGTGGCAGAAATGGCAGGTAAAAAATGCATTGGCGCATGACATGAAATTTATATTCTGGGAGGATTTTCATCCTGTGAGGGATAGAAATTGGGAGAAGCGGAGATCCTACACTACAAGACATAGAGTAAAGCACGCTGGCAGTAGTTTACCACAGGTGAAAAATAAGCTCAAGCGGGTTGAAAAGTGATGGAATGGAGACTGAAAGTAAGCATTCCCTTATGTAACATCAAGTTGGAGTGCCAAATCAAGTTTGGGGAAGTAACAGTGAGAGTGAGCGACAGAGTGTCAGTTCCAGGAATACAGTTTGTTCTTGTAGTTGTGATCCAAGATGGGAGAGACACCACTTGTGGTGGAGAAGATAAAGGATGACGAGGGAACTGGGAGTTAAAAGAAAAAAAAATACCCAGGACAGTGTAGTAACAAGATCGCACTGTCATAATTCACAGCAGGAAGGAAAAACGAAAAAAAAGAGACAAAGGAGTTGATGTAACGGTGCAGGAAAAACCGAACAGGCGGAGGGTCAGGCAGGGGTGCTTAGTCTGAAAACGCTAGTGCACGTAGAACCGATACACACACAAACACACACAAACAAACACACACACACACACACACACACACACACGCACAGAGAGAGAAAGAGAGAGAGAGAGAGAAAGAGAGAGCGAAAAGGAATTTAAACATATTGTCGAACGTTATTCACTTAAAGATAAAACAGCCACAATGGATGAATGCATATTTCTCCAGTTCCCTCATTTTCCCTCCCAACCCTCAGACTCAGCACCGCCTTCTTGACCTGCAATCTTCTTCCCGACCTCTCCGCCCCCAACCCCTCTCCGGCCTATCACCCTCACCTTAATCTACTTCCACCTATCGCATTTCCAATGTCCTTGCCCCAAGTCCCTCCTTCCTACCTTTTATCTTAGCCTGTTTGGCACGCCCTCCTCATTCCTGAAAATTCGCTTATGCCCGAAACGTCGATTCTCTTGTTCCTTTGATGCTGCCTGACCTGCTGTGCTTTTCGAGCAACACATTTTTAAGCTCTGATCTCCAGTATCTGCAGTCCTCACTTTCTCCTCCTTCATTTTAGGATGATTCGAGTACATAAGTAAAGTCATCTTCCTGCTGTTGTCCAGCCTTGCTGAGAGAGTAGTTGGGGCACTCTCGACAGATTTGATTTTCTTTGTAAGGAATTATCTCTTTTCCACAGACACGGGTGATGGTAACATGTGGGTAGAGTGCAGAAGCTGAGTGTTTAATCTGTAGAGCTGTGAGTGATGAAGAAATGGTGATGCTGAAACCCGAGATGTGGCAGCGATCACTTAATTCCAAAAGGGACATTGATAGCGTGAGAATTCCATACTTTACCTAGGATTGGTTGGTTCGATTTAATGTCACGTGTACCTCAGTACAGGGAAACACTTAATTTATGAGCAGTGCAGGAAGATCATAGTAAGCATGGCCAAACAGACCACAGGGTGGAAATAGATTTGTGCAGAGTAACGCATACAGGTTACACTGCACAAGACAAGTACTCGACAAGATCAACATGAACAAGATCAGCATTATTTGATCTTAGAGAGTCCATTCATCAGTCAAACGTGACTTTCCTAATAGTTTATATGCCTAAATTAACTCTCCCCACTTGTGCAGTCAGCGTGTGAATCAGTACGGAACGTCATGTTGCTCATAATTAACAACAGCAGCCACAATACCTTCCATCTGGAACAGGTAGCCATTCCCACCATCTTCCGCCCGATATAGAGAACACCAAGCTGGCATCTCGGAGATGAAAGATGCCTTCTTGTGAAATCCCACAAGACATATGGCTTCCCTCCTTACCACTAGAAAACTGTGTTAAAGTCCCACGAGTGTATCGCGAGCAGCAAGGAACAACGTGGAGCAGTCTGTCTGTGCAGCCTCTGCTCCACTTGGTCATCACGTTAGAGCATCAATTAGGAGACAGTTAGGACTGCCCATGCTGGAGATTGGGGTCGAGAGTGGATTGCTGGAAAAGCACAGCAGGTCAGGCCGCATCCGAGGAGCTGGAGAATCCACATTTTGGGCATCAGCCATTCATCAGGAATCAGCATCAATTACCTCATTCTGTTCCTTTGTAAGTGACTCAAGGGACTGAATGGCCTCCTCCGGTACCTGTGTGAGTGACTCAAGGGGCTGAATGGCCTCATCCTGTTCCTGTGTAAGAGTTTCGGGTAGCTGAATGGCCTCCTCCTGTTCCTGGGTAAGTGACTCAACGGACTGAATGGCCTCCTGCTGTTCCTGTGTAAGAGACTCAAGGGGCTGAATGGCCTCCTCCTGTTCCTGTGTAAGAGACTCAAGGGGCTGAATGGCCTTCTCATATTCCTGTGTAAGAGACTCAAGGGGCTGTATAGCCTCATCTTGTCCCTGTGTAAGAGTTTCAAGTGGCTGAATGGCCTCCTCCTGTTCCTGGGTAAGTGACTCAAGGGACTGAATGGCCTCCTCCTGTTCCTGTGCAAGTGACTAAAGGGGCCGAATGGCCTCATCCTGTTCCTGTATAAGAGACTCAAGCGGCTGAATGGCATCATTCTGTTCCAGTGTAAGAGACTCAAGGGACTGAATGCCCCCCTCCTGTTTTTCCTCGTCCGTTCAGACAGGGCCAAGGGCCTGATTGGGGTTCCCAGGTTCCTGTTTGACAGCTCGATGTACTGACAAGTGCGATGATGCTTCAGCTTTAAGAGCTTTCCTTTATTTCCTTTCAGAGAAAGATTGAATGATCGTCACCAAGCTGGATAGTTAAGACCACTTGAGTAAACAGCGTGGAAGGACGAGTGTTTATTTTAATGCAGCCTGAATGGGTGTGGCCAGTTCTCACAGATTAGGAACAGTGGGTTTTGGTTTGTCAGTAACATCAGAAACTGTAAATTAGAAAACATTAGAGTCTAGGCTACCACCTGCAAATATTTTCGAGGGGCTCCCGTGTGTACCATCACACTAAACTCCTCCTGTTCCTGAGTAACAGGCTGGAGGCACTGAATGGGCTGTCCCTGTTTTTCACCAATAGTGTTAATGGGCTGAATGATTTCCTCATATTCCTGTGAGACCAGCGTGAGGTGCTGAATGAACTCTTGTTTTACTGTGGCAATGTGCAGTGTCCGGCAGTGTTGTTACATGAATGTTATGGACTCTTGAACAGCACACGCCTCAATGTAGTCTAGGTCTTGCTGCACATGGACACAGACCAATTCAGGAGCGGACGAGGGACAAAATGCTCTGAACATTGTGGAATCTCCACTGATCTTATGGTGGGGAGGGTAGGGGCGGAGAGACATTGATGAAGCAGCTGAAGATGTTTGTGAAGAGGAAGCCAACCTGAGGATCTCCCACAGAGGTGACACAGGACTGAGACGATGAACATTTCCCTTTGTGTCCTGTTTGACTCCAAACACTGGAGAGTTTACTCTGATTACCATTAAAGTCCAGTTTTGTTAAGCTCATTGATGTCAACAGAAGTTAACCATTGCCTTGACATAAGGGCCAGTCACTTTTACCTTAACCCTTGTGTCAACCCCTTTTGTTCACATCAGTAGGCCATGATATAGGAAGAGCAAGTGTCTTCTTCAAACAGGGTGGCATTGAATGTCAGGATTTCTCTTTTCAAGAGTGTTGGGGTAGGTAGATGGCTGAAAGTATTTGAAAAGGAGGGAGATGGATATTGACCTATCAGAGGCACAAGTTGCAGCGAGCGGAAGCTCTGTGAAGAGGGATGAGGAGCCTCTTTCATACCCATGCCTGGATTTTCCAATTACAATTCCCAAATCACCTTAAATCGTGTGTGTCAGTCTTGAGGGGTTGAACGTTTCTGTGCACCACTTTACAGCAGTAAGTAGCCTGCAACTGTTCCTGTCTAGCAGGTTTGACGGACTGAGGAACTGGAGTTGGTCATTAGACACTTTGACCCTTCTCTGCCAGGCACTAAGATTGTGGCTGATCAGGTTTTGGCTCATCCCCACTTTCCTGTCTGTGTCTCATTATCCGTGACTCACTTCCTTGTCAAATATTTAACTAACACAGCTTTGAATTCATGTGAACATAGAGGCACGATAAACTTCCAGTGAAGTGAATTCCCACTTGAAAGGTCCTTTCAGAATTTTTCGTCATCCCTCTTATAGAATCAGAGTCATGCAGAACGTAAACAGATCCATTAGTCCAATTTGTTCACTCCGATCAGATATCAAACCTGATCCAGTCCCATTTGCCAGCATTTGGCCAATATCCCTCGTATTTCAGATACTTGTAAAATGTGTGAGTGTACCCTCCTTGACCACTTCCTCCGACAGCACTTTCTGGACACGCCCCACTCTCTGTGTGAAACATTTACCTTCGGGTTCATTCTAAACCAATCGCCCTCTCGCCTTCAACCTATTACCTCTTGTTCTGGACTCCCCTATCCTGAGGAACAGAACGTGGCTGTTCAGAATAGCCATGCCCCTGATAGTTTTATAAACCTCTATAATGTCACATCTCAGCCTTTGTCACTCCATGGGGGAAGCACCTCAACCTAACCAACCTCTCGCTAAAGCTGAAACATCCAGTCCTGGAACAACTGTGTCTATGTTTTCTGCAGACAACCGAGTTGTACACAGTTTTCCTAAAGTTGCCTTACCAACATCCTGCACGGATGCAACATGCCACCCCAACTTCTATACTCAATGCTCTGATTGATTGAGGCAAATGTGCCAAATGTTTTCTGTCCCACACTGTCTACCTGCGGCTCCACTTACAGGGAACTATGCGCCTGCAGCTCTATGTCCCTTTGTTCCACATCACTCCCCAGGACCTGACCACCAAGAGTATAATTTCTGCACATTTTGACTTCCAAAAATGCAAAACCTCGTATTTATCGAAATTAAACTTCAACTTCACTCCTTGGCCCTTTGTCCCATCTAATTGTGGTCTCGTCATACTCTGAAATAATCTACAACACCATCTTTCTGATGTAATCTGTAAATTTACTAACTATGGCCCCAACATTCGCATGTAAATCCTTCACATAAATGATGAAATGCAGTGAACTCAGTACTGATTCTTCCAGCACACTGCTGCTCACATCACGAGGGACTTGGGATCGATTCCAGCCTTCCGTGACTGTCTGTGGGGAGATTGTACATTCTCAACTTTCCTGTGTGAGCTTCTAATGGGTGATCCAGTTTCCTCCCACACGCTCAAACTGTGGAGGTTCAGTGGAGTGCTCACAGGCCTCCAGTCTGAAAAATAACCTTCTTCCTTCAAGCCAATTGTGACGAGTTTTTTTGTATCCCATGTGACCAAACCTTACTAATCTGTCTACCAATCAGAATGAAATACTAACTATAAAGAGAGGCTGAGTCGGTTAGTTTTATTTTCACAAGAATAAAGGATATTGAGGGGGGACCTGATTGAGGTTTGCAAATTCATGAGGGGTATAGACAGGGTGGATAGAGACAAGCTTTTTCCCAGAGTGAAGGATTTAAAAACGGGAGTTCGTGCTTTCAAAGTAAGAGGTGAAATGTTTAAGGGGGATACACGCGGCAGATACTTCACACAGAGGGTGGTGGGCGTTTGGAACGCATTGCTGGCAGATGTGGTAGAGGCAGGCACGGCAGATTCATTTAAGATGCGTCTGGACAGAAGCATGAGTAGGTGGGGAGGGGAGGGAGACAGATGCTTAGTAATTGGGCGACAGATTTAGACAGAACATTTAGATCGGCTCAGGCTTGGAGAGAGAAGGGTCTGTTCCTGGGTTCGAAATTTTCTTTGCTCTTTGTTCTTTAAATGAATACCTTGCTGAAGTCCAGACAGACAATGTCTACCAAATTGGCTTCATCAATCTTCTTCGTCACCTCTTCAAAAAACTTAACCAAATTAATGACCCATGATTTCCCTTGCAGAAAGCCATGTTGTCTACCCCGATCAGCCCTTGCCTTCCCAAATGTATGTAAAGCTATCCCTCAGAATCCCCTCCAACAACTTACCCACCACTGACATCAGGCTCACCGGTCTATAGTTCTCCAGCTTTTTGGGTACTGCTTCCTTTTCTAGTCCCACTCCTCCACTGCTCATAACAAATGTTAACTGTAACCAGCTTGATGAGATGGCCGATGATATTGGTCTCAGACGGGGTCAGGTTCAGTTTTAGGAACAAGTCAGGCTAGTTGCTTTAATCTGCTAAAATATCACGTTCATGATCCAGAGTAATGTTACTCAAACGATGATGGAAAGGGGAATGTCAAACTGTTTGGGAATTGTAAATATATAATCAATATTTCCCTTTCTAAAAGCAACGACACACACACAGAGACCGATAAACAAAATCTCTGCAATTTTAACTTGAAAGAACTTTGTCCAGATATTATTGTATCACATGACAAAAGGAAACGTTGTGAAATTTGCCAAAATGTTATTCGGATTCTGAAGATATTATACTCACATAGCTGCTAGCAGGAGGATTTCATCCTGGTAGAGTTGGATTTGGCTGAATTTCCTTTGCTTTAGGCAATGAGAAGATTCCAATGAATTTTGGTCAGGGATCACCCAAAGAGTAGCACGGTGATTAGCACTGCTGCGACAAAGCACCAGGGACTTGGGGTCGATTCTAGCCTTGAGTGACTGTCTGTGGGGAGATTGTACATTCTCCACTTTCCTGTGTGAGCTTCTTATTGTGATCCAGTTTCCTCCCACAAGCTCAAACTGTGGACGTTCGGTGGATTGGTCATACTAAACTGTCTATCGTGTTCAGGGATTTCTAGGTTAGGTGCATTCGTCGGGTTATATGTAGGTGAATGGTTTGGGAAGGTTGCGAGGTACTTGTTGGTCCGAAGGCCTGTTTCAACACTATAGGGATTCTATAAAAATGATAACGATGACTGGAGAGTTGTTTTGTTAGCTCGCACACATTGCTGTGATGAAGAACAATGAAGGAGTGAGAGTGCAATAGGCCATTCCTTCTCGGGCAGATTACATTTTCCCCCTCTCTGAACTGAACCACACAGTAATGCCATCCTCTCCCAAACTGGATCATGTGAGGTCTCCTTGTACATTGTCCAAAATTTGTCTCCATCACATTCCCTGTTCCATATAGGTCCATCATTGCTGCTGTCATATACAGATCCATTCTCTCTGCAGAAAATTGTCTTGGTCGATTTGAAATATGTTTACCTGACCCTGTAACATTAAAAAATAAAATGTTCAATTCATTCAGAATCGCTATGTTAAAATAAATTCATTTTTAAAAGAAATACAGAAATTGCTGGTAAAGCTCGCCAGATCTGTCAGCATCCAGATGTCTTTTACATTCTGTAGTTCTACCATCCTCCACCACTTCCTCTGGCAGCTCATTCCATTTCCCTCTGTGTGAAAAGGTACACTTTAGGCATCATCAAAACCTTTCCACTCTCACTTTCAACCAATGCTATCTCGTTTTGGATGCCCCTAACTTAGGGAATACCCCTGACTACTCACCCTGTCCATGACCATTCTGATTATAGAAAACTTTACTGCTGCGAAATGGGGCTCCAATCAACACGAATAGTTGTACTTTCAGTCATCCTGAGCCGACATTCTGAAATTCAAAACTGGCACCTCTTCCTTCTCCATCAAGCCATAATTCTATATCCATTTTAATCAGTTTGTTCAGATGTATCATGAGATACTTCTGTGGGCTTTGCACTTAGACATTTGTGCCCGGAGGTAGGGACACTAGCATCACTCCGAAATACCCAAAAAGCTTTAACATTATTTTCCTGTGTGTTTGTTCATCAGCCTGTTATGCCATGCTGTGACATACCTCTGCAAAAGGCAGGACTTGAACCCAGGCCTTCTATGCCAGCGCTAGGAACACTACCACACAAGTTCATGAATTGGAATCAAATCCAGAGCTTTGGCTCACAGACAGGGACACTGCCCACTACACAACCATACCCAGATTTTGGGTCATATTTCAGCTCGGTGTGGATTTATTATAATCAGGTTACCATTACTGAACGACAAAAAAAAACACTTTGCATTGTTTAACAAATGCAAGACATTTGTCTTAACTGTTGGATGTTGAGTGTATGTGCTATGCTATCGAAGTTAACTATGAACTTCTTTAATCGCTATCATCTGTCGTCTGCAATATTAGGGAAAGAAATCCTGCAGACACACTCTACACAATGATGGGTCTCAATTAGATATTTATTTGAGACCTTTCAAATAAGTACCTATTTATTTATTTGAGACCCTTCAAATAAATGTCTCAAAACACCGATCACTACTACCCTCCTCTAACGTGCGACTGCCCTCTTCCTAAAACCATGAAATGATTCCAGGCCACAAATTACTGTCCAGCCTCTCCTCCCCACTGACTGTGTCTGCAATCCATCCATCCTCCGACCACATAAGGCAAACCAAGCTCAGGATCATTGTGAAAATCAAGGCTGGATTGTGCAGGCCTCATGGAGAGGGATGGGCATTTTAAAATTGAAGGTGGACAGTGAGGTGGCAGTAATATCATACACTGGGCTGAGGGGTGGCGGATGGAGTTTAGTTTGGATTAATGCGAGGTATTGGATTTGGTAAATCAAACAACAGCAGGGCCTATACAATTAAAAGTAGGGTTTTGGCAATGTTATAGGACAGAAACGTAGGCCGTCAGGTATAATTCTTTAAAATTTACATTTCATATAGATAGTCTGACTAAGAAGGTGTTTAACACATTTGTCTGCAATGGTTAGACATTTGAGTATCGGAATTGGGACATCAAGTTGTGGTTGTACAGGACATTGGTAGGACCTCTTCTGGAATACTGTGTCCAGTCTGGTCATCCTGCCCGCTTATTCCATAGGCACACTACCCTCTGGGTAAAACGGCTGCCACTTAAGTCACTTTTAAATGTTTCCCCGCTCACCCTAAGCCTATGTCCTCTACCTTTGGACTCCCCGTACCCTTAGAAAATACCTTGACTATTCACCCAGATATTACTGACCTTGATATTATTAAGCTGGAGAAGGTTCAGAAGAGATTAATCTGGACGTTGCTGGGAAAGGAGGGATTGAGCTAGAAGGAGTGGTTGGGTAGGGTGGGACTTTTTTCATTGGAGAGTATGAGATTAAGGGGTAACTTTCTAGAGGTTTATAAAATAAGGAGGGGTACAGGTAAGCTGAAGGACTGATGTCTTTTCCCTAGAATTGAGGATGCAAAAATGAGGGATATTTTAACTGCGAGGAAAAAGATTAACAAAAGTCATGAGAGGTAAAGATTTTAATGTGGCATGTGTGTGGAATGAACTTCCAGAGGAAGTGGTGAAAGCAGAGACAGTTACATCGTTTATAGGACATTTAGATCTATATGTGGATAAGACATCAGTTTGGATGGTGCTGTGAGCAGCTGCCATCTCTCTCCCCCTCTCTGAATGAATGGTTTTAACCCTCTGCCAACGCCTGTGCAGTGACGTGTGGAGGCCAGCAGAGAGTGGAATTGCAGCACTTTAAACACCAGACCTGTCCCACACAGAGACACACAGATACACACACGGGAATGGTTAGGACACGGCGTGAAGCTCATCTGGTCAGTTAAATGAAACATAAAGAAATGCTCAATTCGCCTCGTAAACTCCTAAAATATGAGGGACAGATCTACCAAATTCCACTGTTTAAATAAAAACATCAATTTATTTTTTCACTCTGAAAGTGAACATTTTACATCAACTATTCACAACTCTGAGACCCTCTTTCTCTTCACTGCTTATTACCCGACTCCAGCTGTATAGCAAAACATTGTTTCTGTGTCTGCTCTCCTCTCATATCTCAGGTGCTTGTAAGCTGTCAGTTCAGAACAGCATTCACTCTTTCTTAAAGGTACACTTTCAACTTCATCACATTATACCCTGATGAATATCGACAATTGGAACCTATCTGCTTTCTCTTGCTCTGTGGTTTGTCAGTATTTTATCTACTCTGTCTCGTATGTGTCAGGATTTTTGTTGCTCCATTGACAGCATGTCATTATTCTACACTGTCCGTGTGAATATAGCAGTATTTCACTTGCTCACACTCGTGAGTGTGGCAGGATTTCAGTTTTTTTCATGTTGACTGTGACGTTATAACAATCTCAATGTTTTTAGATGACACCGAACCTGGAAGAACTCTGAAGTCTATGGAGGACAGTGTGGAACTCTAACAGTAGAATCACACGTTGGTGCAGTGTTCAGGTGTATGGCAGATGGATCAGTGCAGAGCAGTGTGAGGTGATGCACTTTGTTACGAAAGACAATGAAAGACAGTTTAAAACAGGCTGTGCCATTATAACGGGGCTGCAGGAGCAGAGGGCTCTGGGTGTATATGAGCATAGATTGTTGAAGATGTTAGGACAAGTGACGAGAGCAGTAACTATCACAGATTGGTTTCAGTATCTGAGCTGTTTACAGGAGGAGGTGTAGGAGGAGGTCTCCGTGCTTCCTTCCTGGGTGGTAGTAGTGACAATGTGCTGTGATACCAGCCACCTGCCCAACGAGACCATGAGGATTCCATTTGTACAAGCTCAACCCAAAAGGGAGATGGCATCAGGGCCACGGCGTCTAAGTTGTGCCTGGGGATATGGAGCCGCCAGTGGGTTTAAAATGAGAATTGTCCTTCACTGAATATTGCTCTTTACTCGGTCGCTGGGACGTGGGTGTTTTAGAATCTCCACACGAGGTGTTCCGGTCCTCTCTGCCTCGTACCAGGGCCCTCCCCACATGGCGGGGAGGGGGGGGGGGAGGGAACGGATATCGGGCACTCCACCTCCCGGCTTGGCCATTTCTGTCCTATTCCAGGCTGCTTCGCCGGGAATGGTAGGAAGGGATGGAGGGAGAGTGGGAGTGGGTGGTAATACTGTTAGTGCTAGTTAGGCGGGGAGGGGGTCATGGTGAGGGGCCCACAGGGAGTCAGACCACAGTGTTGTATCCATGCATTGTTATTAGTTCGGGGGTGAACTGGAGGGGGCTGGGGGGAGAGAGACGGAGAGAGGGAGAGACAGAGAGAGAGAGATAAGTTGACGCATGTGGCAGTGAGAGCGATGGACCATGAGCCTTGTTCGGGGGTTGGTACTATATCAGATATACAGTGAGTGTGAGGGAGCAGAGAGAATATGGTGACCCTTATCCTGACAGAACGGGGAAGGTTATTGATGATTGTCCTGTATTGCTAGGCATTTCTTCAGACCACAGATACTACACTTGTCTGGCTTGTGAGCTCAGACCAAGCTCGGGGGTTCTGGTGGTTTCGACCTTCTAGGAAGAGAATGGTCCCCCTCTGTACTAGCGCATCCACCAGGACCTCCGTGCCCCTGTCGACAAACTGGTGTAATTGCCACTTATCTGCCATGCTCGGGGTAAATTGTGCAGGGCAGCTCCTAACGGAGAAAGCTCAAACATGGTGCCCATTGTCCTTTTAAAGATGGCACCAGTGCCAGGGATTAAGAAATATCTAGGGGCACCCGGGCCATGGTGAGTACCTCCAGTCATGATGGTTGGGAGAATCGGGCTGGTATTGAGTGGGTTGGGTTGGGTAGTTAATGAGGCGATTTCAATAGCACCAGGAAACTAGCTCAGCCTCGTGAGGACAATCCCTCTGTCACACTCAAGGAAAATCAAACAAATATAAATTATTGTTGAAACTAATTCCAGTTAGAAAGATGCAGAACAAATGATCATCTGACTTCACAAGTATCCCT
Source organism: Hemiscyllium ocellatum (assembly GCF_020745735.1). Lineage (NCBI taxonomy): Eukaryota > Metazoa > Chordata > Chondrichthyes > Orectolobiformes > Hemiscylliidae > Hemiscyllium > Hemiscyllium ocellatum. The sequence goes on from NC_083446.1 coordinate 19,951,352, forward strand.
GTTTCCCATGTTTCCTGGGAAGACAGGTTCATGTTACAGGATGTATTCGAAGCATCTACATTTCAGCATTCTGAACCTGGGAACACATACTTACATGACATTGTCTCTCGGTCTCCCCCTCTCTGTCTATACGCCAAACCCCTCCCACGTGATGATAAATAAACTGATTACCCCGCCTGGTCTCTCTGGCAGTGATGTTCACACACACAGCAAACAGTTGTCATGGCACAATGGAGATATGGAGCTTTAAGTGGGTGTGAGTGGCACAGCCAATCACTTCCAGCATGGGCTGCAGGTTTCCCCACGCTGGGCAGGGATCTAACACTGTGTTACTGAGCAATGCAGTGGGGTGGAGTACACAGTCCGACATGCTGGGAGGGTGACTGCTCCTGGTTTACAGATCAATGCACTGGGGTGGGGTACACATCGCTACATGCTGGGAGGGTAACTGCTCCTGGTTTACAGATCAATGCAATGAGGTGATGTACACAGTCCTACATGCTAGGAGGGTAACTGCTCCTGTTTACAAATCAATGCACTCGTTTGGTGTTCACAGTCCTAGATGTTAGGAGTGTAACTGCTCCTGGTTTACAGATCAATGCACTGGCCCGATGTTTACATTCCTACATGCTGGGAGTGTAACTGCTCCTGGTTTCCAGATCAATGCACTGGGTTGGGGTACACATTCCTACATGCTTTTGAGTAACTGCCCCTGGTTCAGCCATCAATGCACTGGGGTGGTGTACAGAGCTCAACATACTGGGAGGGTAACTGTTTCTGGTTAACAGATCAATGAACTGGTGTGATGTACACAGTCCTACATGCTGAAAGAGTAACTGCTCCTGATTTATAGATGAATGCCCTGAGGTGGTGTACACACCTCTACATGCTAGGAGGGTAACTGCTCCTGTTTACAAATCAATACACTGGTTTGGTGTACACAGTCCTAGATGTTGGGAGTGTAGCTGTTCCTGGTTTACAGATCAATGCACTGGGCCGATGTTTACATTCCTACATGCTGGGAGTGTAACTGCTCCTGGTTTACAGATTAATTCACGGGTGATCACTGCACGGCTGGCTCTGCTGGTCAGACTATATGGTTGAGGTTTATAGATAATGCAATGATGTGGTTTGTGTAGCTCCTTATGCTGGATGGATATTTGTTTCATGTTCACACATTAGTGCCCTGCTGTGTTCGGCACAGGTCCAGTGTTGGACAGATATCTAGTCCGGGATTATAGATCAATGCATTGCTATGGTCTGCACAGCTCCCGTGCTGGACAGATATCTAGTCTGGGTTTTTAGATCAATGCCCTGATGTGGTCTGCACAGCTCCCGTGCTGGACATATATATGGTCTGGGTTTATAGATCAATGCCCTGATCTGATCTGTGCAGTGTGCCAATCTGGAGAGATTGCTGGGTTGTACTCATCAGTACACTGACCCGGTCTGCACAGTGAACCACGGTGAACAGATATCTCGTCTGGGGCTATGGTGTCTGGGCTGGTTCTGTGAGGTAGATTGAGAATTTGGTATATCTAACCATGTCAGCTGATCTGGTAATGCCTTTAGCTCCCATTCCTATTATTGGTCCCTCCGTCTCTAACCCCATTAATGCTACAGTATGCCCTGTGCACAGTATATCATGTTGGTGGGGTGTACAGGGGAGGAAGGTGATGGACAGATCAAGGGGTTCCACAGAACTTTCTGTCCTCAACATTCTATAACTGACATTCCCCGGAAAATTCTGTCCCCAACATTCTATAACTGATATTCCCCAGAATGTTCTGTCCCCAACATTCCATAACTGCCCTTTGATGGAACGCTCTGTCCCGACATTCTGTAAATGCCATTCCCCGGATCGTTCTGTCCCTGACATTTTACAACTGACAATCCCCGAAACGTTCTGTCCCTGACAATGTTTGTGAACATCGGCTGGACGTCAGTGAATTGAACAAACGATAAGATCCCGAGGGAAGAGATCCCGTTCCAGGGAAAAGAAGACACTGTTCCGATGGCCCCTCAGCCAGTTAAAGGGGTGGATGTGCTTCCCCCGAGTTTACATTTCTTCACGACACAGGATCGAACACAATTTAGAAAAAATACAGGAATGCCCAAACTCAGTTTGTCTTCAGGAAACGGGGAGAAAATCCTTCAGGACAGCAACGTTTCCACACTCCGTATTAAGAACTGGGAAAGAGTGAGTGTGTCTGCTCTCGAGTGATGGAGTGTGTGGGAATGTTCTAGAAACCATTTGTCCTTATGGATGAGTCTCTGTGTGTTTGGGGAGGGAGGGTTTCTTGTGGTTTATGTCACATTGTTGTCAGTAAATCCGACCTTCCCATTTGTTATTCCAGCTCCAATTATTTTAATAAATCCCTGAATACAGGGACACATTTGAAAATCTCATTGGGTCCCCAATCAAACGGGTCCCTTTGCCTCCAGGCTGATGGATAATGGGTTTGTTTTCCTTCCTCACAGTTAATGTAGTGACCATTTACGTCTTGCTTTATAAAGATTGTGGATTGTCTCCGTGTGTCAGACGTTACCTGGGGGCTATGGCAGCGGCGCATCTCCTGGTCATTATCCTCGACCTGATACTGAGACACATTCCCATTGTTTATGATGATCAGTTTTATTTCCTGATGGACTCTGTCCCGGTGTGTAATACCCACGCCGTCCTGCTTTATGCAGCCACTGACTGCTCTGTCTGGTTCACCGTCACTTTCACCTTTGACCGGTTTGTGGCCATTTGTTGCCAGAAGCTGAAAAGTAAATATTGCAGTGAGAAAACGGCGGCTGTGGTTCTGGGAGCAGTGAACTGTGCTGAGCTGTTTAAAGAACATTTCCTGGTATTTTATGTTCACGGCTCGGTATTGGCTGCGAAACACCCCCTGGTTTTGTTATGTAACAGGTGCTGTTCGAATCTCCAGTGCATTGGTCACAATCGAGTTCCTCCACCACATTCTAACCCCCTGTGTTCCATTTCTCCTGATTCTGCTGCTCAATGTTCTCACCGTCAGACACATTTTAGTGACTAGCAGAGCCCGCAGGAGACTCCGCGAATACACCAATGGGGACGCTCAATCTGACACAGAAATGAGAAACCGAAAAAAATCCATCATTTTACTGTTTGTGATCTCGGGCAATTTCATCCCGTTATGGTCAACGTTAATGCTGTATTCTATATGGAGACGGATGTGGGATATTGGGTATCGGTCTTTATATCTCCGTCGCCCTGTGCGGGAATTGGGCTTTATGCTGCAGCTCCTCAGTTGCTGCACAAACATCCCGATTTATGCTGTAACCCAGAATAAGTTCAGGCAGCAGCTGAAGAATGTGCTGAAATATCCCTTCATCCAAATCCATCCAGCAATCAAATTCCCTCATTCATCAATCCGTCCGGGATTTTCTCATTTCAGTTCAGTGTTTCAGCGATGGAGCAGCCTGTCGCTATGGTAACAGACTGAGGGTAGCGCTGGTTTGTCCATCCTTATCCCACAGGGGGGTTACAGGGAAACATTTCAGTGTTTCTCACAACTCAGGGGCAAGTGAGAAAAGGCACCATCCCACTGACTGTATCCATCACTTCCATTTGTAAACAATAAAAATGTTCATTGAAGCGTGCCGAGCAGCAGAGTGACTCATGTTGTTCTGTGTCTTTGTGTTGGAGAAGCTGAGCTGGAGAGAGACAGATTCAGACACAAGTCCTGGTCCTCAGGGAAGGGGAGGGCAACGCGCCCTGAGCTCAGGAGTTTGGTTTAACTCACTCTGTCCTTACTTTCACCTCTGGGTCTCCCACTTCACCTTGTCTCTCAGCAGAATTCATCTTGCTCCCTCTGTCACTCTCTCTCCATATATCCCTTCCATTCTCACACTGTACTGCTATTTCTCTCTCATTTTCCCATTTACACACTCAATTCCTCTGTCCTTGCCTTCTCCAATCTCATTCACTCCCTCTCTATCTGGCAATCATAACCTCTCAATCGCTCTATCTACCTCGAATCCTTCGGTGCTGGGGGAACAGAAGAGGTTTGTTGATCTTCAGGCCGATGTTAGGGAACAGAGATTGGGACGGCACGTCAGGCCATTGCTAGGGCAACTGTATGGAGCTTGGGACAAACGCCATTGCTCGGGGACACAGTGTGTGTGAGAACACGAGCCGTTACTAATGGGTAACAGGTGAAGTGGCACCGTAGGCTGTGGCTGAGTCTGGTGCAACAGGATATCATAAACAGAACACATTGTGTGGGACATACTGCCTGTTACTCAGGGAATAGAATGGGGCTGGGGTCAAAGGCCATGAAGAGGGGATCAACTGTGTTGGTGTTCACAGACTGGACCTCAGTTGAAGGTGAGGAGTGTGATGGTGGGAGACTGCGTGGAGGTGTGAATGAAATGCTGGGGTAGTGTGCCAGGGAGTCAGCGTGATGGTGGGGGTGTTCATAACGGTGGGAGTGATGTGGGGTGTGTGTGATGGTGGTGGAGAATATGGGGGTGAGCCTGACGGTAGGGATGGTGTGGGTCAGTGTGAGTGTGCGTGGTGGAGTGTGTGGGTGAGCATGTCGGTGGGGTGGCGTGTGGTGTGTATGTGATAGTGGGAAAGTGTGGGGGTCATCATGACGGTGAGGGTGGTGTGGGGCAGCGTGCGTCATGGTGGTGGAATGTGTAGGGGTGAACGTGACCTTGGGGATTGTGTATTTCCGTGTGTCTCATGGTGGTGAAGTGTGTGGAGGTGAAAGTGAGGGTGAGGGTGGTGTGGGTCAGTGGGTGTGATGGTGATGGAGTGGGTGGGGGTGAGCGTGACTGAGGGCATGGTGTCGGGCTGTGTGTGCGACGGCAGTGGAGTGTGTGGTTGTGAGCGTGATAGTGAGGGTGGTGTCGTTCAGTGTATGTGATGGTGCTGAAGAGTGTTTGGGAATGCGTGACGGTGAGGGTGGTGCAGGGCAGTGTATGTGCGGTGGTGGAGTGTGGGGCTAAGCGCGATGGTGAGGAAGGTGTGGGGAGGTGTATGTGATGGTGGTGGAGTGTGTGGAGGTGAGCATGACAGTGGGTGTGATTGGTGCTGTGCGTGTGATGGTGGTGTAGGGCTGTGAGTGTGACGGTGTTGGAGTGTGTGGGGGTCAGCGTGACGGTGGGGTGGTATGGGGCAGTGTCTGTGATTGTGATGGAGTATGTGGGGGTGGAGTTGGGCAGTGTGTGTGATGATGGTGGTGTGTGTGGGTGTGAGCGAGTTGGCATTTAGCCAACGCCTGCCTCACCATCGCACTTACCCCCACACACTCCACCACCCTCACACACACTGCCGTGCACCATCCTCACCATCACGCATTCCCCAACACACTCCAGCACCATCACACACACTGGTCAGGTCCAGGACCCCCTACGACCCACCATCCCATCCTGGCACGTTCCTCTGCCACCGCAGGAACTGTAAAACCTGCGTACACACCTCCTCCCTCACCTCTATCCAAGGCCGTAAAGAAACCTTCCACATTCATCAAAGTCTTACCTGCACATCCGCTAATATCATTTATTGCATCCGTTGCTCCCGATGCGGTCTCCTCTACATTGGGGAGACTGGGCGCCTCCTAGAAGAGCGCTTTCGGGAACATCTCCGAGACACCCGCACAATCAACCACACTGCCCGTGGCCCAACATTTCAACTCCCCCTCCCACTCTGCCGGGGACATGGAGGTCCTGGGCCTCCTTCACCGCCGCTCACACACCACCAGACGCCTGGAGGAAGAACGCCTCATCTTCCACCTCGGAACACTTCAACACCAGGGCATCAATATTGACTTCAATAGCTTCCACATTTCCCCTTCCCCCACCTCATCCTAGTTTCAAACTTCCATGACTTGTTCGGACTTGTCTGACCTGCCGAGTTCCTTTTCCACCTAACCACTCCACCCTCTCCTCCATGACCTATCACCTTCATCTCGTGCCACACTGACGCATTGTACTCTATGCTACTCTCTCTCCACCGCAACCTTCCGCTAGCTTATCTCTCCAAGCTTTCAGCTCACTGCCTTTATTACTGATAAAGGGCTTTTGCCCGAAACGTCGATCTCCCTGCTCGTTGGATGCTGCCTGAACTGCTGTGCTCTTCCAGCACCTCTGATCCATGATGTGTCTCAAAGTGTGTGATGGTGGTGGAGTGTGTAAGGGAATGCATTACGGTGAGTTTGTTGCAGGGCAGTGTGTGTGATGGTGGTGCAGTGTATGGGGTAAACGCGATGGTGAGGGAGATGGGGTGTGGTGTGTGTGTTGGTGGTGGTATGTGTGGAGTGAATGTGACAGTGGGGGTGGTTTGACGCTGTTGGTATGATGGTGGTGGTGTGTGTGGGGGTGAGCATGACGGTGGGGGTGTGTGGGCAGTGCCTGTGTTGGTGGGGAGGGGCTGTGATTGTGATGGTGGTGGTGTGTGAGGGAGTGAGCATGACCGTGGGGGAGGTGTGGGGAAATGTGTACGATGGTGGTGCAGTGTGTGGGGGTGAGCGTGAATGTGGGGGTGAAGTGGGGCAGTGTGTGTGATGGTGTTGGAGGGTATGGGGTGGGCGTGACTTTGGGGGTGGTGTGAGGCAGAGTGTGTGTGGTTTCTGGCATGTGTGGTGGTGAGCGTGACGGTGGTGTGGTGTGCGGGACTGTGTGTGGTGGAGAACGTGATAGTGGGGGTGGTGTCAGGCTATGTTTGTGCTGGTGGGAGTGGTGTTGGTCAGTTGTGTGATGGTGGTGGAGTGTGTGCGGTTGAGCTTGACGGTGAGGGTGGTGCAGGGCAGTGTGTGTGAGCGTGGTGGTGCGAATGGGGGAAAGCGTGATGGTGAGGGAGGTGACGAGTGGTGTGTGTGATGATGGTGGAGTGTGTGTTGGTAAGCGTGACGGTGGTGTGGTGAGGGGCAGTGTGTGTAATGGTGGTGTGGTGCAGAGTGTGTGATGGTGGTGTGTGTGGGGATGAGTGTGACGTGGGGGGTGGAGTGGTGTACTGTGTGTCATGATGGTGGAGTATGTGGTGGTAAGCGTGGTGGTGCGGGTTGTGTGGGGCAGTGTGTTGAGGATGGTGGCATGTGTCGTGGTGAGTATGACGGTGGGGATGGTGTGGGGCAGTGTGTGTGATCACAGTTTAGTATGTGGTGGTTAGCGTGATTGTGGGGGTAGTATGATGCTGTGCGCATGATGGTGGCGGAGTGTGTGGGGTTGTTTGTGACAAAGTATGTGGGGGTAACCGTGATGCTGCGGTAGTGTGGGGCAGTGTGTGTGAGTGTGGTGGATTGCGTGGGTGGGATGGTGGAGTGCGTGGGGGTGAGTGTGACGGTGGGTGTGATTTGGGGCAGTGCGTGTGGTTGTGGTGGAGTGTGTGGGAGTGATCGTAACGGTGCGGTCGAGTGTGGCAGTGTGTGTGGGTGATAGAACGTAGAACATAGAACAATACAGCACAGAACAGGTTGTTTGGTCCACGATGTTGTGCGGAACATTTGTCCTAGCTTAAGCACCGATCCATGTACCTATCCAATTGCCGCTTAAAGGTCACCAATGATGCTGATTCTGCCACTCCCACAGGCAGTGCATTCCACGCCCCCACCACTCTCTGGATAAAGAACCGACCCATGACTTCCCTCCATACCTTCCACCCTTCACCATAAATTTATGTCCCCTTGTAACACTGTTGTACCCGGGGGAAAAGTCTCTGACTGTCTACTCTATCTATTCCCCTGATCACCTTTAAACCTCTATCAAGTCACCCCGCATCCTTTGCCGTTCCAATGAGAAATGGCCTAGCACTCTCAACCTATCCACGTACGACCAATTCTCCATTCCAGGCAACATCCTGGTAAATCTCCTCTGCACCCTCTCCAAAGCTTCCACATTTTTCCTAAAGTGAGCCGACCAGAACTGCACACTGTACTCCAAATGTGGGCTTACTGAGGCCCTGTACAGCTGCAACATCACCTCACGACTCTTGAATTCAATCCCTCTGCTAATGAACGCTAATACACCATAGGCCTTCTTACAAGCTCTATCCACCTGAGTGGCAACTCTCAAAGAGCTTTAAACATAGACCCCAAGATCCCTCTGTTCCTCCACCTTACTAAGAACCCTACGGTTAACCATGTATTCTGCGCTCTTATTTATCCTTCCAAAATGGACAACCTCGCACTTGACAGGGTTGACCTCCACCTGCTACTCCTCAGCCCAGCTCTGCATCATAAATAAGTCCCTTTGCAACTGACAACAGCCCTCATCACTATCCACAACTCCACCAATCTTCGTACCATCTGCAAATTTACTGTCCCAACCTTCAACTCCCTCTTCCAAGTCATTAATAAAAATTACAAACAGCAGAGGACCCAGAACTGATCCCTGCGGAACTCCACTTGTAACTGGGTGAATATTTACCATCTACCAGCACTCTCTGACTTCGACCGGTTAGACAGTTCTCTATCCAACTGGCCAAATTTCCCACTGTCCCATGCCTCCTGACTTTCTGCATAAGCCTACCATGGGGAACCTTATCAAATGCCTTACTAAAATCGATGTACAATGCATCCACTGCTCTACCCTCATTCACATGCTTGGTCACCTCCTCAAAGAATTGAATAAGACTTGTAAGGCAAGACCTATCCCTCACAAATCCGTGCTGGCTGTCCCCAATCAAACAATGTCTTTCCAGATACTCATAAATCCTATCCCTCAGTACCTTTTCGATTACTCTACCTACAACCAAAGTAAGACTAACCGGCCTGTTATTCCCGGGGTTATCCCTATTCCCTTTTTTGAACAGGGACACAACATTCGCCACTCTCCAGTCCCAAGCTTCCACCCCCGTTGACAGCGAAGACGAAAAGATCATTGCCAATGGCTCTGCAATTTCCTCTCTTGCTTTCCACATAATCGTTGGATATATCCCGTCAGGTCCGGAAGACTTGTCTATCCTCACGTTGTTCAAAATGCCCAACACATTTTCGTTCCTAACAAGTATCTCCTCTAGCTTACCAGTCCGTTTCATCCTCTCCTCTTCAACGATACGGTCCCTCTCTTTGTAAATACTGAAGAAAATGTCTCATTCAAGACCTCTCCTGTCTCTTCCGACACAATACACAGTCTCCCACTACTGTCTTTAATCGGACATACCCTAGTTCTCGCCATTCTCATGTTTCTCACACACGCATAAAAGTCCTTGGAGTTATCCTTGATCCTACCCGCCAAAGATTTTTCATGCCCTCTCTTAGCTGTCCTATTCCCTTTCTTCAGCTCCCTCCTGGCTATCCTGTATCCCTCCAACGCTCTGTCTGAACCTTGTTTCCTCCGGCTTATGTAAGCCTCCTTCTTCCTCTTTCCTGGACATTCAACCTCCGTCGTCAACCAAGGATCCCTCACACGACCATTTCTTTCCTGCCTGATAGGTACATACATATCAAGGACACGTTGTATCTGTTCCTTGAAAATGTTCCACATTTCAACGATATCCTTCCCTGACAGCCTATGCTCCCAACTTATGATCTTCAGATCCCGTCTTGCAGCATCGTATTTACCCATCCCACAATTGTAAAATCTACCCTGTTGCACGCACCTATATCTCTCCATAACCAAGGAGAAAGTCACAGAATTGTGGTCGCCATCACCAAAATGCTCAATACTAACAAGCCCATCACTTGTTCTGGTTCGTTACCGAGTACCAAATCCAATATGGCCTCCCCTTGGTCGGACAATCTACATACTGAGTTAGAAAAGCTTCCTGGATACAATGCACAAACACCACTCGATCCAATCTACTTGATCTAAAGAGCTTCCAATCAATATTTGGGAAGTTGAAATCGCACATGACTACTACCCTGTGGTTTCTGCACCTTTCCAAAATCTGTTTCCAATCTCTTTCTCCACATCTCTGCTGCTATTGGGGGGCTTATAGTAAACACCCAACAAGGTGACTGCTCCTTTTCCATTTCTGACTTCAGCCCATATTACCTTCAAAGGCAGATCCCCCTCGAACTGCCTTTCTGCAGCTAGTATACCATTTCTAATTAGCAACGCCACACCCCGTCCTTTTTTTTAGCATCCTCCCTAATCTTACTGAAAAATCTGTAACCAGGAACCTCCAACAACCATTCCTGTCCCTCTTCTATCCACGTTCCCATGATGGCCACAACATCGTGGTCCCAAGTACCGATCCATGCCTTAAGTTGAACCACCTTATTTCTGATACTCCTTGCGTTGAAGTATACACACTTGAAGCCATGTCTGTGTCTGCAAGTATTCCCTGTCAGTGATAGCTTCTCGACAGCCGCCCTACATTCTTGGACATCCTGAAAAACAGCTAACCCACTTGCTGGACTGCAAGTCCGGATCCCATCCCCCTGCCAAATTAGTTCAAACCCTCCCCCCGAAAAGTGCTAGCAACCCTACCTCCCAGGATATTTGTGCACTTCTAGTTCAGATGCAAACCGTCCTGCTTGTACAGGTCCAACCTTCCCCAGAATGCAGTCCAATTGTCCAAATACCTGAAGCCCTCCCTCCTACACCATCCTTGCAGACACGTGTTCAACTGAACTCTCTTCCTATTCCTTGCCTCACTGTCACGTGACACCGGCAACAACCCAGAGATGACGAATCTGCCCATCCGAGCTCTTAGCTTCCAGACTAACTCCCTGAGCTCCTGAATAAACTCCCCACCCCTCTTCCCTACCAATGTCGTTGGTGCCAATGTGCACCACGACTTTTGGCTACACACCCTCCCTCTTAAGGATTCTGAAGACACAGTCCAAGACATCTCAGACCCTGGCACCCCGGAGGCAACAAACCAACCAAGAGTCTCGGCCATGTCCACAGAGCCGCCTGTCTGTCCCTCTAACTATAGAGTCACCTATAACTAGCGCTCTCCTCCTCTCCCCCTTTCCCTTCTGAGCCTCAGAGCCGGACCCCGTGCCAGCGACCCGGTCACTGCAGGTTTCCCCTGCTAGGCTGTCCTCCCCAATAGTATCCAAAGCGGTATACTTATTGTTGAGGGGAACGACCACAGGGGATCCCTGCAATGCCTGCTTCCTCCCCTTCCCACCTCTTGCTGTTACCCAGGTACCTTTGTTGTCTGGCGTAATTATGTCCCTGTAGCTTCTATCTATCGCCCTCTCAGCCACTCGAACATTTATCAGTTCATCCAACTCCAGTTCCAGTTCCCTAACGCGGTCTGTGAGGAGCTGGAGCTGGCTGCACTTCCTGCAGATGAAGTCGGCAGAAGCATCGGTTTTCACCTCTACCTCAAACATCCTGCAGGAAGAACATTCCACTCCCGGCACTGCCATGACTCTACACTTAGTCTCCAAAACAAGAACACTGAGTAGCTTACCTGTTCAGTCGACTGAGTCCTCACCTCAAATAACAATCACTTACCTTCCCGACCAGCTCGGCGCTCGAACTTCAATTCCACCAAGCTCCCGCTGTTCTCTGCTGGTAGAGTGTGTGGGGGTGGTGTTGGGCAGTGTTTGTTAGGGTGGTGGAGCTTTTGGGGTTGAGTTTGATGCTGGGCCTGATGTGGGGCAGTGTGTGTGATGTTGGTGGAGTGTGTGGGGGTGAGCGTGAGGGGAGGGTACTGTGGGGCAGTGTGTGCAATTGTGGTGGAGTGTGTGGGGGTGAGCGTGATGTTGGGGGTGGTGTGGGGCAGTGTGTGTGATGGTGGTGGATTGTGTGGGAGTGAGCATAACGGTGGGTGTGGTGTGGGGCAGGACGTGTGATGGTGGTGTATGTGTGGGGGTGAGCGTGACGGTGACCGTGGTGTGAGGCAGTGTTTGTGAGGGTGGTGGAGTGTGTGGGGTTGGTTGTTATGGTGGGGGTGGTGTAGGGCAGTGTGTGTGATGGTGGTGGAGCATGTGGGGCTGAGCGTGACGGTGAGGGTGGTGTGGGGCAGTTTGTGTGAGGGTGGTGGAGTGTGTGGGTTTGGTCGTTATGGTGGGGGTGGTGTGTGGGCAGTGTGAGGGATGGTGGTGGAGTGTGTGGGGGTGAGTGTGATATTCGGGGAGATGCGGGGCAGTATGTGTGATGTTAGTGGAGTGTGTGGGGGTGAATGTGACGGTGAGGGTGGTGTAGGGCTGTGTGTGATGTTGGTCGATTGTGTGGGGGAGAGCGTGACAGTGAGGTTAGTGTGGGGCAGTGTGTGTGATGTTGATGGAGTGTGTGAGTGTGAGCGTGACAGTGGGGTGATATGGGGCAGTGTGTGTGATGGTGGTGGAGTGTGTGGGTGTGAGGGTGACGGTGAGGGTGGTGTTGGTCAGTGTGTGTTATGGTGGTGGAACATATGGGGGTACACGTCACACTGGGGGTGGTGTGGGGCAGTGTGTTGAGGATGATGGCATGTGTAGTGGAGAGCGTGGTGGTGGAGTGCGTGGTGGTGAGCGTGACAGTGGCGTGGGATGGGACTGTGTGTGTGATAGTGGTGTGGGCAGTGTATGTGATGTTAGTGGAGTATGTGTGGGTGAGCGGGACGATGGGGAGGAGTGGGTCATTGTGTATGATGGCAGTGGAGAGTGTGGGGGTGAGCGTAACGGTGGGGCTGTTGTGGGTCATTGTGTGCGATGGTGGTGGAGTGTGTGGGGGTGAGTGTGACGCTAGGGGTGGTGTGGGTAACTGTGTGTGATGATGGTGGAGTGTGTGGGGGTGAGCGTGACGGTAGGGGTGGTATGGGGCTGTGTGTGTGATGTTGGTGGAGTGTGTGGGGTTGATCGTGACATCGGGGGTGGTGTGGGGAAGTTAGTGATTGTGGTGGAATGTGTGGGGTAGTGTGTGACAATGAGGGTGGTATGGGGCTTTGTGTGCGATGGTGGTGTGGGCAGTGTATGTGATGGTGGTGGAGTAGGTGGGGTGAGCGTGACGGTGGGGCTGGTGTGGGTCATTGTGTGTGATGGTGGTAGAGTGTGTTGAGGTCAGTGTGACGGTAGGGGTGGTGTGGGGCAGTGTGTGTGATGGTGGTGGAGTGTGTGGGGGTGAGCGGAATGGTAGGAGTGGTGTGGGGCAGTGTGTGTGATGTTGGTGGAGTGTGTGGGTGTGATCGTGACACCGGGGGTGGTGTGGGGACGTGTGTGTGATTGTGGTGGAGTGTGTGGGGTTGTGTGTGATATTGGTGTAATGTGGGCAGTGCTTGCGTGGATTGTCGAGTTTGCGGGTGTGAGCGTGATGGTGGAGGTGATGTCGGGCAGTGTCTGATGGTGGGGGCGAGTTTGGGGTCAGCGTGACGGTGGTGTGGTGTAAGACAGTGTGAGCAATGGTGGAGGGATGTTTAGCAGTGAACATGACGGTGAGTGTGTTATGGGTCCGCGTTTGTGATGGTGGTGGAGTGTGTGGGGGTTAGCGTGACGGTGGGACTGGTGTTGGGCAGTGTCTGTGATGGTGGTGGAGTGTGTTGGCGTGAGCGTGACGGTGGGGCGATGGTTGAGTGTGACGTTGAGGCTGGTGTGTGACAGTGTGTGTGAGGGTGGAGTGTGAAGGGGTGAGCGTGATGTTGTGGATGCTGTGGGGCACTGTGTGTGATGGTGGCGTGTGTGTGGGAGTGAGAGTGACGGTGAGAGTGGTGTGAGGCAGTGTGTTAAAGGGTGGTGGAGTGTGTAGCGGTTAGAATGACGGTGTGGGGCAGAGTGTGTGATAGCAGTGAACTGCGTGGGTTTGAATGAGACGGTGGTGTTTGTGTGCGGTAATGTGTGTGATTGTGGTGGAGTGCGTGGGTGTGCGTGTGACGGTGGGGGTGGCGTGGGGCAGTGTGTGAAGGTGGTGGGATGTGTGGGGTTGAGCATGCCGGTGGGGGTGGTGTGGGTCACTGTGTGTGAAAGAGGTAGAGTGTGTTGTGATAAGCGTGATGGTGGAGAAGTGTGGGGCACTGTGTCAGGGTGGTAGAGTATGTCGGTGAGAACGTGACGGTGGGTGTGGTGTGGAGCAATGTGTGTGAGGGTGGTGGAGTGTGTGGGGTTAATTGTGATGCTGGGGATGGTGTGGGGCAGTGTGTGTGAGAGTGGTGGAAAGTGCGGGGTTGGGCATGACTGTGTTGGTGGTGTCGGTCACTGTGTGTGACGGTGGTGTTGTGTGTTGTGATAAACGTGACGGTGGAGATGATGTGGGGCAGTGTGTGTGGTGGTGGAGTGTGTGGGGGCATGTGTGATAGTGGTGTGGCGTGGGGCAGTGAGTGTGATGGTCATGGAGGGTGTGGGTATGAGCGTGATGATGTGGATGGTGTGGGGCAGTGTGTGGATGTGAGCATGATGGTGTGATTGGTTTGGGGCAGTGTGTGTGATGGTAGTGGAGCGTGAGAGGTTCAGTATGACGGTGGTGTTTGTGTGCAGCAATGTGTGTGATGATCGTGGGGTGCGTGGGGGTGAGCGTGACGGTGAGAGTGGTGTGATGCTGTGTGAGTGATTGTACCGTGTGTAGGGGAGAGAGTGACGGTGAGGGTAGTGCGAGGCAGTGTGTTTGAGGGTGGTGGAGTGTGTAGCAGTTCGTGTGTTGATGTGGGGCAATATGTGTGATAACAGTGAAGTTCGTGGGGTTGAATGTGACGGCGGTGTTTCTGTGCGGCAATGTGTGTGATGCTGGTGCAGTGTGCGGGGTTGAGCGTGACAGTGAGAGTGATTTGGGGCAGTGTGAGTGATGCTGGTGGATGATGAGGTGGTGAGTGTGATGATGGGGTGGTGTGGGGCCGTCTGTGTGAAGGAGGTGGAGTGTGTGGGTGTGTAAGGGTAGTGTGGGGAAATGTGTGTGTTGTTGTTGGTGTTTGTTCGTGTGAGCGTGACGGTGGAGGTGGTGTGGTGCAGTGTGTGTGATTTTGGTGGAGTGTGTAAGTGTGAGCGTGACATTGGGTGTGGTGTGGGGCGATGTGTGTGAAGGTGTTGGAGTGTGTGGTGATGAGCGTGACGGTGAGGAAGGTGTGGTGCAGTGTGTGTGATGGAGGTGGAGTGTGTAGGGGTGAGCATGTCGGTGAGGGTGGTGTGTGGGGGTGAGCGTGACGTTGGGGGTAGTGCGGGGCGGTTTGTTTGAGGATGTTGGAGTGTGTGGGGGTGAGCGTGACGGTGAGGGTAATGTGATGCTGTGTGTTATTGTACGGTTTGTGGGGTTTGAAGAAGAACAGGGACAGCCCATTCAGTGCCTCCAGCCTATTACTCAGGAGGAGAAGGAGTCTGGTGTGATGGATCACACCAGAGAACCTCGAAAATATTTGAAGGCGATCGCCTAGACTATAATATTTTCATATTTTAAAGGAAATGTAAATTGTCTGTCCCAGATGCAATGTGAATGATCAAATACTCGTGTGAAGCAAACACCATCTATTTAAACACGAAAGAAAAAATGAAACCAAAGAAAGAGGAATGTAGAATAACACAATTCTATTGGACAAGTAAACAGAATAATAGATCGTGGAGCTATTACTAATGAAATGTTCCAATGTAGAAAAATCGCATAAATACAGACCCTGGAAAAAAGGAGTATTCAGACACAGATTGTCACAAATATTTCTCCAATTCAAAAACAGCAGCAAGAGAGAATTCAGAGAGAGAGTAGCAGCCAGGAGACATCCACTGAAGCTTCCAACTCTGTGCAGACCCGAATAGTTTCTGATGTTGCTGAGAAACCAAAACCCAGAGATCATGATCTGCGAGAGTTGGCCACACCCATTCAGGCTGCATTAAAATAAACCCAAGACCTCCCTCGCTGTTTACTCAAGTAGTCTTAACTAACCAGATCGGTAACAATCATTCAATCTCTCTCGAAATAGAAACCAGGACAAAATAACCTCTTAAAGCTGCAGCATCATTACACTCATCAGAACATCGAGCTGTCAAACGGGATCCAGGGGTAACCAGTCAGGCCCTTGGCCTTGCCCAATCGGACGAGGAAGAAGCCATTCAGCCCCTTGAGTCACTTTCACAGGAATAAGGGGAGGACATTCAGTCCGTTGAGCCACTTATACAGGCACAGTACGAGGGTATTCAGCCAATTAAGCCACTTACACAGGAACAGTAGGAAGCCATTCCCACCTCAATGCACTTACACAGGGGCAGAATGAGGGAAGTGATGCTGATCCTGATGAATGGCTTATGCCGGAAACGTCTACTCTCCTGCTGTGCTTTTCCAGCAAACCATTGTCTACTCTGATCTCCAGCATCGACAGTCCTCACTGTCTCCAGATTAATGCTCTAACATGATGAACAGGTGGAGCAGACGCTGCACAGACTGCTCTACGTTGTTCCTCTTGGCTCCGTTGCTCATGATACTCACGTGTGACGTTAACGTGGTTTTCTCGCAGTGAGGAGGGAAGCCATATGTCTTGTGTGAAGTCTCAAGAAGGCAACTTCCATCTCCCAGATGACAGCCTGGTGTTCTCTATGCAGGGGGGAAGTGGGTGGGAATGAGTACCTGCTTCAGATGGAACGTATTGTGGCTGCTTTTGGGGATTGTGAGCAGCATGATGTTCAGTACGTGTTCACACGCCGACTACACAATACCGTGGGGAGAGTTAATGTAGACATATGAACTATTAGGAAAGTCACGTTAGACTGATGAATGGACTCTCTAAGTTCAAATACTGCTGATCTTATTCATGGTGATCTTGTCTAGTGATTGTCCTGTTCAGTGTAACCTCTCTGCTTAACTCTGTCCAAGCCTATTTCCACCCTATGATCTGCCTGGCCATGCTTACTATGATCTGCCTCCAATGCTCATTAATAAAGTGTTTCCCTTTACTGACGTTCACGTGGCAATCAATCAAACGAATTAATCCTGGGTAAAGTATGGAATTTCTCACTCTATCAATGTCTCTTTTGAAAATAAGTAATCGCTGCCACTCCTCGTGTTTCAGGGTCACCAATTCTTCGTCTCTCATAGCTCTACCGATTAATCACTCAGCTTCTTCACTCTATCCTCATATGACCATCGGCAGTGTCGTGGTACGGAGATCATTCCTTATAAAGGCGATCAACTCTGTAGTGAGTGCCCCAAATGCTCTCTCAGCAAGGCTCTAGAACAGCAGGAAGATGGCTTCACTTATGTACTCGAATCATCTTACATTGATGGACAGCATATCATTGACTGCAGCCATTACTTACACAGTGTTTGATTCGGAGACGTCAGCATAGCCTTGTGAGTGGGAGATCATGCTTCCCAAATTTTTGGAGTTCTTGATGAAGTGACCAGGAAGGTTGATGAGGACAGAGCGGTAGACATTGTCTACGGATTACAGTCAGGCCTTTGATAAGTTTCCACATGGCAGGCTGCCCAGGAAAGTAAGATCATGTGGAATGCTGGGGGAACTGGCCAATTGCATACACGGTTGGCTTGATGGTAGGAAGCAGAGAGTTTAGTGGAAGGATGCTTGTCAGACTGGAGGCTGTGCCCATGGCTGTTTGTTATCTATTATTTGTTTGAAAGTGTACAAGGTATGCTTTGGAAGTTTGCAGATGACACTGGAGTAAGTGGGAGCATGATCAGTGAGGAAGTTTATCAGAAATTGCAGAAGGACATTAATCAGGTTGGGAAGTGGACTGAGAAATCGCAAATGGAATTAATATAGATATGTGAGGTCTTGCATTTTGAAACTTAAATCAAGGTAGGAGTTTCATGGTGAATGAAAGGGTCTTAAGGGGTGCAGCGGGCAGAGAGGCCTTAGTGTTCAGGTGCACGGTTCTCTATAAGTGGAGTCACAGGTAGACAGGGCAGTGAAAAAGGCATTTGGCACATTGGCCTTCATCATGCAGGATATTGAGTATAGAAGTTGGGAATTTATGTTTCAGTTACACAGGACTTTGGTAAGGCCACACTTGGAGTATTGTGTTCAGTTTTATCACTTTGTTATAGGGAGGATATTATGAAATTAGAAAGAGTGCAGAAGAAATTTGCAAGGACGTTGCCAGGACCCAATGGTCTGAGTTATACGGAGTGGTTGGACAACCTAGGACCTTTTCTTTAGAGTGTAGGATGGGGGTATGGATAGGGTTAATTCTCTGTGTCTTTTTCCAAGGTTTAGAGAATCGAGGACGAGAGGGGATCAGTTTAATGTTCGAGGGGAAGGAATAGAAGGGAACCTGAGGGGTCAATTCTTTACACAGAGGCTGGTACGTGGATGAGCTGCCAGCAGATGTGGTTGAAGGGGGTACATTAAAACATTTCAAAAGTATTTGGATAAATATGTGGATACGAAAGGACTAGAAGGATACTGTGCCCTCTTCAGGGACTGTTTAGCTAACTCACCTACTCCATCCAATATCTCCCTCAGCTCAGATACATAATCCAAGTGTGAGATCTCTGACTTCGGTCCTGTCAAATTATATTTAATTAATTTCAAAGGACCTCTCATTTCATGTAATAGTATTAACTCAAATGAAGTAAAATGAGTAGATATATTTGGGGCGTCTCTAATGGCAAACAATACAGGGTAGTTCTGACAGTCCACTGGTAATATTATCTTCAGCATCTGATGCCAAATTTCCAAGGCTCCCTGGGATTCGAGATGGGATGCACTTGATTTAAACTGCTGTATGCCAAAGCTATTCATGACGTACTTAAACAACTGAGCAGTAAAATGTGATCCTTGGTCGGACTGAATCACACTGCGGAGCCCACAGCGAGCAAAGAAAGCTAGCAACTCCTCCACCTCCCTTTTTGCGTTAACACCCGATAATGGAATTATCCCTGGAAATCGGATAGACACATCCATTTTGATCAGCAGATATAGGTTTCTACTTATATTTGAGAAAGGGGAGCGCCACAATTAATCATAACTCACGTGAAAAGTTTATTCGAAAACAGGAATTAGCAACAAAGGTGCTGGTTTTAATACTGCCTGTGACATATCTATCATTTGGCATGTATGACATGTACAACAAAAATTAACCACGTCCTTGTGCATTCCAGCCACGACAAATGCTTTCGCCTGAGTCTTCCGTACATCAACTCATTTGCCTTTATCTTTCGGCTTTCCTTCCTGTTGTAACTTATGACAGTGGGATCTTGTTACTACATAGTATGGAAAAATCCCTGCGTATTTTTCTTTTAATTCCCCAGTTTCCTGTTGTTACTTTGGAATCTCCACCGCAAGGGGTGCCTCTCCCATCTTGGATCCTGCTAAATCATTCACAAGAAAAAACTGTATTCCTGGAACTGCCACTCTGTCACTCAATCTCACTGTTACTTCTCCAACCTTGATTTGGCACTCGAACCTAATGTTACACAAGGGAAGGCTTAATTTCTGTCCCCGTTTCACAATGTTCACGCTGTTGAGTAACATGTCAGAAAGAGTGAAAAAAAACCTCCATCTCTTACTATTAGAGGCCGAGAGAAAGTGAGAACTGCAGATACTGGAGATCAGATTTGAAAAGTGTTGGGCTGGAAACGAACAGCAGGTCACCCGCATCTGAGGGGCAGGAGAGTTGAAGTTTCAGGGATCAGTCCTTCATCAGGAATGTGGGAGGTAAGGTGGGGGAGGGACGAAGAATTAATTCGGAGGGTGCAGTGGGGGTGGAACTGTGTGGGAGGTAGCTTGGCAGGCTATAGGTAGATGCAGGTGGGTCTGATGGTGACAGGTCGGAGAGGAAGGTGAAGTGAATAGGTGGTAGGACAGCTGAAACCCTCAAACTATACTGCATCAACTATATTACAATTTCCAAATCTCCCCTCTCCCAATCTCATCCTAGATCCAAACGTTCAACTGAGCACTGCCCTCTTGAACTGTTCTAACTGTCCATCTTCCTTCCCACCTATCCATTCCACCCTCCAGTCCGAAATATCGCTATCACTCCCACCTACATCTTCCTATCGCCCTCCCTGTGACCCTCCTCCCATCCCAGATGCTACTCTCTGATTTATCTTTCAGCCCCCTTGTCCACCTGCCACATTCCTGTCGATGGGTTTCTGCCTGATATTCGATTGTCCTGCTCTTCGGATGCTGCCTGATCTATTGTGCCTTTTCGGCTCCTCACTTGTCAACTATTAGAGACTGAACAGATCCCATATCTTACAAAATTATAACTTCTTGTCCTCCACCCACACCCCATATTTTTTCTTAATAAGGTTTATCTACAGATGCGAATTCTTTATAGAGATCAGGCATTTCCTCCATACCCAGCCCCTGCCCAGGCTGTGCACTCTCCTGCAGCTCCTCAGCTCTACTTGGGGTCTCCTTTACCTGGTTTACTAATGCCACTGGCTTAACCTCTTTTACCACATCCTTCCCCAAAGTGTCTTCCTTCAATGCCCAGCACTGTGTGCCCCAGCTTACTGCACTGAAATCATCTTTTCCCTGTGTTCTTCTTAAATCATCAGCACTGTATTTTATGTGTCCCACTGCGTTATAGTGAGAACGTCTGAGGCCTTTCACTTCCTTTCAACCCATTTGAGCCTTTTTTTTCACCTGTGGTAAACTATTGCCTGTTTCCTTTTCTGTATGTTTTGTGGTGTAGAATCTCCCCTTCTCCCAATTTCTATCCCTCACAGGATGAAAATCCTCCCAGAAGCTACATTTCATCTCATGAACCAATGCATACTTAACTGCCATTTCTGCTGCATTTCTCACTGCTTGAAATTCCTTTTCATTCACATGAAATCTTACCATCACTGGAAGCGAGTCCTTAAACTCGTCCAGCAGAATAATCTCCCATCGGGACTCACAGAACTTATCCATTTTTAAGGCCTGCACCCATTTATCAAATTGACTGTGGTTAATTCTTTCAAACTCAATATAAGCCTGAGTTGGCTCCGTCTCTATATTTCTGAAT
Organism: Hemiscyllium ocellatum; assembly: GCF_020745735.1. NCBI lineage: Eukaryota > Metazoa > Chordata > Chondrichthyes > Orectolobiformes > Hemiscylliidae > Hemiscyllium > Hemiscyllium ocellatum. Next base: position 19,972,090 of record NC_083446.1, read on the forward strand.
CGCTGTCTATATTCTTCTCATATCAATTCATAAGCACTCAAAATAACCTGTTTGACATCTGAATAATCTCTTGCTCCCTCATGTAACAACGCTGCACACTGCTCACAAACTGTGCCAACCATCGTAGTCAGAACTAGCATTATCCACAAGTTCACTGGACCCGCCATCTGCTGAGCCAATTTTGCAAATGAAATAAAATAGGTTTTGGCATTTTTCTCACCGAAATATGGCAATGTATTAACATAGTTGTATACATCCCTAGGTTCTCCCTTCATCTTCATGCTGCTACTACAGCTTTCTTATATTGTTCCAAGCTTCCAACTTTTAATTTCTCCCTCTCTTCCTTTTTCATCTCTTTCTCTATCTTCTCTTTCTCTCTTTCTGTCTCTCTCTTTATCTTCTAGCTCCAGTTGGCCCACTTGCAATTTAAGTTCTTTCTAACTCGACTGCAGTTGCCTACTTCTCTGATACATCAATGAGCTTGACCAACTCCATTATGATGTCGGCTTTCCTTTTGTCCCTGGTTAAACCCAATTCTAATCTAAATATTAATTCTAAAAGTATGTCTTCCTTTATCTTTCTTGGCAAATATGGGAATCATCTCCAAAACTCAGAACCTCTTTAGAAATGTTGCAAGCCATTTCTTTAAATTAAATTTAACCAACCACAAGGAAACAAAATTAAATGAATTTTGTCATCTGTTTTGGTTGAAGATCTAAGTCACTAACTACCAAGTATTGGAATCTGCTGGGAACTTTTGAACCGAAATCTGTTCAAATCTGTCCAAATCCTGTACGATAAACACTCAAACCGTAGATGTCGATGTCGAAACCCTCTCTGAATTAAAACCACACACCCAGAAAATCTCACCTCGCCTCGTACTCTGTTAAAACATAAGTGACAGAGAAGTCCCGAATTCCTCTATAAAAATAAAAATAACCGTTTATAAGTCTGTGAGATAGCTTGCTGAGCTTGAATGTTTGTTTTCAGATGTCTTGTGACCATGATTAGGTAACATCATTAGTGAGAGTCTATGGTGACGCAGGGGTGGTAAGTCTCTTCTTTGTACTTACAGGTCTTGGTTTCTTAATGTGCGTGATGTCATTTCCATATGTTTGTTCAAGGTAAGGTAGATGGGATCTAAATTGATTTGTTTATTGATGTACTTCTGGCTAGAATGTCATGTTTCTAAGAACTTTCGTGCATGATTTTATCCTAGGAAGTCTGTGCTGTCACAGTCAACGTGGTCTCATTTTTGCCTGTATGTATGACAACTAGTAATAGTGGGTCATGTCTTTTGGTAGCCAGTTGGATTTCATATATCCTGCTAGCACGACAACAGGACAGTTTGAAATGGAGGATAAATGATTTTATATACACTGTTTAATCAGTGTGTGTTCAGATAAGGAAGATTGTTCATAGGTGAACAACACATTCTGAAACAACAACGGAGACACGGTTAACGAAAAATTATGCACATCGTGTATAAAATTTATAAATCATTCAAACATTTAATCCTCATCTAAAGTGATACCTTCCCTTTCTCTCAACGTTCCCCCTTTTCTGAGAATCTCAACTCTTGCCTCTCATTCTTATTAGTATGTATGTTAGAAATTCTTGCTTCAAGTGTTCCCAACTTATTTCAGTTAAGCCCCTTTCTACCAGGAATTAAATATACTGGCCTGCTGGGTTCTTTCCAAAACCCAGTGTATGTCATATTATTGGAGAGAAAAGTTATGGCATCAGACCTAGCATTTGAACATATGGCACTGGTGTACGTGCACTATACAAAGGACACAGCAAACAGGAATTGCCAAAACATTGAGGGAAGTGCATCTACTACTTTCGATAATGTAGTTTTCTCATTTTCCACATCTCCATATCTATATCCTTTTGCTTGTTCTCCCTTTGGTACTAGTTGAGAAATCCGCCAATTATTCTTCGTGTCCCATCTCTCAAAACTCCTTCTTTTGGTTTATAACTATTGCTCTCTTCTCTATGTCATGTGATTATAATTGAGCAGTGTAACTCCAAAACATGAGAGAGGAGCTGACCAGGATTAATTCGAAGGGGAACTGAGCAGGAAAGACCATATTGCAGCAATGGGAGGAGATTCTAGTGATAATTCGCAAGATAATATCAGAAATTTAAACCCAAGAAGATGAAACATACCCATGGGAGGACAAGACAGCCAAGAGTGTTACGACATCAAAACAAAAAAGAAAACATACAATGTGGTGAAGATGATTGGGAATCCAGAGAATCATTGGCTTTGAAACTACATCAGGATGGCATCACTGACACGACCGAACTCTTAATCACGGTCAGGGAGATAAACAGAAGGTAACGCATTCACTTCAAACTCAGAAGATGGCATTACTCAAGAAGAAAAATTCAGGTGAATTAAACATTTGAATTAAGATAAGTTAAATGCCTTTGCAGCATGTGTCAGATTGGAAGCAACACCCGGGGAGACAGACCTTCAGCAGAATGAGAGTTTGAAAATTGAAGTATTACCACATCAGAAACCAGGTTAGGTCACTGAGTGCATGGCTGATGGGTGAATGGTTGTCAGTGAGAATTGGGGAGCAGAGAACAGAATTGCATTGCAGAAATTGCACCTTGAAACTGTATATTCATGTAGTGCTGTGGACCACAGCAGCGGGGGAAGCAGACCTGCATTCAACTACAACCTATAACTTTTTGCCAGGGTCACACTTCAGTCTGCCATTACCATCAACATCATCCATGGCTCAGTGTGACGTGTGTGGGTGAACATGTCAGAGTCAGAATCACATGAACCTTAAACTGATGCTTACTCTTTAAAGCTACCAGACTTGACCAACAGATCTGAGCGAAGCCCTGCAGTCCTGTCATGTTCAGTCATAAATGGCGATGGACGATTAAACAAATGAATCTCCATCCTAAATAATGGAACCGACCTGCACATCAGTATAAAAGAGGAGGATGTTTTATCTGTACCATCCTCTGCCAGAAGTGTTGAGTCGATCATACAGCTCACCCTCATCATGATGTCCACAAAATCACAGATGCCAGTCTTCAATTAATTCGAATTATTGCACGAGACATGAAGAAATAGCTGAACACAGTAGATACGATAACGGCAATGGACCCTGACCCAATTCCTGCAATAGGATTGAAGACGTGTGCTGCACAACAAGCCGTGTCCCTGGGGAAGCTGTTTCATTCCAGCTCCAACTATAACATCTCCCTGGCAATGTGGAAAATTACTCAGCTATGTCCTGTTCCCTAACAGGGGAATAATTACAATCTGACCAATTATCACCCCCTCAGTCCCGTCATGGTAGTCAAATTAGTGGGAGTTTTTTTTTGCAGAGCTGTCAAGGAGCACAGAAATAGCCTGCTCAGTGTGGTTTCCGATAGGTCCCCATGTGGAGATGGTGCTGTTGTGGAAATTGTCACTGGATTACTAATCCAATACAGGATATTGCTCTGGCAGCTGGTGGAAATCAAAAACAATTAATAATATATTGAGATCTAAAATCTGGTGTCAGTAACAGTGACCTTGAAGTCAAGATCGATTGTAAACAGAACTTCCTTCTCCAATGTACTTTTAGGAAGTGAATCTCCTGGGATTTCCTGGGCTGGCCTAAAACTGACTCCAAAGACCCTGACATGTGATACAAATTCCAATTGTCTCTGAAACGGTCAATCAAGGCACTCACTTGTATCAAACTACTCCGAGATCGGAAAGCATGAAACCGGACAGAACATCCGACCTCAGCGTCAGTGTCGGAAAAGGGAATGGGAATACAGTCCTGTCGACTCTGCAGAGACCTCCTTCCTAACATCTGAGAGCTGTGACAACATTTACAGACCTTTTCCACAGACTGCACAGAAACAGCAGGAAAGGTTATACAACACATTGAGCCTCCCCCATTCTTGTTCATAGAAAAAAATCTCCTCAATGCACTCACCCCACACGATATACATGTCCGTTAATGCGAGTAACCTTGGGAAGCTATAAAATAGGAAGTGCAATAGTACGTTTGGTACATCGAGTTTGCTACCCAATTCAATGTAATGATTGGTGGCCCTTCATTTCCACACCGTACTCCTACTCTCCCACCATCCCTTTACTGTCACTAAATCGTTATATTCAGTGTATCTGTTTCCAGGTGCGTGCGAATCCCCCAGGTTCACCAGTCTGTGAGAGCAGCCATTTATTTTCATCTTAATGCAGTGTGACCTGCCCGTACCTAATGCTGTGGCCCCTTGTTTAAGAGGTCCCAGACAGGGGAATATTCATGTCTGCTTCCAATCTGTCTCACACTGTCAGAATTTTGTATATTTCACTGCAATCTCCACTCGTTTTCCTAAACCCCATTGAATACTGGCCCAGTCACCGCAAATTCTGTTCCCACAACAGGCCCGTCGTCCCAGAGATCAGTCTGGTCATCCTTCGCTACTATGCCTCAACGTCAGGTTTGTCCTTTATTAGGTGTGGAAACCAAAACTACACATCTTGCTGCACGATGTTCGAATTGATGTCTCACTAGTCTCTGTACAGCTGCAGTAAGACAACCTTACTACTGGGCTCAAATCCCTCTGAAATGCAGGTCAACACAACATTTATCTTCCTCACTGCTTTCTGTTTCTGCAATATTGCTTTCAGCGACTGGTGTACAAGGTGAAGCAGATCCTTTTCCGTGTTATAGCTCCCCACTTGCTGGTTGTATATACACTGGTCAGCGTGCCAATGCCATTCTGGTATTGACATCTGGTTACAGAATTCATTGCGCTGCAGGGACCTCAGGGGTTTATGCAGAAGGAAACAACAAAATCGAGCATAAGTCCCTTTGTAGATCACATGTTTCAACCAATCCTTTTCAAATGGTAGACTTTCAATTTATCGTTTCCACCAAAGAGCACACTGTCACTTCAATCCATATTGTCCTCCATCTGTCACGTATTTACCGTTTCACTCCATTTGTCTCAGTCTTCTTGGTGTATTTTTACAACCTCCTCATCCACTCACAATCCCACATCGGTTAGTTCAGTTAGCAGGCTGGGATGTATTGTATCTGATTCCAGCAACCAAATGTTTAAAGGGCATTGTGAATAGCTGGGCCCCAAGCACCGATCCTTGTGACACCTCAGCAACCGTCCTCTGTTAATTTCTATTTCTGTACTTCGTCAATCTGGGTGTCACTGGCTGGGCCAGCATTTATTTTCTGTCCCTAGTTGCCCATGAGGTGGTGGTGGTGAGCTGACTTGTTGAACATTGCAGTCCAACTGCTGTGGTTGACCTCCAATTCCATTTCTGACCAAGCGACTGTGAAGGAGCGGTGATATATTTCCAAATCAGGATGGTGAATGGCTTGGAGGGAAACCTAAATATGATGATTTTACCATACATCTGCAGCCCTTGTCCTTCTAAATAGACGTGGTCGTGAGTTGGAAAGATGGTCTCTGAGGATCTTTGATTAGATTAGATTACTTACAGTGTGGAAACAGGCCCTTCGGCCCAACAAGTCCACATCGACCCGCCGAAGCGCAATCCACCCATACCCCTACATATTACCCCTTACCTAACACTACGGGAAATTTAGAATGTTAGAATTTAGAATCTTTGGACTGTGGGAGGAAACCGGAGCACCCGGAGAAAACCCACACAGACACGGGGAGAATGTGCAAAGTCCACACAGTCTGTCGCCTGAGTCGGGATTTGAACCCGGGTCTCACGCGCTGTGAGGCAGTAGTGCTAACCATTGTGCCACAGTGCGGCCCAACTACCAGAATTCACAAGCCCAGATGCAGAGCAAGGACTAACACTCCTTAAGTCTGGCGCCTTAGACCACTCGGCCATCCTGACAAGCGAATCATTTGGTGAATTTGGTGAATCATTTCATTGCAGCATGAATTGCTGCTGCTGTGCGTTGATGGTGGGAGCATTGTGGATGTAGGGACAGTCAAACTGATTGCTTTGTCCTGGATGGTATAAAGCTTCTTGAGTGTTGTTGGGGCTGCACACATCCAGGCAAATTGAGCGTCTTCGATCACACGTCTGACCTAAATGTTGGACAGACTTTTGGAAGTCAGTATGTGAGTTACTCGCCGCAGTATTCCTAGCTTCTGACCTGCTCTTGTTGTTACTGTGCTTATGTGGCGATTCCAGTGAGTTTCTGAGCAATGATTACCCACCAGTACTTTGATACTGGGGGATTCAGTGATAGTAACACCATTGAATGACAGCTTCAGTATCTGAGGAGCCACAAATGTTGCAGAACATTGTACAATCATTGACGAACATCTCCTCTTCTGTCCTTAAAATGGAGGGAAGGTCATTGATGAAGCAACGCTGAAGAAGTTTTCGGCCGAGGTCACTGCCCGAGGTACTTCTACAGTCTTGTCCTAGAGCTGAGTTGACTGATCTTTTTCAACCATGACCATCTTCCTACGTGTCAGGTATGATTCTAACCAATGGAGTGTTTGCCCCGATACCCATTCCTTATGCCCCTTGATGTCACATTTGGTCGAAGGCTGCCTTGATTCAAAGGGCTGTCACTCTCACCCTACTTCTGGAATTCAACTGTTTTGTACATTTTTGAACTAAGGTAATGAGGTCAGGACATGTGTGACCCTGGGGGCGCTCAACCTGGGCATTATTGACTACGGTATTGCTGAGCAAGTGCTGCTTAAAAGCACTGACACATTCCACCACTTTACTCATGAACGAGAGTAGGCTGATGGGATGGTAATTGACCCGGTTGTATTTTTTCTGCTTTATAGATACAGGAGATACTTGGGGTAAATTTCCACAAAATCGGGAAAAGCCATTATTGTAACTGTATTAAAACAGCTTGGCTAGGGGAGTGGCAAGTTATGGAGCACAAGTTTCCCGTACTATTGCCAGAATGTTGTCAGAGTATGGACCCTTTGAGTATCCAGTATCTCCAACTCGAATTGGTTGATGACTGGTAACTTAATTACTGTGGACCACTGGAGGGGGCTGAGATGGATCATCCACTCAGTATTTCTGACTGAAGATTGTTGCGAGTGCATCAGCCTTATTTTATACACTGAAGTGCTGGGCTCTTCAATCATGGAGGAAGGGGCTATTTGTGGAGGCTCTTTCTCCAGTGAATTGTTTAATTGTCCCCAACGTTTCTAGACTAGATGTGGAAGGAGTGCAGAGCTTAGATCTGATCCTTTGCTTGTGGGTTCACTTAGCTCTGTCTATCACTTACTGCTTATGCTGTTTGGCGCACAAGTCGTCCTGTTTGGTGGCTTCAACAGGCTGACACTTCATTTTCAGGTTTGCCTGGTGCTGCTCCTGCATTCCTGCACATTCCATTGAACCAATGTTGATCCTCTGGATTCATGGTAATTGTTGCGAGGGGGATATGCCAGGTCATGAAGTTGTGTGGCTGTACAATTCTGCTGCTATTGACGAGCCACAACTCCTTATGGACACCCAGACTTCAGCTGCTAGATCTGTTCGACTTTTGCCCTATTGAGCACCATGATAGTACCATCCAAAATGGTGGAGGTTATTCTCAATGTGAAGGTGTGACTTTGTCTTCACAATGACTATGCGGTGGCCGCTATTACCAATACTCTCATGGACAGATACTTCTGCAACTGGCAGATTAGTAAGGCTGTGGTCAAGTAAGTATTTTCCTCTTGTTGGTTCCTTTACCACTGTAGACGCAGTCTAGCAGTTATATCCTTTGCAACCTGGCCAGTTCGATTCGTGATGATGTAGCTGAGATACACTTGGAGGTGGACATTGAAATTCCTCACGCAGAGTACATCTTGCGTCCGTGCTTCCGTCAGTGCTTCCTCCAAGTGTTGTTCAGCATGGAGGAGTACTGATTCTTCAGCTGAGAGAGGCTGGTACATGGTAATCAGAAGGAGGTTTCCTTTCACATGTGTAAACTAACGCCATGAGACTTCATGGGATACGTAGCCACTGTTGAGGATTCCCAGAGCATTTCCCTTCCAACGATATCCCCCTGTGCCACCACTTCTGCTGTATCCATCCTGCTGATGAGTCAGGAGATATCCGGGGAAGGTGATGGGTTGTCTGGGACATAGTCATACTCACAGAATCATACCTTACATACAATTTCAGGCTGTTGCTTGACGCGTCTGTTTATTTCAATTCACTGTTTCCTGCCAGCTGTCCCATTTTAGAAACATGTCCATACATTTACCCCATTCCACTAAGATTTGATTTTGCAAACTGGGCTTGGAGCTTTACCAAATTCTTTCTAAAATTCAACATGTTTTACATCCATTGCTTCTTTTTTCAATTATTCCCAGTCTGTTTCTCAAACACAATTCCCATTTCATTAATCTATGTTAGTGATGTCTATGATCATTACTTTTATCTCCAATACTTTCTCCTAAACCATTTCCTTACTATGTTCTATGTTCCATGTACTCTATCATTTTCCCACACCAGACTTACTTTTCCTTGTATTGTTTAGAAAGTTCCTTGAAGACAGAACTGAAGTAGTAGCTTCATAATTCTGTCATTTCCCTGTTCCCAATTCTCCATTCTCTGATTGCAAACTGTCAGAAAACTGCACTTGTTTTCTTCATAGTTCTCACATTGATATGATTTAACAATTTATTACAATTCACTCTTATAACCCTTGTGAATATACTCTTCAAAAACTCATGAATTCCTGCCTTAACATGCTCAATAATTGACCTTTCACATGATACACTCACAGGAGCGTTGACTCTGTGCCAACAGCAGTACAGCACGATCTATTTTAGTCCCAATTTCTACAGCAGTCCCATTGCCTGGATTGTTATGACACTCCCAAGTGCTCGTCCAAATACATTTTTATGATTGTGAGGTTATCCGTGATAATTGCCCTCTCAGGAAGTAATCCCAGAACCCGAAATACTCCCTCGGTGAAACAAAATGTGTAAATCCTCTCTGAACCTCAAACCTTTCACTTTAAAATTGTGCTCCTTTGTTCTCGACTCTCTGACTAAAATGAACAGTTGCTGTCTATTCACCCTGTCCGTGTTGCTCACGATCTTATCCTTCTGAATCACTGACCCATTAGCTTTCTCTGCTCCAAAGTAACTAACCCGAATTTATCCACTCTTCCTCCATAGCTGATATGCTCTATTCCAGGGAACGCCCTGGTGAATCACCTCTGCACCCCCTCCAGTACAATCATATCCTTCCTGGAATGTGGCTCCCAGAACAACATACAATACTCCATTTTGGCCGAACCAAAGCCCTGTATTACTCTTATAGTCCCCGCCCTGATTAAGAAACGTTACACCCAAGGTCCAATTCTTAACTAGTCCATTAACCTATCCAGTCATTCAAGGATATGTGGAGAAGCACACTCTGAGCTTCCCAGTATGCTGCCATTCATTGCGACCTCCCCTGCCTGGTTCCATCCCCAAAGTGCATTACCTTATATTTATCAGGGTTACATTCTATCTGCCATTGATCTGCCCATCTGACCATTCCATCTGCATCTTCCTGTAACTTAAGGCCTTCCTCCTCACTGATAACCACACAACCAATCTTTATGTCAAACATACACTTACTTATCACACCTCCCCCACTCACTAATCCCCTCCACATTCACATCTATATTATTTTATGATTAGCACAAACCATAAGGGACACAGCTCTGATCCCTGAGGTACATCAGGGGACTCTGGTCTCCAGTCAAACAAACAGCCTTCTCCCACCACCCTCTACCTCCTGCCAATAAGGCAATTTTCGTTGTAACTTGTCAAGTTATCCTTCATATTGTGAGATTTTATATTATGTTTCAGTTTCCCAGGCGTAAATTTTTCAAAGGCCTTCCTACAAAACTAAACAATCGACCTCCTCAAACTAATTCAATCAAACCCATTGGATGTGACTTCCTTCTGATAAAGTCATGATAATTATCCCTGATCAAACCTTGCGACTCTGACTGGAGTTCACTTTTCTCCTTCCCTCTTTTCTCCAGGAGTTTCCTTAACTTTGGTCTAATACTCGCTCGTGTATGGTTACCTGGTCTATCTCTCCCACCCTCACTATGAAGTGGAATCGTATTAGCAGTTCTCCAGTTCTTTGGCACCTCCCCTATGGTCAGGTCCTAATTAAAATATTCAGTCAGGGTCTTTCCTCCCTTGACCCCAACAGCCGATGTGATGCAACTCATTCAGACATGGAGATTGGTCCAAATTTACAGAACAAAACCTCAAATCCCTGCTCATGTTTTACACCAATATGTTCAAGAGTTTTCCAGTCCATCTTCTTGAATTCTGTACCTGCATCCTCCTTCTCCCAAGTAAAATAGATGTGAAGGTCTCATGTAACAATCCATCAATGTTCTCCAGCTTGACACACAGATTACCCCATTGGGCTTCAATGAACACTAACTGTTTGCTGATTATTCTCTTCTACTTGCCCGTGTAGAATATCATGGGATTCTTCCATTCTCACCTACTTGTACTTCTCCATGCCCCTCTGTTATTCAGTCCCCGCTATGTTTCCAAGTTTCACTGAAATCATCTCTCATGTTTTGGAACTCGAGATCACAGGCTGAGTTTCCATATCAGACAAAATTGCCATTTTAGGGATGAATCTGGATAATGATTTTAGGGATTAATCTGGATGATACCATTTGCAGTTCCTCTATAGTCAGCATATTCTTTCTGATATTAAAGACTCCGAACGATACACAATACTCTAAGGTTAGTCTCACTAACGCTCGATGCAACTGGTTCACTACATCCTCTATATTCCAATTGCATTCACATGAATATAAACCTAATTTTTACTTTCCCATTTGCTTATGTTCTTCCCAATGCCTCTCGCTTTAACTTTTGTTGAGCTTATTCGGTGAGTTCTTAAAAAAGAGCTCCTGAATATCCAACTCCACGTTATCCATTGGTTCTTCATTGCCTATGTCTCCAATAATCGTCCTCAAACCATTCTAAAAAAAGTTTTCTTCTTCTGCCTTTCCTTTCATCGATATATTATCATACTCCCCAGTTATGTTATTACCTTCTAAAAATCTAGGAGCATGTTCTTTGTAATTGAGTCCAACAGACACCAGACCGCGGATGACAAGTTATTGGTCTGTGGTTCACCACTCTCCACCTTCATCATTTCGTAAACTGTTGAATAATATTTATAACCTTTGCCTTATCCAGATTGGCTAAATGTCTTTCGGGAATGCGTCGGAAAATAAAGTGAAAATCCGCGTTGCAATCAACATGTCTATTGTTGCTTCCTCTGAAATTCTTTTATGAAATACATCTAGGCTGTCAGATTTATAAATACTCAATCCAGCTTTCTTTTTAAAGATGATCTCAACATTGATAAGAACGATCTTGGACTTTACTTCCACAAGTCCCATGGTCACTTGGTATTTCTGGCAGAATTTCTGGACATTCTTCCATGAAGATAGACACAAAATAACTGTTTCTTTTCCCTTTGATTTCTCTGTTCTCTGCAATAAATCATCCTGAACGCACACCAATTGTTCCACATTTGACCTTGTTTTTTTTTCATACATTGATAGAGGCTTTTAGCAGTCTTTATGTATTTCTTTCGTTTGCACGCTTTTTCTCTTTTTGATTTTCTTCTCAGTTTCTTGATCATCCTTTGCTGGGTCCTACATTTCGCTGATTCCACTGGCTTACAGCAACACTTGGCATTTTTCTAACCGCCTTCTTTCATCTAATAGGTAGATGAAGGTGGGTTTGAAAGTGATAGTCGGAGTGGAGGGTGGACCAGATTGATAGGAAGGAAGGTAGACACATAGGAACATACAAAAGGCAGGTATTGACTTGGAAATTTGGAGTGGGATAAGGTGGTCTAGGAGAAATGGGGAAATGGGGAATTCCACTATGATCCCCTGTGGTGGAGGGTCCCAAGGCAGAAGAGGAGGCTTTCTTCCTCCAGACTTCTGGTGGCTCGGGTTTGGCGATGGAGCTGGTCGAGGACCCTCATGTCCTTGGCAGAGTGGGAAGGGGAGTTAAAGTGCGCAGCCACAAGGCGATGGAATTGTTCAATGTGGCTGTCCCAGAGATGTTCTCTGAAATGATCTACAAGTTGACGTCCTGCCACGCCAACGTAAAGAAGACCACATTGTGTTTAATGGATACAGTAGATGAGGCGTTCTGTCTCCCTTCATCACCTAACTCTTTCAACCCCACCTTCATCTACCAATCGCAATCCCTGCTAAACTCCACCCTACCTCACCCCCTTCTCATTTATTCCACAGCCCCCTTGGCCCATAAGCTTCATTCCTGATGAAGGGCTTATGCCTGAAACATCGATTTATCTTCTCTTAGTATTCTTTTGACTGTGCTTTTCCAGCACCACATTCTTCGACTCTGATCTCCAGCATCTGTGGTCCCCACTTTCTCCTCACACCTTCATGGCTTGCCTGACTCAAGTTTATAACGATTACTTCAAATAAAAAAAAAATTGTCGTGTACTCAAACAGCATAAAAGAAAAACAATACATTGTGGTTACTGTTCCCAAAAGGTCCTTGACAGCAAAATTTTAATTAGCTCTTCTGATCACTCAACACCAATTCCTAAATAACCTGATCTCAAGCTCAGTTCTCGACATAATGTTCATGTAAACCATCTCACATGTGCTCATGAAGTCGATTTTCCCCAGACTTAGCATTCATCTGGGTTAACACAGTTTAGATATAACTTAAACAGGACATTATTCCTACAGTACCCACAAATGTGTATATCTCATTTCTTGTCTTATAACATGTCCAGCATTTGTACTGCAGCTTTCACTTTGATATCTCACTCCCATCAATGTTTGCTCCGTCTTGCTGTTTTTGCGCTCCACCTTACTAGACTCTGTGGAATGTGAGCGACGTGGGCTCTGGGGAGATTAATGGTAGAGATCATCTCGCCACATCATTTATGATCTTCTCAAACGTTGATAACTCCAGATCTGGAGTAATGCTGGAATGGAGAAGGACAATGATCTTTCAACGATGCTCTGTATTCCCCCAGAGAGCTGAGATAGCACTAACCTGGGTGGGAACATTACAGCAGGCTGGTAAAGTGTTGCTGCTGCTGACCAGGGAGATCTATCTGGAGTAGTGTGTACAGATTTAATCTCTTCAATGAAGAAAGGATATTTTTATATTGGAAGCAGCTCAGAGATGGTTCGGGCAATGAAGGTGTTGGCATATAACGAATGAATGACCACGTTGACCCAGTAGCCATTGGAGTTTACAAAAATTGGAAATGATCTTATTTCAACATTGATAATAGAAGGAGTCAACAAGTGAAGCGAATTACACAGATAGTGGTGCAATCCATTCCGTTCTCCAGCCTGTTACACAGGAACAACAGGAGGATATTCAGGCCATCGACCCTGTTACACCAAAACAGGACGAGGCTATTCAGCCCCAGGTGCCTGATATACATTTACAGAGGGATGTCAATCAGCCCCTCCAATCTATAACACTCGACCCAGAATAGGCCAGGCGGCACCAGTATCCTGTTAAACAGCAAGAAGATCATTCCATTCAGCCTCCTCAGGTCGATAACATAGGAACTGGAAGAGGTCACACAGTGACTGGAGATCGTTACACTGGGATAACAGGCGGCCATTCAGACTCACCGAGCCTATTGCAAGGGAATTGGATTAGGATAAAAACTGTCTGAGACTTCTTCCATGAGAAATGAAGAGGTACATGTCTGTTTTATGGGAACAAGAGAAGACCAATCACTCCCTCGCTCCCATCTCCACTATACATGAGGAGACCGTTCAGTGTTTCCACCTGTTATGGAGAAGTATGATAAGACCCAGCATCCCCTCAAAATGTTACACAGCAACAGGAAGATTCCATAATCTCCCAATCCTCTAACACATCAACAGGATGAGGTCATTCTCTCCTTGGAGGTGACAACATGGGGACACCAGAAAGACATTAGCCCATTGAGTTTGTACACCAGCAGCCACATACACAGCAATTGGAGCAGATCTCTTAAAATCTCATTAAACAGGAGTTCAAAGAAAACGTGAAGGTTTTTGAAAGGGAAGTACTTTTAACAAATGTATGCATTAGGGAGTAAAGCGTAACGATAAAACTACTGTAGTTTGCGACAATTTTAGAATCCATTGTTGAGGACATTTGCAAAGTTAAACTACAATCCATCGGCGTCAACACGGTTATACAAAGGATAAATCTGCTTTGAAGTGTTTGCTTGAGTTTGTTAAAGATGTGACAAACAAGGTGGACAGTGGGAATCCCGAAGATGGAATATATCTGGTCTTCGTGAAGGCAGTGGATGTGTCACTTCTCCAAAGAGTAAGTGGTAAAATCAGACAACATGGGTTTAGAAGTAATTTATTAGCGGGGAAGGAGAATTGGTTAACCAACAAAATGCAGTTAGATGGAATAAATGTCTTATTTTCTTATGGCAAATGCAATTTGTTGGGTGCCATTGATTTCAGTACTCGTGCCTCACCCATTTGCGATCGATCGTATTACCGTACTCAGTTGACTAGATAAAAAATGCGATACCACATTTTCAGATTACACTAACATCGGAGAGAAATAACTTCAGAATAATAATGCAAGAGATTTTAAGACGATATGGATAGGTTGGGTGAATGGGCCAACATTTGACAAGGAAAATTGAAGTGAATAAGTATGGGGCTATTCAAGTTGGCCAGTATTATAGAAAGAAAAATTATTATCTAAATGGAGAGAAACTTCAAAGGGCACAGGTACGGAGGGATCTGGGTATCTGCTTGCATATCACAGAAAACGTGCATGCATGTACTGCAATAAGGAGACATGCAGGCATAATTTCAGCGTTTATTCATAAAAGGATCGAGTAGAAAGGTAGAGAGTGTTGGTGTAGCTATGCAAGGCATTAGTGAGGCTGCAACTGGAGTACAATTTGGATGTCCTGCAGAATGAGGTATTTCCATTGGAGGCAATTCAAAGGAGCTTCATTAGATTGATTCCATATTTGAAGTGTTTGTCTTATGAAGAGAAATTCAGCAGTTTAGGCCTATACTCTCGAGTTTATAAGAATGAAAGGAGATCTCATTGAGGTCTGTAAAATGTGAAAAGTCATTGAAAGTGTAGATGTGGAGTGGGTTTTTTCATGTGGCGTAATCTACAACAAGAGACTCGAGTTTTAGAATGGAGAGATGGCAGGAAAGTGGAACAGAGGCCCCGTTGACATCAGCCTCATCGAGGAGTAACATTCCTCACAGATGCTGCTTGTTCTTATTCAACTCTTCAACTGTGTTGCCCAGGAATGGGGGAGGACTGGGTATCATACAGGAAGCAGGCACTCAGGATAAATCAATTAGAGAGAACGTAACCAGTAGGGTCACACAGTGACCAGCGCTGGGTTCTCAACTATTTACAGTCTATATTAATGATCAGGGGGATGGAACAGATATGCAGGTGCTGTGTTTGGTGATGTCGCTGTGGTAGGCAAGAGATTACTTTATGAAGAGAGGGTGGAGAGTCTACAAATAGATTCAGAGAGGCAAAGGCAATAGGTAATAGTTTGGCAGGTGGAATTTAGCATGATATAACCTGTCATTTCAATTACAGGAATAATGGAAAGCTGTATGTTACTGAATGGAGAGGGATTACAGGACTTTGTAATACTGTGTACTGGGGACGTTCACTCAGACGCCTTCAGACATGGGACGGTTTGTTCCATCCCTGATCATCTGCTCCTTGATGCTCCAAGTGACCCCATTGCTCTCCATACACATGGAATACTTTGATGTGCTTGATTGGTGGTGGGGATGGTGCATCAACGGAACCGCCTTTGTCCAATATATATTAATTTCATTCTATGTGGAGACCCGATGACGATTGGAATGGCTGACTGTTTCTGAATGAAGAAGCCCTGACTGCTGCCAGGGCAGTGGGTATTCACCAACATGATGTACTATGCATGGGCGTGCAGCAACATTAATAGAGAAAAAGCTCTTTCAGTTCCTCTACCTCTTCCCATTGACATGGGGTATTCTGCAGATACCATGTACACCACCAGGAATCCCACGATCCCCCTAAATTGGATACACATGGCAGCTCCCTGCTGTGGGAGAAACAATGTATTTACCGCATCCACCATATATATCTTCCAACACCGAATCGTGACATTGATGTTGAGATACTGGGAGATGATGGATATGCCACCTAGTCCTGCCTGGAATGTTCTGGATCACAGAAGCTGAATGAATCTGTGATCCAAACAGCCACTGGCGACACCATCCTCCCCTTGGTGTGAAGCTGCAGGTCGTGTTGTTGGAGGTAACACCGCTCTGTGACAAGCTCCTTGTTCAGTCAGGGTTCCTCACACTCTGTTCCTGGGCTAAGTGTAGCTTGGGGAGCTGTTCCTGGAAAACCCGGGGCGGATACAGCAGATCCCTTTCCCAGACACACTCACTCCATCGTTTTCCGAGCTTCTCCTCTCTGTAGCCTCTGCACCAATTGTTGTTCATTTGGTGATCATGTATTGAAGCTTCCAACCGTTTTGGGATCCCCAGCAGCTTCTGAATGCTGCAGCTAACATCAATAACCGGAAACCTGGTCTGGGAGAGCTGGCCACTGCCCTTCTATTGTTACCAACGTTTTCATAAAACCTAAGACTTTCTCAGTTATTTACTTGGACTGTTTTCAGATGGCAGTTCCGCACCTCTGCTTTTAAAGGCGGCCCGGTGGCACAGTGGTTAGCACTGCTGACTCGTAGCACCCGAGACACCGTTTCAATTCCCGACTCAGGCGACTGACTGTATGTAGCATGCACATTCTCCCCGTGTCTGCATGGGTTTCCTCGCACATTCCAAAAATGTGCAGGTCAGGTGAATTGATCATGCTGAATTGCCCGTAGTGTGAGGTAAATGTAGGGGAGTGAGTTGATTGTTGTGGACTTGCTGGGCCAAAAGTAATCTAAAGAAAACCTCTCTTCAAAACAATTCGCAATTTAAATGCTGAAACGTTGTAACGCCAACATCAAGCTCAAGGCCTCCTTCCCCATTGTGGAATAAATCTGTTGATGTTTCCACTGGACACTCTAACCACACGTTTCATAATGGAGCACTTCTCATCTCTCCAACAGTCCTTCTGAATGACATAGCTCCTCATGCCTCAGCATAAAACATGCTTCTGTACCTCTAATTCTGTAACCTCTTTCCCTGCTACTCCTGGCCTTTGCCAGTAAATCTTACTTTCGCATGTATGCGTTTTAAGAAAATCTCGCACATTCTTCTCAATCTCTCACAGAAACCAAAGTTTGATTTCTGAACCCAATTATTATCATCAGACCTTTAAGTTCTAATCTTGTCGTTTTAATTCTCTGCTCTTCCACACAAATTCTCATGACTGCATAATTGTTGAACTTCTCCAAAATAAGAATCTCTCTAAGAGTGTCTTAGTTTTGCTCTATTTTTAATGCCCTTACCCACCTTTCCAAATTAGTTTGTTTGATCCTTTCAAACTCAATGTGCGTTTACCCAGGGACCCGTTTTCAAATTCCTGAAATGCTGTACGTCAGCTTCTGGCACAAGCTCATATGCACTTCAGATGGCTTTCTTCACCACCCCATACTGGTCAGATACCTTCTCCGATAGGGATGCAAATACCTATCAGCTTTGTTTGGATCAACTAACTCCACATGGTCACTGGGCACTGCATTTGTTTAGCCATTTCTCAAATGAAATTCAAAATGCTTCCCCATCCTTCTCATCAAATTTAGATAAAGCCTGGATGTATTTAAACATAACCCCATCAGGCCATTGGCGACTTTCGGGTTGCTCAACCTCACCATTCTCCTCATCCAGCATACCGTCTACCTTCATCTCCGCCTTCTATGTCAACTTTCCTCTTGAATTGCTAACTTCTGAAGTTCAAACTCTCTACTTTTCTTATCTCCTTCTTCTTCATTTTCTTTTCTTTTATTTCTACATTTCATCATAATTCAAATTATTTCAATTCCTTCTCATGTTCAAAGGACCTCATTCGAAATTGAATTCTCGCCATTTCCAAAGAGACTGATGGCGGTTCCACCAAATGTAATTGCCGAGCTATATTATCTCTCATTTTCTCACAGACAAACGCAACCCCAAGTCCAGCTTGTCTGCCAATTCCTATAGCTTTGCCTTCATTACCTTTTGTAAAACCCCCAACTTCATTTCTTCTGCACCCAGATAACTCTTAATGACTGAAAGAATCTGTATTCACAAAATTCACTGTTTAAACCAACCGAATTCAACATCCGCAACAAAAGACACTAACAACTACCAAACGCGACCTTTGAACCCAATAGTCTCCTGCTGCATACTCTCCAGTGTCTGCATGAGCCTATTCTGATTGTTCTGGATTCCTCCCACAATCTAAAGACGTGCATGTCAGGTGAATTGGCCAGACTAAACTGTTTGTAGTTTTCAGAGATGTGTGGGTTAGGGGTCTTTGCTGGGGTAAATGTGTAATAATAGGGTCGAGGAATGGGTCTGGGTAGGTTACTCCTCGTAGGGTCGGTGTGGAATAGTTGGGTCGAATGGCCTGTTTGCACAAAGTAGAGATGGTAATTCTAAACCCAATTTGGTATTATCGATTTAGGACCAGCCAAGAGTCCCCAGTTTGCTATATACCAACTAAATGCCTCAAACTAAGAAGGTAGCTGGGATGCCAACCTTTCCTTATTTTAAAGGTAGATGTGAAGTGGGTGTTTCAGATGTAATGCTACTGGTCAAACCACTCATCATTAATTAAAACACAATATACTTAAACACTCTAATGAAACTCTATAAACAATGAAGAGGAAGTTAAAATAATTGAACTATTGGAAACCTAACCAAATAATGGATTCAGTACCTTCTACAAATGAACTGTTCCAATATACTAACATCCCATAAACACATCCCTTGGCCAAAAGGAACATTCAGACATACATTCTTGCATACAGTTCTTCAATCCAGGAGGAAATCTCATCATGTGATGCTTCAGAGAGAATAGCAGCTAGGAACAATTTACTAAAACTTCCAACCCTTCTGGGACACTAAGCACTTGATGACTGCTACAGGTACAAGGAAAAATCTAGAAATCTGTGCCAGCTGGCCATTGTTCCTAATAATTATTGAAAAACCTAAAAGCCTCGTAAGTTATTTATTTGAGCCGTTTTTAGTAGTCAGTGTGACCTTTAAGACCTCTTGCTTTAAAATGGATGAAATAACTTTTTTTAAAAAAAAAATGTGACAGCATTGTCACATAATTTAGATGCCTGGTCCTTTACTCAATGGGCTTCCTCCTGTTACTGATCGCAAGGTCATCTGAGCGGGACAAACACAGGTACAGTACAAGGTACAAGAATGTGTCTCATAACTTCTAAATCATGCCTGTCCTTGGACAATCACGTGGGACATACTGGGAAGTGAAAAACAACTTGACACACACCATTTCACTGTTTCTGTGCTGCACAATGCCAGCTCTCGATACAGAAGGGAGCCAAACCCCAAGGCCATGGAAAGATACAGAGGGACAGAGAGATTCACATTAAAGACAGAAACAGACAGTTAATTAACTGAGAAATATTGTGGAAATATCGGGAAAAAGACATGGCAGTGGGACTAACTAGAGAAGTGAGATCTTCAAGAGTAAAATTACAAGAATGAGAACATTGAATAAAGGCATTGTCAGATCAGCTGAAATGGTTTGTTATATTAGATTCTGAATCTGCTTCACGGAACCCCACAAACAAGATAAACTGGGACAAGATGACAGCCCAGCATGGAGAGCTGTTCAGACCACTCTAGTGCGTTGCTCAGTAAACTGCACTATTTGCACAGCATGGAAAGTATTGCAAACTTTACTATCATATGCTAACTATACTCGCAACAGATTACTGCCTACAATGGGAAGGTTGGCTCTCTATGCGTGTGTGCTTGGTGTGTGTTTGTCAGAAACTGAGGGAGAGTGTGTGTAGGTGCGCGATTGGAGTGGTTGAAAGCGAAAATCAGTGTTTGAGAAGGAAAGCACATGGCGGAAACTATTTTGATTATGAATAACTGGCAGGCTTTTTATTAATCAACACAGATAACGAGAGAAGTTTAATGGACAGATACAGTAAAGTGTTAGAGAATGTTAAAATAAAGGCATTGTCAGACACAATAGCAAGTTACATCGTCGTGCACGTGAATGACAGATGGATGGGAGTTTGGTGTGAGTTCGAATCCGATTTGCTTCGGCAGGTTTGAAGCCGGGAGTCAGCAGCAGATTATTGGCTTCATTACGTCTGTATTTCACAGCTCAAGATTCAAACAGCAGATGGAATAAACCAATGAGATATATTCTGGAGTGGTGAGTATTTCAAGTTAGAAATGTTCAGGGCATGGTGTCAAGAATCAGCTCATAGTCAAAGGGATTTCCCACAATTGTGACTTGTTTGCTTCAGCTGCAGATATTGGCCAGGGATTTGATGGAAACAGTGGAAGGAAGTGGAGTTTGTAACCAGAACAGTAGACAATGACCTTCATGCTCTTAATATTTAAATAACAAAGGCAATGATACAATACATTGCCGTTCTCTGCTGAAACTGTGTAGAGACCCGTGAGTAACAATGTCAGAGCAGAGAGGGAGACAGTAATTGAATACGTCCATTGATGTAGTTAGTAGTGGTCTGTCGAGTGAAAATCTGAATTCAGAGTTTCAACAGGAACAATAATAACGGCAAGAAATGTAGACTATATGAAATAACAATAACAAAGTCATAACTGGTTTATAGAAAACAAAATCCGAACAGTGACACTTACCAGGAACACCAACGATAACCAGGAAGGGATAATAAAAGTATTGAATAATGAGAAGGGCGTAATATATCTGCGATGATAATAGCCACCAATCAAATGCAGGAAGATACCAAACATAATCGGATAAGCGCCTGTCTATTGTTGGAATATTCCAGTCTAATGTTCTCAGATTCTGATTTCTCCTCCCCTTCTCACTGGATCTGCTGATCCCTGTCAGCGCTGTCGGTGATGCTCCCGCACATGTTATGGGATAACACATTGAACGGAGCCCATTTATCATTAAAAGATGGAAACTCTCCACTGGGATAATTAGAATCAATGGAGACTGGCATTAATCACAGGCACTGAACAAATAGGCTCAGTAACCAGTCCCATACATCACTTTTCATATCACTATAAAAGGGAACATTTACTGGATTTGGATGGAATGGATGAGGGTTGCTGATAGATGGATCATAAATCTTTAAATCTTTTAAATATTGTCTTCCTTGTGTGTGAGAGTATTAACAGAACACGGCAGGGGTCTATATATGTTCCCCTCTGTTTATGAAGGGAGGCCTTTATAAAATAACAGATTGACCGCATAATAAAAAAATAAGTCGGGTGGGCAAGTTTCTACACACCTTAACACAAAGTACGCTACTTATTGACCAGTGTGAGGCTGCTCCTGGTTTTAATGCTCTTTACCAAATTCTTTCAAAATTTGAGACAGAGCTTTGAGACTGCTGCTCAGTAACAGGCCAAAACAATTCTATTCCTACAAACATCATACAGATGGATAAGAGACGGCCATTCAGCCAATATTAGCCTGCTGCTACTTGAAAAGGTGGAAACTGGAATATTGGAACATTTTGCCAACAGAATCATTCAAAACAAATAGCTGTGTCGCTGCAGCTGTGTGAGGTTGTTACTGAGAGGGCACCTGGAATACATTGTGTTGTTTGTGTTTTTGTAACTGAGAAGGGATGGACCTCCATTAGATACAATTTAACGGCTGCTCATAATCCATGGGTTGCTGTGTCATTTAATGTCTCGGGGCTGTTACACCGGGACATGAGGAGGCCATAAAGCCTCTCGAGTGTGTTATATCGGAACAGGAGGAGCCCAGTCAGCTTCTTGAGCCTATTACAGAGGGACAGGAGGAGGTCATTCAGCCTCTCCAGTCTATTCCAGAGGGACAGGAGGAGCCTAGTCAGCCTCTCGAGCCTGTTACAGAGGGGCAGGAAATGTTTATTTAACTTTCAAGTCTGTAACGCATAAATATTAGTTTTAAACTAGTTGTGGAATAGGAAAGGCCTGATGTAAACATTAAAGTTCTAACCTTGAATAAGGCCAATTTTGAAAGGGTGATTGGAATACGCTATTCGCAAGTAAAGAGAGGTTGCAAAAAGTAAGACCAGGAAAACTTGGTTTCATAGAGTCCAGAGCCAAAGTGTTTCTGTTAGTGAGTTGGGCAAAGCTGGTGGGTGCAGGGAGTGCTGGATGGCTAGATATATTGATGCTCTGTTCAAGGCAAGGAAGTAGGCATATGTCAGGTAAACAGAGCTGAGATCAAGTGAATCCCGAGAAGAGTATAAGGGCAGTCATTGTACAGTCAATGGGGAAATTGGGCCAGAAAAATGTGGACATGAGATGGCTTTAGAAATAGGGTTAACGAGGCATTGAAGAAATTATACAAATCCTTTAATGGCAAAATATTAACTAGGTACAGAATATGGTACCTTAAAGATCAGTAAGACTACCTATATGTGGAACCACAGGAGATGGGAGGGATGCGATACAAGTATTTCTCCTCAGTAGTTAGTGTGGAGGAGTGATATCTTGAAAAGAATCCATATGACAAGGAGATGTTAGATATTTTAAAAACATAAAGTTGTATAAATCCCTGGGAACTGATTAGTTGTATCCCAGAAGTTTGTGGGAAGCTAGGAAAGAGATTGCTCAGCTATTTGCTGATATATCTGTATCATTGATTTCCACAGGTGAGTTGCCAATAGACTGGACGACAGCTAACATAGTGTCATTGTTTAAGAAAGTAAGAAAAAAAAAACAGGTAACTATAGACTGGTGAGCCTGACGTCAATCGTGACTAAATTGTTGGAGGGGACTTTGAGGGAATGATGTATAAGCATTTGGAAAGACAAGGACTGAAGAGAGCTTTGTATATTGGACATCACATCTCACAGACTCGGTGGAATTTTTCAGGAAGTGATGAAGATGATTGATGAAGGCAGGACAGTGGAGGTTGTCTTTCTGGAATTCAGTAAGAAAGCCAAAATGTTCTACATGATAGATTGGTTGGCAAGGTTAGACTGACTGGAATCCAGGGAGAGTTCACCACTTAGATCCAAAATTTTCTTGAATATTGGAGACAGGGCGTGACAGTGGATATTTGTTCATTAAATTTGGAGACCTGTGACTAGTGGCGTGCCGCAAAGATCAAGACTGGGTACACTGCCTTTTGTTACTTATACAAATAATTTGCACTTGAGTATAGGAAGTATGGTCAGTACGTTTGTAGATAATAACAAATTTGGTGGTGTAGTCGACAGTGAAGAATGATATCTCAAAATATCATGGGACATTGATTAGTTGAGCTGAAGAGTGGCAGATGGAGTTTATTTTAGATAAATGTGTGGTGTTGCATTTTCGCAAGAAAGATCAGGGCAAGACATATAAGTAGGGCCCTTTCGAAAGTTGCCAATCAGGGAAAACTCGACAGAAATTATAGAATCCCTACAGTGAGGAAACAGGCTATTCGACCCATCGAGGCCACACCGACCCTCTAAATAGTATCCCACTGGATCACACCCTACTTTAACCCTCTGTGCCTGCATTTCTCATGGATAATCCACCTATCCTACACATCCTGGGCACTATGCGCAATTTAGGATGGCCAATCTACACTTACCTGTATATCATTATACTGTCGGAGGAAATTATAGCACCCGGAGGAAACTTACACAGGCATGGGGAGAATGTACAAACTCCACACAGTCAGTCATTCAAGGACGGAATTAAATCCAGATCTCTGCCCTTTTAGGCACCTTGTGGTGAAGGTTCTCAGTTCCTTGAAAGTGCCATCACAGGTAGACAGTTTCGTGACGAAGCCACTTGGTGATCTTCCCTTTATTGGTGCGTGCTTTGAGTCTAAACATTTGCATGGCATATTGCATCTGTACAGGACATTGGGTTGGCTACCTTTGTAATATTGACTTTAATTCTGGTCACCCTGCTGTCGGAAAGATGTTGTCAAACTTGAAAGGGTGCAGAAGAGATTTAAAATAATGTTGTAGGTATTGGAGGGTTTGAGCTAAAGGGAGAGTTTGAATCGGCTGGGACTATTTTCAAGTGTTAATGCTGAGGGGGGACCTTAAGGAGGTTTATAAAATCATGTGGAGCATAGATAAGGTAAACAGTCAATGTATATTCCCCAGGATAGACGAGTCCAAAAAGACAAAGGTTTCAGGTGAGAGGAGAACGATTTTAAAAGGGACATGAGGGACAACATTTTCACACAGAGACTGCTGTGTGTATGGATTGAACAGCCAAAAGAGGTGATGCAGGCAGGTACAGTTACACCATTTAAAAGCCATTTGGATGTATACATGCATAGAAAGTGTTTAGAGGGAGATGGGCCAACTGCTGGCAAGGGGGACGAGATTAATTAAGGATATTTGGTCGGTATGGATGACCAGACCGAAGGATCTTTTCCGTGATGTACATTTCTGAGAGTCTATTGACTTTTTGAGTGTTTAACACGGGATCAGGAGGAGGCTATTCAGCTTCTGAATTCTGCCAGTCGGTTTGTTTGCTCAATTACTGAAAGTTAAAAACAAAAATACATCACTCAGATTTTGATTGGATGTTTTACAGAAACAGGGGACAGGCTTTTCGTCAAGAAGAGCCTTAAAGAATGTGAAGAGGCCATTCTGTCCCTCAATTCCATTCCACAGGAACAGCAGGTGAGCACAGAGCTGTTGGAGCCTGTTACACAGGAACAGGAGGAGGACATCAATTTTCACAGACTTGACGCTGCTTGAGGCTGGGACAGAGGAACAGAAGGCAGTCATTCACCCACTCGAGACTGTGTCACAGGAACAGGAAGGAGTCACTCAACCGCTCGAGACCGGTACACAGGAACAGGAGGCAATCATTCATCTGTTCGTGACTGGGACACAGGAGCACGAGGCAGTCACTCAACTGCTCGAGGCTGAGACACACGAACAGGAGGCAGTCATTCAACTGCTCGAGACTGGGACACAGGGACACGAGGCAGTCACTCAAATGCTCGAGACTGGGACACAGGAACCGGAGGCCGTCACTCAACTGTTCCAAACTGGGCCACAGGGAAATCTGGAGGCTAGTGAGGCCCCAGGGTCCTGTTGTGCAGGAACAGGAGGAGGTGCCTCACTCCCCACCAGTATGGGCCACTGGGAGAGAAGGGGATTTTGCTTGCAACAAACACAAATACATGAATAAGTTGCATTAGTGGTCCATTCAATCCTGCCCCACCATTCACTGAGACCACGGCTGATCTGATTGTGATTTCCTCTTCCATTTTACGGAGACTGTCCTCTCTGCAGCATTTGCTCCATTTATTCGTCATGTTTCACACCCAGATGTTTGAACAACAGTCACCATCACTCATCCAGAGGTTAGGGACTAAGGATGAGTCAGGATTTGAAGGGTCCAATCACAAGAATGAAAACACAAATAAAGGTATTGCCAGATGTTTAGTTCTATCACCATCGCAATCAAACTCACATAACCAGCCCATCCATGATACATTTGGGATGGAGCACTGTGTAGATATGGTGAATGCAAAACAACAATATCCAGAATGGAACTCTGTGCAGGCCAAACGAAACTTGATCTATAATCCTGAGATAAATATCCAGCGTAGGGAGGTGTGCAGACCGCACTGGTTAGTTCATATATAAACACAGGCTGTTCCATTTTTCAGTAATACTGTGTTAGATCACTGCCCAGTGTGGGGAAATTTGGAGCCCATGCTGGAAGTGACAGGATGTGCAGCTCCCATCCAGTTACAGCTCCATATCTTCACTGTACCTTGACAAGGGTTGCTGCAGATGTGACAATCATTGCAAGGGAGAGATGTAAATGTGACAGTTGAAACACCAATAGTTCTGATTAAGGCGAGTATCACACAAGTATTTAAAGATGAAATAACTGAGATAATATCTGATGAAGTTTCGTGAATGGTGCAAAGACGTATGAAGGGGATAGTGATGTTTTGTGATTGCTCTATAAGCCTCCAAATCATGAATGGGAATTGGTGGAACAAATATGCAGGGACACTGGTGAGAGTTGCAAGAGCAATAAGATTATCATAACAGGTGATGAAATTTTCCTAACATAGACTGGGACATCCAGATGGAATGTAATTTCTTAAGTTTGTTCAGGGGAAAGTTTCTCCAACCAGTACATAAAGGGTCCTACAAGTGAGGGACAAACTCGACCTACTGGTGGGAAATAGGGATGGATTGGTGACGGTGGTAAAGTGACTAGTGTTATATTAATTTTAAAATGGGAGGGACAAAATTGATCCACAGATTAAAGTTCTAAATTGGGACAAGGCATATTTTGCTGGAATTAGACAGCGGATTGCAGGGGTTGATTGGAGTAGTTTGTTTTCAAGTAAAACGATGTCGGGCACGAGGGAGGGTTGTAAAAGTGAGATAGCTCGAGTTCAAAGTTTTCTGTTCCTGTGATGGTGAAGGGAAAGTGAGGCTGCAAGAGAAAATCCTAGATGACAAGAGATATTGAGGCACTTACCAGCAAAAATGAGGCGTGGCTCAGGTACAGGCAGCTGGAATCAAGGTAATCCCTCGAAGTACACCGGGGATACTGGAGTTTAATGAAGAAGGAAATCAGGAAGGCGAAAAGGGAGTATGAGATAGCCTTGGCTGCGAAGATTAGGGTGAATCCAAATTCAATATTGTAAAGAAAAAGAATACGATGAGAGAGAATATGATGCCTTAAAAACCAAAGTGGGCGCACATGTGTAAAACATCAAGAGATGGTTGAGGTCCTCAATTTCGCTCTGTGTTGACCATGAAGAAGGACATGAAGACCTGTGAACTTTGGGAGGTTAGTTGTGATATCTTGGTACAGTCCATATCACAGTCGAGGTGTTGTTGGACATATTAGAATGCACAAAGTCAGATAAATCTGTTGGACCTGACTAGATATATCCAAGAGAACTGCAAGAGGCAAGAGAAGACAGTTCAGGGGCCAAGGTCCCGGAGGTCGCGGCAGTAGCAAATGGATTGCTCTTCTTCAAGCAGTGCTGCAAATAAATGCCTGAGCAATATAGACCAGGACGCTTCACATCTGTTTTCGGTAAACCAATTGAGAAGGTTCTGAGATATAAGATGTGCATGCATTTGGAAAGACAGATTTTGACTTGTCAGTATAGCATTGTGAGTGGCAGATCATGCCTTACAAATTTTGCTCGAATTTTTTGCGTAAGTGACCAGGAACGTTGACGAGGGCAGGGCGGTGGACATAGTCTGTCTGGATTTCAGTAAGGCTTTGGTATAATTCCACATGGAAGGCCGCTCGAGAAGGTTGGATTGCATGGACTCCAAGGTAAACTGACAATTTGGCGACACAACCGGTTTGACATTACGAAGCAAATGGCTATGGTGGAGGTATGCTTGTTGGACTGGAGACCTGTGACTAGAGGAGTGCCTCAGGGGTCGGTAATGTCTCCATTGCTGTTTGTTATCGATATCAATGATTCGGACGAGAGTGCACAACGCAAGGTTAGTAAGTTTGCTGATGACACTAAAATAGGAGGCATCGTTTGCAGTGAGGAACGTTATCAAAATTGCAACAGTACCTTGATCAGCTGGGTAAGTGGGCTGAGAAATAGTAAATGGAATTTAATATAGATAAGTGTGTAGTCTTGCATTTTGGAAAGTCAAATTCAGGTGGGAGTTTAATGGTGAATGAGAGGGCCTTCAGGAGTGTAGTAGAACAAAGGGATGTTGGAGAGCAGGTGCACAGTTGTCTGAATTTGAGTCGCAGATGTACAGGACAGTGAAGAAGCTGTTGGCACACTGGCCTACACCAGGACATTGAGTATAGAAGTTGGGACGTTACAATTGCAGTTGTACAGGATATTGGTAAGGCTGCAGTTTTGTGCTCAGTTTTGTGCACCTTGCCCGAGAAAGGATATTTTTGAACCAGAACAAATGTAGAAGAAATTTACAAAGATGTTTCCTGGTCTAAAGGGTCTGAGTTATAGGGAGACCTTGAACAGGTTAGAACCTATTTCTTTACAGCGTAGAAAACCGAGGGGGTTTATATCGAAGTGGAGCTCTTATCAAATCATGAGAACCATGCAAAGGGGTGAATTTATTTGCAAGGTTGGGGAACCAAGGACGAGAGGACATCTGTTAATGTGTGGAGAGAAAAAAAATAAAAAGGAACCTGAGGGTCAACTTTTTTTAAAGAGTGTAGTTTGCATATCGACTGAACTGCCAGTGGAAGTGGTTGAGGTGGGTACAATAGCAACATTAAAATGTGTTTGGATAAATATATGAATAGGAAAGGAGCAAAGGCAGGGAAATGGGGTGAGTGTGGATATACATTTATGTCGGCATGGACCAGCTGGGCCGAAGAGCTTGTTTCCATGCAGTAGAAACGTATGTCTGTAAATACGTGTGTTTCGGGATAGAGACAGAGAGGGACAGGCTGATAAAAATGTCATGAAAAGATATGTTCACAGGTTTTAGAATGCTGATTTGAAGACATTTCGATAGTGTCATGCAACACGGTTCAATATTATGGAGAATTATGAGTGAATGGAATATTGCTGTGAGTTCAGGCGATGGGAGAATTTTGAATGAGCATTTCTTCTGCAGCTTTGTAACTGGGAGTCAGGATAGCCGAGTCTTCGGCTAATTGAACTGTATAAAACAGTAATTTGTCACAGTGTCATTTTCACTGAGTGTGACAGAGGGATTGTTGGTACGAAGCTGAGTTATTTTCCTGGTGCTACCTTATCGAACTCACCTCATTAAATACCACCCCCTCTCTTTGAATGCCAGCCCGAATCTCCCATCATCATGATCGGAGGTACTCACAGTGGCTCAGATGTCCCTAGATAGATGTCCCTAGATGGCACTGGTGCCATCTTTAAAAGGCCGAGAGGCACACTGCTGAGCTTTCTCAGTTTGGTGATGCCCTGTAAGGTTTGCCCCGAGCATGGCAGATAAGGGGCAATTACATTGCAGTTTGTTGATGGAGCATGGTGTGCATAGTGGATGGGCGACTACAGAGGGGGACCATTCCCTTCCCAGGATGGGCCATACTACCAGGCCCACCGAGCATGGTCCGTGCTAACCACCCAGCTCAGTGCAGTATCTGCAGTCTGAAGAAATATCCAGCAATACAGGGCAAGCATGAATAACCTTCCCCGCTCTGTCAGGGTAAGACACTCTAAAGTCTGATTGAAGATTTGTAGCTCGGGTGTCCGTTGTTGTGGTTCTGTTCGCCGAGCTGGAAGTTTTTGCTGCAAGCGTTTCGTTCCCTGGCTAGGGAACATCATCAGTGCTATTGGAGCCTCCTGTGAAGCGCTGCTTTGATGTTTCTTCCGGTATTTATAGTGGTTTGTTCTTGCCGCTTCCGGAAGCACTGATGATGTTCCCTAGCCAGGGAACGAAACGTTTGCAGCAAAAACTTTCAACTCGGCGAACAGAACCACAACATATACACTCTGCTCCCTCACACTCACTGTATACCTGTTATAGCACGAACAAAACTCATGCTCCACCACTCTCACTGTCGCATGCAGCAGCTTCGCTCTCTCTCTGTCTCCCTCTCTCTCTCTCTCTGTCACCTTTGCAATACCCCCCACACAGTTAGAGAATATTCCAGAGAATACCAATTATGGAATGTTCCACACTGTGTTCCAAATAATGCCCAATTTCAGGAAGATGGCAGTGCCCCAGTTTGTAACACATAAGAGTAAGGAATGGGGATGCACGTTTTCCAAATCACACACATTTCAAACCCTGTTGAGGCCATTCAGCCCTTCAAACGTCTCTAGCATTTAATAAGGTCTTGTCTGATCTGATGCTTTCCTCAGCTCCATGTTACAGGAACTTTCAGTTATTTAACCCCCTGTGTTCCTGTCACTGTCCAGACGGCACTCAGGCACTTTTACCCCAGTTTTCTTCAAGCGCCTGTTTGAGGGCATTTCTTATGAAACGCACTCTCCTAACAGTATATTCCATCAACTATCTACTTTCATGCATCGGTCAGCATATTTTACACAGACCAAACAAAAATCTACACGTATTTTATGGTTATAGATATCCAATCACACTTAGGTAATTCTGGTTATTTCACTTGACTCACCTTAAATAAGAAACCCAAAACAGCTTCTAAACAAATCTTGTTAGAAAATACAATTTCGAGCAGAGAACGTTCTTAACCTCAGCCGTTATCTTGACGGTTATCTGAATTGTAGCACTTTCCTTGTTATGAATATTTCTTTTGCCCTTTGTCTGTGACAGTTTCTGTGTGTAACAGTTACACAGTCTCCCACTCGGTTGGCAGGATGGCTGGTTTGTGATTCAGAGGGAGGCAAACTGCGCAGGTCCAATTCCTCACACTGACAAAGGTTAGCATGAAGGTGACAGTCTCTCACCCTCAACCCATCACCCGAGGTGTGGTGACCCTCAGGATAAACCACTATGACTGGTCTCTCTATTGAGAGTTATTTGGGACTCTATTCTATCAATGTTAGCATTGTAATATTTTCAAAGATATCTTCATTGAAAAATATATTTTTAATATTATAATAAACCAATAACAACACAACTCAAATAACTGATCAAAATTACACGCATGTACATGTACATACAAAACAAGTTAAAAACGCAAAACAGAGGAAAAACAAAAATAATCAATAAGTAATGAATAAATAATGCAGCTCAACGTAACAAAATTATAGCTCTCGTTCTTCAAGAGCATTAACTGATTTCCATTTTTATGTTCATTATTCTTCCTGTTTGGATATAAACTGCATTAGATAATATCGTCAGGGCTGTATAAAAGCCCATCTGAGAACAGCAGATAAGCCTGTATCACGTAATCCATAAAGGTCTGCCATGTCTTATATAAATCTCTGTTTTTTTGGTGTAACATACTAGTGAAAAAGTCCAAAGGGATGTTCTCCAGGAAGAGCTTACGATGACCCTGGGGTGGGGAGAGGGTGGTGGTGGGGTTTCAGACATCCAACACAACAGAATGCTTTTCCTGGCACAGAAAGTAAGGATATTATTTCACGTGTGCCGCTGTGTAAAGTACCCTGGGCAGGTCCAGGAAAAGAGAAACCAGGTCCATCTCCAATTCAGTCCAATCGACCCACTCTATCACACCTACCACAGTGCTCCAATATATCTGAAGCCGGCAGCAGCGCCGCAAGCAATGAGTAACAGTACCTATAGTCATTCTGCATTTCGGACACGCTGAAGATAATCCCACTTTGAGTTTTGAGAGATAATCTGGGGTCAGATAGAACAAATAAAGAATTTTCAACTGCATGGAATGGGTCCTACTAAAGATGAAATCCTGCGAACATTTTCACAAATATCCTACCATGTCTGCGAAGTGGCCTGAACTCCCAACTCTCTCTCGCAGACATCACAAAGCTGCACAGTCTCGTCTGAGGGTGCACTCTCCAACCAATGATAAAGGGTACTGACAGAGAGTGTATTCTAAGCAACATGCACCCGCTTCTCTCTATCGGACCTGTAAGAGTCTGTTAAAAGTGTGTTTTTTTTTTAAATCAAATCTTTGATCTGGAAAAAAAAACAGAAGAGGTCTCCACCAGTCCATACGTACGAGTTATTTGATCAAATTGTATCATTATTTCTCCCTAAAATAATACGTGGTGGCTCAGTTGTGAGCATTGCTGCCTCACAGCACCACATCCCGGCTTTGGTTCCAGCCTTGGTTGACTGGCTGTGTGGAGTTAACATATTCTCACTGTGTCGTTATGGGTTTCCTCCCACAGTCCAAAGATGTGCAGGTTAGGTGAAATGGTCATTGATAAATCACCCATCGTGTTCGGGAATGAGGAGGTTGGGTCATTATACAGGGTAAATATAGAATGGAAGGGGAATGGGTCTGTGGGGGTTATTCTTCAGAGGGTCGAAGTGGATTTGCTGGACCCAACGGTTTGTATCCACACTGTAGGGATGCTACTAATTCTAAATCACTCAAGCAAGGTACACCACTGGCTGCCCACTGTTTAAACCTGGAATCCATTAACCCCGGATGACAACCCAGTATACCAATTATAGGAGTAAGAAACATGGTTTTGACTGTATTGCCCACAATCTGAAGCATTGTCATTCATGCTATAACAGTATCGATCATTATTGGGTTATGAAAATAGTCCATAAATGTTGTCATTTTGTCTAAGAACGACAAGGGTTCACTTTGTCTGAGAGGGTTCAATAACTAACTGTATTGACGCCGAGTCCTCAGCGGCCCAAGCACTAATTTAGGATAGAAACAGCTTAATTGATAGCTTTTAATCTGGGAGATCTACTCCCCACAATCTGTGGGGTAGTTGCAATTTGGTTAGCTTGATAAAGAGTTGCCAAATAAAAGAGCGAAATCAGCCATTACATCTCCTAAATACCTGTCTAGGAAACACCAAAGGAAGCATTCACACGGGGTATAGCAAATTACGAAGGACATTCATTTAATAAGAGAATTGGAACTAGCCAGGATATTGGAAGTGCTTCCCATCTTTGAAGGTCTTGTTTAATTTTGTCAAACACAAGGACATTGTTCACGTTAATAAATTATCAAATACTGAAGTAATGAACATGTCAAAATAGAGAATCCCCCCCACCCCTACGATCATTTCAAAGGAAACCAGGATTTGCCCTCAACATCAGTTATTTTCGTAAGGCCTCCCATAGGCATGGCCTCCAACGTAGTAAAAGTAATCTTGTAGCCCAAGAAGGCGACAAGCGAATTGATGCATTACATCACGTGAGCTGACGAAATTGTGGAATTTGACAAAAATCATAAGACCCTCATCTGTATCCAACATAATCTTATGTGGCATCTATTCCACTTGTGGTATATGTTGTGGTAATGTTCCCAATTGTGCAGGATGCTACCGAATCTAAGATTGTTGCAGGGATGGGAAAGAAATCCCCCCTCATATGGCATTTATGTGGGTTAAAGAAGAAAATAAAATCCCTACTTGTGAGGCAAATCTGCCTCCAGACATCCACCAGCTCTAGTTCTGCACTAAAATCCGCTAATTGCTTACATTATAACGAGAGTATTGGGGAAATTTTGGACATTCTGCCCACTGTGGGGTCAAGAAGACGGTTAAAATCTCCTTCTATAACAATGTGCCATGATGCGAGATAACTTAACTTGGAAAATGCAATTACCAGGATTTTAAGAATATGTGCTGGGGGGCAATAAACATTCAACATACTGTGTTATTTCCCAAAGTTCAAGGCATAGGGGATTATGATCCTCCCGTGAGTGTCTATTAATCGAGTAATTTAAATAGAAGATTCCTTCTATCCAGTATGGCTTCTTCCCTACTCCTAATATTAAAAGACGAGACATAAACCCGATCAAACCCACCCTGCTGTAACGGCAACTGTTCTGTGTCATCAAGGCGCAGCTCCTGCAATAGGACAACATTTACCCTCTCCGTTTTAAGACTAGAAAGTATATTTTTCCTCTTGACTGGCAGATGGCTCCCCTTAATGTTCCAGGTACACCATTTAAGCACATCATTATCCATATCATACTGTAGCAAAATTTCAACTCTAGAGTTTCATATGATCATTGATCATTAATGAAAAAAAACTCATAGAGTCTAAAAACTGTACACACTAAACTACTACAACTAACAAGCTCTCAAAACCTTCTGAAGCAAAACACATAAAAAAAACCAAAGAACGAAATATAATCCAAAGCTCCAATGACACTTGAAAGCGGAATTTACCTCCCCCGACCCCGCCAACTGGGAACGCTTACATATCATAAAACTTTAAGGTCTGCAAACTACCAATATGGAATCCAAGGCAATTAACAACAAAAATCGGGCTTGAACTGCCCTTCGGTCGGCACTTATTCATCACAACTACCTTTGTAACCTCCAGCTCCAGCTTGAGCTGCCACCAGACGCGAACAAATAAACAGAAAAAGAGTAGTAATACTAACGAAGAAGTTAAAAATGAGTACTCTACCCATCCCTGCCTATAATTTAACACTGGTTAATAGCAGAAAAATCCAACAAAATTTGTTTAAGGAGAAACATGATTATCTAAATCTCCAGCTTACTTTAAAATATCCACAAAGTTTTCGCTTTCTCTGCAGAGTCAGACGAGTTCGTGGATTCATTGAAAGCAATATAGAGCACCGCAGGGTTCTGTAAGGAATACTGAATCCAGAGCTCCCTTACTCTTCTCTTGATCTCATCAAAATATTTTCTTTCCTGAATCACTGCCGCTGAAAAATCCTGAAAAAACATAATCCTGGAGTCCACGTGAATTAAATCCATCGGATCTTTTCACTGGGTTCTAAAAGCTTCCATCAGTCTTTGTTTGTCCCCATAACTATGTAATCGAACAAGGACAGGATGAAGGCGTTGGTCTGAGTCTGACTTCCGCGCCGTAACCCGATGAACTGTCTCACTCTTCACCAGTTCCTCCTCAGCTTCGAAGTGAAGGAATCGCTGCCGCCAGTTCTTGAAAAAAACTCACGTGCTGACCACCTTCTGTCTGCTCCAGCAAACCGTCGATGTGAACATTCTTCATCTTATCCTTGTTCTCGAGGTCATCTTCTTGTTCAGTTCAGGTGCAGACCTGTTTCTCAAGGGCGAGGATCCTCTCCCGAGAGGAATCGATCACGGTCTGTGTCGCTGCAGTTCGGCGCTTGGCATCTTCTGTTCAGTTTCCAAGGATGTCAAGTCGCTGTTCATGTTTTCGGAGGACGGCTGAAAGCGGCTCTAGCCACGGCTGAACTGTTCTTCAATCATGGCCTCAATCATTTCGCGTAACTTGATGAACTCAGTGACCAAGGCCTGGTGAGTAACTGGATCTATTGAAGAGCAGAGTGGTTTGCAGCTACGGCCCCATGCATGCTCGATGTTTCTGACGGGTGCACCACTTGTTGGGACTTACTCGATCCTTTCCCCATGTTTTGTCATTGCCCTTTGACAAATCGGGATTAGTAAAGATTCTATCGATCTTTTAGTGTTGAATTTTAAGTAAATGTCTGGGATGGGATGGGTTAGAGAACCACTTTGCCCGTGTGTTGATGCAGAGGCCAGTAAAGTAGGCCTTCTGGATCGCCGCCATCTTGTATTCCCCCTGAACATTTTATCGATATTATCATTTCATTTTGCATTATATTCCTGGAGGTTCTGAAACTGTGTTATTTGATACCACTGCCTACATTTCCCCCCACACTGGACATTGCTGCCCATTCCTCGATAATCCTTGATTCTGTTGTTATTTATGCACCTTCCGTCTGTGCCTCAGAAATATTCAGTATCTCTGCCTCCAATACTCTGTGGGGAAGAGTGTTCCAAAGACTCACGACACTTTGAGAAAACAATTGTAAACATTATGATCTGAGTGTGAGATTAGTTTTTTTGTGTCTCCTTGCCTGAAAAAGGATATAATTACATTGGAATCAGTTCAGAGATATTTCATTTCACGTATTCCTGGAATGAAGGGCTTTTATTATGAAGGCTTTAAAAGGTTACTCTGGGAATGAGAATGAAACATACAAGACGTTGATAAGAGTGGATTAGGTAAGTACCCACTGGGTATTTGTATAGTCCAAATTTATTGTCATTGTCATAGAACCTCTACAGTGTGGAGGCAGGGCATTCCGTCCATTAAGTCCACACTGACACACTAAATAGCACCCCACCTGGACGTGTCCCCCGCCGGTCTTATCCACGTAACCCACACAGGCATGGGGAGAATGTTCAAATTACTCATAGACGGTCGCCCAAGGTTGGAATTGAATCGAGCTCCTTGGTGATGTGAGACAGCAGTGCTATCCACAGATCAAACATACTCCTCCGATGGTTCTGTTAGTAATTTGTGGCTGTCTAAAGAAATCTGCCTGACGTGTTCTTATCACTGAACCTGACCCAGTCTGAGACCTTTATCATCGGCCATATCACCAACCTGGTTACATTTAAAATTTGTTGTGAGCAGTGGAAGAGTTGGACTAGAAAAGGAAAGAGTTACATCCTCCATCCTCAGTCACAACTAGAGTGAGAAAAAAATCCCAAAGTGGGAATTTATTCAAGTGGGAATTCTCTTTCCTAGAAGTTTGGGATGGCTGAATCTTTATATTATATCGAGGCTGGCTTCGTCTGATTTGCCATAGACAGGTGAAGCAGGGATAAGGGTGCATGGAGAGAAAATTGCAGCTGGTACCACAATGAGATGAGCCACGACTTTATTTCCTGGTGCAGTCGTGTCAAAGGGCCGAATGGCCCTCTCATGTCCCTCAGCCGTATGTTCTGATGTTCCATTCAGCTCTTCAGACCTTCGACACAGGGGCAGATCAAGGCCATTCCGATGGTTAGGTGCAGTTTTGGCAATGTACTTGCAAAATCCAGGCTGGGTCAGGAAGTGACGCTCACCCCCAATCTCTGTTTCCAGGCTTCCCCTCTCCGCAACGTCTGCTCCAGATGTGGGTCGTGTTACATACCCCACGCAGCGTTAACGCAAACAAATCCTCTGCTCACCCGAATGTAGCATTACACAACACAACTTCCGGGATAATAACTAGTTACTTTGAAAAGCATAGCATGTGAAATTACTAAATAGGAACAAGAGTAGGCTATTCGGCCCCTGAATCTAGCCCTGTCATTTAATACAAACATGGCTGATCTACTCCACGTCGAATTCCACTTTTTTGCCGACTCCTTGTATCCCTCCACACCTCTCTGGGTTCGGGAATTCCAGGCATGCAATATCTTCTGAGAGAAGACATCACTTTGTATCTCACATAGAAATCGATGTTCCATATTCGGTGTCTATGTCCTCGAGTTCGAGATCCCACTCCAGAATGGTAACAACGTCTCAACATCTACCTTCTCAAGTTCCTTCTGTGTCTTGTATTTTTCAGCAGCGTCACTCCTCATTTATTTAAATCCCAATGAATAATCGCCTCACCATTTTAGAGATTTTCAATAATTCAAACCTTTCATCCCTGGAAGCGGGCTAATGAACCAACCTAGTTACTTGCTGCATCAGCATGCTGATGTTATGTTTCATACAGAGGAACACTCCAATCCCTTTGTACTGTCCTATTTCTGCAAGTCTTCTCCATTAAATAACAGCCTTCTTTTGATTCTCAGTGTCATCCTCAAACTCGGATATATATTGCGCTCAGTTCTCTCCTTCAGACTATAAGTATATATAAGTATCAGTGTAAATAACTGATGCCATCGGACTGATAGCTGTGGTCCTCCAGCCGATATACCTTTATCATGAAGATCCATTAATCCTGACTCTCCAATTTCTGTATGTTAAGCAATTATCATCCCATGTTAATACATGCTCCATCATCCTACGAGCTTCTGTATTGTGTAAGAACTTTTATTTTGTAATACCTTGCGTAAAAACTCTGGAAAGCCTGGTGTCGAGCAGATGCACTTTATCAAGTCTGCTTGTTACATTCTCAGGCATCTCCAGAAACACTTTGCATGATTTTACAGGGCAAAGTATAATTTCACTTTCACAAAACCATTGTGAACCTGCGTGAAGCTTTTCTAAATGTCCATGATAGCTAGGTTTTCAAAATTAACCTCTTCACATGTGCTTTCATTTGGCCCAAATGCCTCTAAATGTTTATCATCCATATGTTTGTTCAAGCGAGTCTAAAATGTTTTCGCTGCACATGCGTCTACCACTCTTCCTCTGGCAGCTCATTCCATACACACACCACCCTCTGTGTAAAAACCCTGCCCCTGCCTCCCGACTCAGGCGACTGACTGTGTGGAGTTTACACATTCTCCCCGTGTCTGCGTGGGTTTCCTCCGGGTACTCTGGTTTCCACCAACAGTCCAAAGATGTGCAGGTCAGGTGAATTGTCCATGTTAAATTGCCCGTAGAGTTAAGGGCAAGGGTAAATGTAGGGGTCTGGGTGGGTTGGGCTTCGGCGGGTCAGTGTGAACTTGTTGGGCCGAAGGGCCTGTTTCCACACTGCAAGTAATCTAATCGAAATTTTCCCTCTTTCACATTAAACCTATGCCTACTATGGCTGAACTACCCCATTCTGTGAATAAGACCTTGGCAATTCACCCTCTCCATACCTCTCATGATTTTAGAAACTTCTATGATGTCATCCCTCAACCTTGTACACTCCACCCAATACTAACTTCAAAAACAAGCATTTAAAGATAAATACTGCCAATTTTAAACTATAGTAAACATGACAGATAAACAATATTTAGCTAAACCTTATACTGTGATTTGTTTTTTTTCTCCCTATTACAAAACTAAGGCAGCATGAATCTCTTACTAGTGCCAATAAGAAGTCAAACAACTGATATCCTTTGGCTAAAGGAGATGATGCTTTGGCTAAAGGAGGTGATGATCTCGACAGTGAAAACGTATTTATGGCCAGAACTTTATAGTGCCACTTAGTCAACATTCTCCCTCCAGGCCTCCCTACGACCTTGTGTGATTGTGTCTTCTTTATCTTCAACTCAATGGAGAGATCCCCTTTCCTCATTCACACCTTAATTTAAACCCATTTTATATCATCTTCTCGTTCACCACTGCTAAAAGCCGGTTTATCTTTGTCACAACCTCTTTTCCCTGTCACAACCTCCCACCTCTGGCAAGGCATTAAAAAGCCAAGTTTCCAATGCTTTTCAGTCGTGAAGAAGTGTCACACTGGGCTTGAAATGCTAACGCTGTTTCTCTGTCTCTGCATTTGCTGACGGACCTGTTGATTTTCTCCAGAAATGAATAGGCACAGAAAAAATTTTCGCAAAACAAATAACCATGAATAGAGGTAATAAAAATACCAAAATTGCTTGAAAAACTGACAGCTTTGTAGAGGGTCACTGGATCTGAAAGTTTAACACTGCATTCATTCCAGAAGATGCTGCAACATCTTCAGCAATTTCTGTTTTTGGACAATTTGCAAAGACGTATGTCAAAGATGCTCAAACATCCTGTCCAACATGGAGTGCCGTACACTGGGAACTGAGCAATAACGCATGGTGCACAAGTTCCTTGACTCTGAAACTACGTAAGTCTGGCATCACTGACACAACAGAGCTCTCAATCATGGTCATGGAGAAAAACGGAGGGAAACACATTAGACCATTACTTTAAATGGATTGAGTTAAAGTAACAAATTAATGGGCGGCACGGTGGCACAGTGGTTAGCACTGCTGCCTCACAGCGCCTGAGACCCGGGTTCAATTCCCGACTCAGGCGACTGACTGTGTGGAGTTTGCACGTTCTCCCCGTGTCAGCGTGGGTTTCCTCCGGGTGCTCCGGTTTCCTCCCACAGTCCAAAGATGTGCGGGTCAGATGAATTGGCCATGCTAAATTGCCCGTAGTGTTAGGTAAGGGGTAAATGTAGGGGTATGGGTGGGTTTCGCTTCGGCGGGTCGGTGTGGACTTGTTGGGCCGAAGGGCCTGTTTCCACACTGTAAGTCTAATCTAATCTAAAAAAAATTAGAGGCGTGACACCAGGAAGAGGCCCTCAGCAGAATGAGAATATGAAAATGTAAGTGTTACCGCATCAGAAACCAGGTTAGGTGGAGAATACATGGCTGATGTGTGAATGGGTCTCGGTGTGAACTGGGGGACAATCAGTAGAATTGAATTTTAGATATTGCAACACAAACTGTGTTATCATTTGATGCTGTAGATCACAACAGTAGCAGAAACAGAATTGTATTCAACGAAAATCTGTGACATTTTCCAGACACAAATTCAACAGTCTACCATTACCATCAAGCCAGTCCATGGTTCAGTGATGAGTGTGGGTGAACATGACAGGGTAGGAATCACGTGGACCTAAACCTGTTGATAATCCATTAAAGCTACCATACTTAACTGGTTAAATTTCGACCAGCAGAACTAATGTCTGATGGAGCGGGGAAATGATCCCAAGACTAACAGATCAGACCTAAGTTCTGTCATCCTGCCAAATCCAAACATAGATGTCGATGGACTATTAAACAATTGACTGGAGGAGACTACTCCACAAATATCCTCATCCTAATTATCGGAACAGCTCTGTACGTCAGTGAAAAAAAAGTAAAGGATGTGGTGTCTCCACTATCCTCAGCCAGACGTGTTGAGTGGATGATCCACCTCACACTCATCATGATGCCCACAGATTCACAGATGCCAGTCTTCAAGCAATTCGATTTGCTGTACGGTCATGACGATACAGCTGAACACAACAAATACGAGAAAGGCAATGGGCCCTGAAACCATTCCTGCGATAGGACTGAAGACTTGTACTGCGCAACAAGCCATGCCATTGGGAAGATGTTTCATTCCAGCTCCAACTCTGACATCTCCCTGGCAACGAGGAAAATTACTCAACTATGCCCAATCCCTGAATAGGGGAAGAATTAAAGTCTGACCAATTACCACCCCTCAGTCCCATCACGACAGTCAAATTGGTGGGATTACCTTTTGATCGAGCTGTCAAGTAGCACCGAAGTAATCAGGTCAGTGTGGCTTCCGATAGGTCCCCATGTGGAGATGGTGCAGGAGTGGACATATCATTGGATTACGAATCCCGACCAGGCCAATGCTCTGGCAGCTGGTTCGAGACCTAAAATCTGGTGTCAGTAACAGTGATCTTGTGTCCAATGTTAATTGTAAACATCGATCTCCTTCATCAATATAGTTTCAAGAAGTGAATCTCCCGTGCTTTCCTGGTCTGGCCTAAAAGTGACTCCAGACGCACAGACATGGTCTCTGAATCGGGCAAGTGAGACACTCGGTTGTATCAAAATACTCTGAGATCTTAAAGGATAAAACCTGACAGAACCGCCGGCATCAACCTCGTTATCAGAAAATGGAATGGGAAACGCAGTCCTTTTGACCCTGCATAGACATCTTTCCTAACATCTGAGAGCTTGTGACAATATCTCCAGAGCTTTCCCACAGACTGTTCAGAAACATCGGCAGAGGAGGAGGTCATTCAGCAAATTGAGCTTTCCTCATGCTATTTCATAGCCGAACATCTCCTCAATGCAGTTTTCCCCACACAATGTTCAAATCCCAAAATATGTTTAAACATTATGAAATATAGTGCGATCGGCCCATCAATATATATCTGATAACTCATGTTTATTACGTACGAATTGATTGCAATGCGATTCGTGAACCGTTTTCTTTTAAGTGAACTATCATCCCTGCTTCCAATCTGTCACACCATGACAGAGTTTTATTTAACTCACTGAGATCTCCACTCATTTTCCTAAAGCACATGGAATACAGGCCCAGTCACCGCAAACTCCGCTGCCACAACTAACCTGTCATCCCAGAGATCAGTCTGATCATCCTTCACTGCACTCCCTCAATGTCAGGTTTGCTCTTTGTTAGGTAAGGACACCAAAACTGCACACAACACTGCACAATGTTCGAGGTGGGATCTCACCAACGCCCTGTACAATTGCAGTAAATGACCCTTACTCCTGTTTTCTAAATCCTCCTGAAATGAAGGTAAATAAACCATTTATCTTCCTACCTAATTTCTGCTCCTGCAATGTTGCTTTCAGTGATTGGTGTGCAGGAAGATCCAGATTCTGTTCAACGTTACAGCTACCACTTCCTAGGTCTATGTAGACTATATACAGCGTGCCAATGCCATTCCCAGTATTATTGACTGCTATACATGAATTCAGAAGGCTGCGCAGAAATAAACAAAAATGCAGCTTAAGTTCATTTATAGATCAACATTTTTCAAACAATCCCTTTTCAAATGATAGGCTGCCATTCCAAAGATCCTATCAAAGTACACAACCTCTCATCTCTGCCATTGCTCTCCATCTGTCAGGTTTTTGCCGAGTCACTCCACTTGTCTCAATCACCTTGGAGCCTTTTTCACATCCTCCTCATCCACTCACAAGCGGACATCGTTTAATGTTGCCAGCAGATTTGAGAATATTGCAATTCAGCTCCTCAACCAAAGATATGATGTGTATTGGAAATAGCTGGATGCCAAACCTCGATCCTTGTTATATCCTCCAAACCTTTCATTCAAAAACAAATATGGTTTTGCTCCTACTCACTGTTTCCTGACAGCTCTCCCATTCTAAAACATTGACAATATATTAGCCCCAGTCCCACAGGATTCGAATTTGCACAAAATGCTTGGGGCTTTATCAAACATCTTTCTGAGATTCCAGTCGTATTGCGTAAATACCTTCTCCATAATTTTGCTAACAACCACTTTCTCAAATATGATTCCTATTTCATAAACCTCTGTTGACTTTGTCTATGCCCATTAATTTCAGTCCAATATTTTCTCTAAAACGTTTTTGTTGCTAATTTCATTCTATTCCCTTTTTCTCACCAGACTAAAGTTCCCTAGTATTGGGAGGAAATTTTATTTTTGTTTTCTTTCTTCTGTGAAGGCATAACTGACATATTTGCTTCATTGATCTGCTATGTCTCTGTCCTCAATTATCTGGTATCAGACTGAAAGGAAGATGCACCTTTTTCTCTTAATTTTGCCATTGACGTATTTTCAGAAGATATTACAAGTTCACTCCTATACACTTTGATAAATATTCTTCAGAAACCCATCAATTCCTATCTTAAATCCTGAAAGATTGACCATCCACAGCCATACAATCACAGAAGCACAGATTCTGTACTATCATAAATGCAGCACGGTCTACATTAGCCTCACTTTGCAACACAAAACCCGTCGCTGTGAATCTTATGGCATTTCAAGTGCACAACCATGTATTTTCTAATGATTTTGAGGTTACCGTGACAATTCCCCTTTCACGAAGTGTATCCCAGAGCCCCACACACTTTGGGTGAAAAACAGTCCTCAAATCCTCACTAAGCCTCAAACCCTTCACTTTAAAATTGTGACCCTTTGACTAAAAGGACCAGCTGCTGTCTATCCAACTCGTCCATGTCCCTCTTGATTCACGTCCCCCTTAGCCTACTCTTCTCCAAACTTAACAACCCGAGCTTACCTAGTCTCTCTCCATAGCTGTTATGTTCTATCCAAGGGAACATCCTGGTGAATCTCCGCTGCAGCCTCTTCAATGAAATCACAATATTCCTGTAATGTAGCTCCCAGAACTACACACAATATTCCATCTTGGCTAACGAAGATTCCACATCGCTTTTATAATCAATGCTTCGATGTGTGAAGGCTGTGTTTACGCTCCCATACGCTTTCTCAAATTGTGTGTTACCCTGTCCAGCCACATTCAGGGATATGTGGCGAAGCACCCTCTGAGCTTCCTAGTGTGCTGTCATTCATTGAGTCCTCCCCTGCCTTGTTCCTTCTTCCAACCTTCATTACCTCATATTTATCAGCGTTACATTCCTGTACATTTATCAGGGTATCTTCCTGCAACATAAGGCCTTCCTCCTCACTGCCAACTACCCGGCCAATCTTTGTATGAAACACAAACTTACTTATGACACCCCCCAAACCTTGTCTATATTCATATCTGCACCCTTTATGATAAGTTTTTTAAAAAATCAGCTTATAGTCCACCAGGTTTATTTGGTGGCTCGAGCTCTTGAAGCGCTGCTTCTTCATCAGGTGGTTGTGCGTTTTTAGAGCACTTCGAAAGCTAGTGCCACCAAATAATTCTTTTGGATTATGACCTGGTGTTTTGCAATTTTTAACTTTGACCACCCCACTCCAACACCAACACCTCCGAATCACAAATATTAAGAGACACAGCACTGATCCCCATGGTACACCATTGGACACTAGCCTCCAATCGCACAAATGGTCTTCTATCACCACCCTCTGTCTCCGACCACTAAAGTTGATTCGCTTGCAACTTGGAAAGTCACTAGTGAGTCCCACCTGTTCCCCGGTTATTCTGTTCCACTGGACACACTTGTAGAATATCTGGAGATTCTCCATAATCTTGCCTGCCAGTAGGTTTCTATGCCTCTATGTTAGAAGTCCCCTCCAAGTGAAGAATTTCCATCTTATTGCAGTCTTAACTGGCCTGTCCCAGATCCTGCCATTATTTGTTTTGAATGTGGAATAGACAGCGAGGGAAGCGTTTTGTTAATTTCAAACTGGTAATATGTTGTGTGAATTTTCTAAGTTTCACTGTGACCCACCTCTCATCCTTTGAAAATCGAGAGAACACAGGCCAAGTTTCATCATCAGGCCAACTCACCCACTGAGGGATTAATCTGGAGAATTTCTATTGCACTTCTTCTGTGGTCAGTATATCCTTTCTGAGATTCGGTCACCAAAACTGTACACAATACTCCAGGTACAGTCCTATCAGGACACTGTGAAACTGCTTCAACATGTCTTTACATCAATGTTCTGACTCTCTTAAATGGTGGCGAATCAAACTTTAACTTTCCACTTACATATATTCCTCCAAATACCCTTCACATTCATTGCATTTACGAACTCACTGACTTCGTATAGAAACCCTTCCGAAAAACCAATATATGCCACGTCTACTGTTTCCCCATTATCTATGTTGTAAGAAGCAACTACAGACAATTCCGAAGTTTAACAAGTATGATTTCTC
Source organism: Hemiscyllium ocellatum (assembly GCF_020745735.1). Classification (NCBI taxonomy): domain Eukaryota; kingdom Metazoa; phylum Chordata; class Chondrichthyes; order Orectolobiformes; family Hemiscylliidae; genus Hemiscyllium; species Hemiscyllium ocellatum. The sequence continues at coordinate 20,016,685 of NC_083446.1, forward strand.
TATCAGACATGCATGCTGATTCTCTCCATTGTTGCTGCTGATTTCTAAATAGCAAAAATGTCATCCTGTGTAATAGATCCCAACAGTTTCCCTCCGAATGTCAAGTTAACTGGTCTGCAGTTCTCCACACTACGTATTTTTCCCTTTGTAGCTGTTTGGATCCCTTCCATTCATTTATAGTGCTTGATTCACATTTATCCACAATAGTTTCCGAACTCTGCCAAAAGTAAAACACAGTCATCGACAGTGCAATTAATACTGCTATTGGTTATTTATTTCCGACATTTTGATAGGACGTACATCTGTTTCGTCAGACTTAGCAATGCTCAATCCAACTCCATGTTCAAGTATTACCTTGTTACTGATATGAATTGACTTTATGTCTTTAGCTCTAGGAGTCCGATATGGTCACTTGGTATTACTGGGTGATTTTCTGGATCTTCCTCCATGAAGACAGTTGCAAAGCAACTGGTTGTTTTCTTGGCCATTGCCCTGTTCTCCACAAAGACTTCTCCTCTCCCGATTACAAATTTCCACATTTGACCTTGCTTTTATTTTGTTTCCTTTGAAATATAGATCGCAGATTGATGCAGTCTTGGTGTTCCTGTTTCTTAGCATGCATGTTCGCTTTTTGATTTCCTTTTCAGTTTCATGACATTTTTTTTGGATCGTTAATTTCTGAGAATTCTCAGGTTTCCACAATAGCTGGAATTCTTCTGAAGTAACTTCCTATGACAAACATATTTTCTAATTTATTATAGAGTCACTTTTTCACTCTTTGGTGTTTGTACTGAAATAAATAGATGTATGTTTCAGACTTTGCAGTATTTCTAAAAACTCATGGTCCTCACTAGTTAGATTCAGGAACACCGCAGGAGGATAGGAGGATAGAGAAAAAAATTGCGGGAGCACTGCTTGGCTCTTTTCTATCATCGCTGGCGAACGAATGGGGTCCTGGATGACTGGAGCGGAGCGAATGCTGAGCCCGTATTCAAGAAATGCTACAAAGATAAACCTGGGAACTAAACACCAGAAATCCTAAAATCTAGTGGGTAGGTACTTTAGAAGATTCGGAGAGATTGGATATATATGCATTTGGAAAGACAGGATGTGGTTCGGAGAAAGATTAGAATGGTACTGGAAAAGCAGAGCATGTCAGGCAGCATCCAAGGAGCAGGGAGATCGATGTTTCGGGCAAAAGCCCTCAATCAAATTCAACACAGCGTTTGTGCAAGGGAGATCATGATTCACAATTTTGTTGGAGTTCTTTGATAAATTGACCAGCAACGGTGTGGAGGTCCGTGTGGTATACGTAGTCTATATGGATTCCAGTAAGGTCTTCAATAAGGTTCCACATGGTACGTGGCTCTGGAAGGGTAGATCGCATGGAATTGAGGGGGAGTCGGCAAATTAGATACAAAATATCCTTGATGGTGGGAAGCAGAGATTAATACTTGAAACATGCTGGTAAGACTGGATGCCTGTGAATAGTGTAATGCCTCAGGAGCTGATGCTGGGACCACTACATAGTACATATATCTATGGTTTAGATGAGAATGTACAGTATGATTTGTAAGTTTGAAGATGGCACTAAAACAGGCGGCATCATGGAGAGTGAGGAATGTTTTCAGAAACTTCAGAAATTACAGCAGTATCTTGATCAGCTGGAGAAGTGGCTGAGAAATGGCAAATGGATTTTAATATAGATCAATGTCAGTTTTACACTTTCCTGCATTTTAGAAAGTCAAATCAAGGTTGGAGTTTCATGGTGAGTGATTGGGTACTAAGGAGTGTTGGGGAACAGAGTGCATTCAGGTGCATGGTTCTATGAAAGTTGATTCAGAGGTAGACAGTGAAGAAAGCTTTTGGCACACTTGTCTTAATCGGTTTATATCACTGAGTATCGAAATTAGCGAGTTATGTTGCAGTTTTAAAGGATGCTGCTGAGGCCATATTGGTAGTGTTATGTTCAGTTTTGTTCACTTTGTTATAGAAAGGATGTTATTAAGTGGGAAAGACTGCAGAAAAAATACCAGCATGTTGCCAGGTTCTCAATGGTCTGAGTTGTAGAAAGAGGTTGGACAAGCTAGGACTTTTTACTTTTGTGTGTATGAGACTGAGGGCGGATCATTTTGAAGTCTATAAGATTATGTCAGGCATAGATAGAGTGAATGCACCCAGTCTTTTTTCCCAGGGTTGAGCAATCACAGACTAGAGGGCATCATTTTAAGTTCAAAGGGGACAGAATAAAATGGAACTTGAGGAACAACTTTTTAACACGGGGCTGTTACGCATATGGAATGAGAAGTGGTTGAGGCGGATACATTAACAACATTAAAAAGGCATTTGAACAAACAAAAGGATGGGAAAGGATTAGAAGGATACGGGGCAATGGCAGGGAAATGTGTTTAGCGTGGATGGGCATTTTGGTTGGAATGGAAAAGTTTGGGCCGAAGGGCCTTTCTCCATGCTGTCAGACTCTATGACTTGAACAACCATTGCGTATCTCCCATTGAATGTTATATTGCACTTTCCCAATTCCCTGAATATATCTTGACACTCTAGCCTCCAGTCTTCCATGATGCTTGACTAGAATATTCAAGGTATGCAGACACCGTGTAAAATGTATCTTATAAATGCCATTATTCCTTAAAAGCGGCTTCAGACCATGTTAATAATTCGTCTTTTTGACCACACAACATCAAATGCGAAATAATCTAGTTTGTCTCACAACATTCTCTTCAACCCACCCCATATACACTTACGGAACTTATTTGTCACAGCTTCAGCTGTCACTTAGTTAACGCAGTTTAAATACAACTTGAGACCATTCAATGAGACTGCAGTATCCACTTTCTATTTCCAGAGCATATGATGCTGAGACTTTCTGCTACCGTTTTGGTTTTGATATATAACACACCAATATTTGCTTCTCCTTGCTATCTGTAAACTCTATCTAAACGGATTCTGTGGAACCTGAGGGACAGGTCTGTGTCGTTATTAATGATAGACCTGGCCAAGACATGCAGGGAGTCTCACCTCGACGCTGAGATGATCTGAAGAAATGTCCCACAATACTGGACAAGCAACAATATCCTCCTCACTCTGTTAGGATAAGAGATACCATATACTCTCTGCTCCCTCACACTCATGGTATATCTGTTATAGCACCTAACCCCGAACAAGGTTCACGTTTTGTCTCCAAATAAGGCTCAGGCACTACCACTCTCACTATTGACTTCAGCAACTAATAATACTATTTGGATTCAAAACTGTGGACTGACTCATTCCAGACACCTCACAACTCCCCCCACCTTTACCAGCACAAACAGCAGGGTCACGCATTCCCACTGTCCCTCCATCCCTTTCTCCCATTCCAGGAGAAACAGCCTGGAATAGGATAGAAAGGGCAATGCCGGGTAGTGGAGTGCCCAATCTCCGTTCCCTCAGTCCCCTCCCAACCCCCTTTTTGGGAGGACTCTGAAAGAGGTGGAGAGGATCAGAACACCTCGTGTGGAGAACCTGAAACAACCACGTCCTACTGACCAGTTAAGGAGCAATGTTCAGTGAAAGACAATTCTCAGTTTACACCCACTGGCAGTTCCACAACAGTCCTTATACTTGCAAAAAAAACCACAGATACCTCATTGCACTGAGACGCAGACACAGAAATACACAGACGAACACAAATAATACGTACAAGGAGATAGGCGTACACACACGTATAAACACACAGAGACATATACAGTCACATACAAGTAGACATAAATACAAATAGAAACGCAGGCTGAAACACGGACAGACAGATGTAGACACGGAAACACACAGATTACAAGCACACGGACACACACACACACGCAGGCACACACACACACTGACACACGAACAGAGGCACAGACACACACACATGCAGACACAGAAAAACACAGGCGCGCGCACACACACACACACACACACATATATAGATACACACACAAACACTTACTCACATACAGACACACAGAGGCACAGACAATTGTGTCATTAAGACACAAATCGATGTTTTTGACTTGAAAGGGAATCAAGGATTCCAGGGAGAAAGCAGAAGAATGAGATCAAGGTACCAATAAGAAATTATTGAATGGAATTTCAGACTTGATCGGCTGAATGGCCTCAATCTGCTCATTTCCCTAATGCTCCTGCGGTATTATGTTGTCAGGCATTCTCTTCTGGAGACAGCATCAGAGGCTGGGTGCAATACATATTCGATTGGAAAGGGTCAGTGGGAATGTGGGATGGATTTGGAGTCTGGAATGGCTTATCTTTATTCCTAATTATTCTGTCCTTATGTCTGAAAAGAGGTGGTGATTTGATGTTCAGTTCGCAGTTTTAAAATAATAGTTGTCCCACAATGAAATGAGGACGACCCTTTTCCTTTAGTGTTGTGCTACCTGTGGTGCCCTCATCCTCAGGGAGCAGTGAAGACTCGGTTATTGAAGATATTCAAGGCTGAGCTCGACTGAACTTTGCTGGACAGAAGGATCAATGTTTATTGGGAACAGACAGGAAACGGATGGTCAGACACACTCGGATCAGCCATGAACATTCTGAATGGAGAAGCCGAATGGGCAACTTTTGCCTTTACCCTCAATTCACCTCCGAGGCTGTTACAGAGATATACTGTTGTCCCTACCCCATGTGTTGTTCCCTCAATCCACCCCTCGATGCTGTTCCAGGGTTGGGGACTACTCCATTAATACAGACAGTATCCTTATAATGAGACAGGAGGAGACCATTCTGCCCCTCTAAGGAATTACACAGGAATATAGAATGAAGTAATTCAGCTCGTTCAGGACACTACACAGTCCAGGAGGAGGCAATTCAACCCACCTGAGCCTCTACACAGGAACAGGGAAGCTGTCACGAACAGGAAATAGAGAGTAGAGATCAATGTTTATTTTCAGGCTGCAAAGCTATAACTGATGAAGTGCCTCAGAGATCACTGTGAGATCACCAATTATCAATAATTATTATCAAAGATCTGGAGGAAGGGGAGGGAATAGCTTGGAACTCAATTACCTCGTACACCAAGATGGTCATTCAATGCGTCGTCAAATGGAGGTACTGAGTCTCCAATGTGATGCAGGCAAGGAAGGTTAATGAGCAAACCGTCAGCAGAAATAACAGAAGGTAAGTTGTCTATTTTAGCATGAAGGTTGAAACAATGGTAAACAATTTAAATGTCAAGAGATTTCCGAACTCTGTGATACTGGAGGTTTCCATGTTCTTGCGACATGAATCATATTAAGTCAGATTCAGCAAGTGTTTTGGGAAGTAAGTGGATTGATGCTGTTTTTGGCAAAAGGTATCAGGTTTAAATTCAGGAATGTTTTAAAACATCTGTGCAGGGCATTGCTGAGACCACACCTGATGTACTGTTTGCAGGTTTGATCCCCTAAACTAAAATAAAAAGATATAATTATTTTCGAAGATTTTCAAAGAGGTTTCCCTTTACTCATTCCTGGAATGCCGGCCTTTTGTTGTGGGAGACTATCAGTTTTGATCTTAGCTGAGAAATAGTATTGAACCATCCATGACTTTCTGAAAAGTGTATCAGCTGGATGCATATTATCTCCTGTCAGGGAGACTGAAGCTAGAGAATAAACTTTAAGGAAAAGATGCATTGATATTAACACACATACTGTGAAGTACCTACCAATATCTACAAATCACACAGACACATGTTAGCATATAATCAAATTATAAAGTGGGGACATTTTTTTGCGATTGGAAGGAATTGTGTGCAACTAGAGCAATGATGTACCTGCATATAATCCATAATCAGGTTTCCCAGAGAATGTTCCAAGAGATCGCACATGGTCCAGTTTGGTGCTCATTGGCATAATTGTTTGTTCCAACACAGACAGGGAGAAAATTTTTCCCAGCCTGAGAAGCAGCAATCGATTGATCCCTCTCCTTTACTTTGTTCTGCCCGATAGCAAAGTGTGAGGCCATAAAATTCTTGAGTCATCTTTAGCACTTATGAGACTTCATTGCAATCTCTCCATTGCCTGAAACGAAGGGATTTCAGCCAAATCCAACTGTTCCAGAAAGAAATCCTTCTACCAGTAGCTTGTGTGAGCAGAGTAACTTTAAAGGCAGAATAACATTTGGGGCACTCTGTAATTTTACCATTTGTTATGAGTTTAACTTTCTGTGTCTCACATTTTTCTCGAAAATGGCCTATTCTGAAATCTATATAATTGGTCACATCACTAACCTGGTTGCATTTAAGATTGGTGTAACCAGTGGAGTAGTGGGACTGGAAAAGGACATAGTGACACTCCAACATTTGTTGGAACACAAATGAGAAATTCTCAAAGGGATGTTCATATGGAAATTCCCTTCCCCAGAGGATTGTGGTGACTGGATATGTGCATTTATTCAAAATTGTTTTTGGTATGTAGTAAAATATTATACAGACATAAAAGTGCTGCTGAAACCAAAAGCACATGGAGCCGTGATAAAGTATGTAATGCCCACTCCTGCTGCTCAATCCTATGTTGCTATGTTCTATTCAATCCCTCACAGCTCCTGCAAGGAGCAGAGGGAGGCCACTTGTCCCAGATACCTGGTCAACAGTAACACTGGATCTCATTCATTCCCTCAACACTGTCACACATGGTTTGGTGTAGGTTGGAAAATATTTGGTCCAAAAGACGCCTCTGGTTTCATTACAGAGTGTTTCCTCTCTGCAACTTGTGGTTCATTTGTTGGTGATAATCTCGGCTCAGATTCACTGTGAATACAGTCCCCATACCTCAACCAGATATGACCCACAAAATATTTTACTCTCTCTAATTGCAACGTTCAATAAAAGAACGTTCAGCAAAATTACAGCCATTAACTTTGCAATTATGAATATGAGGACAAAAGGAACAAGGTCAGTTGATTCGGATGATCAAGCCATTGTATAACATCACAGCTGATCTACTGTTGACAGTAACTTCTCTTTAATGCCTAATTATTCACCCCTTAGCTCTCTGACAGGTCAAAAATACATCTACCTCCTCCTTAAATGCTTTCAGTGATGTAACTCCCCTAGCTCAATAGCCCAGATAATTTCTAACACTGATTACCTTCTGTGAGAGGTAAACACTCCCTACACATACATTGTCACGTATTGATATGAGCAAGAGGTGAACCCAGGGGCTCAGGAAAGAGCGAACGGCTTTGATACTAAGGTAGTATTTGTCTGAGGATGGCATCGGGACTACCTACTTATTTGAGCTGAATGGGATTAGGTATAACCTTCCCACTGGACGGGGTCTTTCAGAGCACAGTAAAGAGGTTTGGGGTCAGTCGCCAACAATCCTCTCAGTCCTGGGACATCTCTGCAGGAGATCCTCACGTTCGCCTCCTCAGTACAAACATCTTCAGCTGCTCCATCCATGTCTCATCCCATCAGAAAATCGAAATTGGGTATGATGACTGAAGATCACACAATGTTCAGAACATTTTGCCCCCCATCAGCTCCTGAACCATTCTGAGTCCAAGTGCAGCAAGGCCCGGACAGCATTCCGGTTTGTGCTGTTAAAGTGTCGGTAACATTTATGTAACAGTACGGATAGACACTGCACATTTCAACAGTTAAAAGAGGAGCTCATTCAGCATTTCAAGCTGGTTGCACACGGGTATGAGCTAGCATTCAGGAACAGGAAAAGTGACAGCACATTCAATACTCCTGCCTGTTACACAGGAAGAAGAGTGGTCTGTTCCGTGCATCGAGCTGTTAAACAGGAACAGGCAGAGCCCAATAAGACCCTTAAACCTGTTCCAATAGACCAGGAGGAGGCTATTCATCCCCACGACACAGTTTTACAGGAACAAGAGGGGTTATTGATATTCCAACATGACAAACTAATTAAACTACACTGATCGAGGACTCCATGGCGTTAATCATGGTTCCATTGTTTGTAGAACGTGTGCTACTATAACATAGTTTGCTTACAGTGAGGAGGGAACCCAAATGATTTGTTCCAAGTCTCAAGGAAGCATCTTCCATCGCCGGGAAGACACATCCATGTTCTCCATGGAGGTCAGAATCTGGTGGGAGTAGTTAACTGTTTTAGCACGAAGGTATTGTGGCTGCTGTAAGGATTGCGGATAATCAGACTTTCAGTGTAGGAGCACACACCATAATGCACTGTATTAATATGGGAGAGATTATTCAAAGACCGGACCTCTGTCTCTGTCATGCGAAATGGGGATTGGGTGTGGAGTGAGAGGAATATTCTCAGATGCTCTTAAACTGCCGACAGTCATGTAACCCAAGTGAAAAAGAAGCCGTGGAATTGTTCACCGTATCAGTGTCTATTTAGAACATCGTGAGTGACTGTCCCTCCCCCTCAAGTTTCAACGCAATCGCCTCTCATTCTCTCACAACGCCAGAGATTAATCTTCACTCAGTCCTCATGGTAGCCACATCCCATGGATTAGTCTGGTCAAACCTCATTGCACTGTGTCTGTGGCAAGGCGATCATTCCTTATAAAGGAGAGAAAGTCTGCCCACAATATCCCAAATGTTGCCTCAACAGCAGTCTCAGCAATGATCACAATAACTCTTTTTCCTCTTCGACATCTCCGTTTCTTCCCTGAAGCGTAAAAAGACTTTTTTTCTCTCTACACTGCTGGAAAGAGTTAACTCTTTTATAATGAACGTATGTTGTTGTTGTAGGGATTAGGGATAACATGACGTTCATTGCAGGATCACGCACCAATTGAACTGTATTAATGTAGGGAGAGTTTATTCAAAAGCCTGAAACGGTCTCTCTCTCTCTCTCTCTGTCTCTCTCTCTCTCTCTCTGTCACTCTCTCTCTCTCTCTCTCTCTCTCTCTCTCTCTCCTCTCTTTCTCCTCTCTTTCTCAGTCGAAATCGTGAGTGGAGCTGGTTAGGTGGAAAGTTCTCAGAGCCTCTTAAACTACCGAGAATCATGTAATCTGAGTGAAATAATACCAGGGAACTTATTACCGTATCACTGTCTGTTCAGAACATCAAGAGTGATTGTCCATCCCCCTTAAGTTTCAATGCAATCACCTCTTATTCTCTCACTAAGCTTCACTTACTGCTCATGGTGCCATCAACCCAGGGATTTGTCTGGTGAAACTTGAGAGAATGTCTATCCACAGTACCCCGAGTACTGCCTCAACAACTCTCTCATGGATGATCACAAAGCATCTTTTCTCTCACTTAGACATCGCCATTTCTTTCCTATGCCGCAAAAAAGCCATTCTTTCTCAATGCACTACGACTGACATGGAATTTGTAAGTCCCTAACATCTGTACGTCAGCATCAATAAAGCGAGCACCAGAGATGCCTATGGAGCTGCACATCACTCTCAGGGAGAATTCCAATGAGATTGAATACACTTAAAATAGGGAATGATTACGTACCTGAATAGAAATTAGATGTAGCAATACAGAAAACAGGCAGAGAAACGAAGCTATTTTTGCTTTTGTTCTTCTCTCACAGGATGTGTGCAGCCCTGGCCAGGGCAGCATGTTATGCAGATCTTGAACTGAGTGGCTGATTCAGCTGTTTCACAGTATCGTAAAGAGTAAAACACATTGCTGTGGGTTTGCAGTGTTACAACGCAGGATAAATCTTCCTGCTTAATTAAAACCAGCAACAGAGAAAAGATTTATCCCATGCAGTAACCCTTCAAATTTCTCGAGTCCAAATCTATTTAAAGTAAAAATGAACAACTTTATTTCTTAAAGTATAACAGAGAATAATAAACGAACGACTATTTACAACTTCTTCCTCTAACCTGTCTTTTACCTCCCCCCTCCGCAATACCACTCCGATAATACTCCTAATTACGATTTACAATTCAATCTTAATCTCAAAACCAGGAAGCTTTCGGTTCTTCTCCATATTCCTGTCTTCTATTCTTCTTTTGGGGACTCTGCTTCACCAGTTACTAATCAATAAAGGGACCAAGAGGAGAGCTATTTTTCAGGCATTCTTTGCATGCTGCTAACTTGGCAGTTCTCCTCTCAACTGTTCAATGTTCCATGGTCTTGTCCCGCCAGACTTTTCGGGATTGTATCATTGGCTTTTAAGATTGTTAATATAATAAATTCAAATTGGTTGGAGGTGGGTATTTTCGGGTATAATTTAAAATGTTTTGCTGAATTTGTTTTTGTTTCGAGACAATGAGCTAATTGGGTTGTTGGACCAAATGTAACATTATGTTTATTTTTCAGAACACTTGGTGGTGTCAAATAGTTATTGCTGGCTTTTAATTCTATCAATTGTCCAGTAAACCCAAGTGTTCATCACAGAAGTCACAACGAAACCTGACGAAGGAAGCATGACACATTGACTCCGCTAAAGGACTTGAGACAAGCAGATTTTATTTTATAACAAATGATAATGATTGCTTTTAAACACCCCAATTTCCTTCATGAGATATCAACAGACCACTATTCTGTGGTTCTAGATTATGAGTTAATGGCTTGACCACCATAAACTGTCTTCCCTTATGAGCAAGAACAAGTTAAACATTCTCAATAGCAATTATTTAGTGACGGACATGTGTTTAGAAGGAACGTGAAACTGTTGCATTTGCATTGAACAAAGGCACAAAAGATTTATTCAGAAGATGCACTGAGACTGAGGACGAGATATCATCATGGTGGTATGGGACAGGATTAGGAAGTGGGGAGGACATGGACATGTAAATCTGTGAAGGACAAACTGGATTATGGAGTTTGAGAAAAGTCTGATTCCTTCTAGCATATCAGTGAGTAATTTATAAATAGGAGTTTGATAGTTGTAATATATAAGGAAAGGAATTTTTGTTGGAACTGAAGGCATTGACTTCCACTTTCCAAAATTTATACATAATGAGCAGAATTTGAGGTCAACCCGGTTTAGTAGACAAATAATAATGACTTATCAGGAACACCAACTATCGCGAGGATGGAATAGTATACACCATGAATAATCCAAAGGATATCCTGGATCCGCCATGCTAATGATGTCCAAGGCCGGGAAAGTCAGTAAAGACCTGAGGATAAACTCCTGTCCATTGATGGAATATTCTAGTCTCATGTTCTCAGATTCTGATCTATTGTTGGAACATTCCATTCTCGTGTTCTCAGATTCGGATCCATTATTGTAACATTCCAGTCTAATGTTCTCAGATTAGGATCTTTCCTTCCCCCCCACCCCCACCCCTCTCTCGAGCTGCTGATCCCTTTTAGTGCTGTCAGTGATGCTCCTACTCATACTATGGGATAGCACATTGAACAGAGCCCATTTATCTTTCAACGATGGAAACTCTCCACTGTGATAATTAGGATCCACGGAGATTGACATTACTCACAGTCACTGAAAAAATAGCTCAAGTTAAACCCTTTGAATTCAATATTGATTTTATTAAAATGCAAAAAAAAATTTAAAATTTAGACATTTGGCATGGGATATGTTAGTGCTATCGATGTCAATCAACTATAATGAAGTCAATGGCTGGTGAGACTGGAGGGAGGGAGCATGATATTTCCCACCATCAGAATGTGAATTTTATTCTTTATAAATCATACGAAGATCAAATTCCGGGATTCATCTTCAATGAGGAATGAGGAGAGCCAATACTAACCATACGACCAGAAGACATTGGAGCAGAAATTTGGCGATTAGGCCCATTGAGCCTGCTTCTCCATTCTCCCGCTTTCGACCTGTAACCCTTGATCCCCTTTACAATCAAGAACATTTCTGTCTCACATTTAAATATACTCAATGACCTGGCTTCCACAGCCTTCTATGGCAGTGAATTCCATAGATTCACCACTCTATGGCTGAAGAGCTTCGTCCGTATCTCTGTTCTGAAAGCTCTTCTCTTTCCTCTGTCACCTCGGGTCCTAGTCTCTCCTTACCTCCCAAAAATCCACTCTGTCCAGGCCATTCAGTATCCTGTAAGTTTCGAGTCGACCTTCTAACATCCTCTGAACTCTATCATATATAGACCCAAAGCCCTCAGATGCTATTCATATGTTAAGCTTTTCATTCCTGGGACCATTCTAGTGAATCTCCTTGGAAAACGCTCCAGGGCTAGTACATCCTTCCTGAGATATTTGACCAAAACTGTGCACAATAATCCAAATGTGGCCTGACCAAAACATTATACAGCCTCAGAAGTACATCCCTGCTTTTATATTCCTGCCCTCTTGAAATAAATGTCGTCATTGTATTTGCCTTCATAACTATTGACAATCTGCAAGATTACCTTTCGAGACTCCTGGACTGGAACTCCCTCGGTTTTTTGCACTTTTGACTTCTGAACCTGCTCGCTATTTAGAAAATAGTACATTCTGTTATACTCCATCTGCCACATCTTTGCTCAGTCCCCTAACCTTTACAAATCCTTCAGTAGGAGAAACTGAGGACGGTTGATGCTGGAGATCAGAGTCAAAAAATGTGATGCTAGAAATACACAGCCAGTCAGGCGGCATCCGAGGAGCAGGAGATTCGATGTTTCAGGCATAAAGTCTTCATCAGGAACGACGTGGTTGGTTGGAAGGGGGCTGAGAGATAAATGGGAGGGGCTGGTGCTGGAAGGAAGGTAGCTTGACAGCGATAGCTAGATGAAGGTGGGTGGTGATAGTGATAGGTCAGAGTGGAAGGTGGAGTGAATAAATAGAAAGGATGATGGACAGATAGAACAGTTCAAGAGGGCGGTACTGAACTAGTGGGTTAGATCTGGGATAAGGTGGAGGGAGGGTAGATGAGGAAATTGGCGAAATTGCCCTTGACACCGTGTGGTTGGAGGGTCCCTCGGTAGAAGATGATGCGTTCTTCCTCCAGATGACTGCTGGCTAGAAATTGGCCGTGGAGGAGGCCAAAAACTTGCATGTCCTTGTTATAGTGGGAGGGAGAGTTGAAGTATTCAAGGATAGGGAAGTGGGGTTGTTGGGTGTATGTGTCCGAGAGTGTTACCTGAATCGTTGAGAGAAAATTCAGAAATCTGAAGTGCAAAGGGACTTGGGAGTTCTAGTGCAGCGTTCTCTCAAGGTAAGCTTGCAGGTTGAGGCAGTAGTTAGGATTGAAATTGCATTTATTATTAATGGCATTTATTACGAGAAGAATTGAATATAAAACAGGTTGTATCCGGCTCTGAATCGACCACATTTGGAGTATTGTGCGTAATTATGAACCTCATATCTCAGGAAGGATGCACTGGCCCTGGGGTATGTTCACAAGATCTTCACGAGAATGGTCGTAGAAATGAAAAGCTTATCGTATGAGGCATGTTTGAGGACTCTGGGCCTATACACGATAAAGTTGAGAAGGATGAGAGGGATTGTAACGGAAGCATGCAGAATACTGAGTGATCTGGACAGAGTGGATGTTGTTAAGATGATTCCATTGGACTAGAAGCCGAGGGCACAGCCTTAGATGAAAGGGAATATCCTTTAGAACAGTGAAAGGTGAAACGTCTTTAACCAGAGAATGGTGAACCTTTGAAATGTGTTGCCACAGAAAGCTGTGGGGGGCAGGTTATTGAGTATATTTGGGACGGAGATAGATAAGATTTTGATTATCCAGGGGATCAAGGGTTACAAGGAGAACATCGGAGAATGGGATTGAGAAACGTATCAGCGATGATTGAATGGTGGTGCAGACTCAATGGGCTTATTGGCCTACTTTCTGCTCCTATGTCTTATCGTCTTGTGGTTTAAACCTCAAGAACGCAGCTTGCATCTCGGAGAAGATGGATTCATGTTCTTCATGAAGGGCAGAAGCTGGAGGGAATAGTTAACTGTTTTAGAATGAAGGCATGTGGCTGCTGTTAGGGTGGTGGAAAATGTGACATTCAGTGCAGGATCACACACCAATTGCACTGATTTAATGTGGGGAGAGTTTATCCAAGATCTGGACATCTCCTTCTCTGTCAATTACCATGGGGAGTGGGAGTCGGGGTGGGAGGGCGTAACGTCCTCAGAGGCACTTAAACTATTCAGAATTATGCATCCTGAGTGAAACAACAGTCATGGAATCTATCACCTTCTCATTGTCTGTTTAGAATGTAATGAGTGATTGCACATCCCCCCTCCCGCACCCCCCCCCCCGCACCGAGTGTTCAATGCAATCACCTCGAATTCTCTCACAGCGCTACAGATCAACCTTCACTCATTCCTTACGGTGCCATTATCCCAGAGATTAATCTGGTGGAACTCCTTTTCACGCTCTCTGTGGTAAGATCACTTCTTATAAAGGAAAGAAAATCTGCCCACAATGCCCCCAATACTGCCTCAACTACACTCTCAGGTTTGATCGCAATAATTCCTTTCGATCACTTAGCTGGCTCCGTTTCTTTTGTGTGAAATAGGAAATCATTCATTTACGATGCACTGTCACTGATTTGGCATTTAAAACATCCTTACATCTGTAGGTCAGCATCAATAAAGCCAGCACCGGAGGTGCTTATTCAGATGGACATCACTCCAGGGGATAGACTCAATCACAAAGAATACATCTAAAACAGTGAATGGCCATGTACCTAAATGGAAATGAACTGCTGGAATATGGGATACAGGCAGAGGAAGGGAGCTACCTTTCCCTTTGATCTACCCTTGCGGAATCTGTGCAGACCTGGTCAGGCCAGCATCTTATGCCGACTTTGAACTGAGTGGCTAGTTCAGCTGTTCCACAGGACAGAAAAGAGTAAAACACAGTGCTGTGGGTTTGCAGTCACACAGAAACCTGACCAGGGAAGGCTTTCTCGAATGGGCATGAGGCAAGCCGATTACAAAAGATTATAATTCTGTGGCTCTAGATTATGAACCAGCGACGTGACCACCATACACTGTCATCCGATCTTTCAGATTCTGTGCAGGGAACAAGTTAAACATCTCAAGTGCAATTGTTTTGCAATGGACACGTGGTAGAAAGGACGTGAAACAGATGTATCCGGATTTAACAAAGGCACAAACGAAGGTTTATTCAGGAATTGCATGAGGCTGAGGAGGACACTGGATGTCACAATGAGTGGTACTGGGAAGGATTGGTGAGAGGGGAAGATATGGAGGTGTAAACTGGGCAGGAGAAAATTAATCAAGGAGGTTGAGAACAGTCTGTTTCATCCTCGCATATTGTGCGCAATTTGTATTGAGTACTTTGCTCGTTATAATTTCTAAGGAATGGAATCTTTGATTGAAAATGAAAACGTTGACTTGCACCTTTCCAAAATTTACATATAATGAGCATCAATCTAGTTCAGACCGTTTCACTACAAGCTGAGTGACTTACCAGCTGCACCAACTATAGCAAGGATAGCATAGGAACCAACTTGAATAACCTTCAGGACATCTTCAATCCTTGATACTAATGATATCCAAGGCTGGGAAAGCCAGTAAAGACCATAGGATAAACTCCTGTCCATTGTTGGAATATTCCAGTCTACTGCTATCAGTTTCTGATTTCTCCTCACCCTCTTTCTGAAGCTGCGGATCCCTGTTTCTGGTGTGGGTGATGCTCCAGATCATACGATGGGATAAAACACTGAAAGCATTCCCTTATTCATAGAAGTGAGAACTTCTCTCGGGACGCATAGGATCCATGGAGACTGACATAATCACAATTGCTGAATAAACAGCTCAGTTAATCCCTTTCAATTCAATTCTATTTCAATAAAATTCAAAATAACTTCGAACATTCTTGCACTCTGGGTGTGATATGTGAGTGTGACTGAAGGAAGGAATGTTGAAGATGGAAGATTGATTGTGTGTAATCATTCAGTCTGCCTTGGATATGGAAATAATGCCAGAGGTTTAACAGATCATAAACATGCTTCTCTGCTCATACATGGAGAAATAAATCCTGTAACTGCAGACAAGTCATTGCAATATCAGTAAAACATTGAGAGAACATCTTTCATACATGATCTGATAGCAAAATGTGCCTGAGACTATGTGGTTTTATAACAAACAAACGGCATGGATATGTTAACGGGGAATTGTACATGACCAACACAGTTCAGATTGTTATTCCAGAATCAGAGAGGGCAGGTGTGGGTCATGTTGTTGATGTTATGATGCTAAAGAACTGTGATGAAGTATCATTTACTGGACTTCACTTACATTGTGATTATGACATTGGGGAAAAGAGAGAAGATGGCGAGGACTCGAGGACATGACTGTTCAGTCTGGGCGAAGGGACAGCGATGTTTCCCAATCACTAGCATTGGAACGTTACTCTTTTTCACTCATATGAAGAACAGATTCAAGGGTACATCTACAATGAAGAATTCGAAGAGACAATATGAATGAAATGCTTTTATGCAATGCAAAATACAGGGAAAAGTGATTTTCTGTACAGACGGAAATATGCAAACAACAAAGAGATACGGTTGGTAAAATGCACTCCTGATATGGAGCGATATAAATTGAAATGTGGATTACAAAACTATGGAACTGGTGTGTGATATTTATCAATCATTATTTGATCCACAGCTGAGATCCTGATTTTCCCTCTGTCAGTGTAATAGAAAAGAAATAAACTTAACATTTTCTGTGAAACCTGAAAGAGAATGCTATGCTAATTCTAAAACTTTTCTGAATGTTGCAAACACTTTGCTGAATTCTACAGTCGAAGAGACAGCTTGACTTTGCTGAACTTTGTATATATTCAACCTGGCCTGGCGAGCAGGCGAATTCAGCAGAAAAGCAAAGGAAAACATAAAGACAGTTATGTCCACGGCAAGGGATTGAGAAAATAAGAACTTCAATGTTTCCCAGCCCTTGTCCTTGAGCGTGTGATAAGAAAAGCAAAAAAGGAATACGTTAATTATGTTCAGGGCCCTTACACAAGGTGCGTTTGACAAGTGTATTGGCTCCCCGCAGTGGTTAAAAATAAAGCTTTCCCTTTGCTCTTGCTCACATCTGAGTCCAGTCAGATTACTTTCCACGACAGTCAGTGATCCACCTGACTGAGATTCTTTGGACCAGTCTCTCACACAGTGGGGGTCGTTATCATTCCCTGCTGTTCTTGACATGGTCTTTTTTTTTAAAAAAATCCACCTTCTCCATGGTACGAATCTATTGGCCGACTGGATTTTGTTAGCTGTCAGTAACCTTGCTCTGTGACATTATTGGGAATAAGTGATCTGGGATGACAGCCAGTATCAGCACATTTCTCACAGTGTATGCCACCCAGACAAAGGGTTTGCAGTCCACAGGAATTTCTAAATAAAACGTCTTACTTCTGTCATTCCATATCTATTCATTCCATTCCAGCCTTGGTTCAAACATAGAAAAAGGAGCTGAATTCCAGCCCTTGACATCATGCCACATTCTTTCAAATGTGGCATCATGGAACCCGAGCAAAAAGGGCATTGCGGGCAAATACTCCATTATTGGTGTCATACCTGACAGATAGGAAGATGGTCATTGTTTTTGGAGGTCAGTCATCTCTGCTCTAGAACATTTCTGCAGTAGTCCCTCAGGATAATGTGTATGTAGTTTTGCTCGCTGAGCTGAAAGTTTCATTATCAGACGTTTCATCACCATACTAGGTCACATCTTCAGTGACTCTTCAGATAAAGCCGAAATCCAACATCTTCAGCTGCTTCATCAATGACCTTCCCTCCATCATAAGTCAGACGTGGGGATAATTGACAATGACTGCACAATGTTCAGCACCATTCGAAAATGCTCAGATACGGAAGTAGTCCATGCCCAAATGCAACAAAATCTGAACCCTCTCCAGGCGTGGGCTGACAAATGGCAAGTAACATTCACACCACAAAGATGCCAGACAATAACCATCACCAATAAGAAACAATATCACAACTTGGTATTCAGCAGCATTATCATCACTAAATTCTCCTCAATCAATATCCTGGAGGTTATCATTGACCAGACACTCAACTGGACTCGCTCGCTCTCTCTCGCCCTCCCCTCTCTCTCACCCTCCCCTCACTCTACCTCGCCTCTCTCACACTCACCCTTCTCTCGCGCTCCCCCCTCTCTCGCCCTCCCCTCTCTCGCCACCCACGCTCTCGCGCTCCCTTTCTCTCCCACCCCTATATCTCGCCCTCCCCTCCCTCGCCCTCCCTCTCCCTTCCCTCTCCCTCCCTCCCCTCTCTCGTCCTCCCTCTCTCGCACTCCTCTATCTCGCCCTTCGCAATCTCCCATCTTTCCCTCTCTCTCTCTCCCTGCCCTCTCCCATCCACCCCTCTGTCACGCTCCCCTCTCTCACCCTCAGCGCTCTTGCCCTCACCTCTCTCTCTCGCTCCCATGTTTGTCCTTCCCATCTCTCGCCCTCCCATCTCTCACCCCCCGCTCTCTCGCCGTCCCCCTCTCGCCCTCCCCTCTCTCTCACCCTCCGATCTCTCGCCTTGCCCTCTCTCGCACTCTGCTCTGTCGCCCTCCCCTCTCTCGTACTCTCATCTCTCACCCTCCACTCTCTCACACTCGCTCTCTCATCCTCACCTCACTCGCCCTTCCCTGTCTCATTCTCCTCTCTCTCGTGTTCCCCTCTCTCTCGCCCTCCCCTCCCTCCTACCCTCCTCTCTCTTGCCCTCCCATTCGTGCTCCGCTGTCTCGCCCTCCCCTCTATCGCCCTCCCCTCTCTCCCCTTGCCTCTCTCTCTCCCATCCCTCTCCCGCCCTCCACTCTCTCGCCCTCTCCTCTCTCTCACTCTCTGCTCTCCCGCCTTCACCATTCTCACCCTTCGCTCTCTCGCACTCCCCTCTCTCGCCCTTCGCCCTCTCGCCCTTTACTCTCTCACACCCTCCGCTCTCTTGCCCTCTCCTCACTCTCACCCTCTTCTCTCTCTCTCCGCTCTCTCTCGCCGACCCCTCTCTCGCCCTCCCCTCTCTCTCGCCCTCCTCTCTCTCTCGCCCTCCCCTCTCTCACCTTCTGCTCTCACCCCCCTCTCTCACACTCCCCTCTCTCGCCATCCCCTCTCTCTCTCACACTCCGCTCTCTTGCTGTCCCCTCTTTCACGCACACATCTCTCGCCCTTCCCCCCACGCACGCCCTCCTCTCTATCACCCTCCCTCTCTCTCTGCCTCCTCTCCCTCGACCTCCCCTCTCTCTCAGCCTCCGTGCTGTCACCCTCCCCTCTCTCTCACCGACCCCTCTCTCTGCCCCCCTCTCACGGGCGCCCCACTCTCTCGCCCTCCTCTCTCTCACCCTCCCCTCTCTCTTCCTCCACTCTCTCTCGCCCTGCCCTCTCTCACCCTCCCTTCCCTCTCACCCTTCCCTCTCTCTCCCTACCCTCTCTTTCGTCCTCCACTCTCTCGCATTCTTCTCTCTCGAACTCCTCTCTCTCTCACCCTCCCCGCTTACTCCCACCCCTCTCTCATGCCCACCGCTCTCTCGCGCTCTCCCCTCTCTCGCCTTTCCCTCTCTCGCTCTCCGGTCACTCTCCCTTCCCTCTCTCCCCCTCCCATTTCTCTCACCCTCCTCTCTCTCTCCTCCCCTCTCTCACGATCACCCTTGTCTCGCGCTCCCCACTCTCTCCCTTCCCTCTCTCTCCCTCCCCTCTGTCGCCCTCCACTCTCTCGCCCGCCCCTTTCTCGCCCTCCACTCTCTTACGTCTTACCCTCTCTCGCCCTCCCCTCTCTCTCCCTTCCCTCTCCCGCCCACCCGTCTCTCACACTCACCTCTCTCACCTTCCGTACTCTCGCCCTCACCTCTCTCACTCGCTCCCCTGTTTGTTCCTCCCCTTTCTCGCCCTTCCTCGCTCTCTCACCCTCCCCTCTCTCGCCCTTCCAACTCTCTCGCCTTCCCCACTCTCGCCCTCCCATCTCTCGCCCTCCACCCTCTCTCAACCTCAGATCTCTCACCCTGCCCTCTCGCACTCTGCTCTCTAGCCCTCCACTCTCTTGTCCTCTCCTCTCTCATCCTCTCCTCTCTCACCCTCCGCTCTTTCACCCTCCGCTCTATCGACCTCTCTCACTCGCCCTTCCCTCTCTCACTCTCCCCTCTCTCGTGCTCCCATCTCTCTCGCCAACCCCCTCTCTCATCCTCCTCTCTCTCTCGCCCTCCCATCTCTCGAATTCCCCTCTCATTCGTGCTCTGCTCTCTCGCCCTCTCCTCTATCGCCCTCCCCCTCTCATCCTTCGATCTATCGCCCTCCCGTCTCTCGCGCTTCGACCTCTCGCCCTCCACTCTCTCGCTCTCTGGTCTCTCTCCCTTCCCTCTCTACCCCTCCCTTCTCTCACCCTCCCCTCTCCCTCCCACCCCTCTTTCATGCCCACTGCGCTCTCGCGCTCCCCCCCTCTCGCCCTCCCCTCTCTCGCTCTCTGGTCTCTCTCCCTTCCCTCTCTACCCCTCCCATTTCTCTCACCCTCCTCTCTCCCTCCTCCCCCTCTCACGCTCACCCCTCTCTCATGCTCCCCTCTCTCTCGCCCTCCCCTGTCTCTCGCCCTCCCCTCTCTCTCCCTCCGCGCTCTCACCCTCCGCGCTCTCTTCTACGCCTCTCTCATGTCCTCTCCTCCCTCGCCCTCGCATCTCTCTCTACCTTCGCTCTCTCGCCCTCCCCTCTCTCGCCCTCACCTTTCTCGCCCTCCGCTATCTCCCTCCCTCTGCTCTGTCGCCCTCCCCTCTCTCTCCCTTACCTCTTCCCTCATTCACTCACTCGCCCTCCCTTCACTCCCACCCTCAGCTCTCTCCTCCTCCCCTCTCTCACCCTACCCTCTCTCTCACTCCCCTCTCCCTCGTCCTCCGCCCTCTCACATTCCCATCTCTCGCCCTCCCCTCTCTCACACCCCCTCTCTCACGCTCACCCCTCTCTCACGCTCCCCTCTTTCGCGCCCCCCTTCTCTCGCCCTCCGCGCTCTTGCCCTCCGCTCTCTTTCCAACACCTCAATCTTGCCCTCTCCTCCCTCGCCCTCGCATCTCTCTCTCCCTTCCCTCTCAGTACCTCCCCTGTCTCGCCCTCCACTCTCTCGCCCTCACCTTTCTCGAGCTCCCTTTCCTGATGAGGGCTTATGC
Organism: Hemiscyllium ocellatum; assembly: GCF_020745735.1. Classification (NCBI taxonomy): domain Eukaryota; kingdom Metazoa; phylum Chordata; class Chondrichthyes; order Orectolobiformes; family Hemiscylliidae; genus Hemiscyllium; species Hemiscyllium ocellatum. Next base: position 20,037,674 of record NC_083446.1, read on the forward strand.
TCGAAACGTCGAATTTCCTATTCCTGAGATGCTGCCTGATCTGCTGCGCTTTCAACAGTAACACATTTTCAGCTCCGCTATCTCCCACCCTCCGCTCTGTCGCCCACTCCTCTCTCTCCCTTCCTTCTCTCGCCCTCCCCTGTCTCGCCCTCCCCTTTCTCCCACGCTCAGCTCTCTCGCCCTCACCTCTCTCTCGCTCACCTGTCGCTCCCTCCCCTCTTTCACCCTCCACTCTCTCTCGCCCTCTGCTCTCGCCCCCTCCCCTCTCTCGCCCTCCGCGCTCTCACCATCCACTCTCTCTTTCCCACCGCGCTCTCATACTCCCCTCTCTCTTCCTCCCCTCTCTCACCCTCTTCTCTCTCGCCCTCTGCTCTCTCACCCTCCGCCTCTCTCGCCCTCCCCTCTCTCTCCTTCACCTCTCACTCGCCCTCCATTCTCTCACCCTCCCCTCACACGCCCTCCCCTCTCTCACTCCCTCACTTCTCTTGCCATCCCCTCTCTCTCTCTCCTCTCTCTCACCCTCCACTCACCCGCCCACCACTCTCGCTTTCTCTCCCCTCTCTTGTCATCTTCTCTCTCACCCTCCCCTGTCTCGTCCTCCGCTCTGTCTCGTCCACCTCTCTCTCTCCCTACCTTGTCTCTCCTTCCCGTCTCACACACTCCGTGCTCTCACCCTCTACTCTCTCGCCGTTCCCTCTTCCTTGCCCTCCCCTATCTGGCCCTCCCCACTCTCTCCCCCTCTCCTCTCTCTCACACCCGCTCTCTCGACCTTCACTCTCACGCCCTCATCTATCTCACCCTCCACTCTCTCACCCTCCCCTCTCTCTGCCTCCACTCTTTCTCGCCCTCCGTGCTCTTGCCCTCTCCTCTCTTCACCCTCCCCTCTCTCGTCCTCCCCTCTCTCTCACCCACCTCTCTCTCTCCCTACCCTGCCTCTCCTTCCCGTTTCACACACTCCGTGCTCTCACCCTCTCCTCTCTCGCCGTCCCCTCTTGCTCGCCCTTCCCTATCTCGCCTTCCCCTCTCTCTCCCCCTCTCCTCTCTCTCACTCCCGCTCTCTCGACCTTCACTCTCTCTATCTTCCCTCTGTCGCCCTCCACTTTTTCTCCCTCTCCGCTCTGTCGCCCTCCACTTTTTCTCTCTCTCCGCTCTGTCGCCCTCCCCTCTCTCTCCCTCCTTCTCAAGCCCTCCCCTCTCCCTCACCCTCACCTATCTCTACCTCACCTCTCTCACCCTCCCCTCTCTCTCATCCTTCCCTCTCGCTCCCAAACCTCTCTCATGCCCACTGCTCGATCGCGCTCCCCCTCTCTAGCCCTTGCCTCTCTCGTTCGCCGGTCTCTCTCCCTTCCCTCTCTCCCCCTCCCATCTCTCTCGACCTCCCCTCTCTCGCCCTCCGCTCTATCGCACTCCCCATCTCTCCCTCCCCTCTATCTAGCATTCGCCTCTCTCTGTCCCTCCCCTCACTCACCCTCTGCTCACTCGCCGCCCCCTCTCTAGCCCTCACCTCTCTCTCACCCTCCCCTCTCACGCCCTCCACTCTCGCTCACCCTCCCCTCTCTCTCCCTCCCCTCTCTCCCGCCCTCGGCTCTCTCTCCCTCATCTCTGTCACCCTCCACTCTCACACCCTCCCCTCTCTCTCGCCACTCTTTCTCGGCCTCCACTCTCTTGCCCTCCCCTCTCTCTTGCCCTCCCCTCTCTTGCCTTTACCTCTCTCTCTCCCTCCTCTCTCTCAACCTCCCCTCTCTCTCCATCCACTTTTTCTCTCTCTCCACTCTCGCGCCCTCACCTCTCTGCCGCCCTCCCCTCTCTTTCACCATCTGCTCTCTCGCCCTCTCAGCTCTGTCATCCTCCCCACTCTCTCCCTCCCCTTTGTCTCGTCCTCTGACTCTCGCCCTCCCCTCTCTCGCCCTCCACTCTCTCTCACCCTCCGCTTTCTTGCCCTCTCCTCTCACTCACACTCCTTTCTCTCCCTCAACTCTCTCTAGCCAACCCTTCTCTCCCCCTCCCCTCTCTCTCGCCCTCACCTCTCTCGACCTCCGCTCTATCGCACTCCCCTCTCTCCCCCATCCTCTATCTCGCATTCGCCTCTCTCTCCCTCTCCTCTCTCACCCTCTGTTCACTCGCCGGCCCCTCTCTCACCCTCAGCTCTCTCACATCCTCCGCTCTCTCGTCCTCCGCTGTCCATCTCCTTCTGCACTGTTGCCCTCCCCTCTCTCTAACCCTCCCCCTCTCTCCCCTCTGTGGCATCCTCCGCCCTCTTGCCTTCCTCTCTCTCTCGCCCTAAGCTCACCGCCCTCCCCTCTCTCTCGCCCTCCCCTCTCTCTCCCTCCCCTTTCTCTCGTCCTCTGCTCTCTCGTCCTCCACTCTATCGCTCTCCCCTCTCTCTCACCCTCCACTCTCTTGCCATCTCCTCTCTCTCACCCTCCTCTCTTTCCCTCCGCTCTCTCGCTGACCCCTCTCTCGCCCTCCCCTCTCTCTCGCCCTCCCCTCTCTCGCCTTCCGTTCTCTTGCCCTCCCCACTCTCTCACACTCCCCTCTCCCGCCCTCCCCACTCTGTCTCCCACCCTCTCTCACCCTCCCTTGTCTCGCTGACCCCTCTCTCGCCGTCCTCTCTCTCGCCCTCCCCTCTCTCACACACTCCCTTCTCTCTCACCCCCTCGCTTACGATCACCCCTCTCTCACGTTCCCTTCTCTCTCTCCCTCCCCTCTCTTGCCCTCCACGCTCTAGCCCTCCGCTCTCTCTCCAACGCCTCTATCTCGCCTCTCCTCCCTCGCCCTCGCATCTCTCCCCTTCACTCTCTCTCCCTCCCCCTCTCGCCCTCCCGTTTCTAGCCCTCCCATCTCTTACCCTCCCCTTTCTCGCCCTTCCCTCTCCCCCACACTCAGCTCTCTCGTCCTCACATCTCTCTCCTCACCTGTCTCTCCGTTCCCTCTCTCGCCCTCCCCTCTCTCTCACCCTCCCCTCTCGCTACCTCCCCTCTCTCACGCTTACCCTTCTCCCACGCTCCCCTCTCTCGTCGTCCCGTCTCTCGCCGTCCGCGCTCTCGCGCTCCCGCTCACTCCCACGCCTATATCTCGCCCTCCACTCCCTCGCCCTCCCCTTTCTCTCTCTCCCTTCCCTCTCTCCCTCCCCTCTCTCGCCCTCCCCTCTCTCTCCCTTCCCTCTCCTGCCCACCCCTCTCTCACGCTCCCCTCTCTCACCCACCGCGCACTGGCCCTCACCTCTCTCTCTCATATCTGTCCCTCCCCTCTCTCGCCTTCCCAACTCTCTCATCTCACCACCCCTCTCTCCCCGCCCATCTCTCGCCCTCCGCGCTCTCGCCCTCCCCCTCTCACCCTGCCCTCTCTCTCTCACCCTCCGATCTCTCGCCCTGCCCTCTCTCGCACACTGCTCTCTCGCCCTCCATTCTCTCGTCCTCTCCTCTCTCGTCCTCTCCTCTCTCACCCTCCGCGCTCTCACACTTCGCTCTCTCACCCTCCCCTCACTCGCCCTTCCCTCTCTCACTCTCCTCTCTCGCGCTCCCCTCTCTCTCGCCCTCCCCTCTCTCTCACCCTCCTCTCTCGCCCTCCCGTCTCTCGACTTCCCCTCTCATTCGCGCTCCGCTCTCTCGCCCTCCCCTCTATCGCCCTCCCCTCTCTCCCCCTCCTCTCTCTCTCCCTTCCCTCTCCGTCCCTCCACACTCTCGCCCTCTCCTCTCTCTCACCCTACGTTCTCTCGCCCTCCCCTCTCTCGCCCTTCGCCCTCTCGTCCTCCACTCTCTCTCACCCTCCACTCTCTTGCCCGCTCCTCTCTCTTACCGTCCTCTCTCTCCCTCGGCTCTCATCGCCGACCCCTCTCTCGCCCTTCCATCTCTCTCACCCTCCCCTCTCTCGACTTCTGCTTTCACTCTCCCCCTCACACCCCCCTCTCTCGTCCTCCCCACTCTCTCGCCCTCCCCTCTCTCTCACCCTCTGCTCTCTTGCCCTCTCCTCTCTCTCACCCTCCTCTCTCTCCCTCCGCGGTCTCTCGCCGACCCCTCTCTCGTCCTCCCCTCTCTCTCGCCCGCCCCTCTCTCGCCTTCCACTCTCTCACTCCCATCTCTCTCACACTACCCTCTCTCGCCCTCCCCACTGTCTCGCCCTCCCCTCTCTCTCACCCTCCCCTCTCTTTCACACCCTCTCTCACGCTCACCCCTCTCTCACGCTCCACTCTCTCTCGCCCTCCCTTCTCTCGCCCTCCACGCTCTCGCCCTCACCTCTCTCGCACTCCCCTTTCTCGCCCTCCGCTATCACCCATCTTCCCCTCTCTCGCCCTCCCCTCTCTCACCTTCCCCTTTCTCGGCCTCCGCTATCTCCCATCTCTCCCTCTCTCGCCGTCCTCTCTCTCTCCCTTCCCTCTCCCGCACACCCGTGTCTCCAGCAACCCTCTCTCACCCTCCACGCTCTCGCCCTCACCTCTCTCTATGGCTCCCCTCTCTCTCGTCCTGCACTCTCTCGCATTCCCATCTCTCGCCCTCCCCCTCTCTCACGCTTCCCCCTCTCTCACGCTTCCCTGTCTCACGCTCACCTGTCTCTCACACTCCCTTCTCTCGCCCTCCACCCTCTCGCCTTCCGCTCTCTCTCCAACGCCTCTATCTCGCTGTCTCCTCCCTTGCCCTCGCATCTCTCTTTCCCTTCCCTCTCTCTGCCTCCCCTGTCTCGCCCTCCGCTCACTCGCCATTCCCTTTCTCGCCCTCCACTATCTCCCATCTTCCATTCTCTCACCCTCCCTCTCTCTCTCCCTTCGCTCTCCCGCCCATCCATCTCTCACGCTCCCCTCTCTCACCCTCTGCGCTCTCGCCCTCATCTCTCTCTCTCTCTCGCTCCCCTGTCTGTCCCTCCCCTCTCTCGCTATTCCCCTCTCTCTCACCCTCCCCACCGCCCTCCCAACTCTCTCGCCCACCCCTCTCTCACCCTGCCCTCTCTCTCACCCTCCGACCTCTTGCCCTGCCCTCCCTCGCACTCTGCTCTCTCGCCCTCCACTTTCTCGTCCTCTCCTCTCTCGTCCTCTCCTCTCTCACCCTCCGCTCTCTCACACACTGCTCTCTCGCCCTCTCCTCACTCACCCTTCCCTCTCTCACTCTCCCCTCTCGCGTGCTCCCTTCTCTCTCGCCCTACCCCTTCTCTCACCCTCCCCTCCCGTCTCTCGACTTCCCCTCTCATTCGCGCTCCCCTCTCTTGCTCTCCCCTCTCTCCCCCTCCTCTCTCTCTCTCCCTTCCCTCTCACTCCCTCCACACTTTCGCCATCTCCTCTCTCACCTCCCCCTCTCTCGTCGTCCCCTCTCTCACCCTTCGGTCTGTCGCCCTCCCCTCTCTCTCGCCGTCCCCTCTCTCGCGCCCTCCTGTCTCTCGCCCTCCCGTCTCACTCGCCTTCTGCTCACTCGCCCTCCCCTCTCTCGCCCTCACCTCTCTCGCCCTCCCCTCTGTCTTTCCCCCGAAATAAACATAATTTAGTTAAACTCTGTTCCTTCCTGTTCCTTTTTGCTTGTCTTCAGCCACATTCCACGCTGTTCCGATGCTTTCCGATGCATTTGGATTTGGAAAGCTCCTTTCACCTGAGCCCTGTCCCTGCATCTTCTCTGTCAGTTGAAAGTCCTGTCCCGAAACCGACCCTGGTCCCAGCACGGTTCCAGTGGGACCATCCGAATGGTTTATTTTTAAAATCGGGTATGTGATGTGGGTGTCTCTGGCTGACCAGCTTTTCTTGCCCAGCCCGAACTGCCCTTGAGCTGAGTATCTTGCTCGGCCATTACAGAGGGTAATTGAGAGGCAAACACTTTTCTGTGGGGATGTCATACAGCCCGCATGAGGATGGCAGATAACCCCAAGTGTATTTTTGATTAATAAACATTGTTTCGGACATCAGCAATGATTTCGTACTTATTCATGGATTGTTAATTGCAATATTTAAAAAAAATGATGATTGCATATCCCACCATTTCTGATGGCAGGATTCAAACCTGCCTCCACCGAACATTGGGTGAGCTTTTGGATACATGCTCTCGCAGTAATACCACGAGGCCATGTATGATCTTTTGAATAAGTGAACTGTGCAAATTATGCAGAACAGCAGATATTTCTCCCTGGTGTTGGTGAAATGATAAATAGCACAGTAGGCTTCAAGAATATCTGGGTTGTGGGGCAAGCGCATTCCCACTGTGACACTGTGCTCACTGTGATCCGAACAAAAATGAAGAAAAGACTATGTAACAAGGTTTGTTGAATTCTGGAAAGATTTGAAGTCAAGGGACTGAAAAACCGGAGAAAGCAGGAGATGTTCTTTCAAGAAAGAGTTGGATAGAGCTCATAAGGATAGTGGAATCAAGGGTTATGTGGATACGGCAGGAACAGGATACTGATTGAGCATGATCAGCCTTGATCATTATGAATGGTAGTTTTGGCTCGAAGGGCAGAATGGCCTACACCTGCACGTAATGTCTATTGTCTATTAAATTGACTGTGATGAATTGTTTTCCAGACTGCAGGAGAGTGCACAGTACTCAAAATGTCATTATTGGGAGCACCTTTCTGCTGCTCAGATGTTTTTAACACTCACTTCTCTACAGAACAGACAATTTCAAAATCCTAAATGAGGCGAAACTGACAATTGAATTCAACAATGCAAATACCTTAATCTGTATCATTTTCCTTGGTCATGCGACACCAAGTCACTGTATGATCACAGCTACACAGGGAGCAAGTATCAGAAGGAATATGAGTGCAGTGCCAGAGCTAATGCTGGGAGCAGCAGCTGCCACATGGGGTAGTGCATTTCCTTCAACAGGTGCACGTCCCAAACAGCAGACTGCGGTGGAAGAATTCAGAGGGAGTTTACACTGGAATTTGATGCCAGAGACACAATGGAGATCTGTCATTGAGTCTGTTAAAGATGAAGGTTTTAAGATTTCTACAGATGAAAAACAAAATAAAATGTTCATTGGTTAGTAAAGGCAAATGTTGAAATTGTATATTTCAACAATCTTACCATCTTTGCAATGAGTAGCTCACCATTTTCCTCACTCGGGGTCAGAACCACTGGAGAAGATGATCATATAATTCCCGTTACCCGCCATGGAATCAGAGAAATTCTGTTTCCCAAACGTTAAGGTACAACCACGAATGTGGAGGTAAGCATTAATGTGTTGCTCCTGTGCTGCAGGTGGCAGTACACGGTATCTCTGTTCTAGTATAGTGGGCTGTGCTGTGCCGCAGTTTTACGTTTGAGCCTCACATGAAGCAACTTCAATTTGTCGTCGTCTTGTGGGGTTCGGATGAAAGGTGATATTGAGCAAAGCCAAGTTTATGGGAAAATACCCGTGTTTATGGTTTGAGAAACGGCCTTTTCTGGATAATGACTCCTTGATCAACAAACATACTGCAAGTATTTAAAACGTGAAGAGACGTGTGTGGAGAGAGAGCCAAAGGTGATTTTTCAGCAGGTGGATAACGTTTCCAATGCGCACTGCGTTAAATTCCGAGAAAATTCATGTTGAACTGATTTCAAGTTACGCAGTTTGTTACAAACTCACAAAGGTCATTACAATAATAAAAAGAAAATCACGTAGGGCAGTGTGAATATTGTGTTGAATTGAATTTTGGTCTGAGCATATTTATGTTCTGCAGAGAAGTACAGAGGGTTGACAACACAAAAGGTCAGAGTCTTCTTGGTGCATTTCTTGGGTGGAGTAAAGAATGTACGAAATATACATAACATCACGTGAACGTGGTCAAATCTTTAAAATAGATGTTGCATCTCCAACTGACGATTCAATTTCTACTCATTAGGATATCACTTCTGTCTGCAGTTATTTTCGGACATCAGCTCCATTTGCAGAGTTTCACCTTGAATAATACGCCGCACCTTACCAATCCATGAACTTTTTATACTCAATGTGATTCAGTTGTACGTGTTCATGAAATATCTTTGTGTCTGAAGTCAACCAAATTCGAAATTGTTACACAACCACACTGACTTTCTCTCAATGGTAACTTTCCTCCTTGTGTGTTTGTTCGTGTATCTTTTTAAAACTCTGTGAAATCAGTTTCTACGCTTTATTTCTGAAAAAGTCGTTCATGATTTAACTAACTCTATTGAGTGGAAGAAACTTTCATCCAAACTTTTCTTAATCATTCACTCATGGTTTTGAAGCTCTAACTAAAGTTATTGATTCACTCGAAAGAGGAAATTTCCCCGATTTAGTCATTCAAACCTCACGTTATGTGAAAATCTCATTTGTTTACTTCAAACCTGCGTGTTTCTGCTCCAGCATTTCTAAATCTCGTGAATAAACTCCTTCATTCTTTCTATCATCCAGTTTGTATCCTTTCTGATATGTTTATGTCTCAGTAAACAACGTCACTTGGCTTTCTAATATCTTGCTATCCAGGAAACAGCATCTGTGCCCTTTGTAACCTCTTTACATTTTTTCGGTGGAGAATGAGGACAAGTATTACACACAATGTTCCCACTGAGGGAGACCTACAGATTTTACAGTTACATTATGAACTCTTTGCTTTTTAAATATGACGTCTCTATGTGTAGACTCCAATAAGGTAAATTATTATCTATCCAGTTCATGATCATCATCGCCATGGAGACGAAAATTATCTGTCACTCCTTTATTCTTCCACGAAATGTTCGAAAGGTTTGTAAGGCCAATATCTCTAACTGCCCGTGCCCTGAGTGAGTCTCAGCTATTTCTAAAGTTGCCTGAAGTTCAAATACTTCATAGTGTGTATCCTGTCATTCCAGTGCAGACTGGGTATGGACAGTAAATGTCATCACCAAAGGAGACTGTGGATCTTATATCAACAGTTTTCACACAGTAATTGTCGTAGATATTGTGTATCGTATATCCGTGTTCTTGTTCAATATGTTTATCATTTCATGGGTCCCTGTATTGAATTCTACTGAATGATTAATTTGTGAAAGGAGACATTCCCTTCACCACTCATTCGAAACTCCATGGATCATTGAATAATTTTACTCATATGCTTCCAGAGAACAGTCCTGCCATTACTGGGATAAATCAGTGAACATTCCGGAAGTGTCCTCGAAGGCAAGGATTTCCTTCTCCAGTTTAGAGGATCATTACAGCACCGAACCCCATGTGTGCTTTCATTAAAATTAAAACAGTTGCAGGAAGAGTTTAAAACTAAAATTTTCCAATCTGCTTGCATTGGTTGCCCCAAAAGTTACATTCCACATTGTGATAAGTTTGTGGATGAAAACACTTTCTGAATCTTGAGCAATGACATTTCATTTTTGTCATAAAAATGTCATTTGCTGTTCTTTCTTTCCCCTTCAGTTTCCCGTTTAATATCACGTATTTTTCTCACTTTATCTTACTTTTCAACAATCTCAATCAATATATCTCCTGATTACCAATCCGAGTGAATGCCACAATTCTGTCAATTTATATGCATTGCAGCTGGTGCGGTGACCAAGTGGAAAGGCAGTGGTCACGTGAACCAAATAAAAGTAGCGGGCTGGTGGAATCTGGCCGTTCTATCGCAGTCATATTTAAAACATTGAACATAATCTTTAGCCAAATCATATTGGCAGAAAATAAGAAAACATAAACCAAAAAATGCCGATGTTGAAAATCAAACAAAAACAGGTGTTGCTGAAAAAATTCAGGACGTCTTGCAGCATCTGTGGAGAAATGGACCTAGTGGATGTGAAACGTTAACTGTGATTCATCTGCACAGATGTTGCCGGCACACCTGTGATTTTACAGAAATTTCTGTTTTTGTTTCAGATTGGCATATTTTGTCACAGTTCATGAGAACAGTGATCTCGAGAATCAATCCGACAGCTTGGACCTGATAGTGTGAAATGAGACAGTAACAATGAATGAGAAGAGAGTGTTGTACTGGAAAAACACAACAGGTCAGGCAACATCCGAGGCGCAGGAGAATGGACGACTTAGGCATAAGCCAATCATCAGGAATTAGGCTTGTGAGTCGGGCAGAGGGACAAAGCTGAAGGTAGGTGCTAACTCGCAGGCACCTCCTCCTACTTACCCCGATCACAATCTCTCCTCCCATCACCAAGCCATCATCCCCCAGACCATCCACAATCTCATCACCTCTGGGCATCTCCTATCCACAATCTCCAACCTCATTGTCCGTGAACCGTGCACTCCGCGATTCTACCTCCTTCCTAAGATTCATAAACCTGACTGCCCCAGACAACCTATTGTCTCAGCCTGCGCCTGTCCCATCCGAATCATCACTTCCTACCTCGACACAATCGTATCTCCCCAGTCCAGGAAATGCCCACTTATATTGGTGACACCCCTTTGCACTTCACCTCCTCCACGAATCTCGTTTCCCTGGCCCCCAACGCGTCATCTGCACCATGGACATCCAGTCCCAGTACAAATCCATCTGCCGTGACAGAAGTCTGCAAGCCTTCCATTTCTTAATCCCTCACCATCCCAACCAGTTCCTTTCCACCGACATCCTCATCCACCTGGCTGAACTAGTCCGCACAATTAACAACTTCTCTTTCCAATCTTCCCATTTCCTCCATCGAAACGGGTAGCCATGGGCAGCCGCATATGACCTAGCTATGCTTGCCTGTTGGTCAGATACGCGGAACTGTCCATCTTTCGCAGTTAGACAAGCACCATTCTCCACCTGTTCCTCCCCTATATTGATGAATGTATTGGCGCTCCAACGAGTAGGTTCAATAGCTCACCAAATTCGCCAACACCTTCCACCCCGACCTCAAACTTACCCGGACCAACTTGGCAAATTCCCTTGCCTTCCTGGACCTCTCCATCACCGTCTCTGGTGACTGATTAATTACAGACATATACTACAAGCCCACCGGCTCCCACAGGTATCTAGACTACAGCTGCTCCAACCAGACCTCGTGTAAAAACAACATTCCCTATTCCCAATTCCTCCGCCTCCACCACATCTGTTTCCAGGATGACCAATTACACCTCAAAAAGACCCAGTTGGTCTCCTTTTCCAACGATCACAAATTGCCTCCCCACGTGGTTGACAATGCCCTCATTCCTGAGATGCTGCCTAACCTGCTGTGCTTTGACCAGCAACACATTTGCAGCTCCGGTGCATCTCCTCCACCTCACACATCACTACCCTTGAACCCCACGACTCTCAATGCAACAAGGACAGAACCTCCTGGTGCTCACCTTCCACCCCATCAATCTCTGCAAAAAACGCATCATATTCTGCCACTTTCAAACAGACACCACCACCAGAGATTTCTTTCGCTACACAGCACTGCCAGCACTGAAAACCTCCATCCCTCCACGACCTCTTCTTCAGGTCCAAACTTCCCCCAACCAGCCCGCAACCCTCCCCGAGCACCTTTCACTGCCACCAAAGGAAGGGTGAATCGAGCACCCACTCTACTCCCCTCATCTCCAACCAAGGACCGAAGGGAGCATTCCACATCCGTTAGAAATTCACCTGTGCAACTATCAATTTCATCTACTGCATCCGTTGCACCCAGTGTGGTCTCCTTTTCATCAGGGAGACAGGACACCTTCTTGCAGATCATTTCAGAGAACATTTCTGGGACACTCGCACCCACCAACTTCACCGTCCCGTGGCTGAACACTTCAACTCCACCTCCTACCCCATCAAAGACATGCGGGTACTGGACCTCCTCCAATGCCAAACCGTTACAACTCAACGCCTGGAGGAGGCACACATTCCGGCTTGGGACACTAACGCCACAGAGGATACATGTGACTTCGAACAGTTTCCTCATTTCCCCTCCCCAAAGCCCAAGCCTTCAACTCGCCAGCACCGTCTTGATCCATTCCATCACTGCCACTTCTGGCCTAATATCTTCTCCTTCCTGTTCACCTATCTATTGCTTTCCTGCTATTTCCCATCAACACCACACCACTTCTATTTATCTCTCAGCCCCGACTCACAAGCCTTATTCCTGATGAAGGGCTTAAGCCTGAAACTTGAATTCTCCTGCTCCTCGGATGTTACCTGATCTGCTGTGCTTTTCTGGCATCACACGACCAACACGGATCTCCAGCATCTGCAGTCCTAACATTATCTTTGGAATTATCAATGAACTTGGAGTGAAGATATCCCTCGATTGCAGTGATAACAGTGTAACTGAGTTTTCCATTTATTTTGGGTGAGGACAGGCTGTATCTGAGACGAGCGTTTCACACCGAAACAACGAGAATGGGATCAGATAGCGAAGTTAGGGCGGGCTGAAGTGAAGTGGAAAATTCTGTCAGAAGTTGGGTCAATGCAACTGCCCCACATCACCCAGATTGTAAAAGAAACGCAGAAGGAGCAAAGTCCCTTCAGTGCAGGCACAATGACAGGTCACGTGGAAAGCAGACAATACAACGCACTGAGCTGCAGTGGAATTATTGATGTGAAAGGATTCGATATATAAGCTACTTTATATATGGACTGCCCTCACATTCGAGAAAAGGAATTTCCTGCAATGTAACGGTGACATTTGCCTGTGACATCACAATGTTGAGAGGCACTGACATAGTTCCTTCTGTAGCAGCAGGCCTAGTGTAAGCATGATCGGCCCACCAATCAGAATTCAATACTTCAAAACTCTCCTCTGCGCTGTACAACTTATTTGCTGCTCCTGTAGTCAGATCTCAATCGCTTCACAGTGTATCTTCTTCTGCTTCCTGCTTCACGGAAGCACTTGAAACGTGAACAAATCACTAGTGTTTCCACTTTCACTCATCGTTTGCAACTCCAGAGTTGGCACAGGTACGAGTGACCGATTGGCCTTCTCGGGCGCTCTCACTCTGGTATGATCTGAATGATAAAGTTCAATTTGTCTGATCCGCAGAATGTCCCCACGCGGGACGGTGTTGTTTATCCCATCCCCGTGGACTGAGCTGTCTCTATTGGCAAAGTATTCAGCCATTTCCCTCCACTTGCAGGCATTATGAGGGGATGTAAGTGCGGATATGCTCTGAAGCTTCCTCTCACGGGCGACAGCCAGGTGCAAAAGCGCCGCTGGAAGTTAGCAACTTTGATTGCGAATCTCCTGCAAATATCATTTTTTGAGAGAGAGAGAAAGGTGCTGAGCTGGTGGGAAAGGGAGAAATGGCCTGTGGAGTATCTTCCCTCAGTGAAATTCAAATAATTGCATTTTTGTGCTGCAGCATTTGATGTTCAAAATCAATCTTCGCAGAACGATCCTGCAGAAAGGATTTTGTTTCAGAGGCGTCGGCTTGTTTACTGCAATCGGTCATCAGTTCACATCTGAATCCCAACTGTCCCAGATGATGGGACTCCAAATGAAACCCTCACTCACTGAGAACCATCCCCACAGCCAGGAACTGCGGGGTTGCAGGCAGTCCAAAGAGGAAGGGAGGATTATACACGAACCATTATTTCTCCTTCAGCCACTCTGTCACATAGACGGCAGAGACGTGTGACGTTATTCACGTGCCTACATAAGCCGTTCAGCCCATCGAGTCCACAGCAAACTCTATCGCTTGCTTCTCTCCGAGGTTATTCATCATCAATGGTGCTTGTTATCATAATAAGGAACTGTATCTGTCTCGAAATGCTGTCTCCAACATACTGATCCACATGTCATTCACGGCTGTTCATTTCACTGGAGGACTCTGCTGTGTAACATAGCGTGGGGAATAACTGCAAGGCGTCATGTCAATGGTACACGCCACAACTGATTTCTCTCACCTTCTTCAGTGTATTCCCAGCTCAGGCAAGTGACTTTGCGAATCAGGTCATAAGAGACGGACAGAGAACAGCAAAAAAACTTCCATAACTTTGTGTGTTTCCTCAAATGTATAAATGTGGCGTGTGTATCTATTTCAGATACCATTGAGTGATAGGACGCAGAAGGCGCATCAATATGGAGCACTATTATAGCTTTTTATCCATTAATTTCTGGATTATGCGCCCACCACGATCCCTCTGGTCGCTCTGTTATCGCTGACCACAGCAGGTTCACGCAGTCTTCAAGTTTTTGTAGCATGTACTTTCGAGGATGACGTCAAAAGATCTTCACTGTTGTTGTGTGATACACTGTGGAACACATGTGTCCCGACTGTGTCAATATAACCACACATTAACTTCCCAAATTCTGCTGTTTTAATTGCAATTTCAATCAGAATCGCAAAACGTGTCACACTGCAGACTGAGGCCATGCAGTCACCTTCGCTGTGCTGACTCCACGCAATGAGGAAATGATTGTGCTTTGATTCATTGATAGTCACGTTGACCTAAGTGCAGAGGAAAACGTTGTTTGCGATTGGTAAAGACAGATCATAGTAATCAAGGACATGCAGATCACAGCGTGAGAAAAGCAAAATTTGACCAGACTCTGGAATTCAGGTTACTACGTATAGGATGTGCGCTCAGCAAAATCCACATTGGCAAGATCAGCATGATGTCAAGTTGCACAATCCATTTCTCAGAGCAGCAACGGCCGAGAAAAAGCGGTTCTTGAACTTGCTTGTGTATGTTTTCAAGCTTTGGAATCTTTATCTGAACTCGATCTAATTGAAATCATATCTTCTCAGTCAAAAATGAAATAGTGTGCAAAATTTCAAGGCTTAGCCACAAGATGAACCCAAGACGTCTCGCACGTATGTCACCTGCCTGAGGCAATATCACACCCGCGACAAGCGAGCCAGAATGGCGCCAAACGTGGTAACCATAAATCAGGTGAGGTTTTTTTTTATTAACTAAGGCTATATCTGCTGTTTCAGAGTGAAAGAAGCACAGAGTTTTCATCACAGGTCCTTTCCATTCTGACTCGCTTCTCCCAGGAGGTTGTGCAAGCTGCTTTCCCGGAACAGGGCGGTCTTCATTGATAACTGGACGAACTCATCTTCCATTGTCACGCAGTGTTGGTGGAGAGCAGCTTGAACGCGGTCTTCAGCTCCCTATCAAACACGGGTTTGTGGAGCGGGGTAGGGTCTGGCGGGTGTGGGAAATATGGAAATTCTGGAAAGGTGTCGAAAAGGGAGATCGTGCATGCACAAGAAACCATCTTCTTTTGGGAACCCTTGTCCAAATAATGCGATCTGAGACAGATAGAAATTGCAGAACTGCGAGGAAAAACTGAATCTCTCCCCATTATTCAGGAACAGTATCTGTGCTTCTCGAAGTCACGGGGAGGCGTCTGCTGTCTGAAGCAGCATGGGATGTTACTGCAGAGAGTCCCGTCGCTCACGCAGCTGATGTGTATACATTGTTCCACGTTGCCTCCAGTTCAGCCCACAGATTTCACAGCTCACATCATCCCAGAGTGACAGGGAAGAGAAGGTAGCAATTCAGACCATCATCTTAACACAACCCGGGGATAAATTGCATGTGGCAGAGTGGACAGTCTCGACTGGTTCTAGCATTTACAATCTCACTGTGATATTCTGTTCACAAGATCTGACCACATGGAAAGACATGACACAGTGACAAATTCTTTGAATCGGATTCCGTGCAAAATAAAAGCCGATGGAATGAAAAGAGCCATGAGAGCGGGAATGTATCATTATCTGTGAGGAAGTTGTTTTCCAGAATCGAGGAGTATGCACAGTGCTGTTTACAGGAGTCAATATCTGGATAAGTAGACTAAATCAGCATCGGCTGTTATTGTACTGCATCTGTTGTACAATGTTGCAAAAGCACGGGCCTTTTGTATAGAGGGGACAACTTCAAAATCCTCAATGATGCAAAACACACAAATGAGGTGACCAACAAAGCAACCGCAGAAACTCGTGTTACCTAATGGGGTAAATGCCCCGGCTCAACTTTCTCTCAAATTTGCTCTCTGTCAAATTCCTGAGCCTGAAATTCGAACAGTGAATGCTTAATGTTCATAAAAACTGCTCGGATCTCAACTTCAGTATTTAATACGCCCCTACATGTATGTCTGACAACAGTAATTGATCCCTCACTGTATGACTTCAGCACACGTCGTGAAGAAATAAATAAAAGAACAACAGTCACGTATGTGACTGGGATTTGACCCGATGCTGCTGCAGCCAATCGATTCAGCTGTAATTGGAGTTGCTTCCACATTTCCTGTGTCGGTAACAGGATTGCATAGCTTAGTGGTGAGCTTTCATGCGTTGAATTTGACCCAGCATTCTTTCTCAGGTTGAAATTTACTGGGATATAGAGGCATGGTGAAAGACACGGTCGCGTTTACTGGAATATAAAGACGTTAGGAATGACACGGTCAGAGGTCATTTGATACAAAGTCAATAAAAAGACAGACATGACGCTTACTTTGAGATTACACCACTAGAAAAGGAAAGAGCAGATTTACTGGGAAGGTGGGATAGAAAAAGAAACATGCGGGAGGAATCAGGAAAGACTTAGTTGTGTCTGAAGGGAGATTATCCAGCTGATGTGACGTTAGTCAGAGTAAATCTGAGGGAACGTCCTTCGTTTAGGTGAGTGGAAATTAGAGGTTGGAGCTTCAAAACCAACGGGGAATGATGAAGAAGTTTGGAGCAGATTCTTTTTTTAATCTGAGAATTATTGAAATCGGAGACGAATTTTCAGAAATAAAAACATTTTAGGAGCTGATTCCATTATATTTCAAAAGTCGTGTGCAGACACACAGGGAATGAATTTAACAGCGATAGAGATTCTGGGCTGCCTGGATGGCGAGGCAAAAGGGACATACTCTCGAAGTGGATAACATTCATCGGAAAGGAATTGCATAATACCTGCAACTGAAAATGTTAAGTATGAAAAGAGCTGCTGGCGTTGATAGGTGTTGCAGCTCATTCTACATGAAATATTATATATTGTAAATACACTGAGCTGTTTGGGTTAGCTCTGCATTGAATGGAAGTTGGTTAGCTCAGTCCGCTAACTAACTACTTATGAGAACAGTGAGACCAACAGCATGGGATTAATTCTCTCACTGTCTCAGATTTGCAGAAGGATCATCATCTGCCCCGCTCTCCTGATCTGTAATACTATGGTGCCTCGAATGAGTAAAGTTTGGCCTGTAGATGTAAAACATCATTATCATTGCCATCTGTTGCCTTGAACATTTGGTCACAATCACTCGAAAGGAGCGTGAGTCCATTTAATACTCACTGATCTCCACGTGAAAAATCCTGTGGCAAGACTCGACCTTATCCCAGTTTGCAACTTCTGCTCCTCCCAACAGCAAAACTGCTTGTTATGCATTTTCCAGATTTACTGACAACATCCAAACTCCCCAAAGAGATAAACCTAATACTTTTGATTGGATAATGAGCTGTTTGCAGGAAATGGAATGATATGAAATGAGTTAAACAGATTTTCCCAGAAGGTTATCCAGTGCGGGGTGAGCGATTTGAGAAAAGTCATTAAGCTGAAATTTAGTCTCTGTTTCCCTATCCACAAATGCATATTCACCTGGAGAATCTTTGCAGCCTTTCAGATAATAATTGACAGAATTGTGAAACTGGAGTTTTCAAATAAATGCTACTTTACTCAACATTGATTTCTACTGCGTTTTAGCATGATGCGCTAATAATCCCTTATCAATGTCAGTAACAGCATCTTTAGATAAGCATTGAACTTACATCCGCGACATTTCACGCACCTTTAAGAATCAGGCGCGAAACAATTGCGCGACTGAAACCGCAGACAGCAAGCTGGTCACATGCAATACTCATACCTTAGGAACTTTTACTCAACTGCTCTACTTTTGCTGTGGTTCTGAAATTAAAGCTAACGCAGACGAGGTGAAACTGACAGGGACCTGTGATTATTAAAGCATCAGGGTCAGGAAAGGGACACATAAAAATATGCAAAATAGAATTCATTGAAAAATGGGTTTCTCTTGGTTCCTGCATTGTTTACAAACAATGTTACATTGCCGCTGTCGCCAGGCCTTTCCTTCGATCGGCTTCAATTCGAATCAATAAAACTTCGCAACTTACTTCTGGAAGTTCATACTGGTAACATGAAACATACTGCATTTATCAATAATCTTCACCATTCCTACATCCATAAACACGTTGCACGGTTTCCATGAATACTGAAGATGTAAGAGTGTGATACAAGAATAAATTCAATTCCAGTTTAAATTGTAAAGTAGGAAGAATGCCCAGTAAGATGTCGAATGTGAGAAATTTATGTACATCTCCGTGTCCAGACCTACAGCAAATCAGAGGGGTAACTGTCCCTGAATGCCCACGTTTGCTTGCTCTATGTGTTTAGTTGGAAACCTGTGTGAAGAAATATGCAGTCTGACAGAGCGCCTGGGGGAGTCCTCGATTGTCTGATCTAAAGCTGCAATAGGAGCTCTCCCTTCTGGCTGTGAGAGCAGTGGGGTGAATGGGAGGACCTTGATATTCCGTGGTGCAGATTCACATTTCAACGTGTTATTGTTGAAAACCCTCTGTCAGAAACAGCACTGACAGAGAGTAATAGGAGGACGCTATTCCAAACACCGGTCCTAATCCGCCATTTGACATCGTTATGACGGACCAAATACATCAATATCTTTCCCCGGTTCATCCTCAACAGCCTGTCGCCCAAAGGGAAAAAGACATTTAAGCAACCAATAATGCCTGTGCAACTATTGGAGCGGAATGCGTTCAGAGACAGTGGGTTTCTGCACGAAGTTTGTAGGTTTCGTGGATTAGCAGTTGATTCTGGTCTGATCATGCTTCAAATGATATGATTCCGTCAAAACTCACCAACAAGGGGGTAAGGAATTTCCTGTGGTAAACAGCAATTTCGAGAACCCCAGACGACGGGAATTAACGATGAATCAGCAGAATAATAATGGATTCAGCTGAAATCTGAACTCCGATTCTGTTGAACTCAAAACCACAAACTTTGTATAGCAATGTTAGCAATGCTATAGAAAACATTGCACCACTGAGCCGCACTAACCACAATTTTACTGTACTCAGAGTTGGGTTTTCATGGAGAAAATTTAATAAATCTCCAGGAGATGCGGGGAGTTCTTCAAGGAGTAGATATTTTATTTGCAGACAAAAAACCGTGACACTCAGAAAACAAATTCCTGAACGACCCCGAAACTCAGGATCCATCGCTCCTTATACCCTTTCTTTATTATATTTTTGTTAGCTTCCCAGGATGTCCATCTGTGTTAGCCAGAATTATTTCACTCCAGGTATACAATAAACCACTATCGCTCTACTTCTGCCAATAGGGTTTTTCTATTGTCACGATTATGTATTATATTGCTACCTCTGATGCAATGATCTTACAGCCCAGACTAACCTGTCATGATTAGATTTTTAGCTACCCCATCTACCACAATGTTTTCCCGTCCCAAGCTGATTAGATATTTAGTGTCTTTTTTTTCTGCTACAAGGGTTTCAAGCAGGCTGACGATACTAACTATCAATTAAATACGTAAAGTCAAGTCCTAAATATTTATTGTCACGACTTGTCCCAACCTGCAACGATGATATTTAGCTGGCAAGGCTGACGATAATAATTGCTATTGTCTCAGCCTGTCACAGTAACCATTCAGCCCCAGTCTGACTCTGCTAATTGGTGGAGGAGCATTCCACTATGCCTATTCCATCCAGCCACAGTGGCGCCATTCAGCCACAGGAACCTTTTGACTCGTGTAGCATTCCACAGACCCCTTGTAACAGATCGATAGTAGTATCCATGCTTTTACCCTTCCCATGCTTTCATGTTCGGTATTTGCCATACGGTGTTCAGACCTTTGATCTGTTTGTCTTCGCACCACTTTTCAGTACCTGGTCCTTATCCATGTGTGTTTCCGCTTCTCAAGTATTCGGCTAAATACTCCTGAACTGTTGTGATGACTCATGGTTTTACCACACGTTCAAACAGTGAGTTCCAATTGTACAACACTCTCAGAATGAAAATGTTCTTCCTATATCTCCTCTGATTATCCTCCCCCTTTCGTTTAACGTGGATCAATCATTGTAAACGCTTTCCATAAGAAATTTAATCCTATAACACGTATCCATCCCCTGACTGTACACCTTCATCTCTTCCTCACTCACTCTTCTCCGCTCTCAGATAAAGAGCCTGAGCTAAGCTAATTTATCTTCGCCATTACGACATTGTCGTGCTGGAAAAGTACAGCTGGTCAGGCAGCATCCGAGCAGCAGGGGAACCGACGCTTCTGACATAAACCTTTCATCAGGAATGAGACGTGTAGTTGCGGGCGGAGAGATAAATAGGCGGCGGTGTGGATGGGTGGAAGGTAGCTGAGAAAGAGATAATTGGATGGAGGCGGTGGAGAAAGTGATTAGTCAGAGGGGGAAAAGTTTAAGAGGTTTGGAGGGTGGTGCTGAGTTGGATGCTTCGGACTGTGATAATGTGGGGGGAGGGGAAGTGAGGAAGATGTTGAAATCCGCATTTGTCCCGTATGGTTGCAGTGTCCCAAGGCAGAATATGAGGCGGTCCTCTTCCAGCCAGCGGATGGTAACGGTTTGGCGGTGGCTTATGCCCGAAACGTTGATTGTCCTGTTCTGAAAACCACATTTCAGGGGAGATGTGAAATACCAACGACTTAAAAAAGGACAAAATCTTATGAAATCAGAGTTAATGGAATTAGACACTATGCAGACAGAAGCCATTTGGCCAATTGAGTCTGCTCTGTGCCACCGAAGAGATGCACACTCCCCCACCCTATCTTTCTAAACCCGCATTATTGATCCACCTACAAAAATAGAAATGAGTTCAAAAGCTCCGCGGGTCAGCCAGCATGGGTGGAGAGAAATCAGTTAACATTGCGAATCAAAAACTGTTCCAAGGAATGATCTGTTGACCCCAAATGGTCATTCTGTTTTCCCTGAGCTGCAATTCCTACTTTGTCTTTGATCATACAGTCGATTCAGGTTTTGTTTGCTATCTCCCTGAAGTGCACACCTTTGGACAGTGAGAAGGAATTGGAGCAGCCAGAGGAAACCCACACGGAAGAGAGAGAAAAGGAGCGTGCAAATTCCACACAGTCAGTCACATAAGTCTGGAATCGAATGCGGGTTTCTGCCCTCTTAGCCCTCCCAAACTGCAAGTGCCCGTCCCGGATGCGAATTGAACCCAATCTCACGCAGTGATAGGCAATGTTATTACCCTGGACTTCTATGCAAAAAGAAGCAGATTTTTCAGTATTGGAAATCAATAATCAATTCACTATCCGAACTCGTTTTTTCAAATCACTTGACCGACAGCCTTGTCCGTCTTGTCGTCAAAGATTCACACCTGAATACGTCTGAAAGTTATGAGGATTTCTGCCTCTCCAAACTTTGCATGCACTAAGTTCCAGATTTCAACCACCCGCCGTTTCAAAACGTTTGTCTGCGCATTCACTCACATCTTTCCTCCTCTGTTGTTAAATCTATTACCCCGTGAGTGATCTCTCCATTATAGGGAAACGTTTATTTCTGTCTACACCATCCGTATCCCTGATTATTTTGTATATCTCAATCATATCTCCTCTCGATCCCTTCTGCTCTAAGTCTATCCAGTCTATCCAACATCTCTTCATAACAGAAACTCTTCTATGCAGACAATATCCTGATAAATCACCCCTGCATCATTTCCAGTGCTAATGTCATTGCAGCTGAAAAATGTGTTGCTGGAGAAGCGCAGCATGTTAGGCAGCATCAAAGGAGCAGGAGAATCGACGCTTCGGGCATAAGTCTTCTTCAGGCATATGCCCGAAACGTCGATTCTCCTGCTCTTTTGATGCTGCCTGACCTGCTGCGCTTTTCCAGCAACACATTTTTCAGCTCTGATCTCCAGCATCTGCAGTCGCCACATTCTCCTAATGTGATTGCAGAACTGCACACAATAGTGTAGATAGAGCCGAATGAGCAAGTGAAATAAATGATGTGGATGTCCGCAGAAAGTGGTCTTTTTGGAAAAAAAAAGGTTTATTTCCTCAGTGTTGCCCTGTGTCCTTTTCCTGAGCCTGAAGTTCCAATAATATCTGATCTATGTCATTAAAAGCTGTCACTTGACCATTGATCTCAAAACCATGGTATCGAAATGATTTGACTGGTCTGAAGGACGCAATGAGATTGCGGCACAGTTCACCCAGCAACAGTGAGCACAGCAGCACAGACTGAACAGGGTTCAATGTGAAAATGATTGCAAGGGAAATGGAAAGGGAAACTTAAAGGAGGTCAGTGATTGTGGGAGGGAGAGAAATCTCCAAGAATGGGAGAGTCTGAATCCTGATATTTATCTCAAAGAGATGTATGAGCGAGGGTTTAATGAAAAAAAATCAGAGCAAGTGTTCATGTAAAATCAATTAATTCATTTCTGTGGTTCGTTGGCATGTACCACAAGGAGTTAAAAAGGGGAGAACATTACGTGCTTAACTGGGATACAAACGAGGTTACTGCTGCCACAACGCACAACACTGAACATTATACGATCCGTGGGCAATGCAGAAATGCGCGTTTGAAAAGAGCAGTAACTACAGTGACATAGGACATGTTAGGAAGAATGCAGAGACACAACAGGACTATTTGGCGTGCAATAACAGAAAACTGGAACTCAGAATTGGCTGTATATTCAAAATGGATGTTTCAAGAGGCTGAGGAAGTTCCATCGAGTACCTTCTTCCACCCTCCAAGAGTGAGGGTGATAGATTTTTACAAAACATCAAATTCTCAAGGGATTCTGCAGGATATTGTTGAAATGTATGTTTCAGCAACTATGTGATTTCACATTTGTTGCCTCACGAGCTTCCCCACACAAGGAAGTACCCATTGCTGAAGTGGATCACATAATCCCAGTTCCTCCACCCAGAATGAATGGTGCAGTTGCGAAGATCAAACTGGAAATTGGGAGGGAAATGAGCACGTGAAGCTACACTGTGGCACCAGTGATGCGATCAGTGAGCACGTGGTCCTTCTATGATGATACAGAGGCGCATGAAATTCCGAGGCTGGGAATTCTCCTGGTCAAAGAGAGGGAGGAAGGGCATATTTGTCTCTGGTAATTCGATTATTAAGGTACAACAGCAGCATTAACCTGCACTGCAGTTTGGAAGCGTGTTGCAGCCTTCAGCAGGAGGTCGATGTATTGCAAACATTCAGTGAAATTTTCCTGAACAATGCATTGTTTTGTTATTTTGACAGTAAGAACTGTTTTTTTTTATCACATCATCCTCTTTCTCCCAGCAAATAATAAAGTACAGCATACACCAGTTTCCTTCCGACACAGCCACACGACATATTCTCAGTCCCTCTGAGATGATTGGGAGTTGCCAATGTCATTCTCTGAGATGGAGCAATGTAGCACTGAGATGGTAGTGTAGTGAACAAAGAAGAACAAAGAACACCGAATATGTATAGCCCAGGAACAGGCCCTTTGGACCTCCAAGCCTGGGCTGAACCAAATCAACAGTCTAAACCTATCACCCAATTGTTAAGCATCTGTTTCCATCTGCTCCACACTTAAGCATCTGTTAAGGCATACCTTGAAATGAAACGACCGTGCCCACCTCTATTACCTCTGCTCGCAAGGCATTCAAAACACCTATTACCTTCTGTGCAAAATACTTTCTACGTCTATCGTCCTTTAACATTTCACCTCTCAACTTGAATGTGTGACCACGCATTATTGAATACCTCACCTGGGGAAAAAAACATATCTCTATACACCCGATCTGTACCCTTCAATATTTTGTAAACCTCAGTCAGGACCCCTCAATCTCGTTTTTTCTACTGAAAACAATCATAAACTTCTTAACCTCTCTTCACAGCAAACATCTTCCATATCAGCAACATCCTCGTAAACCTTCTCTGCACCCTCTCCTAAATGTCCACATCCTTTTGGTAACTTGATGAACAGAAATGTACACAGTATTCTAAACGTGTCCGAACTAAAATCTTGTACAATTTTAGCATGACATGCCAGCTCTAACACTCAAAGCCCGGATCTATGACGACAAGCATGCCATATGCTTTCTTGACCGCTCTATCTATCTGTGCCGCCATCGTCATGGTACAAAGGACATGAACTCCCAGATCTCTCTGCTCATCAAATTTCTCCAAGGCTGTTCCGTTTACAGTGTAGTTGGTTCTAGAATTGGGCTTCCAAAAATGCATCAATTCACATTTGCCTCGATTGAATTCCGTCTGCCACTTCTCCGCTCAAATCTCCTGTCTATCTATATTCTCCTTCATTCTTTGACTGATCCCTATGCTTTCTGCTACTCATCAATCTTCGTGTCAAATGCAAATTTAGAGGCGATATACTGGGCTAGCAACCCTTGGAGACTGGAACATGGCAGCTGCTGGTATTTAAATCAATGAATAAAATCTGGAATATTAACCCCGATCAGAGAAACAGAGGCAACAAGTTTTACTTTGCTGAAAACCCATTCATTCTTGTCCCTTTGAAAGGGGAATTTGCCGCCATTAACGAGACCTGCCAACATATGACTCCAGACTCACAACAGTGCGATTCACCGATAGAATCCCTCTGACTCAGTTCAAGGTGAATTCAGAATAAACAACAAATAATGCTCAGACCATGATGGCCACACTCTGTGGGAGAATAAAGAAGAATAAAGCAAATACATGGATGACGGGGGAAATTGGGAGTCATCTCTGCGTGGACTCAAATTCAAGTGATTATCCAAACTCAACAGACACATGGATACACACACCGCCATCAAGTCAGGTCCATCGGGGAACTTCAGAAAAGGATTCAATTACCCGCTGAAGCGTAAACCTACGTGCCCAGGCACAATGTGGACAGGTCATTCGCCACTCCCATATGTGCGAAGGGATCACTCAGGAGGCCAACTGGCAGAGTCACCAGCAAGTATACAAATGGCATCAGGAGTCCGATTGTGCTGGTATTGCAGGTGTTCATCACATCCAGCAATGAACCATGTTTCGACGCCTCTTTCCAGTGGAGTTCCACTGTTTCCTAATGTAGATCAACGATTCAGATTTAGTTGTGGGAGTCATGATTTAGAAGTTTGCAGAGGATGCCACAATTGGTCGTGTATTTGATTATGATGGATATTGTCAGGGCCTGCAGAGATGTATCAATCAGGTGGAAAATAAAAATGGCAAATGGAATTGAGTCCAGAGTAATGAGTGGTAACGAATTTGGGGAGATGAAACAATAACAATGTGGATTCTGAGTGGTAAACAGTAACAAAGAGATCTTGGACTAGATATTCACAGGTCACTGAAGATTTTTGGGCAGGGAGCTCAGTAGGTCGAGAGTATGTTTGGAGATTTTCTGCTTTGGACCTCAGGCTGTGGATGATATTCGATCTTTATCAACCACCAGTTTAGGAAGCAACTAAATGAATGAGCACAAGTCTGATCAAAACAATAATCAACATTTTTAAAAATTGCAAGATAAAGTGCGGAGGGCTGAAGTATATCACCTTGACCATCAAGACGGCTTCACCACTCAATGCAGTTACCCCGATATATCTCTTAGTCATGCCGGTATGTGCCTTGGAAGGTAACATGCAATGGCAGCACGTTTGTGCGTCTTCAAACTTGTCCTTATAGTCAGTACAGTTTTTGAGCTTTGAGTGTTCTTCAACACCGCCGGGATGACTTACTCCACCGCCACTTGTAGGTTGCGCACTCTACTACAATTGTGCCTTAGCAGTGAGGGTAATAAACATTCAGGTATTGAACGTGGTACAGTTAAGTGACTGCGTTGTCGTGGAGGATGTCCAGTTCCTTCAGTGGTACTGAAGCAGCACACACCCAGGCAAATGGAGAAAGTACTGTTACACATCGAATTTTTGTCTTAAAGATGATGCAGGCTTCACGGAGACATGAGTTGTGTTAATAATCAAACAAAGTCGACTGAGGTACGTTTTCTTGTAGTCAACTTCTTTATGTGGGCCACCAGGTTCCATTTCTCCTTAATTTTAGCTGTGAGAATGAATACACGGAGGATTTCAGTTACAACGAAGCCATTGAATGTCAATAGAATATGATTAGATTCTCATTTGTCAAAGTTATCATCACTGTACTTGGTCCATGTGTGACCTAATCCGATCCAATCGCTGTCTGATTTCAAAGACCAGTTCCCGTGCTGTAAGAGACAGCACAGATTTACGAGGATGTTGTCAACTTTGGATAAAATGGAGCTTCGTGGAATGATTGCTCAGGCTGGGATTATTCTCCTTGAAACAAAATCATGGGATCTTGACAGGGTAGATACAGGTAGCTGGCTTTCTCTATGCTCTGAGGAGAGGACCAGAGGTCGTAATCTCAGAATGAGATATCGCTCATTGAATTCACCACTGAAGAGTAATTTCCATGCTCAGAGAATCTGTGGCTTTTTTTGGCAACCGAATAGGGGCTACGTTTTTTCAAACTGTGCCAGGTATTTAATCAGAAAGATGATGAAGTTTGTCGTGGTAAGTGAGCACAATGGAGTTGAAGATTATCAGATCAACCATGAGTTCGTTGTATGGTGGGGCAGACTCGGTGGGCTGAATGGCATATGTCCACTTTGTTTAACATTTGGTCTAACGCCAAATTATATTCATAAGTTCAGAATTGTGAGTGGATGGGATGAAGTGATAGAAAAGGTTTGTCAAACAGGCCAGGAACGAAGCTCATAAGCTCATGAAGAAGAAATGTGCTGTGACCTGGGGGCAACAAATGACACTCTGCACAGAACAGGTGGCTGTTTACAGAAGCTGTGATTGCTGCAGAAAATTAGTCGACCTTGTACAGTTAGCAAGTCAGTCATCACGCTGCATGTGAAAGAATGAAAGGTTCGTTTCATTGGAGTAGTTTTCTGCGGTTCCAATTCCGAGTGACTGTTTCAAATACTGATCAGATCATTGTGTGGACTGTTAGGTGAAAATAATCATGAACAATCCCACTGGATAAACTTGTGCTCCCTATCACTTGTTAGTTGTTTCTCTTTCTGTCGATGTAAATTCATAGAAAGGCAAGATAGAATGAGGGGCATAAAGAAAAATATGTGTTCCTTCTCATTGCACCAATTTAATTTACAACTAAATACAACATCTGCTCTCATTCTTTATTTCAACCTTAATGTGTCGTTTATTATTCGTGAATCTCCCGTGCAGTGAAGGGCAAGAACAAAATTCTCGATCCAGTGTATGCCAGAGGTGTGAGATGCAAAGTAAAAATGCAGTAGTGGTTCGTGGAATTAGCAACTAAAGTGTGACTCGAACCTGTGAATGCAGAGCAAGATTGTGTAGTAACCCACCACCGTAATCTCTCAGTCACTTCAGCACGTTTTGGAAAGGGGTGTCATGTGACCACATCAAGGTTACATTTGGTGAAAGTCGTGAATGAGAAATTTCTAGAGCTAAATTGAATCCACAACATTGTATTTCTACTTTCACCAGAATTACAATAACAGCAAGATCCAAGAAACAGCCATGCTCATCAGAATGAACATCTGTCATTGATTCATTCTGAATCAGAACTGTTTCAGGGATTCCTTGGTTCAGGGATAACTGTTCTAAATTTTCCAAGAAAGCAAGTGAATAAAATCTCGTCTTCAGGAAACTCCGTCAGCATCGTCTCTCATGACTTTACACCGCCGTAAACGCTGTTATTATCCTCTCCGATAGAATCACAGAATACTGCAGTGCCTGAAGATTATTTCAGTCAATCCAGTCTGTGACGATTCTTAGAAGAGCATCTCACCCAGATCTAGCTCCCTTCACTCTTCCTGCATATTTCACCTGAAGAAGGAGCAGCTCTCTCTCTTACGATTTCAAATAAACCTGCTGCACTATAACCTGGCGACCTGTAACTTCTGACCTTCTTCCGCACTACTCGTCGCTAATTCACTTCACTTACTTAATTCACTCCCTGGATACGAGAGGGCAGTTTAACACGGTCAATCTACCTAAACCTCAGCCCTGACAGCGGTGCTAACTACTGAGCATTTGTTCTATCACAGTGAGCAAAATCTGTACCATTTGTAATGGTTTTATAAGCTGGTAACTCAGGCTCATCGAGTCAAGCTGCGCCCATCAACCCAAACTCAATATATCTGAACACTACTCTGCGCTTTAGAGTCTCATTAATGCTGCAGGAAATGATTCTGCCCTCACATTAGAATGCTTTTACCCTGATTCTTCCTCAGCTTCCTGCTTCCAGTAAACACCTCAATCCGCAACAAGTCTGTCAAATTGTTTTCATTCCAACACAGACAAAGGATGCAGCTCGCAGAAGTCACATGTTTTCAGTTTCACAGAAACACTGCTTCCCTGAGAGCTGCAACCATTCTCCACATTGATTCAGGCAATGCTGTCCATCCTGTGACATGCCCCTTCGAGAATGGAATGATAGGTATCAATGCCCGCACTTGCGAACGGAGCGACAGTTTTAAAATATTTACATTGTCCCCAGTGGAGAATTGAGCCTTGTGACAGGCGGGGACACAATCCATTATACTATCCAGGGCAAGAGTGTCAATGGAGGCCCTTCAGCCAATTATCAAAAACAACTGTTTAGCGAACTGAATTCCATTTCACAACGTTTATCCCACAGCCTTATTTGTCTTGGCATCACAAATTCACATCTGAATATTTCTTTAGGTTAAAAGGGTTTCTGCCACTCTGAACATTACAGACAGTGTTTGCAAATTCCGAACAACCCGCTAGCTGATAAAACCTTTCCGCACATCTTCTCAACCCTTCCTGCCTTTTACCTTAACTCTCTGGCACCCGTTGATTGATCCCTCTATCAATGGGAAACTCTTTCAGTCTACCCTATCCATACCCTTACTCAACCATGTCTTCTCTACATCTCCTTTGCACTGCGACAAACACTACTCTATCCCACATGAGACTCCAGATGCGTAATATCGTGGTAGACTCTTAACTCTCATCTGTGAAATAGATGAAGGACTAGACATGAATGAATAGACTTTATGTAAAAAATCTCACTTAACCTTTCCCGTTTTTGTACCAATCCAATTTTCCTTTAAATGTCGCAAATGTATGTTCATCTATCACTTCCTCAGAAAGTTACCGGCACACATAAAGCACCCTCCCTCAACGCAAAAAAAAGTCTCCCATCTCTTTTTTAAAATCGGTTTTCCTCTTAAACATCTCGTCTTGAAATCTCTCTCCTGGAAAAAGGCAGCTATGGTTAACTCCATCTAAACCCTCAATAAATTATAAACTTCTATCTGGTCGCCAGTTAAATCACTATCCTCGAGTGAAACGAGTCTCAACTAAGAGAAAGTGAGGACTGCAGATACAAGAGATCAGAGTCGAGAGTGTGCCCCGGGAAAAGCACAGCATGTCAGGCAGCATCCGAGGAGCAGGAGAATCGGCATTTCAGGCAAGAGCCAGATGAATGGCACTTGCGCGAAAAAAATATTCTCCTGCTCCTCGGATGCTGCATTAACCCATTGTGGGTTTTCCAGCACCCCAATCTCGTGTCTGAAAGTAGTATCGACCTATCAGCCTTTCAAAATAACTCAAGTCTTATTCACTCGGCAACTTGCGCATATAAATATTTTGAACCAACTCCAGCTGAATAATATCCTTCTTATAACTGGGTGATCTGAACTAATCAACTGCAAGATTGACAACATGACCAACGGTAATTCCTTGGAAAAGAAATCTTATTTACGTAAATTGTCATGCCATGCAAAGAGTTCAAGGTCATTCCAAATGGTCAATTAATGTGTCAGTATTTATTTTATGAAAACTCTGTTGTTCTCTTATCTTAGAATTTCAGCTTAATTCTGCAAATCACCAAGACAAGTTCACAGGGTTCAATCATCATTCACAACTATTTCATCGTAATCTTTTAAATTGAAAAAAACATTTTGTGTAAAGCAAAAATCCACATATAGTTCTTGCTTCAACCAATAAACTAAATTCAAATTTTAGACCCTCATCTCTCTCCTTTGGTCATTCTATGACCATATGATAAAGGCATGGAACAAATCATTCCAATTCGATGGCATTACTTCCTCTTCCTTCGAAGGGGAAACCAAGGGCAGGCAATGTTGTTTCCTCATCTTCATCTAAGTGGTAAAGAAGAAGTTTATGGGTGCAACCAATATTGCCATTAGAAGTTAATATTTTAGCAATAATACACTTCACTATCGCAATACAAACAAAAAGACCAATTAAAACCGTAGGACTATACATAGCCGTATTAATTAGCCAGTTGCACATTTCTTCTTCATGAGTTTATGAGGCTGCTTCCTGATCTGTTTGATCAGTTTGATAATCCTTCTCGATTAGTTCATCCTATCCCGTCGGAATTCTAAACTTATCAATAAAAGAAGCGGTTAGACCAAATGATGCAGGAGTTCAAGTCGGCCATTCAGACCATCGAGTCTGCCCCAACATTCAATGAACTCATGACGGATCTGATAATCTTCAACTCCATTCTCCTGCCTTACCTCGACAAAGCTTCATCGTCTTTCTGATTAAATATCTGTCTGGCACAGTTTGAAAATACCCAACAACTCAGCCTCAACAGCGGTTTCGGGAAAGAGTTCCACAGATTCACTGGCCACTGAGAAAAAGAAATTACTCTTCATTTCCGACGTAAATAGGCAATATCTAATTGTGTGATTATATCCTCTAGTGCTCTCCTCACACCATAGGGAAACTGCAAATCCCTATCTACCCTGTGAAAATCCCATGAATATTTAACATTTATAAATGATATTACGTGATTATAGAGGTCTCTCTCCTCGCCCCCACCCCACACCTACTTTGTTTCAAGGAGATTAATCCCAGCCTAACCAGTCTTTCCAGGAAGCTCAATTTTATCCAATATTGGCAACATGTTTGTAAATCTCTGCTGTCCCCTGCATCATCCTTGCATATTATTAAGGCAGTAAGAGAAATTTATGAGAGGCAATAGTTGAAACTTCAGGCAAAGATGGGAATTGGAACTTGAAATCAGATAAGGATAGGAATCGGATTGTTCCACACAAGGACTAAATACTGTAATGAAAACTCTGACAAATGAGAATCTAATCATATCCCATGGACATTCAGTGGCTTTATTGTAACCTCACCCTCATGTAATCGTCCGCGGAGCGAGTATTTAGGAAAAACGGACTGAGACTGGCTATATAAACACTTTGACAACAGAGACTTCTGCGTTGGTAGTTATTTTTGTTTACAAACTCAATTCTTGCCTCTGTGAAGCCTGCATTGTTTGCAAGCCACAACTGAGATTTGGAACGGAACTCCCTTCATTTGCCTAGATGGGTGTAGCTTCAATTACACTTAAAGAACTGGACACCCTCCACGACAATGCAGTCACTTGATTGTACACTATTCATTATCTGAATGTTCATTCCCATCACCGCGAAGGCACAATTGCAGCGGAGTGCAGCAACTACAAGATGCACTGGAGTAAGTCATCCAGGCATTATTGACCCTCAAAGCTCAACATCTTTAAGGAAGATGAATTGAAATGGCACCAATTGCAAGTTACCCACCAAGGCACATAGCACCCTGACTTGGAGAGGTATCAGTGATAACCTCATTGTGTCGTGAAGCGGTCTTGATGGGCAAAGTTGAATACTTCAGCCCTCCATCTTTTATCTTACAATATTAAAAAATGTTGATTCATGCAGTGACTAGACTTGTGTTCAGTCCTTTTGGAGTTCCCTAAACTGTAAAGTTCTCCTATCATACACAACCTGTGGTCGACAACAGCAAATATCCAAAAATCCTTGAATTATCTGATTCCTCTCAAGATTAGAGTGGTGCTGGAGAAGCACAGCCGGTCCTGCAGCATCTTAGAAGCAGTAAAAATCGACGTTTCAGGCAAAAGCCCTTCATCACAAATGAGCATGGGAGCCTATGAGGTGGAGAGATACATTGGAGGAGGTGGGGCAGTGGAGAAGGTAGCTGAGAGTGCAGTAGGTGGATGAAGGAGGGGGTGACTGTGATACGTCACAGAAGAAGGTACAGCGGATAGTTGGGGTGAAGATTCGCAGGTGGGACAAGTCGGGAGGACGGTGTTGAGCTGAAAGGTTCGAACTGAGGTAAGGTGGGAGGAATGGAAATGAGAAAACTGATGAAGCGCACATTGATGCCATGTTTTTGAAGGGTCCCAAGGCAGAGATTGAGCGTTTCTTCATCCAGGCATCGCGTGTTGAGGTAGTGGCGATTGAAGAAGCCTAAGACCTGCATTTCCTGGGGAGAGTGGGAGGGGGAGTTGAAATATTTGGCCAAGAAGCAATGGGGTTGATTCTTGCGGGCATCCTGGAGATGTTCTCTGAAGTGCTCTGTGAGAAGACATCCGGTCTCCCCAATTTAATAGAGACCACATCGGGAGCAACGACGCAATAAATGACATGTGCGGAAGTGCAGGTGAAACTTTGAAACTTTGATGGATGTGGAAGGCTCCATTGGCGCCTTGGACGAGGTGAGGGTGAAGATATGGGTGCAGGTTTTGCAATTCCTGCAGTGTCTGGGTAAGGTGCCGAGGGGGAAGGGTGGATCATTGGAGGTCGTGGACTTGACTTGGTAGTTGCGGGGGGGGGGGGGGAGGAGCGGTGGGAATGGTCTTTAGGGAAAGTGAATAGGCTTGGGGAGGGACATATTTCCCTGGTGGTGGGGTCCGTTTACATGTGCCGAATCTGTCGGTGAATGATGTGATTTATGTGGAATTTGGTGGGATGGAAGGACCAGGGGTTCTGTCCTTTTTGTGGTTGGGGATGTGGGGTTCATAGACGGAGGTGCGTGACATGGATCAGATCTATTGGACGGCATTTCAAATCCATGGGAGGGGAAGTTCTGGTCTTTAAAGAAGAGGGGGATTTGTTGAGTTCTGCATTGAAACTAGTCCTTTGGGGGCAGATGAGGTGGAGGCAGAGGAATTGGAAATACAGGGTAGCATTTCTGCAAGAGGTGTAATGCACAGAGCTGTGGAAATCAGTGGGTTAATAAACATATGTCAGTAACACTGACATCCAGGGACATTTTTCCCTCCCCACCCCTATACACTTTGAAATAACACAGTTCCATTCACAAATACCTAGTCAAGTCCACGCCCTCCAATGACACAACCTCTCATCCCGGTACCTTCCTATGCAACTGCAGGAATTTCAAAACGTGCGCCCAAAGCCCCCTCCCCACCCCCACGGCCTCTGTCCAATGACCCAAAGGAGTCTGCCAAATCCAACAAAGTTTCAACTGCACTACCACACATGTCGGTTGTTGCATTCATTGCTCCCAAAGTGGTCACCACTACATTAGGGCTACCGGACATCTTCTCGAAGAGTGCTTCAGAGAAAATCTCCAGGGCACCCGCAACAACCAAACGCAATGCCTCGTGACCGAACACTTCCATTCCCCCCACAGTACAGAGGGCATGCAGGTTCTGGGCCTCCTCCACTGCCACTCCATCACCACCCGACGCCTGGTGGAAGAACGGCTTTTCTTCTGCCTCTGGACCTATAACTCCATAACATCAATGTGGATTTCACTAGTTTCCTCATTCCCGCCCCCTCCCAACGTACTCTATTTCCCATCTTCCACATTGGCACCGTCTTCCTGAGCTATCCATCTTTTTTTCCCACCTATCCGCTCCACCCTCTTCTCTGATCTATCATCTTGGTCCCCACCTCCATCCACCTATTGCACTCTTAACTAAATTATCCACAGCGCCACCCCTTCCTATTTATCTCTGAATCCTCGAGGCTCCCAATCTTATTTATGATGAAGGGCTTTTGCCCAAAGCGTGAATATTTCCTGCAGCTCGGATGCTGCCTGACCTGCTGTGCTTCCTCAGACCCACTCTAACCTTGACTCTGATCTCCAGCATCTGCAGTAAGCACTTCCGTCCAACTGATTCCCCTGTCCATTGATCTTCAGCGATCGTGAATGTCCACTCCAAGATCGCCTTGGCTGTCTACACCACACAGAATACTCACTGTTATTGCTTCTTCTCAAAAAAATCTTCAACAGTCATTGGTCTGGATTCAATTCCATTCGCCATTTTACCTTTCCACCTGATTGATGCATCCCTGCTGTCCCTGGCTTTCGAGGTCACGGTCAAATACACGACAAATTGTTGCATTACCAGCAAACGTATAAATCATGGATCCTACAACTAATGCTAAATCAGTGATCTACATCAGAAAACAGTGGAACACTGAAACAGTCTTCCAAATATGGGTTCATTGCTGGTTGCTATTAACAGCTGCAATAATAACAGAATTGATCCTCTGCTGTCATTTGTAAGCTTGCTGGTGATTCTGCCAGTTTGTCTCCTGAGTGATCACTTCTCACACATGGAAGTGGTGAATGACCTGTGCGCATTATGACTTTGCAAGTGAGTTTGCACCTCAGCAGGTAATTGAATCCCATCCTGCAGTCATCCTATGAACCTGACTTCTTGGCGACATGGGCTTCCTTGTTTCTATTTAGTATGGATAATCAGTTGAATTCGAATCCACCTGAAAATGTGTTGCTGGTTAAAGCACAGCAGGTTAGGCAGCATGCTAGGAATAGGAAATTCGACGTTTCGAGCATAAGCCCTTCATCAGGAATGAGGAGAGTCTGCCAAGCAGGCTAAGATAAAAGGTAGGGAGGAGGGATTTGGGGGAAGGGCAATAGAGATGTGATAGGTGGAAGGAAGTCAAGGTGAGGGTGATAGGCCGGAATGGGGTGGGGGCGGAGAGGTCAGGAAGAAGATTACAGGTTAGGATGGCGATGCTGAGTTGAGGGAACCGACTGAGACAAGATGGGGGGAAGGGACATGAGGAAACTGGAGAAATCTGAGTTCATTCCTTGTGGTTGGAGGGTTCCCAGGCGGAAGATGAGGCTCTCCTCCTCCAGCCGTCGTGTTGTTATGTTCTGACGGTGGAAGAGTCCAAGGACCTGCATGTCCTTGGTGGAGTGGGAGGGAGAGTTAAAGTGTTGAGCCACGGGGTGGTTGGGTTGTTGGTCCGGGTGTCCCAGAGGTGTTCTCTGAAGCGTTCCGCAAGTAAGCGGCCCGTCTCCCCAGTATAGAGGAGGCCACATCGGGTGCAGCGGATGCAATAGATGATGTGTGTGGAGGTACAGGTGAACTTGTGGTGGATATGGAAGGATCCCTTGGGGCCTTGGAGGGAAGTGAGGGAGGAGGTGTCTTTGCAAGTTTTACATTTCCTGTGGTTGCAGGTAAAGGTGCCGGGAGTGGAGGTTTGGTTGGTGGGGGGTGTGGACCTGACGAGGGAGTCACGAAGGGAGTGGTCTTTGCGGAACGCTGATAGGGGAGGGGATAGAAATATATCCCTGGTGGTGGGGTCCGTTTGGTGGTGGCGGAAATGACGGCGGATGATACGTTGTATACGGAGGTTGGTGGGCTGGTAGTTGAGAACCAGTGGGGTTCTGTCTTGGTGGAGGTTGGAGGAGCGGGGCGCAAGGGCGGTGGAGAGGGAAGTGGAGAAGATGCGGTGGAGGGCATCGTCGATCACGTCTGGGGGGAATCTGCGGTCCTTGAAGAAGGAGGCCATCTGGGCTGTGTGGTGTTGGAACTGGTCCTCCTGGGAGCAGATGCGGCGGAGACGAAGGAATTGGGAATATGGGATGGAGTTTTTACAGGGGGCAGGGTGGGAGGAGGTGTAGTCCAGGTAGCTGTGGGAGTCAGTCGGTTTGTAGTAGATGTGTGTGTTGAGTCGGTCGCCCGAGATAGAAATGGAAAGGTCTAGGAAGGGGAGGGAGGAGTCTGAGACAGTCCAGGTGAATTTGAGGTCGGGATGGAAGGTGTTAGTAAAGTTGATGAACGGTTCAACCTCCTCGTGGGAGCACGAGGCAGCGCCAATACAGTCATCGATGTAGCGGAGGAAAAGGTGGGGGGTGGTGCCGGTGAAGTTGCGGAAGATGGACTGTTGCACATATCCTACGAAGAGACAGGCATAGCTGGGGCCCATGCGGGTGCCCATGGTAACTCCTTTAGTTTGGAGGAAGTGGGAGGATTGAAAAGAGAAGTTATTCAGGGTGAGGCCCAGTTCAGTCAGTCGAAGGAGGGTGTCAGTGGAAGGGTACTGGTTGGTGCGGTGGAAAAGGAAGAAGTGGAGGGCTTTCAGTCCTTCGTGATGGGGGATGGAGGTGTACAGGGACTGGATGTCCATCGTGAAGATAAGGCGTTGGGGACCAGGGAAACGAAAATCCTGGAGGAGGTGGAGGGCGTGGGTGGTATCCCGAACATAGGTGGGGAGTTCTTGGACTAAAGGGGACAGAACCGTGTCGAGGTACGTGGAGATGAATTCGGTGGGGCAGGAGCAGGCTGAGACAATGGGTCGGCCGGGGCAGTCAGGTTTGTGGATTATGGGCAGGAGGTAGAAATGGGCAGTGCGGGGTTGTGGGACTATGAGGTTGGAGGCCGTGGATGGGAGAACCCTGAGATGATGAGGTTATGGATGGTCTAGGAGATGATGGTTTGGTGGTGGGAGGTGGGGTCGTGGTCAAGGGGGCGATAAGAGGAGGCGTCTGCGAGCTGGCATTTGGCCTCAGCGGTATAAAGGTTGGTGCGCCAAACTACTACCACGCCTCCCTTGTCTGCCAGTTTGATGGTGAGGTTGGGATTGGAGCGGAGGGAGTGGAGGGCAGAACGTTCTGAGGGTGAGAGGTTGGAGTGTGTGAGAGGGGTGGACAGGTTGAGTCGGTCAATGTCGCGGCGGCAGTTGGCTATAAATAGACCGAGGGCGGGTAAGAGGCCAGCACGGGGTGTCCAGGTGGATGGGGTGCGGGAGAAGGGGTCATTAGAGGGTGGGCGGGAGTCTTGGTTGTGGAAGTAGGCACGGAGGCGAAGGCGGCGGAAGAATTGTTCAATATCTCACCGCGGGTTGAACTCATTGATCCGAGGGAGTAGGGGAATGAAGGTGAGGCCCCTGCTGAGTACTGATCTTTCATCCTCAGAGAGGGGGAGGTCTGAAGGGATGGTGAAGATCCGGCATGGCTGGGAGCTAGGACCTGTTGTGGGACTGGAGCTGGGGTGGGGGCGGGGTTGGGGGGTGACAGAGATCGACGTTGGGGCGGGGTTAGACGTGGTGACGTTGTTCGGTTTGGGGGCGGGTTCAATCGTGGTGGCGGGGTCATAGCCACACAGACACAACTCCCATTTTCCCCGTTGTCCTTGTAGTTTTATTCTTCATTATTCTCCCACGGAATGTGGCTATCATTGGTCTGAAGAACATTTGTTGTTCATTCTTAATTCCCCTTGAACTGAGTCAGAGAGCACTTATTGGTGAACATCACTGCTGTGGATCTGGAATTACATGATGGTAGGGCTCGTTACTATCAGCAGATTTCCCTTTCAAAGGGCCATGAATGAATGAGTTTTCAGTAAATTAAAGTTATCGTCTCTGGTCCTGAGATTGGGTTTATTTTCCAGATTTTATTCATGCATTTAAATAACAGCAGCTGTTATGTTCCAGTCTCCAAAGATTATTCGCCCAATATATCGCCACTGCTGCATTTCTCCATTCAAAGGATGACATTGTCAATTCAGTTTATCCAAAATGGAGAGAGAATATTGGAATGGAAGCAATGTACTCTGGATTGGAGTGTTTACTGGGGCAAGAGACTGATGTGAGCAAAGACAACTCTTACTGTCAAATAAACCAAACATTGCTTGTTAAGGAAAATTTCTTATGCTGCTTTCAATGCATGGACCTCTCACTTAATGCTCCACTACGCTTCCTCTGAGCCAATCTTAAGTGCAGGTTAATGCTGCTGCAGAATCTTAATAATATAGTAAATGGAGACCAGTATGCCCTTCCACCTCGCCTTTGACCAGGAGCACTCCCAGCCTCAAAATTTCTCGAGCTTCTATTCTGTTATAGAAATACTGCGCCTTTACCAATCACGTTATTTCTGCCACAGAATAGCTCCACGTGCTTATTTCCACCCCCACTTCCGATTTGGTATTCACGGATGCGCCACTAGGTTTGATTGATACCAGTTCTAGGAACTGGGATTATGTGACCAACTGCAGCAATGTGTACTTCTTTGTGTGGGGAAGTTGGTGAAGACATTGTTATTGAAACACACATTGCTACAATATCCCGCACTATCCCCTGAAACGTCATTTTTTCTAGAAATCTACCAAACTCATTATTCAACATGAAGTACTCTATGGAACTACCACAGCGTTTGGGGATATCAAATTTAAACATTCAGCCAATTCTGAATACCTACATGTCTGCTATTGCTCGCCGCATATTCCTGTTGTGAATCTGCTACTTTTCCTAACATATCCTTTGTCACTGTAATTATTGTTGATTTTAAACAGAATGTCTGCATGACTCAGTGATGGTTTTAATATTAAAATATTCTGCATTGTTGGTGCAGTAACCTCTTTTGTATCCGAGTCACTGAAGCTAACGTTCCCCCATTTTACACCTTGTGATACATGCTGAAGAAACACACAACGGAATTAGTTGACTTTACGTGAAAACATTCTCCGAGATTATGACTTTTTCCATCAATCTCCTCTCTCTCACATTTCTGAGAGTCAGGATTCAGACTCACTCATTCTCGGAGAATTCTCTCCCTGCCACAAACATTTACCTCCTTGAGGTTCTCCCTCCCATTTCCCTTACAATCGCTTTCGCATTGCCACCTATTCAGTCTGTGCTACTGCGATCACTGTTGCTGGGTGACCATGACCAAGAGTCATCATCAGGACCTTCGAACCAGTTGATCCATTTCAATACCACAGTTGTGAGATCAATCCTCATGCAGCAGCTTTTAACTGACATGAACCAGCGATAATTTAAACATCAGGCTCAGGAACAGGACACAGGGCAGCATTGAGGACAACAACAGTTATTCAAAAAACATCAGTTTCTGTGGATTTCCACATCGTTTATTTCACGCGTTCAATCGGTTCTTGCGAGACTATTATGTGTCGTTATGCAATTCACATTATCCCAGGGATGTGATTGCACTGGAGGTGATGCTGGGAAGATTTGCCAGGATCTTGTCTGGACTGAACAAGGGAGATTGGCAAAACTGGAATTCTTTTACTTAGAGAAGAGTAGATTGAGAGGGGTTATGATTCAGATGTACACAATACTGAGGGATATGGATAACGTACACTGAAATAAATGTTCATTTGATAGAAATTTCGATCACGGATGGCAATCGATTTAAGGTCAGAGGCGGAAAGATTAGAGTGAATGCGTGGAAATAAACGTTTTCAACCATTGGGTCGTTGAAATCTGGGATCATTGGAGCACCAGACTGAAGTGCATTTGAAAAATAACGCCGAATAAAACAGCATTTATTGTAATCCTCCAGCTTCTGATTTGTGGGATTGTTTTGTATTTGGGAAATGTGTCAATTATCAGCCGGAAAGCTGTCCATATTCCCCTGGCGATTATCCATCTGTGGATCGAGAAACAGGTAATGTTTTAGTATGATGATATTTTTCAAATCTTTGAGCCTCCACAGTTTCCATTTTGGAAAGCCTGTTAAACACGTTTCATATTATCCCATTTGTTGCAAACTCGCACAGTTAATTCCACTGTCCAAAAGGAATTAGATCTATCTCTTTGGTAAGATTGAATGTTGCCGGTGAATCTGGTAAAGTAATAACAAATAGTTTTGCTGTTGTGCACAACAGAGCGCTCAAGCAGGAATAAGGAAGAGTCTTTTTGCTGGGTTTTTCGCGCAGAGATCAGTGAGTATTAAATGGACTCAGTTCCGTTCCTGGTCATTGTGACCAAATGTTCAAGGCAAGAGATGGCAATGATGGTGATGCTTGACACCTACAGGGCCATTCCTCCTCACTAGAGTCACCATTGTATTACAGATCAGGTGAGTGGGAGAAATGATGATCCTTATGGCAACCTGAGACAACGCGACAATGAATCCGACGTGTTAGTCTCACTCTATACCATAAGCCAGTTAGCCAGCGGAATGGGCGAACTAGCTTCCGTTTACTGCAAAGCTACAACAAACAGATCAGTATATTCACAATTTGTAGTAGTTCACCTAGAATCAGCGGCGACACCTTTCAACGCCATCAGCTCTTCTTATACTTAACTTCTTTAGTTGCAGTTGTTATACAGTTTCTTTCCAATGAACGCTAAACAATGTGTCAGTGTGCCACTTTTGCATCTCCATCCAAGCAGCCCAGAATCCCTGTCCCTGTTAAATTCGCTCCTTGAGTGTCTGCATGCGGCTTTTCATATATTCTGGAATCAGCTTCGATTTTTTTTTCTTTCTGAAAAACTCATCTCAGATTTCAATAACTCTCAGAGTATATACCTGCTGTAAACTTCTTTGTCGTTTCTCGCTGTTTTTGAAGCTCTAATCTTGAGTTATACACTCACCTCAACGAGGGTATTTCCCTCCTATTAATCCTTACCAACCTCACATAAGCTGAAAAACATCCATTAGGTCACAACTCAGTGTTCCTGATTTGTTCCGCTTATTCTTCATCTATCCCACCATCCCATTAAACCCAATAATTACCTTTCACTTGGCTTTATCTCCCGGTATATTTCATTTCAGTCGTCTCGAAAGATTTTGGATCAAGGGAACTCTCACCATATCGTTCCTAAACATATTCCAAACCCAACCCCCGTGTATTTCATTATGTCTTTATATCCAGGTAAATTTCGTCCTGCGAAATGATGTTGGGTCGAATTCAATGCATGAAAACTTACCACTATGCGATGCAATCTCATTGCCGGGAAAGATGTGGGCTATTGCAATTATAGCTGAATGGGTTGGCTGCAGCAACATTGATTCAAATCACAGTAACATATGTGAAAGTTGTGCTCATTTTAGTTTCTTCTCAACTTATGCTGAAGTAACGCAGTGAGGAATCAACTAATATTATAACACACACATAAGGGGGCTTGTTAAGTGTGAGGTTATGAGCCCAGGGTAATTTTGATTAACGTACGCCAGAGATTGTTCAAATTTCAGGCTCATGCGATTGTCAGATAGCGATGTTGAGCGAAATAGACTGTCTTGGCTAATACCAGTTTCATGAAGTTGTGAGTGTAATGTACCTTAAAGGGTGCTGAAATGTCTGGCGAGCTCATGGAGTCCAGAATAAGGAAACAACATAACATTTGGTCAAAATAACTAACAGCTTTGTTACATGGATAAATAAAACAAATTAGAATTCGCCTAATCAGTTTAAATTATGCCCCAGTCAACTTTGAATATGGTATTTTAACAATGTTAAAATTAGTGAAATGATCCGACGGATTGTGGGACAAATATCAGACATGATGAACAGTTACCCAGAGTGGCAAAGAATAACAAAGAGAGCAGGTTAAAGACCAACAGATGTCGGATGCTGGTAAGATCTCCGAGAGGTGCCTATCTGGAGAAATAGATTGCATAGAAAAAAGCATCAACACCGACCTGGAGAGAAAATCTACAGAGGAAGATACAACGAGAAGATTCGACAACCGGCTGGTTTTTAAATTTGAATATTTTTGTAAATATTAATGGGATCGGGGTTGGGGAAGGCTTTTCAAACCAGAATTATAGAACAGAAGTTTAAAGACAGGTTTAGAGAAAGGAGTTGTAAGTAGTTGTAAGATAATTATTCTCTGTAAAATGTAAAAAAAGTTATAAAGTTCTTATTTTTAACTTTAAATACTAATATTTGCCATAGTTCTTTGCATTTTGAATTTTAACAGAATACAGCACGGGTTGAATGCTTTCGGTTTTGCTGGTTTACATTAGCAGAGGAACTTGCCCCGTTACGTAACACCATTTACTGTGGTTGCTTTGTTGTTTCGCTCATTTGTGCATTATGCCTCATTAACGATTTTGAAGTTGTCCGCTTGACGCAAAAGTTCCGTGCTTTTGCTCCATTGTACCTGAGGGAAGAGTCTCCAGAGTATATTTCTATATTTTCCCCTATCTCAACATCTTCATCTCTCTCTCAGATAAATGATACTGGCAGGAAGTTCCCAATCAAACTTGCTGATTTCCAGCACTTGAGGATCCTGGTTGTGCCGATGAGGGAGAGCTTTAGAGCGCATTCGCGCTTGCCTCCCCTCAAATTGCCTGCAGGTGGATGGAAATAGATGAATTACCTGCCGATGGACACAGCTTACTCCAAGCGGAAGGGATAATCAGCACCTTCGCGTGAACAATGAGAGGGAATGAGTAGGTGATATTCTAGAAACTCTTTGCAGTTTCGAAATCCGAGAGCAAAGTGGGATGTAATTGGATCTGAGTGACTCTCAGCTGATATAGTGTTGGAAATGCAAGAGTGTCCAGGGGCATGATCTTCGCTTCGTAGCTTGTGTTAATACTGGCATGATAGAATTTCAAACCGCCTTCGAGCCTCGGTTGTTTGATTTCACTTCGGCCCTATCAACAGTGAGATAAAAAGTTGCAAATTATGAAGTTGCACCCCTTGAAATAACTTTGTGTTTTGGGCTCAGAAGTGTGATTGTAGTGGGCATGACACAAAACCATGCGCGGTGAAAGAGGAATAAATGTTTCAGGATGTTCACACACAAAACCCAACTCTGAATAAATCCACCATCTGGATGTTCGCACAGTTCTGAATGTTGACCTTTAGGAAATGGGAACGTGAAATGATTGGAAACAGCGCTGAACAGGTTGATAGGAATGGTGTGGTATATGAGGCATTGCAACAATAAAGATCATTTGGAAAGGTGGGACAGTTCTCCTTGGATAGAAGAAGGCTGAAAGCTGGCTTTATTGAATCTTTCCAAGTCATGAGTCGTTTAGACATAGGAAAGAAGGAAGGGAGAATGTTCACTACGCCTGAAAGGATCGAGAACGATTCGGTAGAGTTTTAAAGTCAGCAGTAAAAGAAGAAAAATGTACATGAGGAAAAACGTTTTCGCAAATGGACTGGTTAGGGTCAGTAAACTATTGCATGACATTGAGAAAGATACAGTTTTAATCGAGTTATTTAAAAACTAATTGGATGGTTATGTTAAAATTAAAAGTGTGCAGAGTTACAGGGAGATGGCAAAAGAATGACATCAAAACAGAAGCACATTTTTCTCTGTGGAAAGCCAGCACAGCTAAGGTGGTTTGTGACACATTTGTGATTCTGAGTGGAATCACGATTCGACCAACAGAATGCAGGGAGTTAGATTTCGGTGAAATTGGCAAAGCCAGGACTCATCCTGCAGGGTGTCCTGCCATCAGACACAGTGCACTTCACTATTAAGATTACACCAGAGTAAGAGCCAGAGAAGGCAAATTGGTTAATTGTACGTTTTGTCAGCACAGGAGTTACCAACAATGAGGGAAAGTGGAAATACTGGTGATTTTTTCACATTTGATGTGTATACGGGAAACAGGGAGCTGAGGAAGACACAAGGTAATGCTATTGAGATCTGACTACAGGAGCAGCAAATACTTTGGACAGAGCAGAGGAGAACTTTGAAATCTTGAAATCTGGTAGATGGGCCGAGCGTGCTTTTACAAGGCCACACTGTTACAACATGTAATGTGTCCTTGTTTCTTAGCCTTGTGTTGTTGCAAGGCAAATGTCGCCGTTACACTGCAGGAAACTCCATGTTTCAACGACAGGGCAGGCATCATTTAACAAAGGATATATTGCGAAGCCTTTCACATAAATTGTTGCATTCCACCTTAGTGTCTTGCTTTGTTTCCTTCCCAAGTGACCTGTCATTGTGCCTGCACTGATGGTGTTTTGCTTCTTCTGCGTGCCTTTTACAGTCTGAGTGACATGATGAAGCTGTACTCCCCATCCTCTGATGCAATTTTCCACTTCAATTCAGCTCACCCTAACTTCGCTATCTGAGACCATGTCCCTTGCTTCGGTTTGAAGCACTCGTCTT
Source organism: Hemiscyllium ocellatum (assembly GCF_020745735.1). Taxonomy (NCBI): domain Eukaryota; kingdom Metazoa; phylum Chordata; class Chondrichthyes; order Orectolobiformes; family Hemiscylliidae; genus Hemiscyllium; species Hemiscyllium ocellatum. The sequence goes on from NC_083446.1 coordinate 20,081,420, forward strand.
AGACCCAATCTGTCCTCCTCCAAAATAAACACGAAACTCAGCCACACTGTTAACATGCAAACCAGCGACACCTTCATTCCGAGGTCAATCATTACTTCCGTCTCATTTCACATTCTCAGCTACCGTGCTCTGTGGTTACTTCTAGAAATCACTATTATTATAAACTGCTGCAACATCCGCCAATATGAAATAAAAACAGAAAGATTTAGGAAATTTATGCATCCACGCACAAACGACAATAAGGAATGTAACTGTTGGGACAAACGTTAATGCAAGCAGATTGCAAAATCTTAGTCTGAAAATTTTGCTGCAATTGTTTTGCTTTTAATGAGCACACACATTGACTTCAGTGCAGAACCATCCCCAAGATGAAGGGAATCCTTGGCTTTGAAGATGCATTGAGAACGCTCACTGGATTCATCCGATAATAGGAGGACTGTCCTCCGGGAGCATCTGAGTAAAATCATTCAATGTCGAATGGGGTTTCCAAACATGAGTGATGAAGAGAATGTCTCCATTCATAAATTAAACGGTGGGTAGGATTTAACACAGGGACACATGAACAAACTAGATAAGAACACAGAATAATGATAAACAATAGATTGTAATTAATTTTTGGAAAGTATTGATTTGAGATTCTTGGTGGTGTTGTGGTTCTGCTCGCCGAGCTGGAAGTTTTTGCTGCAAACGTTTCGTTCCCTGGCTAGGGAACATCATCAGTGCTGTTGGAGCCTCGTGTGAAGCGCTGCTTTGATGTTTCTTCCGGTATTTGTATTGGTTTGTTCTTGCCGCTTCCGGGTGTCAGTTTCAGCTGCAGTGATTTGTATGTGGGGTCCAGGTCGATGTGTCTGTTGATGGATGTTCTTGCCGTTTCCGGGTGTCAGTTTCAGCTGTAGTGGTTTGTATATGGTGTCCAGGTCAATGTGTCTGTTGATGGAGTTTGGGGATGAATGCCATGCTTCTAGGAATTCTCTGGCTGTTCTCTGTCTGGCTTGTCCTATGATAGTGGTGTTTTCCCAGTCAAATTCATGTTGCTGGTTGTCTGAGTGTATGGCTACTAGAGATAGCTGGTCGTGTCGTTTTGTGGCTAGCTGATGTTCATGGATGCGGATTGTTAGCTGTCTTCCTGTTTGTCCTATATAGTGTTTTGTGCAGTCCTTGCATGGTATTTTGTAAACTACGTTAGTTTGGCTCATGCTGGGTATTGGGTCCTTTGTTCTAGTGAGTTGTTGTCTGAGCGTGAATGTTGGCTTGTGTGCTGTTATGAGTCCTAAGGGTCGCAGTAGTCTGGCTGTCAGTTCTGAGACGCTCCTGACGTATGGTAGAGTGGCTAGTCCTTTTGGTTGTGGCATGTCCTCGTTCCTCGGTCTATCTCTTAGGCATCTGGTGATAAAGTTGCGTGGGTATCCGTTTTTGGCGAATACCTTGTATAGATGTTCCTCTTCCTCTTTTCGCAGTTTTGGTGTACTGCAGTGTGTTGTGGCCCTTTTGAATAGTGTCCTGATGCAGCTTCGTTTGTGTGTGTTGGGGTGGTTACTTTCATAGTTTAAGACTTGGTCTGTGTGTGTTGGTTTCCTGTGTACCCTTGTGGTGAATTCTCCGTTGGGTGTTCTCTCTACTAACACGTCTAGGAATGGGAGTTGGCTATCCTTTTCCTCTTCTCGTGTGAATCGAATTCCTGTGAGTGTGGCGTTGACGATTCGGTGTGTTATTTTTCTATATCTGTGTTTTTGATGATTACAAAGGTGTCATCGACATATCTGTTCCAGAGTTCGGGTTGGATTTGTGGTATGGCTGTATGTTCTAACCTTTGCATAACTGCCTCTGCTATGAGTCCCGAGATTGGTGATCCCATGGGTGTTCCGTTGATTTGTTCGTATATCTGATTGTTGAATGTAAAGTGTGTGGTAAGGCACAGGTCCAGTAGTTTAAGTATGCCGTCCTTGTTGATAGGTTCGGCCTCCTGTGTTCTGACATGTATGTCCAGTAGGTTGGCTATTGTTTCTCTGGCTAGGGTTTTGTCAATTGATGTGAACAGTGCCGTCACGTCGAATGATACCATGGTTTCTTCTTTGTCTATGTGTGTATTCCTGATGACGTCCAAGAATTCCTGTGTTGATTGTATGGAGTGTTTGGATCCGCTGACTAGGTGTTTCAGTTTTTGTTGTAGTTCTTTGGCCAGTTTGTATGCTGGTGTCCCTGGTAGTGATACTATGGGTCTGAGTGGGATGTCTGGTTTGTGTACCTTGTGTACTGTGGATGAGGAATTTTATTTACATGATTTTGAAAATGCTGTACCGGAAAAATGCAAGTTTGGGAAGTAAACGAAAGACGTCTTTCAAATAACACAAGGTTTTAAGTGACTAAATCAGCGGTATTATCTCTTTCGAGTAAATAAATAAGTAGAGTCTCAGATTCAAAACCATTGGTCAATGGTCCAGAAAAACTTGGACCAGAGTTTATTCTGCTTGAGCTATTTAAATCCTAAACGAACTTCCAGAAAGAATGATAGAAGCTGAGTCCAGAGTGTTTCATAAGACTCATCAACAAAAAGACCAGTAGAGAATTTACATTTGGGAGAAAGTCAAAGTGCGTGTAAAAATTTCGAATTTTGTTTACTTATCAAAAAAGTCTTTTCATGAACACGTCCTGCTGCATAAGATGGAATATAAAATATTCATGAATTTTAAAGGTATGGCATATTATTCAACGTGGAATATTGTAAATGGAAGATTGCAAACAGCAATTGCTTCCTAATGAGAAGGAATTGAATTGTCTCGAGGAGACATAATTTCTGCTTTAAATATTTGACAAGATTTTCATCACATTACGTGCATTTCATGCTTTCTGATCTCCATCCTTTAACTTCTCGAAGTTGTTTCTGTCTTTTTAGTCTTTTTTAGCCCTCTGTTCTTTCCTACAGCACGCAATTTTAAACTGAAAGAAGCTCTGACCAAATCTGAATGCAATATTTGAACGGTCCCTTGTGATCAATCTAAGTCCTTTTTGATTATTACAATGACTTTTGAGAGTTTACAGCAAATTGAGTAACAAGAAACGAGCTCAAAATGTTTTCTTTTCTCTGAATTTAACGCAGTGCGCATGGGAAACACCATCCATTTGTTGAATAATTATTTTCGGTTCTCTGTCCAGACACGTTGTTACGTTTTAAAAATTTGCAGCATGCTTGTTGGTAATGAGTCATTTTCAATTTTTAAAAATTGGTACTTTCCAATCAACTTGGCTTTGCTCAACATTGCCTTCCGTCCTGAAACTTCAACACAATGACAAATTGAAGCTGCTCCATGTGCGTGTCAAACTTAAAACCTCCACTCAACACAGCCTACTACATTGGCACAGAGTTACCTGCTACACCGGATCCACGCATTAATGTTTACCGCGATATTCCTGGTTGTATAAAAACGGATGGGAAAATGAGTATCTCTGATTCCACGGCTGGTACCTGGAATTATATGATCACCTTTACCAGTGGTTCCAACATTCTATGAGGAAATTGACGAGTTGCTCATTGCTAAGATAAGTTAATTATTTAATAATATAATTGCAATATTTCCATCCACTACACCCTGGACCTTTCTATTTTGATTTTAATTCGTAGAGATCTTTTAGTTTTAGTTTTGAACAGACTCAATGATTGATCTCCACAGTGCCTGCTGAATCAATTATAAAATTTGATAACAATTGAATTCTTCTATCTCAGTCCGCTGTTTGGGAAGTGTTCCCGTTGTTGGAAATTCACTTCCCTGTGAATCTGCTGCTGCTCGCAGCATGCCCTGTGGTACTACACAAATTTTCCTTCTGCCATTTGCTTACTGTGTTGCTGTGATCTTACAGTGACTTGGTGTCACTCGGCCCAGGAAAAGAACACAGGCCAAGGTTGAACAAAATAAACTTTATTGGTAAAGAGTCACTCCTGTCGTTTTTTTTTTGCGTTGTTCAATTCAATTTTCAGTTAGTCTTATTTAATAGTTTGAAATTGTTCACTATGTTCATAAGTGCGATCGGTCAAAAATATCTGTCCAGAAGAGAGGGAGTGCTAGTTCTGCCACTAAGCACTGTGGACTCTCCTCGAGTCGGGAAAACAGTTCTTCAGAGACAGTGTTATATTGCCCCGGTCACGAAACTTTTCATTTCATCAGCTCCAATTCTTGATAGAATTCAATTCAACAGATCTTGTTACTTAGTCATTTCTTTTTTTCTGTTCAGATCATGTGAGCAGAATGCCACATTGGGAATGCGCTTGACCAATCGAGCAGAGGTGAGGCCATACTCTGGGAAGTGGACTGTGCTATTTATCATTTCACCAACACCAGGGAGAAGTGTCTTATTCTATGCACAATTCACTCAACTCAGTTAATGATATGGTCAGATGTGCAGTGCATATGCGACGAGGTGTCTGAGAGGTTAAAGTGATTAACGACTGACTCATTGTTCTCTACAGGCGTCGGATCGAATCGCATTCTCGACGCTTATGGAGTGCAGTCGTTCATCACGCTGTTTTTGTTTGGGTCTCGGCTAAAGTGAAATGCAGACTGTCTTCGGATAATGAAAAGGAACACGGTTTTCGTTTCGAAGACAAGTTATTGTGAGCTTTTATCGAATGAATGAGATGCAGGAAAAGCAAGTAACGAGAGATAGCAAGCGCATGTTTATCCAAAGGAATGTCAATGAGTATTTTGTCAGATGAAACCTGTAGAACAGTGGGTAGAAGTGACAAAAGCACAGTCAGACAGCAGAACATAATGGAGATATTAAAAAAGGGGAACAAGAAGGGTTCAGGGACAGTCCTGGCTGTGAATGTACAACAGAGAGCTTGCTAATGTAGGTACTGTGCATGGGCATTGAAGCAGTTACACATTGGTCTCTCCCTTTCTCGTTGCTCTTGCCAGTGATGAATGCTCAACATGAGACGCAGACAAAGACAAGAAGTGGGAAGCAAACTCCCTCTCTTTATGAACAAGTGGAGAAGAACATCATGTTAATTGCAGGGACTGACCAAAACTGCGGATCAATAATCGCTGACTAATGTAGAACAAACAAGGGAAATCATTTAAATTTCTTTTATTCTCTTGTCATTAATAGGTATATAGCAGTAACAACCGTGTGGCCAAAAGAAGACAACGCCTCATTTCATGTTGGTTAAAAACATTATCAAACATTTTCGAAATGAGATCTATTGTGATCATTTTATATATTTAACAAGTTCAATTTAATGAATATAAACCTCATTCCCTCACAGGAAATATAACTGCTGATTTTCTCAAATGCATTATCCTTGCTGAATAGCAGTTACTCAGCATGAATCATATGATGTAATATTTATTGAAAATCCGCCATTTAGCACTATTATCTTACGTCCCATTGAGTGCAATAGAAAGTGTTTCACAAAGTATACTTGGGTGGTGATTAAAAATAAGGTAAGGTTCTCATGTTGTGGATAATATACCTGTATTTGGATTCAAATTTAATAGTGCAACTACTCTGTGGCCCCCAGGGATGCAATCAGTGAGGGCAGGGTAATTCTATGATCGTGGTAAAAACAATGACTGCAGATGCTTGAAACCAGATCGAAGGGCTTTTGCCCGAAATGTCGATTTCACTTCTATGATCGCATTAAGGCGCATTAGCTGCCGGGGCTTCAGCTCAAATAGCACCTTGAGCAGCTTCTCTTGACATGGAGCAGCAGGGAGACATAGGGCATCAGGCTGGAAGCTCCACCCTCACATGGAGCAGTTTCTATTGACATGGCTCAGCAGGGAGCATTGGGACAGCAGACGGTAAGCTTCAACCGCATCTGGAGAAGCCTCTATTGACATGAAGCAGGGAGCATTGGGACATCAACCTGCGATCATCAAACTCACCTGGAGCAACTTCTATTGACATGGAGCTGGGAACATTGGGACATCAGGCTGGGATCTCTAAATTTACCTAGTGCATCTCGAAATCATGCAGTTCATGGTTATTTTATGAAATCGAAAGCGAACATACATTCTTACACAGACATATAAATTTGAAGCTGAAAAGCATCTCAGAAGATAGATTCAGATAACCATTGATTTATGTCTGGATTAATGGGCTATCCTTATCTGCTGCGAAATTGATATTGTAGCCAGAAATTCCCAGCAGCTGTGCAAGAAGGAGATGGTATATGGAACACTTTCCCCGTGAACGTGCTTCTGTTGGTTTGCAGTTGCATATGTAAAAATGTATGAAAGCATAAAAAGAGATCGCATGGCTAAACAGATGCGTCGAGGTTTTTGAATCTCAGTTAAGTGATTTCGAATGGCTGCGCTGCTATTTCGGTGGATCAACTGTAATGCTGCAGCATGATGAAATGTGGGTCAAATTAAAAAAGAAGGGGTTTGCTTCTCAAAGACTTGACAGTGATGGGTGCGAATATAGACTCAGACAAAGGGGGCAGTGCCTGTCCTGACATAACAATGTTTGCGTCCCAAATGAAATATCGCGGGATCAAACAGCTCTATCGCTGCTGTTTCATTTCAGAAAAGTTGAGTTTTCACTGGAGCCGAAAGCAGATTTTTAGACCATCGTTGTTGTGAAACAAAGTCCTGCAGTGATTCGACTCATTGTTATTTGGTGTTTTGGTATAATGGGAAAATGTTTGCGATGTCGTGTGTTCCATCATATCACTGCTGTCCTGGAGATGGAAGGGAAAGAAAATCTAATCGAGACTGTGGTTGACGAAATTCACCTTTTACGGCTCATTATTATTATGTGCTTTCTTTTTCCCTTTTCGGCACTTGCTGGGACGTTCTATTGCACTAAGGCCAGTGGCAACCTGAAGTTTGAACTTACCCTGCTGTTAAGTCACTGGATGTAGGCTCCAGTCGACAGGGGTGTGTGGTTCAAATCCCACCTCTGCTATTTCGGTCGATCACGTCCAACGCTGCCGCATATTAAGATGCTGTTTTGATCACTGCTGTATTGACGTTCAAAAGAAAAATGGGTTCGCTTCCCAGGGAATTAACTGTGGCGTGGGAAAGTGCCGAACTCCTCAAAATGTCTGTGCTGTCATGATGGCGTTTTCCTCCTGCGTCGAAAATCGCAAACAGCTTTACTGTTGCGTTATGTTCCAGGCAAGTTGAGTTTTTACTGGAACCGAATGGATACTGTTATTTCATCGCTGTTGTGAAACAAAGTCTTGCGGTGACTCGACTTGTCGTAATTTGGTTTTCTGGCGAATGGGAAAATCGTTCCAATGAATTTCGTTTTCATATGTTATTGAATTTCTCCCATTTCCTTCATTTCCGTCCTGGAGACATCAGAAGAGAAAGGTAATCTAATCGAGACTGTGATTGGTGAAATTCACTTTTTATGGCCCATTCTTATTATGTTCTTTCTTTCCCTCTTTTCTGCATTGTATGGGAAGTGTTGGTGCACTATGGTTGCAGTATGTTTGAAAGAGTAATTGGAATTGCCCTCTTGTTAGTTGTGAGATTACTTTATGCCTCATGCCCTCGGACTGTCTCACATTTAGCATTCATACTTTGCTGTGTCTGAAAATTCATTTGGTTTGCCAGTTTTGTTTGTGTTCCGTGTTAAATGCTTTCTGTTTGCGATTCACTCAATACATTACGAGATAACAGGGTTTCTGAGGTAACTTCTAGCAGCAAAATTTCTCAACTGAAGATCTGGGAAAATTTCATTAAGTATTGTCAGTCGGAGCAAAAGTAAAGAAGTCGTTTGTTTCTGGAGCGTTTCACAATACTGCCTTTCCCGTGAGCAGTCGAACAGACTAAGTGATTGTGCCACAGACTGCGACGGCAAGCTCCATTACAAACTAATCCTTTCAAGCCGGTGTAAGGAACGCAATGTTATTGGGATACACCGCGTGGAAACAGATACTTCGGTGTATCTCGTCCATTCTGACCACATAGACAAAATTAAACAAGTCCAATTCCCCAGCATTTCGCCCCAATCCCTCTAGACGCATTCTATCCAGAAACTCATCAGGTTACCTTTGCAATTTTCTGATTGTAATAGCCTCCTCCACTTCCTCTGGTATTCCATACACGCACAACGTTCTGTGTGGGAAACGTGCCTCAGGTCTTGTCAATTTCAGACCACTCAACTTAAACCTATGCTCTCGAGTTTTCAACTCGCCCCAGCTTGGATAAAACGCGTAAATACTCAGTTTAAAAACCTTCCATAAGATCATGTCACAGTCGTTATGCTGCAGGGCAAGTTGTCCCAGCCTATTCCACCTCGCCCTGCGATCCAATAATTGACGACATCCTTGAGTATATTTTGTAATCAATTTCACGTGTCATTATTTTTGCATTTTCAAGATGTCAATCACGCTGGATATCAACGAGCTATTGGAAACAGAAAGGTGAAACGTAGAATGGCTTCAACTTTCAGTGCTCGACACCACAGAGCCGCTGCACGGGCCAGCGCGGTTTGTTTCTGTAGTGTAGTGGTCATCACGTTCGCCTTACCTGCGAAAGGTCTCCACTTTGATACTGGACAGCAACCTCTTTGTTCTTCAACTGCAGCCTTTAATTAGACAAGAACGGAGCTTACTTGCTTGCTTTCCCATCTGCAAACCTGCCTTCGAATTTGCTTGAAGAAATCTGATCTCGTACTGAAATGTAATGCAATTCTAATTAATTAGTGTGCAAAGCATTGTAAAGCTTTTCTCCAACTTGATTCTGATCATATGCCATTCTGTTTGAGAGTGTAGTTAGCGCGTTCTGATCTTTCCTCGAAAAGCAGTACCGCATTTGCATTCCTTGCGCAAACGGCCCGCTTCAAAGACAGGGAAGAAGCTGATGCGCTGGTGTCACAGTACACCACGGATTCCTGAACTAGTCTGTCTGTCAAATGTACCCCAAAGTCGTCTCTGAAAGACTTCATTTGGAAGCTGTCTGTCGTTATTCAACGTGCGGGAATTGGCACCAAACCATGTTTTGGACCAGTTCGCATGTGAGTGGCTAATTCAATCAGCAACAGAAATGAAAGAAATTCCACTCTGAACTTGTACTTTCAAAGCATCGCTAGTATTAAGGTGCACCCCGAAATCTAAGCCATGTTGGAACTGAAACGGAGTAAACGACAGAGAGGCTACAGAATGACATCGCATTCATTTGGTTTTCTTTAAATCACTGACGAGCAGGAAAATGTAAACGGGAAGGCAAGTGGGGAACTGATGCAGTTGCAGCTCTGTTGAAACTACTTCTATGTGATTCACTCAGCAACAAGGGATGTGAAGGTGACTCAGGAGTGACAGCTCTTCACATCGAAAACAAAAAGCACTCAAGTGCAGTTAGCACCTCTTCCGGAGTGGGGGTGGGGTGACTTCTGTTACTATGTTCAGAAACGGCTTTTTAGATTGACGTGAACAGAAACTGCATTACTAATATGCACCATGGAAGTTAACAAAATTTATTGAGTTGCTTCTCGTCGATTCCCACACAGGTTTCCAACTCAGTTGGTATCCATGTGGCTCACGTCCAGGTGTGAGCATCACCGCAGCACATTGCACTGTTAAGGTAAAAGGCAAGGAAAGTGGCATCTCCAACTGGCCCCGAGTTCTGAGCATCTTCACAATGTGATCTGTCGTTCTCGGATTGTAATACTTCCTCCGGTTTTAGGGTGGAGAACATTCTTTGGGACTCGTATTCTGCAAAACAGACACAGTGACTGAAAGTATGCTGCACTTTATGTTGTGGAACACAATGAGCTTTGTGCATTTTCCCTGTAGTCCGGTGGGTTTAGTGTTCCGTGTAAACGTGAAAGTTGTCCTGTTTCGAGCAATGTGTGAAATCATTCAGCAAAGCAAGAATCGAAATTGCGTAACGTAATGCAGCTCATGGTTATTTTACCAAATCATAACCGAACATATGTTCTCGCACACTCACAGAAACATTTGTGGCTGAAAAGACTCTGAGTAGATAGACTCAGCTTACAATTGATTTTTCTCTGGATTGATGGGCTGTCATTATCTGCTGCGAAATTGACATCGTAGCCGTGCAACTGTGCGAGTCGGAGAGGGATCATGGAACCCTTTTCATGTGACTTTGCATCTGTTGTTATATAGGAGTACAATTGGAAATGCAAGGAAAGGGGAGCATAAGTGGCTGCTAGTGTGGCCGAGCAGTCTCAGGCAGTGGATTCAGGTTCGAGTTTCGGAAAGGGTGTAGGTTCGAATCCTAACATTGCCATTTCTGCTGACCGCCTCCTACACCGTGGCTTGCTAACATGCTGTTTCAATTGATGTACAAAAACAATTTGGTTTGCTTCGCAGGGAATTAACTGTTGTGTGGGCAAGCATCTCTGCTGTCTTGGTGGTCATTGTGTCCCGCGAAGAAAATCGCAAACAGCTCTGCCATTGCTTTATATTCCAGCAAGTTGAATTTTTACTCCAACCGTATGGAGACTGTTATTTCATCGCTGTTGAGAAACAAAGTCCTGCGGTGACTCGACTTGTCGTTATTTGGCTTTCTGGCGAATGGGAAAATCGTTCCAATGAATTTCGATGTAATACGTTATTGAATTTTTACCATTTCCTTCATTTCCGTCCTGGAGGCATCGGAAGATAAAGGTAATCTAATCGAGACTGTGATTGGTGAAATTCACTTTTTATCGCCCATTCTTATTATGTTCTTTCTTTCTCTCTTTCCAGCATTGTAAGGAAAGTGGTGCTGCACTAAGGTTGCAGTATGTTTGAAAGAGTAGTTTGGAACTGCCCTGTTGCTAGTTGTGAGATTAATTTATGGATCATGCCCTCGGACTGTCTCACATTTAGCATTCATGCTTCGCTGTGTCTGAAAATGCATGAGGTATGCCAGTTTTGTTTGTGCTCCGAGTTAAATGCTTTCTGTTTGCGATTCGCTCAATACATTACGTGTTAACAGGGGTTCTGAGGTAACTTCCAGCAGCAAAAATCCTCAACTGAGGATCTGGGAAAATTTCATGAAGTATGGTCAGTCGGAGCAAAAGTAAAGAAATCGTTCGTTTCTGCAGTTTTTCACAATACTACCTTTCCCGTGAGCAGTCGAACAGACTAAGTGATTGTGCCACAGACTGCGATAGCTACCTCGCCTAAAAAGTAAACCTTTAAAGCCGGTGTAAGCAACACCATGTTATTGGGGTACACCACGTGAATACAGATACTTCGGTGTATCTCGTCCATGCTGACCACATAGCCAAAATTAAACAAGTCCCATTCCCCAGCATTTGTCTCCAATCCCTCTAAACCCATTCTACCCAGAAACTGGGCGGCACGGTGGCACAGTGGTTAGCACTGCTGCTTCACAGCACCAGAGACCCGGGTTCAATTCCCGACTCGGGTGACTGACTGCGTGGTGTTTGCACATTCTCCCCGTGTCTGCGTGGGTTTCCTCCGGGTGCTCCGGTTTCCTCCCACAGTCCAAAGATGTGCAGGTCAAGTGAATTGACCATACTAAATTGCCCATAGTGTTAGGTGAAGGGGTAGAGGTATGGGTGGGTTGCGGGTCGGTGTGGACTTGTTGGGCCGAAGGGCCTGTTTCCACACTGTAAGTAATCTAATCAAAACATTTTTGTCACATTCTCGAATTATTGAATAAGATTTGTGAGGTATGACCTGTCCCTTACAAAGCCATGCTGACTATCTCTCATCAAACTATGAATCATAAATCATGCCTCTCAGAGACCTCCTCAATAATCTCCACCACAAAAACATAAGACTGACAGGTCTGTAATTCCCAAGATTATTCCCATTAACTTTCCTGTACATGGGAATAACATTTTCCTGCCTCCAATCATCTGTTGTGACTCCAGTGGACAGTGAGGGTGCAAAGGTCATCACCAAAGGTGCAAAAATCTCTTCCCTCCCTTCCTGTAGTAACTTTGGACATATCCCTTCGAGTGCGACAGATTTACTTCTTCTTATGGTTTACAGAATTCTCAGCACATCCTCCTTCTTAAGATGGACCTGTAAACATGTATCAGTCCTTTTCATGCTGTCCCCAAAAATGAAAAGGTCCATCTCAGACGTAAATACTGAGGCATAGTATATATTAAGGACCTCCCCTACCTTCTTCAACTCCAGACACAAGTTCCATCCACTATTTCTAATCAGTCCTACCCTCACTCTGGCCACCCACTTGTTCCGCATATAAGTTGAGAATGCCTTACGGCTTTCCTTAATCCTTCCCAACAAAGCTTTTTCATGCCCCTTTCGAACTGTCCCAAGTCGATGGCTTTCAGATTGGTTCCACAGGTAGACGCATCATCGAACGGCGAACGGCCTTACTGCGCTATCATATTCTGGAGGGCATAACTATGAGTTGAGAGAGGAAAGACATAAAAGAGATTGGAGGAGATAACATTTCGCAAAGAAGATGATGCAGGTATGGAATGAGCATCCAGGAGAAAATGTAGAGAAAGGAACTATGACAACATGTAAAAGACTTTTGAGAAGATACATGCAGAGGAGAAAGTTTGATGGGATATGGCTCAAATGCAGAAAACGCGACTATTTCACGGACTCTGATCAGCATGAACCAGTTGGATCGAAGGAACTGTTTTCGTGTTGCATGACTCTGTCTCCAGGTATTGAAGGAGGAGACTACTGAAATAAGGCAAATGTGGACACTGAACCAAGCTACAGACATAGGCATGGCAGTCTGGAAAGTAGTAGTTTGAAATATGTGGAGGGACTATAAGGAAGCGAGGAGGTTACAGAGATAAGACTTATTATAGCAATTAAAAAATATTGAAGAAATGGTGCACAAGCCGTGCCATAAATACAACGTTGCAGAGTAGTAAGCCTTAGTAGAGCGTAGTAAGTCTGTAGTCTGCCTTCCACCCCCCGCCCCTCCAGCACTGTATTTATGTCATGTCCTGTTAGCCGATGTTTGGAGCCGTCTCGTTGCTGTCTGCTCTGTGCACGGTGCGTGATCTTACCTCACTGCAGGATTAATTGAACGCTCCAGATCTCCAAGCCCTTTGTCTCTCTGGCTGACCAACCGTCTTCAATGCGGTGATGGACGAGACATCTCGCAGCTAGGAAAACTATTGAGTCAGAATTTTCCTGAGTACTTACAGGAGACAGAGAAATAGACAGAATGGGAAATGAGACAGATGCAGTGAGGGTTACACATGGAGAATGGTCCTGATTATCACCGAGATCGGGAAAATCCCAGTCTCCATTGCAGTACCTTTCTGCCTCGGCTATCTGGGGTGGAGAAATCAATTAGATCGGAATCTGGAGTCAGTTCAAGTGTGTGTGTGTGTGTGTGTGTGTGTGTGTGTGTGTGTGTGTGTGTGTGTGTGTGTGTGTGTGTGTGTGTGTGTGTGTGTGTGTGTGTGTGTGTAAGAGAGAGAGAGACAGACAGGCTTGCAGACAGAGAGAGAGAAAAAAAAGAGAGAGAGAAAGAGAGAGAGACTGACAGGGGCAGCAGTTAGACCCACACAGTGAGGTATTTCACATGGAGAGATACTGAGTGATATCATCAGAGTGCTGTAAGATGTCAGGGTCACACAATTGTGTCGGAAGAATGGGTTGAAATTCATGATGCACTGGTATAACCTGTCAGGGATAAGCAGCCACTGGTTAGGCGAAATGATGGCCTAGTGGTATTATTGCTAGAGCCTGTATCCAAAAGCTCAGCAAACGTTCAGGGGAGGCAGGTTTGAATCGCACCATCAGAAAGGGTGGAATTTGAAATAAGTAGTTTTAAAAATAGTGATTAACATTTCATAAATACTGATGAAACCACTGTTGATGCACAAAAATCACAAACACTTGACCTTTAGCGAAGGACATCTGCCCATCCTCACGTGATCTCCATGACATACCCACAGCAAAGTGTTTACCTCTCAATTTCCCTCTGAAATGGCCGAGCAAGTTACTCAGCTCAAGGGAAGGTCGGTCTGGGCAAGGAAGGCAGGTCAGCGAGAGACACACACATCTCACAGCACGTTTAAAAAATACATTAGGATTGTCCAACTGGAACTGAGCTGGGACAAATGTCCTGGCCAATCATGTCGGTAGGTTTATTGGCAGGTCTTTAAACTGACAGAGAGGATGCAGGGACAGGATTCAGATGAAAGGACCTTTCCAAATCCAAAGAGAAAAGGTGAAGCATAGGACCAGCATGGGATATGGCTGAAAATAAATCAAAAAGGAACAGGAAGGGATAGAGTTACACAAAACTGGACATCAATGAATAGGTTTGTGACAGGAAATTGTGGGAAAGAGTAAATTATGTTTTTTTTAGAATGGATAAAGTTTTTACCCTTTCGTCATTTATGTGTGTATAAAATCCCTTTAGATTCTCCTTAACCATATCTGCCAAAGCTATCTCCTGTCCACTTTTCGCTCTTCACTATACTCCTGCTGGCTTTATACTTTAAGGATTCACTGGATTTCTCCTATATTTACTTGACATATGCTTCTTTCTTTTTCTTCAACAAAACCTCAATTTCTCCAGTCATCCAGCATTCACTGGATCTTCAAGCCTTTACTTAAGCCTAACAGAAATACTGTATATTTGATGGCTTCACATTTTGCAATCATAAAGTTTCATTCCCTCAAAACCGAAACTCCCCAATTCCTGCATCTCGTAAATCTGCCGCTGAAAAATATTTTTTTTCAAAAAAAGATCATTCCAATCGAAGGCTTTGTTGAGATGAGCTCTGGTCAGGCACGCAGATCTGGAGGTCACATGAGCAGCATCAGGTCAGTGTCAAGCACACAGACAGAAAGAGTGAATAGATTCACATCTGAGCTCACCGCTCCCAGCCTTGGAACCTGAAGCTGTGTTCATCCGTTCTGAAAAATACCTCCAAAATATGGTCATGAAGATTGCTAGTGGGCCAATCAAAAAACGTCATTCAAACTGGAACATCCTTCCGGTTCCACAACCCATTCCAACTTGGTCCCATCCCAGAGTTCTATTAATCCCGCTACCTCTAACCTCCGGCAGGATTCCTGTCCCTTCCTACACCCTCCAGGTTCGGCAGCCCTTCCTATATCTGTAACATGGCCCTGTCTCCACAACTCTTCCTTACACTGCAATATTCCCCAGAAGGGCACTGGAGGATGGTGGGCGTTACATGCACAGGGAGGGATATTAGGACGGGAGGGTAATGCAGATATTAGGAATATTGCAACGGCAAAAGAAGGCTTCAGGAATTCAGAGTGTTGATGCTAATAAAGGAGGTTACAGAGCTAAGGAGGATTGTAGGGCCATGAAGAGATTTCACAGTTCAGGAGTGTTGTATGCACTGGAGAAATTTACTAAGATTTCGAGGGTTTAAGATTGGACTGATTTCATAGAAAGCCTTTGCAAGTTTAAAAGCAGGATTCATGGTAAGTGTGGAGGAACAGCAGGATCTTGGGGTTCAATCCATAGATCCCTCGAAGTTGCCAACCACATTGATGGGGGTATTGAGAAGGTGTGTTAGCTTTCATTAGCAGGGGAATTGAGTTTAAGAGCCACAAAGTTATGCTGCAGCTCCATAGACCCCTGGTTAGACCACACTTGGAATATCACGTTCAGATCTGATTGACTTATCATCAGAAAGATTTGGAAGGTTCAGAGAGGGTGCAGAGGAGATTGATCAGCATGCTGCCTGGACTGGAGGACAGGCTTTATGAAGAACGGTTGAGGGAGTTAGGACTTTTCTCATTGAAGATGAGAAGTGACTTGATCGAGGCGTACGTGATGATGACAGTCTGAGATAGAGTTGATATCCAGAGAATTATCCCATTGTGAAAATGGCTGTCACAATGGGGCATAAATTAATGGTGATTGGAGCAAAATTCAGGTGAGTTGTCAGAGGTAGGTTTTTTACATAGAGAGTGGTGGTAAAGATCAAAATTGGCCTTGAGTCAAGAGATTTTAAAAGTTGATGTTTGGAGGTTATTTGCATGTAAAGGGACCTCAAACATATGGGAAGCTTTCAAAAGAGAGAAAATGAGAGTTCAGGGCCAGCATATTCCTGTTAATGTGAAAGAGAATGCCGACATAAATAGGAAACACTGGATGACTGGGAATATTGAAATTATGGTCAAGAAAAGGGGGGTACATGTCATATATAGCCAGCTGGATTAAGAGAATCCCTTGAAGAACATTGCGGGTGAATTAATACACTTAAGAGGAATATCAGGAGGCCAAAAGGGGACCTGAGAAAGCTTTGGCAAACAAGGTTCAGGAAAATCCAGAGAGAATCCAGAAGAATATTAACAAAAAATATTAACTCAGTACAAAAAAGATCAATGGTTTCATCAATGTGTAGAATCACAGGAGAAGGGTGACATCATAAACAAAAAGAAAACCACATTACTGTGGGAAAAAGGCTAGGGAAGTAAAAACAATGACTGCAGATGCTGGAAACCAGATCTGGATCATTCCTGATGAAGGGCATTTGCCTGAAACGTCGATTTCGCTGCTTGTTGGATGCTGCCTAAATGCTGTGCTCTTCCCGCACCACTGATTCAGAAAGGCTTGGGAAGTCAGGGATATAATCAGAGATATTTTCGAAAGAGTCCATATTACAGAGCAGGAGGTGCTGGAGGATTTACAAACTATAAAAACAAGACAACTTCTGGGAAATAATCAAGTTTGTCCCTGGATATTGGAGGAAGTTAGGGACGAAATTAAAGAGTCCCTCACAGAGATATTTCTATCACTGACAGCCACAGGTGATGAGTTGGGAGCCTGGAGGGTGACTAATGTTGTGCCAGTATTGATGAAAGGCAGCAAGGGAAAGGCAGAGACCTTAGGACCAATTTGCTCGAAGTCAGTTGTGCGAATTTTGTTGGAAGCGTTTCTGCTGGACAGGAGTTACATGCATTTCAGAAAGTAAGGGTTGATAACGAATGGTCAGCACAGCTACGTGTATACGAAGTCTCACAAATGAATTGAATTTGCTGAAAAGGTGACCAAGAAGACAGATAGAATATAGGCGTCATTGTTAGTAGGTTTGTGGATAATAACATCCGTGATGTAGGCGGCAGGGAATGCATTTATCAAGGGTTTGTTGAATAACAGGGACAGTGGAATTAAAGATGGCATTCAATTCAGTTGTTGGATTTAGTTAAGACAAACCAGGGAGGACTAACACGGTTAATGGTAGGGCCCTGAGCAGAGTTGTCAAACAGAGAGAGACTGTCTACAGTTACATTGTTCCTTGAAAGTGGTATCACAGGTGTACGGAGTGGTGAATGCAGCATTAGGCTCACTTGCCCTTATGGCTCACAGCATTGGGGACATGCTTTGGGACACCATGATACGGCTATATCTGTGGATGAGTGCATGACATTGCTGGGTCCCCAGTTGGAGTACTGCGTAGAATTCTGATCATCCCGATTTAGGAAGCATTTTCTGAAACTGTGTACGGAGCAAAGATTGACAAAGACGTGCCTACTCCTGGAAGGTGTGACTTACAAGGAGAGGCTAGATAAGCTGGAAAGCAAAATGGAGGGAAAGATATAGATCTCAGAAAAGGTTAAGGAGAATCCAAAGATATCCTACAGCACACAAGTACAAAAAACCAACGACTGAGCCAATAGGGCCTCTCATGTGTGGAACCCCTCATGAGATGGGTGAGATAAAAAATGAATATTTCATGTCAAAGCATATTGTGGATAAAAACAAGGAAACATAGGGAAAGATACAGTGATGTCTTGAAAAGAGTTCCCCATTACAGAAGAGGTGATGCTAGACGTCTTAAAACACAAAGGTAGATAAAAACCCAGGTCCTGTTGCAGACGTTTCGTCCCCTGTCTGGATGACATTCTCTGTGCTTGGCAGCCTCCTGTGAAGCGCTTCTGCGATCTTTTCTCCGGCATTTGTAGTGGTTTGAATCTGCCGCTTCCAGTTGTCACTTCCAGATGTCCACTTCAATGGGCAGTATCTTGGATCCAGGTCGATGTGATTATTGATTGAATTTGTGGATGAGTCCCATGTCGCTAGGAATTCTCTGACTGTTCTCTGTTTGGCTTTTCCTATAACAGTAGTGTTCTCCCAGTCGAACTCATGTTGACTTTCATCTTCGTGTGAGGCTACTACGGATAGCTGGTCATGTCATTTCGTGGTTAGTTGGTGTCATGGATGGGGATCGTTCGCTGTCTTCCTGTTTGTCCTATGAAGTGTTTTGTGCAGTCCTTGCATGGGAGTTTGTACACTACATTGGTTTTTCTCATGCTGGGAATCGGGTCCTTCGTCCTGGTGAGTTGTTGTCTGAGAGTGGCTGTACGTTTGTGTGATGTTATAAGTTCTAGTTGTCGCAGTAGTCTGGCTGTCATTTCAGAAATGTTTTTGATGTATGGTAGTGTGGCATGTCCTCTTTCCGTTGTCTTTCCCTTAGGCATATGTTGATGAAATTGCGGGGGTTTCCGTTTTTGGCGAATACATTGTAGAGGTGTTCTTCTTCCTCTTTTTGCAGTTCTGGTGTGCTGCAGTATGTTGTGCCTCTTTTGAACAGTGGCTTGATGCAACTTCGTTTGTGTCTATTGGGTGGTTGCTTTCGGGTTTAGTACTTGGTCTGTGTGTGTGGCTTTCCTGTATACCTTTGTGGTGAATTGTCCGTTTGGTGATCTCTCGACGTCTAGAAATGGGAGTTGACTGTCCTTTTCTTCCTCTCTAGTGAATCGGATTCCGATGGGTGTGGCGTTGGTGAGCCGGTGTGTGTTCTCTATTTCTGCGTTTTTAATGACTTCAAGGGTATCATCTGCATATCTAACCCAGAATTTGGTTGAATTTGCGGTAGACTGTTTGTTCTAACCTTTGCATTACCGCTTCTGCTATGAGTACAGGGATGGGTGAACCCATTGGTATGCATTTGATTTGTTCATATATTTGATTGTTGAATGTGAAATATGTTGTGAGGCACAGGTCCAGTAGTTTGAGTATGCAGTCGCTTTTGATAGGTTCACCGTCCTGTTGTCTGTTCTGTATGTCCAGCAGGTTGGCTGTTGTTTCTCTGGCTAGGGTTTTGTCAGTAGAGGTGAACAGTGCCGTTACATCGAATGAGACCATAGTTTCTTCCTTGTCTATGACACTCTGTACATTCAACACAGGAATTCTTGGATATCCATCAGAAATATACACATCGACAGTTGGCGTTGCTCTTAAGGCTGGTGCAGATGGAGAGGGTGGACATGGTGACGTGTCCGGAGGGAGTCATTCCACAGACATGTGTTCATGCATTGTTGTTACTGTGGGGGGGGGGGGGGGATACTAGAGGGAGAGAGAAAGAGAGAAGAGAGAGAGAGGGTGGGGGGGAACAAAGAAGGCGATGCAGTGAGAGTGGTGGAGCATGAGTCTTGTTCGGGAGTTGGTGCTATAACAGATATACAGTGACTGAGGGAACAGAGAGAATACAGTGACCCTTATCCTGACAGAACGGGGAAGGTTACTGCTGCTTGTCCTGTATTTCTGGACATTACCTGAGACCACAGATACTGCACTGAGCTGTGTGGAGAGCTCAGACCATGTTCCGTGGGTCTGGTGTTGTGGCCTCTGGGAAGAGGATGGTCCTCCTCTGTACTAGCCCATCTACCAGGGCCTCCTTGCCCCTGTCGACAAACCATCGTATATTTTCCACTTATCTGCCATGGTCGGGGTAAACTGTGCAGGACAGCTCTGAACCTAGAAAACTGAACCGTGTGCCCTTTGGCCTTTTAAAGATGGCACCAGTGCCAGAGATCATGTCTTATCCAAGGATATCCGGGCGATGATGAGTACCTGCAGCCATAATGGGTGGGAGAAACAGGCTGGCATTGAATGAGAGGAACACCATGTGGTGGGCTGGGTTGTTAACGTGGTGAGTTCAATAAGATCGTACCAGGAAACTAACACACCCCGTGCAGACTATCCCTCTGTCTCACTCAATGAAAATGTCACTGAGACAAGTTATTGTTAGATTCAACCCAATGAATCGAAGTCTCTGCTGAACCTTCTCCAAGTTACAAAGCTGCAGAACAATTGCTCATCCAATACTCTCCATCATCTGACCTCACACCCATATCCCGTTCACCCATCATTCCTGGAAACACTATCTTCTGTTGCAGGATACTGTTGCAAAGTTTACATTTCAACATTCTGGAATCTGGGAACGCATCCATCCAAGGCATTGTCTCTCAATTTCGCCCTCTCTGTATATACCCCAAACTCCTCCCATTTGTTGGTATTTAAACTGATTCCCAGGCGATCGCTCTCTGGCTGTCATGTTCACACCCACAGTACCCCTTATGATGACACAGCGTAGATATGGAGCTGTAAATGGATAGCAGCTGCACATTGTGTCACTCCCAGCATGGGTGCAAGTTTCCCCACGCTGGCCAGTGATCTAAAACAGTGTTACTGAGCAATGTACTGGGGTGGTGGACACAATTCCACACCCTGGTAACATGCATTACGTGTCGACATACAATTTTATATTTGCCCCTTATCTGCCATGGTCGGGGTAAACTGTGAAGGATAGCTCTGATCCGAGAAGGCTGAACCGAGTGCCGTTTGGCCTTTTGAAGATGGCACTAGTGCCAGGGGTCAGGTATTATCCAGGGATATCCGGGCGATGGTGAGTACCTCCAACCATGATGGGTGGGAGAATCGGGCTGGCCTTGAATGAGAGGGACACCATGGGGTGGGCTGAGTAGTTAATGAGGTGAGTTCAATAAGATCGTACCAAGAAACTAACACGACCCCGTGCAGTCAATCCCTTGATCACACTCAATGAAAATGTCATTGAGACAAGTTATTTTTAGATTCAGCCCAATGAATCGAAGTCTGTGCTGGCCCTTCTCCAAGTTACAAAGCTGCAGAACAATTGCTCATCCGATACTCTCCACCATCTGACCATATAACAATATCCCGTTCACCCATCATTCCTGGAAACACTGGCTTATGTTGCAGGATACTGTTGAAAAGTTTACATTTCAGCATTCTGGAATCTGGGAACGCATCCATTCAAGGCATTGTCTCACAATTTCGCCCTCTCTGTATATACCCCAAACTCCTCCAATTTGTTGGTATTTAAACTGATTCCCAGGCGATCACTCTCTGGCAGTCATTTGCACACCCACAGTACCTCTTATAATAAAACAGTGTTGATATGAAGCTGTAAATGGATAGCAGCTGCACATTCTGTCACTCCCAGCATGGGCTGCAAGTTTCCCCACGCTGGACAGTGATCTAAAACAGAGTTACTCAGCAATGTACTGGGGTGGAGGACATAGTTCCACACCCTGGGCACATGTCTTACCTGGGTTTATAGATCAATGCCCTGCTGTGGTCTGCATACCTTTCTATTCTGAGTAGATTGTGGCTTTCATTGTACAGTACATCAGTCAGGTGTGCACAGTGCTCCATGCTGAAAACATTTCTAAACTGGGTTTATAGATCAATGCACTGCTATGGTCTGCCCAGTGTTCCACGTTGGAAAGATTGCAGAGTTGTGTTCAGCAGTACACGAAACTCGTCTGCACAGTGCCTCATCCTGAGCACATATCTCCTCCAGATTTATGGTGTCACGGCTGGTTCTTTGAGGTGGATTGAGAATGTGATATAACTAATCATTCCAGTCGATATGGCAATGCCTTTATTTTTGTTCTCATTTTTGTGATTGTATCCTCCAAATTCTGAATCCTCCGGCCAGTCCCATTCTTCAGTCTTCTTGCATGTTCGGCAACTTTCCCATGAGTAATTGTCCAGCTATAATGTTAACAACTGTCCTGTCTATTACCCTGGTCTTTGACGTTGCTCACCCTGGAGCATCGGAATTCATCTGGACAAACCTCAGTAAGGTAACTCCTCAGACTCAACACTCAAGGGAACTTTGCCCCAGCTCTCTGTGTAGC
This sequence comes from Hemiscyllium ocellatum, assembly GCF_020745735.1. NCBI lineage: Eukaryota > Metazoa > Chordata > Chondrichthyes > Orectolobiformes > Hemiscylliidae > Hemiscyllium > Hemiscyllium ocellatum. The sequence continues at coordinate 20,103,258 of NC_083446.1, forward strand.
TCAACATCACTCGCTACCTCAACATCAGCAACATACATTTGAATGCTTGCTGCACCGTTTCAAGATAAACAACATCTTTTCTATAGCAGGGAGAACAAACTTCAAGGCAGTATTACAGAAGTGGCTGAACCTAGTAAGTAGGCGAGAATGAGTAATGCAGATGCTGGAGATTAGAGTCGAGACTGTGATCTGGAAAAGCACAGCATGTCAGGCAGCATCCGATGAGCAGGAAAGTCAATGTTTTGGCCAAAATACCATTCATGCTGGAGGGCTTTGGCTCAAAAATTCGATTTTCCTGCTCATCGGATGCTGTCTGCTCTAGCCTGCTTTTCCAGCACCACATTCTGAATCCAATGTATATCTCAGATGGTCCTCTTCTTCAATAATCGCAATTTCCCCTCCCACATGGTCGACGATGCCCTGCAGCGCATCTTATCCACTTCCCACAACTCTGATTTCGAATTTCACCCCTCCTAGTGTAAAAGGAAAATAACATCGTTGTTCCTTACCTTCCACCCCACCAAACCTCCAGGCACAATGTATTTTGTTCCCTCATTTGCGCCACCTACAAACAGATCCCACCACCAGAGATATATTTCCTTCCCCATCCATATCTGCATTCAATAAAGACCGTCCTCTCCGTGGTTACCTCATCAGATCAACATCCCCCACCAAAACACTCTCCCCTCGCAGATTCTTCTCCTACCAAAGCAGGAATTGCAAAACCAACGCCCTCACCTCCCGCCTCTCCCGTCACCTCCGGACAAGGCTCCACAGGATTCTTCCATATCGATCGGAGTTTTACCTGCACTTCCAGTCGCACCACCTACTGTATCCGTTGCTCCCGGTTTTGTCTCCTCCACATTGGAGAGACAGGACGCTAACATGCGGCACACTTCAGAGAACATCTCCAGGACACCCGAACCAACCAACCCCACTACACCATGGCCAAACTTTTCAGCACATCCTCCCACTCCACAAAGTTCCTGGGCCTCCTCCACGACCACCCCCTAACCACATGACGCCTGGAGGGAGAAAGCCTAATCTTCCACCTTGGGGCCCTGCAAAAACACGGGACCAATGTGGATTTCACTAGTTTCCTCATTTTTTTCCCACATGTTAACATTCCAACTCAGCATAGCCCCCATCACCTGTCCTACCTGTCCATATTCCTTCCCCCCTCTTTCTGCTCCACACTCCTCTCCGATATATGACCACCACCCCCAAGTGCATCTGCCTATCACAATCTCAGCTAACTTGCCCCATTCCCATCCCTTTCCATTTATCTACCAGCACATTTTAGCTCCAAGCCTCATTCCTGATGAAGGGCTGACACATGAAATGTGTATTCTTCTACTCTTCGGATTCTGCCTGAAGGGCTGTGCTTTTCCAGCACCGCATTCTCGACTCTGACTTCCAGCGTCTGCCATCCTCACTTTCTCCCTTGAGTTAGGGTATCCAGAAATTTCCCCAACAGACATTTTCTGCAGCTGGTCAGTTATTTTATCCCAGTCTCCTATTATAAACAGAGTGGGACATATACAGCCTTGCACAGCTCTGGGAATTCTCCCAGATACAAGGAAATGTTTAAAAATAAAGATTGAAAGATTTATAGTCTGTTCGTCAGTAACCCTCAACCATTCCATCCAGTCTGAGAAAATATTCCCTTTTATTATGATATGAAAGTTTATGTATGGAAGGGGTTAACTGAGCCTGTTTGTTCAGTGACTGTGGTTAATGTCAGTCTCCATGGACTGTAATTATTCCAGTGGAGGGTTTCAAACTATTACTTACAAATGGGCTCCGCCAAAGTGTTATTCTACAGTATGAGTAACAGCATCAACAACAGCACTAAGAGGGATAAGTGCCTCCAGAGAGAGGGGGAAGAGAGATCAGAATTTGAGAACATTAGAGTGGAAAGTTCCAACAATGGACAGAGGTTTATCCAATTCTGTTTCGTATCTTTCTACATATTACGATCGGTTGTCGTTATCATGGCGGATCTTTTGTGCTCTTCACATTATTCAATATATTTATTATCCTCTCCTGTCTATCGCTGGTGTTCCTGGTAAGACTCACTGTCAATATATACTTTCTCAATAAACCAGTTACGACTGCATTTCTGTTCCTTCATATAGTCTACACTTCGTGCCACCAATAGTGTTCCTGGTGATACTTTGAATCCAGTTCAATTCCTGTCTGGGTCCTTGCATCTGGCAGTGTTACTCATGGGTCCGTAGGTTGACCTATTCACTTTCAGATGTGAACCATTGTCTCTCTGCCTTTGTTATTTAAATATTGGGATTATGGAGGTCATTGCCCTCTATTGTGTTTACAAACTCCATTTCCTCAAAGGGATTCCATCCCATCCCTGGCCATCATCTTAATGTTCATTCATTTGTGGGGCTTGGGTGTTGCTGGCTAGCCAGCATTGATAGCACATCTCATTTTGCACCTGAGAAGGTGAGGGTGAGCTGCCTTTAAAATCACTGCAGTCCACTTGCCGTTGGTTTACCCACAATGTCAGTAATGAGGGAATTCCAGTATTTTGACACAATGACCGTGAAGGAACGGCAAATATATTTCCAAATCAGCGTGATGAGTGGCTTGGGCGGGGTGGGGGGCGGGGGGAGGTGAAACATTTAGGTGTTGTTTGACACAGATGAATCACAACTTTGCTTATCCCATTGGCCATGAGCTGATTCCTGACACCATGCCCTGACCATTATTAACTTTATCTATTCACTGATCCAGAATGTACCTCACTGACTTAACCCATCTGCTATTTGAACCTTGAGCTGTGAAATACAGACTTAATGATGACAACAATCTGCTGCTGACACTGTCGGGTTGAAACCTGCAGAAACAAATCAGATTCGAACTCATCCCAAAATCCCATCCGTCTGATATGCCTATGCACGCTATATTTCTATTGTGTATGGCACTATAACTCATCTGTCCATGAAACGTCCCTCAGTCTCTCTGTGACGATTATCCAAATCCTGCCAGTTCTTCATATTTAACCTGATTTCCTTCAAGTGCATTTTCTCTCAAGCAATGACTTTCACATTCAACCACCCAAATGCACGCCCCTCCACAACACACACACACACATATCTTATTTGGTATGTGCATCGTTCCCATATGATAGTAATGTTAGCAATACTTGTCATGATGGCCAGATAATCCAGATTACTAAGTAATACACTAGCATGGCCTGCAGAGCTCACCGTGTTAGTCCATCACCTTGTCTCAGTCTCAATGTATGTTGCTTGAAGTGGTCTGTTAAGCCAATTAAAAATTTGATGAAACAAACCATTTCAGCTGATCTGAATAAACCTTTATATCATGTTCACGTTCTTGTAATTTTGCTCTCTAAGGGCTCAATTCAACAGTTAGTCCCACTACCCAGTCTTTGTCTATATATTTCCACAACACCATCTCAGTTAATTAACTGTCTGTTTCTGTCTTTAATGTGAATCATTCTGTCCCTATGTATCTTCCTCTGACCTTGGTTTTTGGCTCCCTTGTGTTTCGAGTGCTAGCATTGTGAAGCGCAGAAACAATGAATTGGTGTGTGTCAGACTGCTGTTAACTTCCCGGTGTATCCCATATTGGGTTCCTCGGACGGTGGGAAGATGGCGCATGTTGGGCTGTTGTTTACTTCCCGGTGTATTCCTTGTGGTGCTCCTTGTTGGAAAGGGGTGTGTGGTTTGAGCTTCTATTCACTTCACCGTGTATCTCATGTGCTGCTCCATTTTGGAAAGGGGTGTGTGCGTCGGGCTGTTGTCACTTCCCGGTGTATCCCATGTGGTGTTCCATGTTGGAAAGGGGTGTGTGTATTGAGCTTTTGTTCACTTCCCGGTGTATCCCATGTGCTGCTCCATGTTGGAAAGGTGTGTGTGTGTCGTGCTGTTGTTCACTTCCCGGTGTATCCCATATGCTGCTCCATGTTGGAAAGAGGTGTGTGTATCCGGTTGTTGTTCACTTCCGATTGTATCCCATGCGGTGTTCCATGTTGGATAGTGTTTGACTCTCATCCTTGAAAATTGATCAGCGCCTGTCCACTGAATCTCTGACTTCTGAATTTGTCTCTTTGAGGTGTTCGTGTGATCAGTAGCACGAGGAAGCCCCTTGAGTATTATTGTAAAGGACCAGGCACATAACATCTCTGATAATGCTGTCACTTTAAATAAAGGTTATTTGGTCCTTTTCTTTAAAGAGAGTTCTTAAAGGCCGAACTGCCTACAGAAAACGGCTGAAGTAAATAACTTAGGAGGCGTTTTTTTAAAAAAAAGTAATAACAATGTTCAGTTCACACAGACCAGACATTACAGATTTTCTCAGCTTTAACAATCACCATGTGCTTAGGCTGGGGGAAGGGTTGGATGCTTCCGTAAATGATCCCGAGCTGCTATTCTCTCTGAGATCTGTCTTGATGCTCTTTCCTCCTGGTTTGGAGAACTGCATGCACGAGTGATTGGTCTTGGATGTGTCTTTTTGCCAAGGGATGAGATTATTGGATGGCCGTAAATTGGAACAGTTCATTAGTGCATGGTAATATGTCTATTATTCTGTTAAGATTTCCAGTCGTTAAGTAATTCTGCGTACCTCTTCTTTTTGCATGTATTTTTATTACAGTGTTTAAATAAATTGTGTTTTGCTTTAAGTTGAGTGGTTTGAATAGCTGCATCACGTCTGGAACCCCATTTCACATCTTCCTTTACTATAAGACAAAGTAGGCGTCTAGGCTGCCAACTTAAGGCAGTCTGCTCTTGTCCATAGCAAATGGAGACGCATATCCGTTTCGAAATCGATAATTCCAAATTTGGTTTAGGTTCGGAATCCCTACAGTGAGGTATCAGGCCATTTGTCCCAACAAGTCCACACCAACCCATCGAAGAGTAACCCACCAAGACTCATTCATCTATCCTATTATTCCATACGTACCCCGGACTAATGCTACTCACCTACACATCCCTGAACAGTATGGACAATTTAACATGGCTAATTCACCTAACCTGCACATCTTTGGGCTGTGGGAGGAAAACTGAGCACCCGGAGGAAACCTACGTGGGGAGGGGGAGAATGTACACAGGGAGATTGTTGAGCTCAAAGGCGGCGTTTGGTCATTGATCGTGTCTTTTGTTCCTGGTGCTGAATTCGGTTGGGATTAATAGAGCTTTGTGAAGTAATGGTTCTTTCTGTCTCGAAGAGTTCTCTGGGTGTGGAAAAAATGAAGTTGGAGATGTTACAAAATGTGAGCAAGGCAATGTTTTTACAATTGGCAGACAAGCTGCAGTTGGGTATGTGTTTGTCTGTGAGAAGAGGAGATAATTATAGCTGTAGCTTGGCGTTTGAAATTTGGTGGAACGCCATCAGAATCTTTAGAAATGGTTGGAATTCAATTGCAGATGAGTCAGCTGGAACACAAAAAGGAATTAAAACAATTTGAAATTTAATTTTAAGTAGAATTAAAAGAAAAGGAGAGGAAGAAGAAATACAGAAGAAGAAAGAAGAAAAGCTGGAAGCGAGAGAGATTCAACTTCAAAAAATAGCAATTAGGAAAGTCGACTTAGCAGGGTGGAGATGAAGTTAGATGGTAGGCTGAATGAGGACGATCGTCAGGATGAGAAACCCTATCGTAGCCAAAAGTCTGATGGGAATCTATTTAAATACATACAGTCGTTATATAAATTTGGTGAGAAGGATGCAGAAGCTTTTTAATTTCATTTGAGAAAGTTTCTAAACGGATGCAGTGGCCAGTGACCAATTGGATTTAGTTGATTCAAACAAAGCTGGTAGGTATAAGGAGTGAGGCATTTGCATCCCTATCGGAAGTGATATCTGGCCAGTATGAGAGGGTGAAGAAAACCATCTGAAATGCATATGACCTTGTGCCAGGAGATTACAGACAGTGTTTCAGGAATCGAAACAAGCATGCTTGGTTAAATGTCCATTGAGTTTGAAAGAATCAAACAAAGTAACTTTGAAGGGTGGGTAAGTGTATTAAAAACAAAGCAATGTATGACACTCTAAGAGAGATTCTTACTTTGGAGGAATTCAAACATTCACTTCCTGAAGTCGTGAGAACTCTTGTGGAAGAGCAGAGTTAAAATAGCATGATTAGAAGCTGAAATAGCTAATGATTAGCAGTTGGTCCATAAATCAAAGGTTGGCATCCGTGAGGAATGGAGAAGAATGTGCACGATCATAAAACATGTACCTGTGAGAGTAAGGTTTACTGGCCTGGGCCAGGATTAGCAGGTAAAAGTGCATTGAGCAGTACAGAAGCATGTAAATCTTATAAGCTGAGACATGAGGAGACATGTCATTGAGAAGGACTATTGGACAGATGAGTTTTGCTCCATCATGTAATGTGTGTTTGGAGTGTCCGGTTAAACTATCACCAGAAATATTTCACAATTGGGCCTTGAGTTTGGTGTTTACGTTACAACATCTCAGAATTTAACGTGCTAAATAACGTGCCTGAGACAATTCTACATACGATCATAACTCCTAAAGAGAAATTTAGGGAGTAAACGTCCGGACTATTCAGAGAGAGGTTATTATTGTTGCCATACAATTTGGAAATTATACAGGTGACAGGACGAGAAACCATACTTGCTGCCAAGTTGGCGAGATTTGGGTGAAGAAAGACAGAGGTGTTCTTTGGCCAGAGTAAACTGACTGAAATAGAATGAAGTTGTGAATGTTTGCATGCTTAGTGTCAATACAATTTATATGTATTGTAGTCTACTGAAATAGTAAGAATAAGGAGTGTAAAATGAGGTCACCTTTGCATATTGATTGTTCCTTTTTTAAAAGGGGGAGTTGTGATGATACTATCATTTCAGAAAGGTTATTTTCTCCTGGTTTTTTTGAAGCTAGGTCTTAAAGGCAGGGGTACCAAAGTGCCCACTGATAAACTGCTGAAGTAAATAACTGAGGAGGCCTTTGGGTTTTATTAAAACGGTGGTAACAATGCAAGGGCAGCGGCCAGCTCTCAAAGGCCAGGTTTTCTGGATTTGATTTTAGCTGCAGTGTTCAGAAGATGTTCGGTGTCCCAGAAGGGTTTGAAGCTTCAATATATGATCCCTAGCTCCTATCCTCTCTGAGATCTCATCTAATATTGCATCTTTCTTAATTGTAAAACTGCATGTAAGAATCTGTAGTTGAGTTTTGCTTTGGGCCAAGCGGTGTGTCCCAAGAAGGTATGACATCTATTGTTTGTGTAAGTATTCCAACAAACAGGGTATCCCAAATTGTTCTTTTCTTTCATTGTATTTTAACTAAAGCATTTGAATAGATTATATTTTGCTTCACACCTCATATTGTCGGTTAAAAATAAGGAAAGGCTTGGTAAACTTCTTCAAATATTTTGCGGGGATCTCATCTGATGCAAAACACTCGTAGCCCAGGGGCTTCTGACTCTCTCCTGTTATTGAAAATTTAGTGGAGGGGCTGGGGATGGTTTGCTGGAGGTTGTGCTGTGAGCTGCCTCAGATATTTAGGAAGACCTGAGGATTTGGTGACCCAACTCTGATTGGAGCATGGGGACTGTATTTACAGCATTTGGGTCTGCAACATGAACACCAAGTGGAGCAGAGGTTGCAGAGAGGGGAAGCTCTGAAACCATGGAGTGAATGTGTGTGGGGAAAAGGATCTGCTCTATCCACCACGGGTTTTCCAAGACCATCTTCCCAAGCTGAAATCAACGCAGGAGCAAAGTGTGAGGAGATCCTGATTGAACAAGGAGCTGGTCACACAGCAGTGCCACATCCCAAAACATGACCTGCAGCTTGACATCAGGGGGAGGACGGTGCTGCCAGTGGCTGTTAGGGTCATTTTTTTCAGTCCACTTCTATGAAACGGATCTTTCAAGGAAGGACTGGGTGACTTATCCATTATTTCCCGCAATAGGACATCAATGTCACCATTCCGAGACGGAGGATATAAATGGTAGATGAGGTGAATACAATGTTTTCTCCCTCAGCACAGAACTGCCAAGCATATCCTTGTTTTCCCAGTAATGTGGGATTCCCAATAATGTACACGGATCTGGGGGTCCCCATGTCATTGAGGAGATGGAAGGGAACTGAAGGACATCTTACTCCATTAATGTTACAGTGCGCCCATGCACAGTACATAATGTTGGTGAATACCCACTGTCCTCGCAGCAGCCACAGCCTCTTCACTCAGATGCAGTCAGACCATCCCTTCATCATCGGTCTCCATGTAGAAAGGAATGAATGTATCTTAAAGGCCGTCCCCGTTTCAAAACTCTGTACCCACTGCCAACCAACATCAAAATATCCAGTATGTACTGAGAGCACCCGGGCCCCTGAGAATATCACGGAGCAGACCATCAGAGAGATGGAGCAAAACCTGCCATGTCTGAACTGGTCTGAGTGAACTCCTCAATGCACAGTATTACTTAGCCCTGTCATCGCTCTCCACTTCAGTAACATAGTCCCTTCCATTCTTCCTTTAAATGTAACGTCAAGTTATATCATATGATATTCCCCCTGCCTCCCTTGATAATTTAATGTCTTACTTATCACAGAGACGTCACTAAACGTAGTTACAGTACATCTGTTGCATACTCCTGATTATTGATATAGGTTACAAATAGTTGAGGACTAAACACCGGTCACTGTGCGACTCCATTAGTGACGTTCTGTCAAACTGGTTGAGACTGATTTATCCGGAGTGGCTGCTTCCTGTTCGAAAACCAGCCCTCCCCCATTCCTGTGTAACACAATTGAAGGGCTAAGTAAGAACAAGGAACATCAGTCAGTAATTCAGCCGCTCTATCTGCTCCATCACTGAATCCAATCATGGCTGATATCATTGCCGCCTCTGTTCCACTTTCCTGCTATCTCTCCATCCTGAAACTCTGGTCTGTTGTTGTAGATTGCTGCACATGAAAAAAAATCCACTCCACATCTACAGTGTCAATTACTTTTAGAATTTTACTGATCTCAAAGAGACCTCCTTTCTTTATTATAAACATGAGACTACAGACCTGAACTGCTCAAACTCTCTTCATTAGACAAACCCCTCATCTCTGGAATCAATCTGATGAAACTCTTCTGAATTGCATCCAATGCAAATGCATCCTTCCGCAAGTCATGGTACCCAAACTCTACTGCATTTGCAGCGTCACTAATGTCTTGCATAGCTACTTAAACACTCCCTATATTTCTTCTCCATCCTTATACAAATAAAAACTGAACCAACGCTTGCCTGTCCCATTACTTGCTGTACCTGCATGCAGGTTTTCTTTGAATTGCACGTGAACACATAGATCCACTTGTACCTGAGCACTTTGAAGTTTCTCTCCATTTAGATAATAATTTGTCTTTCTATTTCGCTGGCCAAATTGAATAATCACACAATTATCCATTTTAAGTTTCATTGCCAAGTGTTAGCCTATTCAACAAACTATCCATATTCATTTTTAAACCTATTACACCTTCATTCCGAAGTAATTTCCCACCGATGTTAGTGTCATCTCAAAAATAGGTTATAGTATGTTCTATCCTGTCAAGTGAGTAATAATATTGATGAAAAAAGTTAAGGCATGCGTACTGAAATCTGTGGCACCCCACAAGGTACATTTGTCAGAAGAAAATGACACATTTATTCCATCTGACTGCATTTTGTTGGTTCACCAATCCTCCATCCAAGTTAATAAATTACTCCTAAACCCATGTTGACTGATATTGCTATTTACTCTTTGGAGTAGCAACATATCCAATCCCTTCTGGAAGAGCAGATATATTCCATCTCCGGGATTGCCACGAACCACCTTGTTTGCGACATCTTTAAATAACTAAAGCAAACAATTCAAACACGATTTAGCCTTTGTAAAACCATGTTGACTCTGAGGGATTGTGGTTTAGCTTTGCAAATATCATGAATATTGGACTCTAACAATTTACCTTAAATTACAATAGTTTACTGTTACACTTTAGTCACTAATGTATACCATTATTAAATGTTTTTCCCCTTCGAAAGCCGTTTATTTGAATTCCTGGTTAACATGCACATGTTTTTAACAGATCTGCTCCAATTGCTGTGTAAGAGCCATGTGTGGCTGAATGGACTCATCATCCGGCTGGTGTACAAACTCGATGGGCTGACGTCTTTCTGGTGTTCCCATGTTGTCGTCTCTAAGGCCAGAATGACATTTCCTTGTTGATGTGTTCGATGGTTGGGGGATTACGGAATTGATAATGAATGGGTATTTCCCGAAACGTCGATTTTCCTGCCCCTCGGATGCAGCCTAGCCTACTGTGCTTTTCACGCATCACTCTGATCAAAACGCAGGGAATAGACAGCATTGTTGAAAGATTATTGTTCTTCTCTACTCTATCAGCATAACGGGAGATCTGGAGACAATCTCACAATATAGCTTGAGAAAAGCATAAGTGATGCAGTGAGATGATTTCTACCATTGATTTCCCCAGAACCCACTTCACTGAGATTTCACTGAATCATCTGAGGTGGAGCTCAGAAAGAGGAAGAAGGAGCATTGATGGGGGTTATATATCAAAGTGAAAGCTGCAATACATATGTTGGGCATGTTATAAAGCAGCAAATGCGATATATATGTTTCTGTGTACTGCATCAATAATATACTGTTTAAGTTATATCTAAGCTGTGCTAACCCAACGGAATGCTAATGCTTGGAATAATGGATTTCATGAGTACATGTGAAATGGCTTGCATTAACATTATTTCGAGCACCGAGCTGGAGATCAGATTATTTAGGAATTGGTGTTGGTTAATCAGAAGAGCTAATTGCTGTAAACGACCTTTTGGGAACAGTGACCGCAACATTTTATTTGAGATTCGATTCACCACAGTATGGAAACAGGCAGGCCCTTTGGACCAGCAGGTCCAGATCAACCCTTCAAAGAGTAATCCACCCAGACTGGTTTACCCTGATTAATGCACCTACGGCTATGGACAGTTTAATATGGCCAATTCACCTGACCTGCACATCTTTGGACTGTCGGAGGAAACTGGAGCACCCGGAGGAAACCCACGCAGACGCGGGGAGAATGTGCAAACTCCACAGAGAGTCGCCCGAGGCTGGAATCAAACAGGGGTCCCTGTTGTTGTGAGGGTGGCAGTGCTAAACAATGAGCCACGTTGCTGCCTCTATTTGGTTTTCTTTTATGCTGTTTGAGTACACGACAGTTTTCTTTTGTTTTATTTGAAATAACAGTTATGAATCTGAGTCATGCAAGCCATGAAGATGTGAGGAGAAAGTGGAGATGGCAGATGTTGGAGATCAGAGTCGAAGAATGTGGTGCGAGAAAACCACAGCCGGTCAGCCAACATATTAGTGGCATGATAATCGATGTTTTGGGCAGAAGGCCTTCATCAGGAATGAGGCTTGTGGGCCAAGGGGGCTGAGAGATAAGTGGGTGGGGAGTGTGGTGGGGGGGAGGGGGCGAGGCAGGAATGTGATAGGTAGATGGAGGAGGGGTTGAAAGTGATAGGTGATGAAGGGAGACGGAACGCTTTATCTACTGCATCCATTCAAAACGATGTGGTTTCCTCAACATCGGCAAGACAGGACATCAACTTATGGTTTGTTTCAGAGACCATTTCAGACAACCACACTGAACAACTTCACCACCTTGTGGCTGAAAACTTTATCTCCCCCACCCACTCCACCCACGATATGCAGGTCCTGGGCCTCCTCAATCGCCAAACCCTAACAACCTGATGCATGGAGGAAGTACGACTTAGCGTACACCATGGGACCCTCCAACCTTCGGGGATCAATGTCGATTTCGCCAGTTTCCCCACTTCCCCTCCTCCAACTTATCCCAGTCCAATCTTCCAACTCAGCACTGCCATCTTGAATATTCCTGTATGTCCATATTCCTTTCCAGCTATCCACTCGACCCTCCTCTCCGACCTATCACTTTCACAATCCCCTCCCCACCCACCCCCCACCATTTACCTACTGGATCAAAGGAAGCAGCTTAGAAAAATGCCAAGTATTGTAGTAAGCCAGTGGATTCAGAATAATGTAGTACCCAGCAAAGGAGGGCAAAGAAACAGAGAAAAAATTCTAAAAAAGAAGAAGCATGCCAACAAACAAACAGCTTAAAAACTTCTAAAAAGCTTCTATCAATGTATGAAACAACAATAAAAGCAAGGACAAGTGTGCAACAGTGAGTGTGCGGACAAGATAATTTATTGGAGAGAACAGAGACATTACAGGGAAAATAAACAGTTTCTTTGTGCCTGTCTTCATGGAAGAATTATATCCAGAAATTCTCCCAGAAGTACCAAGTGACCATGGGACTTGTGTGAGTAAAGTCTATGATCATTCATATCTGTGATGAGGTAATATTTGACAAGACAATTGGATTGAGTGTTGATAAATCTGACAGACCAGATTTACTTCATACAAACATTTCTGTGGAAGCAGTAATAGTCATATTGGTTGCAATACGGGTTTAACTTTTTTTCCGACACCTTCACGAAAGGTAGATACCCGGTCGGGATAAGGGACGGTTATAAATATTATCCGCCAGTTTAAGTAAGGATGAAGATGGAGAGTGATGAACTATAGACAAGTAACTTGTCATCTGCAGTCGGGTGTCTGTTGGACTCGATTTCAAAGAACGTGCTCCGAGATACGTTGAAGATAATAGGAAAACTGGGGAGTGTGATAATGCATCAATGAAAGGAAAACCAAAAGTGGCAACATTTTTTTGTAATGGTTTGAAGATAATTCTTGTCGACATTAAAAACGAGGAAACAATGGATAACGTACAGTTTTGTATTCAGGAGTGTTTTTTTAAAGAACTCACACACTAATATCATAAGAAAAGTTAAAGCAAAAGTATTGTGCAGAAGGGACAGTAAAAATTAGGTTTACATTCATGTGAATGTAATTAGAATATAGAAGATATCGTGCATCCGTTGCATAGCGTGTTGCTGAGACAAAAAAATGAGAGTATTGTGTACTGATGTGCAGTCCCCATCGAAGAAAGAATATACTGAGTACAGAGGAACTGCAAAAGACCGTCCGCAGATTAATAACTAAGATGGCAAGATTGTCTGATTGGGAAACTCAGCCTGTGATCTCGAATTTCAAATACTGAGACGTGATTGTAATGAATCTTAGAAACTTAGAAACATAGAGGGGACTGAATAACAGAGGGACATGGAGGAGTGCAAGCAGGCGAGATTATGGAGAATCCCATGATATTCTGCATGGACAACAAGTAGAGAAGAATAATCAGTGAACAGTTCGTGTCCATTAGAAACCTAGGGGGCAATCTGTGTGTGAATCTGGAGAACATTGAGAGATTGTGAGATGAGAACTTCACATCTGTTTTACTTGGGAGAAGGAGGAGCTAGGTACAGAATTCGAGTAGATGGATGGGGAAGCTCTTGAACAGATTGATGCAAAATGCGAGCAGGAATTTGATGTTTTCGCTGGTAGAAAATTAGACGGATTGCCAGGTCTGACTGAGTTGTATCACAGGCTGTTGTGGGACAAGGGAGGAAAAACCCTGGCTGATTTGTTTTTAGCATCTGACCATAGCGGAAGTGACAGAGGATTGGAGAACAGCAAATGCGATTCTACTTTAAAGTAAGGATGGAAGAGATGGACCAGGAACTATAGACAAGCAAGTATTAGATCACGGTTAGGGAAATTACTGGAGAAAATAGGGAAGGAGAAAATTGAACTCCAATCAAAGTGGCAAGGCTTAATCAGGGATGATAATCAGAACTCTATCAGAGGGAGGTCACACCTACTGATTGTGAATTTTTTTGAGGGGGTCGCTTAATGAGTTTTGTAGCATGGCCTTTGATAAAGTTCCACATGGGGAAATGAAAAATAAAGTAAAATCTCATGGAATCAAGGATAATTTGACAAGTTACAACGAAAATTGTCTCAGTGGCAGAAGTCAGAGGGTGGTGGTAGAAGGCTGTTTGTGTGTCTGGAGACCAGTTTCCCTGGTGTACCACAGGGGTCAGTGCTATATCCCTTATCGTTTGTGGTATTCATAAATAGCGCAGCTGTGAATGGAGGGGGGGGGGTGAAGGGGGTGGGGGTTGTGATCAGTAAGTTTGTGTTTGCCTGGTTGGTTGGGAGTGAGGAGAAATGTCTTATGTCCCAGAAAGATACACATAGATTGGTCAGATGGGAAGAACAATGGCAGATGGAACGCAAACCTAATAAATATGATTAGATATACTTTGGAAGAACGAACCAGATGGGGAGGACTCAATGAATGGCAGCACACTAGGAATCTCAGAGGTCGCTTATCCACACACCCCTGAATGTGACTGGACAGTGTAATACGTTAGTTAAGAAGTGGACCTGGGGTTTGAGCAATTATTATTTGGGGCGTAGATTACAACAGCTATTCATGGCTTTGGTGAGATCAAGTTGGAGTACTGTGTGTAATTCTGGGAGCCATATTACAGCATGGACGTGATGGTACTGGAGGGTGTGCTGAGAAGATTCACCAGGATGTTCCCTGGGATTGAACATATCAGCTATGCAGAGAGGCTGGGTAATCTCGGGTTGTTTAG